>NC_090265.1:1072741291-1073426291 GCF_040414725.1 Anabrus simplex | reverse complement strand
GTCTCCCATGATCCACCCTATCAAATGCTTTAGACATGTCAATCGCGATACAGTCCATTTGACCTCCAGAATCCAAGATATCTGCTATATCTTGCTGGAATCCTACAAGTTGAGCTTCAGTGGAATAACCTTTCCTAAAACTGAACTGCCTTCTATCGAACCAGTTATTAATTTCACAAACATGTCTAATATAATCAGAAAGAATGCCTTCCCAAAATTTACCTACAACGCATGTCAAACTTACTGGCCTGTAATTTTCAGCTTTATGACCATCACTCTTTCCTTTATACACAGGGGCAACAATAGCAATTCTCCATTCATCTGGTATAGCTCCTCCGACCAAACTATAATCAAATAAGTACCTCAGATATGGTACTATATCCCAACCCATTGTCTTTAGTATATCCCCAGAAATCTTATCAATTCCAGCCGCTTTTCTA
The DNA here is from genome assembly GCF_040414725.1 of Anabrus simplex. Taxonomy (NCBI): domain Eukaryota; kingdom Metazoa; phylum Arthropoda; class Insecta; order Orthoptera; family Tettigoniidae; genus Anabrus; species Anabrus simplex. Next base: position 1,073,425,851 of record NC_090265.1, on the reverse strand, counting down.
GTTTTCAACTTTTGTATCTTATTGTAAATGTCATTGTTATCATATGTAAATTTTAATACTTAATTGGCCTTAGTCTCCTCCTCTATCTCGACATTTTCCTTGTAACGAACAATCTTTACATACTGCTGACTGAATACTTCTGCCTTTTGAAGATCCTCACATACACACTCCCCTTGTTCATTAATTATTCCTGAAATGTCCTTCTTGGAACCTGTTTCTGCCTTAAAATACCTGTACATACCCTTCCATTTTTCACTAAAATTTGTATGACTGCCAATTATGCTTGCCATCATGTTATCCTTAGCTGCCTTCTTTGCTACATTCAATTTTCTAGTAAGTTCCTTCAATTTCTCCTTACTTCCACAGCCATTTCTAACTCTATTTCTTTCCAGTCTGCACCTCCTTCTTAGTCTCTTTATTTCTTTATTATAATAAGGTGGGTCTTTACCATTCCTTACCACCCTTAAAGGTACAAACCTGTTTTCGCATTCCTCAACAATTTCTTTAAACCCATCCCAGAGTCTGTTTACATGTTTATTTACCGTTTTCCACCGATCATAGTTACTTTTTAGAAACTGCCTCATACCTGCTTTATCAGCCATATGGTACTGCCTAACCGTCCTACTTTTAAGACCTTCCTTTCTATCACATTTATTTTTAACTACCACAAAAACAGCTTCATGATCACTAATACCATCTATTACTTCAGTTTCCCTATAGAGCTCATCTGGTTTTATCAGCACCACATCCAAAATATTTTTCCCTCTGGTTGGTTCCATCACTTTCTGAATCAGCTGTCCTTCCCATATTAACTTATTTGCCATTTGTTGGTCATGCTTCCTGTCGTTCGCATTTCCTTCCCAATTGACATCTGGCAAATTCATATCTCCCGCTACAATCACATTTCTTTCCATGTCGTTTCCCACATAGCTGACTATCCTATCAAATAATTCCGAATCCGCATCAGTGCTACCCTTTCCCGATCTGTACACTCCAAATATATCAAGTTGCCTATTATCTTTAGAAATGAGCCTTACACCTAGAATTTCATGTGTCTCATCTTTAACTTTTTCGTAGCTTACAAATTCTTCTTTCACCAGAATGAAAACTCCCCCTCCCACCTTTCCTATTCTATCTCTACGATACACACTCCAGTGCCGTGAGAAAATTTCTGCATCCATTATATCATTTCTCAGCCATGATTCAACTCCTATTACAATATCTGGCAAATATATATCTATTAAATTACTTAATTCTATTCCTTTCTTTACAATACTTCTACAGTTCAACACTAACAATTTTATGTCATCCCTACTTGATTTCCAGTTCCCTGTTCCCTTATCACCGCTCCCTAGGCCATCCCGTTTCCCTGAATGTACCTCCCTATTACCCTTCCAAACAAATTTCCTAACTTATACGTACCACTGCGGTTTAAATGAAGGCCATCCGAGCGCAGATCCCTTTCTCCTACCCACCCATTAGGATCTAGAAATTTCACTCCCAGTTTCCCACATACCCACTCCATAGTCTCATTTAAATCCCCAATCACCCTCCAGTCAGTATCCCTCCTATACAGTATTCCACTAATAACAATCTCCGCTTTCTTAAACTTCACCCGTGCTGCATTTACCAGATCCCACACATCTCCAACTATGTTGGTACTTATATCAGCTTGCCTTACGTTGTTGGTACCAACGTGAAACACTACCACCTTCTCCTTCCTCTCCTCCCTCTCTTCTACTTTCCTCAACATCTGCCTCAACCTAATTCCTGGATAACATTCTACCCTGGTTCCCTTTCCTCCACACACTTTCCCCACGTGTCTAACGATGGAATCCCCCATGACCAGAGCCTCAACCCTACCCACCTCATTTGATCCCCTCCCCTCCTGGTCAGCCCTATCTTTCCTGATAGCTGCAGAAGCTACTTCCTCCTGCCTTTTCTCCTTCCCATGACCCCGTTCCACCTGTCTTTTCCTATCCTCTACTCTACATTTCCCTTTCCTACCTTTTCCCTTCCTCCTACTTCCACGCATCTCAGCAACAGTTCCCTGTCCCTCATCTTCCCTCTGTTGTTCTACCTGGAGTGACTCGTACCGATTTCGCACAGACACAAGTCCTGAATTCTGATCCTGAATAGAGCCCTTGGCCTGCAATCTCCTTCCCCTTAGAACATTAGACCACCTGTCTTCTACAACTCCTCCCTTTCCTTCCCCTAGTATTTAGATTTTCGATATTTCTTATACGTGTAACACACTATGTATTGTCTGTAGTAAAAGACGTCTATAAAAACATGATTATGTTCATGTGGCGTGCCACCGAAATCGTGTTCGCGTGTCACCTATTGACACGTGTGGCATAGGTTCGCCATCCCTGCCCTAGAACAATCCGGTGTTTATATTACATTAGTGTGGATTCCTGGCCACGCTAGGATTACATGCAATGAAACAGCTGATTCTGCCGCCAAACGCGTCTCCCACTAGCGATGGGTCGAACCAGTTCATTCCTATGAACTACTTCACTCATTCACACTCTTTCCTGTGAACCGTTCAAATGAAGTAGTTCGTTCATGAAGTAGTTCATGAAGTAATCAAGCCTCATGAAGCTGCTGAGTATGTCGTTCAGCAGCGACTTCGTTCACGGTATCTCACTCAATAAAGCTTCATAATACTTAATAATATTACCAACAGACGGCAGAGCTATGTAATTATGGACCAAATAGCTTGCTTGCTTACAACATCTAGATGATGGTTGATAAGGACAGGGAAAAGATAAAGATATAACGAAGGAAATACATTTAATCTGGGGTCATCTTATTCTTTATCTGCCACGTGAAAAACACCAGGGTTACCAGCGTTATTCCACATATCATAATATTTTTTCCTCTTAAAATTCAATCCGAAATAGAATGAATATGACTACCACTGCCACAAATATCTATTTATCTACCTTGATGAATCTTTCATATAGTTATCCTCCTGTGAGCGGGGCGGTAGAATAACACCCACGGTATCCGCCTGCCTGTCGTAAGAGGCGACTAGAAGGGGCCCCAGGGGCTCTGAATTTTGTAGCGTGGGTTGGCGACTACGGGGCCCTTAGTTGAGTCCTGGCATTGCTTCCACTTACTTGTGCCAGGCTCCTCACTTTCATCTACCCTATCCGACCTTGCTTGGTCAACTCGTATTCTTTTCCGACCCCGACTTTATTAGAGCACTCGAGGTCTAGGGAGTCCTTCAATTTACGCCCTTCGTGGCCTTTGTCTTCCTTTGGCCGATACCTTCATTTTTCGAAGTGTCGGATCCCTTCAGTTTTTTTTCTCTCTGATTAGTTTTAATAGAGGATGGGTACCTAGAAGTCCGTTCATTTTGATTTATTATTTAATTCGTCTATTCCCCAAGTGCAGTTTTGTTTAATGAATTAAGTGTTGTGTATGATATGAACACTACTGCAAGGAAGATACTCTTTCGGTTGTGGATTCAGCGCACTTTTTACTTCCAGATTCTCAAGGCAAACATTTTATTTGCATGTCTGCTGTGCTCACTCTGTCGGATTGTCATTGTCTTTGTAGGCTATACATCTTTAATGGTGTAATAACACAATTGACAGGTAGGATGGGACTGGGAGTATTTAAGGAGGAAATGAATGACGTAGGTAGAGAAGAGAGAGAGTGAGCGAGCGACAGACAAATCGAATGAGTTGTGAATGATATGAAGTTTTTGAACTGTGAATGACGTGAAGTGTGAGAACTGTGAAGTGTTTGAACTACCAGTTCATTGAAATTGAGTGGTCAGTTCACACTTCATAAGAGTGAAGCGTTCATTATGAACGACTCATTCACGAGCTACCCATCACTAAGTCCCAGCATTTATCTCCATTGTGTTCCCTCCTTCCGATCTACTGGCTGAAGTGCGGATTACAGCGTGTCAGCAATGACAATCTGACTGGATTGTTTCGTCGCGTATTAAGGGTAACTTCTGTTTTCAGCTACAACCCATAATTCCTCATAAAACCTTGGTACTTTTATGGCACGTATTCCCAACGACACATCACAACTACCATCCGCTTACGTTTTAATCATGCTCTCACCCCTCAGTACAAAACCCGTTTTCACCTCACTCCCGCCACTCGCGTCTCTGGTTCGCCTGACGGTGATAGTAACCACCTTTTCTTTCAATGTCCGGCCTATGACGCACCCCGTCGGCATTTTTTTTTTTTATCTTCCTTAGTTCGGTTGACTATCCCTTTGCCTGCAAGTACAGCGTGTTTGTTATCCTCCCTTACTCCTTCCCTTATCGACAACCTAACCCGGTTTCTTGATGAAGCTCGCATTGTGTTATAAACACCCCTACTGTTGTTGTGTGATAGTTTTCATTGCAAAACGTATTTCATAATTTTCAGGTGAAATACAGGTCATCTGACCCTCGTTATAAAAGATGACTCGGTGTTTTTGTTTTTGGTGGGTTACCGTATGACTGATTCCCCCTCCGTGTTTCTTGAGAGTGATAGAAGTAGTTGGTCCCAATCAGTTCTTCTTCTTCTTGGTTAGTTTTTGGACATCGTCGTAAGACGCTACGTCCAGTCACTGGTGTGCGGGATAATTAATTTCTAGGAGAGGAACCAACATTAGAAGAAAATAGTATACTACAAGATAATAGGGTTAGCTAGGTAATGAAGCTAATGACAGCCGGGGATAATGAAACTGAGTAAAATACCAAGAATATGGAGGCTAAACTATCTAGGACAACACAAAAACACTGGGACACAGGGTTCTAATGCTTCACGTCTGTGTGGTCTGCCACGACGTCTTTACTACGAACAAACCAGACCGGACCACAAATAAGGGTTAGGATGCAAAATTTCATACCTATAGGAAAGGAAAAGGTTACAATTGGATGTTACAGGTAACTAAAAATTTAAGGATTAAATCTACTACGCGAAAAGACGGTTGAAACACTAAACACGAAACATTTAACGGCAGTTGGTAACCCGCATGAAGAAGCTTAGCTATGAATTCTCGACGGTGATGTTCATATGTCTGACACTGAAAAAAAATATGGTTGACAGTACCTACTGCCCGACCGCATGGACATAAGTTACTTTCGATAAGATTAAGGCGATAGAGATGAGCAGGCGTACACACATGATTTAAGCGAAGCCGTATAATTGTAGTAATATGACGCCGAGTGAAGTTACCAAAAGCGAAACACAGTTTATTAGGAATATCAGGCAAAAGTGTGAATAAGTGCTTACCTTTCAACGGGGAAGTTCGGCGCCATACTGCACACCACTGATCGTGGATGAAGTGACGACAGTGGTCCCATAAGTCTGTGTGTGAAACTGCGATATAGTAATCCAATCCAGAACCCTGGGCAGCCTCTTTAGCTAGGATATCCGCTGTGACGTTACCGTGTATGCCAGAATGGCCCGGAAGCCATGCGAATAATACTTTAACAAGTCATAGCTTAATTTGCGTAAATTTTTAATGTACCAATTATTGGTACGTTCGGGATTGTCTAAAGCCTTCAAGGTGCTTAAAGTACAAATGAGAGCTTGTGATATTCCAGAATATTTTATGTAAAACCTGTCATACGAAAATGAAAAGGGGATTGTAACCAAGTTTCGCTCAAGAAAATTACCACAGGATCAAAAGACTTTATTAAACTCACTAATTCATGTTACTTAGTTAATATGCTCCGACAATTCTATTGCAGGAGCCGCAAGTTTTACTTGACGGTAGAGGGAGATTCCACAACTTGAACAAGATCATCAAATATTGATTTTAACTCTTTCTTCCATATGCCGGTTGTATCAATTGTTGCGATTACATCTGCAAATCTGTTAAAGAGAGGTCGACATAGTTCTTTAGGGTTAACGTTTGCTTTACCCTGTAAAGCCATGACAGAGGAAGATGACGATATTGGCGCGTGGGGATCCGAAGTTTGCCCTTGAGGACTTGGCTTCAGTGATGTAGAGGCAGTCTCGGTAGGAGGAGCAGGTATCAAACGCACTAGGGGAGTGCCAGAATGTTCTGGAACCGTTTGCGGATTACTTAGTAACCGCAAATATGATGCCCTATCATACCCTGGGGTGACAGGTGGGCGGGGGGGGTTATTAACCACCATAGTAAATTTACGCTTGCGAGGATGAGTTTCTTCCGATGGAGTTGATCTAGTGGGTAAAGGAGGAAAATGTTGGGGTATCAGAAGGGGGTTAGATAGGGACTGTAATGGGGCAAAATAGTTTTTCACTTCAAAATAGGATTTGTTTTCAACACTCATAATGCGTTTAATTTCTTTTTGTTGTTTGTGGATTTCACAATGTTCTGCTCCAGCAGGATGATTTCCGCCACAGTTAGCACATTTAACGACTTGGTGAGTGCAATCTTCAGTAGAATGAGTAAGGGAACACTTTCCACATCTCGGCTCCCTAGAACGACAATTAGAAGCGGTGTGTCCATACCGCTGACATCGTTTGCATATTAAAGGAGAAAAAATATAGGCCTGAACCTCTATCATGACTTTAAAAATAGACACGCTTTTCGGAAGGTGTTGACTCTCGAATACAACCTTCACAGTACCTGTAGGGATATATTCAGTTTTTCCGTCTTTAGATGAACGTCTATTTAGACGTTGTACTTTCACTACAGGATAAGGTGAATCTAAATAGGTGAGAATGTCGGATTCGGAAATAGTAGTGTCTACTCCCCTTATGACCCCTACACGCTGAATATTCGAAGACGGAATAAAAGCTTTCAATTTCTTTTCTGCAAGAATGGGATGAGAAAGAAAGGCGTTTGCAGCCTTACTAGACATAAAAGTAACTTGAATTCTATTTCGTCCCTTCCTATGGATGGCCTTGACGTCACCAATTTGCCTCTCGTAGAAAATCCGTCCCAGTGCCATAGGGTGAATATGTCCTATTTTATTTGTAGAGTCAATCGATTCAACAAATACTATGTAAGGGCCAAGATGAGTGGTAGAATAGGTAGATACAGGAACTTGCGGGCGCTGATCCGAATCACATATTGTATCGTGAGAACTGTCTCGTTGAGTAACAGTATTACTAACGTCCATGGGTAAATCCTTACGCACGGCACCTTTAGCAATATCAGGAGGTCGGCCTAAAGGGCCACCACCACTATCTACAGACATAATAGTCCAAAAGGAATTACCCTATACTAGCACCAGAACAACCACAAAAGAAAATTACTAGGATACAAACACAAACATAAAACACTCTACTTATCTACAAACAGGAAAAAAGCCGCTGCACCAGTGACCGGAGCTAGACGTGTACACCGCACAACAGCTGAACGTCAACTGGTCCCAATCAGTTGTTTAGTGACTGGACGAGTCCAACCACATCCCTCAGGAAAAAAAGAAGAAGAATATCCCCCCGTATTTGGCAACGCTGGTTGGTACCCAGCTGATCAGCTGTTCTAGTCAGTGTCACGCAGTGTCACATGGTGGCTTGATAGTCGTGATTGTGGCGTGCACACCGGTGTTCAGTTCAAACATGTTCTAACAAGTTGTATTTTTGTAAGTTTTAATTCTGCCGTCAGGTCTTGGAGGGAATGGCGCTCTGGTTTTTCCTCCCCTGGAATTAGCCGTTGACTGAACAAATAGTGCTGAAACTTAACTTCCCATTGAGAAAAATGTGCGTGGTTTGTTGTACTGATAAAATTTGAACAATAGCAGTGAGGTTGCCGGTGTCGATTTGTGCTCATTTCTTGTTTCGTTTACAAATTTGAAAACGTGTCGTTTCGCTAACTATGCATTAACATTTATGTAAAAACAAAGACCCTATGATTTACGCGCATGTTATGTCAAATTCATAATGGTCTGGACCCGGTGGTTTGCCGGTTCGAGTCCCGTTGCTCGAAAAATATTTGGCCGGCAGGATTGGAGAGGTGGTGCTCTACAATTTCTAATCACTAGATTGCGTGCCAAAAGCCTGGATTTCATTCCAAACTTCTCCACGGTGTTCATATGGAGTGAGGGCATATGACAATATTGATGGGGACGTAAAGCTTTGGGCAGACCCTTGGTGTTATTCGACAGGAGTAGGCTATGTGCCAACAGCGGGTTTCACCCTCTCCCTACCTCATCATCATAATCACTCCAGATTCAGACGTGCAGATCGAGGCGTCAAATAGAAAGACCTGTACCAGGCGAGCCGAACATGTCCTCGGACACTCCTGGCCCTAAACGCCGTACGATAAGTAACTCACATGTTCGGTGAATTCCTCGTAAGCTACTGTACGAGGGATTTTGATATGGTGATTGTTTTAAGAGGAAGTACAACTGGTCAACTATCCTCCGTTAACGTTAATCAGAAATGAAAGTGTAAAATGTCCGACACATCGAAAAATTAACGCATCGGCAGAAGAAATTGGAGGGCCACGAAGGGCGTAAAAATGTAAGATTAGCTAGGTCCCCACTGTCGGCATCCCTAAAGATGGTTTTTCGTGGTTTCCGGTTTTCACACCAGGCAAATGCTGGGGCTGTCGGTGCGACATAAAACAAAAAAAGCAAAAAAACACCGTTGATCTCGCAAACCTAACACCGTCGAGGTCAGGAAAGAACAAGAGTTGACCAAGGGAGGTCAGATAGGAAAGATAAAAGTGAGAGTTTGACACAAATAAGTGGAAGCAATGTCAAACTCAGCTAGAGGAACCGTGGTTGCCAGTCCACCCTCCCAAGTTGAAAGTCCCCTTTTAGTCGCCTCTTACAGCAGGCAGGGGATACCGTGGATTTGAAAATGAAAAGTCGCCTCCCTATCATTCGGCTTTCATGTAAAAGTGGAGGTTCCGAAGGGATGGTTACAATATCGCCCAAATAACAAGCTTCCTAAGCCACTGATTTCTTTGTGGTTTTCAAACAAACTAGGCCTATATAAATTGATGTATTTTGTTGTTATAAGTACATAGATTTTCCTCACTCTGTCATGTACGTGAAGAGGCAGAACGTGGCAATTGTATAGCTTAATTTATTTTACCAGAATGGTCACTTTGGTAGTAATTACCATATGAATTAGGCTACCGAAAGTGTTTATTTATGAATTACATTTGGGTTCTTTGAAATGTGGCCTATTCTTTTTCAAAAACATGCAAGAAGTTACTGTAACATTGTTTTCATATTAGAGTAGCAGTTCAATCAATCACTACTGATCTGCACTTAGGGCAGTCGCCCAGGTGGCAGGTTCCTATTTTTATTGGCCTACGTTATTACTCAAGACCTGGAAGTAGAGCTGAGACTTGGATAGACAAACTGGTAGTTCTGCTTCATGCCGCAAGGATCACGGCTTAGAGTCGTACTTGTCTGTTGCATTACATCCAACTCTCATACACTTTACACATGTCTTCTTCAGCATTTCTTACTGTTATTTTTTTTCAGCTCCACCCGAACTATAAATAAGGTTCGTAAAAAAAATTTCCTCAAGTGGTTTCCTTCTGCGATTCAGAAACATGCACTAAGTTTACTGCTCGTGCAGTTTGCAATAATATTCTTTCTGTCTCTCTGTTCATGGACGCAATGTAAATTTTCAGTGTTCGTGTCATTCAATCCATGCTTCTCATATTTTTGTAGTGAAATACATTGGAACAGAACATGGCTTGTCTTATCTTGTACTTACAAGCTGCAGGACCTACTGCTTTGAATGAAAACTGATCCTCGTAAATGTGATTCTTCATTTAGGATATCTCGTGCATTGACTGGGATTCAAATTGTGACCACCTTTGTGAAGAGCTGGTGACGATCCCACTGAGCTGTCCTGCAGTCTTGCTTTTTTTACCATCCTTCTCTACCTGTGTGAATGTAGATATGTCACTGTGGAATTCAGGGAGTCTGTATATTGCTTACTGGTACTCAGTGTATTTGAGGTGGTGTATATTTGACTGATGTTAAAGCAGGACAGGCAGAGTTTCTTTATCTTTAACCTAATCAGATTAATAACAAACATATACATAGTTTAATTTTGCTTACTCCAGAATGAATAGTTACACATACAGATACCAAAAATAAATATGCACTTCATTTCACGATACCAAAAATATTTGAAACTTATGAATGTAATTACAATAATACAAAATTACTTGTTCATAAATATCTGGACAAAAATGCAAGTATAACAAAAATATGGAGGATGGAGTCCATGTAGGAGTATTAATACTTCGTAATTCTTCCCTTCCTGCGAAGCACTTCAGTCAGGCTTCTCAGCATGCTCTGCACAAGTTTTCTTATGGTGGAATGGGACAATTTTTCCCGCTCTTCTTGCAGTCGTCTCTTCACATCAGCTTTGGAATTTATGGGAAGTTTCTGGATGTTGTTTTCCGGTATATCCCATAAATTCTCTATGGGATTAATGTCAGGACTTTGTGGGGGAGGATTCACAACTTTAGGCCAGTTGTACAACAACCATAGCCATACGTTATAGGCCGTATGTTTCAGGTTGTTGTCCTGATAACATTTAAAACAGTCCCCAACTCCCATATTTTCTGCACTTTTCTTTCTTTCGTCAAACTCTTTATTGGGCTGTCTCCAAACTATGATGTGCCCTTCTGAGCTAGAAACAGTCTTCCATCAGTTCATGTCTTTGCTATGATGCTCCTTAGCAAATCGTCGCTTGATCCTATTTATTTTGTTGATATAGGGCCTCCTTCTTGCAGTTTGCCGGTGATAATCACCTCTATATAACACCCTCTGGATTGTAGTGGCACCGCTCTTCTTTCCAAACTTTCTCTCAGCTGCAGCAGCAGTAGTGGTTATAGTAAGACGTGGATTTCTTTTCACTTTTCTCACTACTGTCCTCTCTTCTCTTCTAGTAAGGACCCTGTTGTATTGCCTCCTGTTATAAAGAACTCTAAATTGGTTAAATGTTTTAAGAAAAAACTGAAGGAATATTACTCTTATACAGATATCTTAATATAACCACTATATAACTTACTTTAATTAACCCTCCGTTAAACTCGCGCTCTGTTGTAACACCACTACACGCGCGCGAACTAACAGTCCACGATTGTTTGTAAGCTTCTATTCCTTTCATTTCAATTCTTTTTCCAAGAATTCCTTATTTCTCTCTTGTCAATCTGTTTCATATCATAATTACTTTATTCTGATTTTATTTATATTGATAAATTTATATATAATCTACATTTACAAGAACATTTCACTCCTTTAGGATAAATTAGTTATCAGTTGCAAATCACAGGACTTAGCAAATCTAATTGTAAATTAACAGTAATTGGTTATTAATTTACATCTTGGAATAAAATTGTAATCGTTACATTCTATTAATTGATGTATATCGCACGGAAGAAATCACGACGTCGTGATGCTCTTGCCATGGAGTAAGTGCATTTCATTTCATCCACCTTATCAACGCCCGACTTAGTGTCATTATAGAAGGTAATCATTGAGGGTTTTGATCCATCTGAATCGCCATCAATAGAATGGTCTTCATGGAAAGTAGATGTAACCAATACAACTTTGTCTTTTCTTGACTTGTATGACACAAGGGTATATATAGAGGTTTTTGCATGTTCTGAATTCTTGTAGCATTTCGTCGGTAAAGAACAATTGCAGAGCTTCAACTGGCGTCTCAGTATTCATAGCAAGTCCTATTACTCCAGGCAAGTGTTTTATAATATTATGTTCAGGTTGCCTGACCCTTCTATTATGGTTCATTACAGGCCGATGATTCCACTGGGTCCCGTCCTTTCAACATACATTTCATGCTGCTCACTGTCAGTCACGTCCTCTTCACCCTTGGACTGTTTGCTCTTAGAATTACGATCACTATTGTTTAAGATGTCCCGATCACTATCATCACTTGCACCAACTTCATCGCCGTCCAACCACTGTTCGATTTGATCCATTCTCTCGGAATAAATCACACCAATTCCCTGGAAAGAGGACGCAAAATAATTATTCATAGCTCATTTTGTAATATCATGTTTATCCCACTGTAAATAATCACAAGTAGAAAATATATCAAAATAAGCCCACTACTACACTTGTGGGTAATAAAAGTATACAGTTTTATAATAAATAGCAACGGAAGAATGGATGACTTACCAAAGAGTGAGTAAGATTAACAAGTCACCAATACACACCTGCGGACTCAGACTCCGCAAGTCTGCAGTTAACAATATAAACTTCTCTAATCAATAGCTCGGCAATTATCCAGACATTCTCATATCATCACGGCCTTTGTATTGTTGCAGAAGGAAGCTACAAGAAGGCAGCCCATTCTGCCTTGCATTTTTGGCCTATGATACCAAAGAATAATAAAGTGCGGACTCTCACTCCGCGGCGCATGTAACGGAGGGTTAATTCATTAATATATTGTCCATATTTAATATCTTACAGCCATGCAATATCTGAATATACTTCTGAAAAACTATGCTGCTAACATGTTTTAAAAAAAAAAACCCTATGTCTTAGTTATCCAAAAATGTACTGTCACTTTACTGAAAAAGCTGTGGTATATGAAATGTAATTATTGTGTTGCCTTAAGAAAAAAAAGTACTTTACTTTACTGTACTGTACTGTCCCTATCATGAGCCAGAAGCTCATGGGACCTTATGTCATAAATAAATAAATGAATGAATAAATAACATCAGAAACATGGAAGGAATTTCACTTAGTTCAGAAACAATCATCAAAGGAAATCAGAATCGAAAAACGCCCATACAACGGTAACAGGCTAAAAGAAATTGAGGAAGATTTCAAGAGAAATAACACAAGAAATTTTTACACCGGGCGAGTTGGCCGTGTGGTTAGGAGAGCGCAGCTGTGAGCTCGCATCCGGGAGATAGTGGGTTTGAACCCCACTGTCGGCAGCCCTGAAAATGGTTTTCCGTGGTTTCCCATTTTCACACCAGGAAAATGCTGGGGATGTACCTTAATTAAGGCCACAACCGCTTCCTTCCCATTCCTAGGCCTTTCCTGTCCCATCGTCGCCATAAGACCTATCTGTGTCGGTGCAACGTAAAGCAAGTAGCAAAAATAAATTTTTACAGAACTTTCAAAGAAAAATATTAAGGGCTATCAACCTCCTAGCCTCTGCTTCTGAAAAACAGATGGATCCCTGGAAACAAACATGAAAGAAAACTGTAAAATTCTCAAACATTACATTGATAAACTTCTTAATTGCCAGAAACCCACAGAAAAACTAACATTCCAAAAAACTACATCCAACCCCAATTCTAATCCACCCACAATAGAAGAGATAGAGGAAATCATAAAACAAATGAAAAATAACAGCAGCAGGAGAGGATGGTATTATTGCCGAGATCTGGAAGCTCCAAGATGAAAACATCACCAAAAACCAAAAAATCCATAAGATTATCACAGAAATTTGGGTCACAGTGAAAGTGCCAGAGGAATGGAAATGTGCATTAATCCATCCATTGCATTAAAAGGGTGATAAGTCAGATCCAAATAATTACAGAGGTATTTCACTAGTACCAGTTGCGCACAAAATTTTCTCTAAGGTGCTATTACACAGGCTAGAACCACAAGCAGATCCACAAATCGGGGAATACCAGGCAGGCTTCAGAAAAGGGAGATCATGCATCGAACAGATCTGGAACATGAGAACACTTTTGAAAGTCAGCCAAACAAGAAACACACTAGTTACCTTTGTGGACTTCAAAAAAGCATACGACTTCATAGACAGACAGATGCTCTTTGACGAACTGGAAGAATATGGCATTGACAGAAAAACCAGAGCACTTATACAACAGAAGCTTACAGACACCACCTCCAAGATCAAGTTCATGGGAGAAATTATGTAACCCTTCCAGATTCACACAGGTGTCCGACAAGGAGATGGGCTCTCACCATTCTTGTTCAACATGGTGTTAGACAAAATTATCAAGCAGTGGGAGGAACAGTTAAAGGAATACAGCTGGGGAGAACACGTGAAAGAAAAACAATCATAAAATGTATGGCATTTGCAGATGATATAGCCATATTCAGCAATAATACACAGGAAGCAAAGGAAGCACTGGAACGCCTGCATGAAATAGCTGCCGAAACAGGTCTACATATATCTTATGAGAAGACCCAATACATGGAACGACAGAACAACAATGTGCACATCACGCATACTGTATATGGATCCGTAAAGTAAAAAAAAATTAAATATTTAGGGGAATACATACGAATAGGAGGATCAAACAAGGCGTCTAACATAGACTTACTCGACTTTGACTTATTTCCTTTAATTCCAGGTGGAACATAGGGCCTCGATGATATTTCTACAGCTTGTTCTATTTGCTGCCAATGCTTTCACTGCAAAAGTCGTCTCCATAAAATTCGGATGGCACAAATTTTGTCTGGTTTCTGTAATAAGTTTAATTCAGGTGTGCGAGTTATTAGCCCACAGCACCCTAAGTCCAGTGGAGGGGCTGCCTCCTGTCTGCACTAGACCGCAGGATTTTTCTGTAGGGGTTATCTCCCTTAGCCTGTAAAGATCCCTCGTTAGCACAAGGCAGTGGTTTCTTCTTTATTTAGCCCCAAGAAGAAGGGTTGCCTCATCCGCCAGCTTCGCCGTACCAAAGGACTCCTCCGCCGTTGGGGTCTCCACCAGAGCCCCGTTAGCCATCACTTTTCAGGGTTCCTGTAGGGCCTTCACAACTACCGTAGCAGTCATGGGGCACACACAGTCCCCACTGTACATCACCCCTACAGGCAATCCCCTACTTCATGCCATTGCCCACCTCCCACGACGTGGACAAGGGGTTGGCCTTGTGGAAGGCATCTAACATAGAATGAATGGAAAAACTCCAGAAAGCATACAAACTCACATTATCACGTTATAATAAGAAAAGCATATCAAGACAGGCCAAACTTACACAAACAAAACTGTCATATTACCAGAAGCATTGTATGCATCAGAAATGACCACAATTGGAGCATCAGGCATCATAGAGACAGAAAAAAATAAAACGTAAAATTCTCAGAAAAATATTTGGACCAATACACAGAGATGGCATATGGATGAAACAACCTACCGAAGAGCTGTACCAGCACACTGGCAGACTCACAGACATGATCAGGAAATCTTTGATGTAGTAAACAGTTCAGTAATAAACAGTAAACAGTTGGTATCATGAAATAGAGGAAGACTTAAGGCAGGTGGGGATCAACAGGCAAATGATATGAGACAGAAAAGAATTCAGAAACAAAATTAGAAATACAAAATGTATAGTAAATGAGAAGAAGAAGACAGGAATATTGTGAACAGAAGAAAGAAAACGGGAGCACAGCTAAAGGATGAAGAGATTTTGGGAAGAGAAGAAGAAGAAGGGAAAGAAGTGAAAATTATGTCATCGTGAGATATTCTAGTTCAAACACTGTCCATAAGGGCAAAAATGAATGAATGAATGAATGAATGAATGAATGAATGAATGAATGAATGAATGAATGAATGAATGAATGAATGAATGAATGAAATGTGAGGACTTACAGAAGGCAGAAGATAACACTCAGCCGTAGATAAAGATGATTGAATATAAGGATCCAGGTTGAGGAGGTGACTAATGCTGGCAAAGTACTGAAGTTTACCTATGATAATAAAGACATTTACAGGAGGATACGGAAGTTGAAAGGTAGAAAAGCAGCATGTATTGGTAAGATTTCTGTGGATATAATAACGTCAATGGGTTGAGATATAGTGTCATACAGTAGTCTCGCTCAACCGACCTTCGCTTGTCGAAAATTCCGTGTTATCCGACACTGGTAGACTTACCTTGAACTTTTGGTGGAGACTGAATTCTGGGTCATCCTATTTGGAGGGTGCGACCGTGGGACAAGCACTGGCCTGACTGCTGGCGGTAGGACTGGTTTTTTCTCAAGGACAGGTGCAGCGAGTCTTCAGTCATTGTTCAGTGTTGATTGATTGGTTGGGTGCAGATGTTATAGTTTTCATATTCTCTGCGAGTATGGCAAGTAAATGGAAGAAAGTGATTGTTTCTATGGAAGAAAAGTTGAGTGCGTTGAAGAGACTGAACAAAGAGGAAACTCTTCAAAAAGTGGCTTCAGATTATGGTGTTGGATATGTTACAGTGGGAGACTGGAAAAAGAAGATGGAAGAAATTGAAAAGTGGTGTTCTACCAGAGCAACAAATGATGAACTGAAAATTAGAAATACAATTTAAAAATGTGAATACAAAAAAGTAAGTGAAGCACTATTTTTTTGGTTCACTCAAAACCGGGAAAAAGCGCCTGCCAATATCTGGTCCCATTCTGCAAGAAAAGGCGGTGTATTTCCAGAAGGAGTTTAATGAAGGGGACCCTAATTTTACTGCCAGTGCTGGTTGGCTTAATCGGTGGAAAAAATGGTACGGCATTAGGCAGCTTAATGTATATGGAGAAAAACTATCAGCTAAATCTGATGAGGTTGTGAAATTTTAAAATGAATTTCAATAAATGATCCTTGCTGAAGGATTAACCAGTGATCAGATGTTTAGTTGTAATGAGACTGGGCTAAATTTCAAGATGCTGAATCAAAAACTTTCACAGCCCAAGTCAAGACGTCTGCACCTGGTTACAAGCGTAGTAAGGAAAGAGTTATTGTTCTTGCCTGCAGTAATGTTACTGGGAACATGAAAGCAAAAATTGCTTACGATTTGTAAAGCAAAGAAGCCTAGGGCATTTAAAATCATTTCTGTTAATGCTCTTCCAGTCCATTACACGAATCAGAAGCCTGCCTGGATGTCTGCTGGAATATTTAAGGACTGTTTTTTTACACAGTTTATTCCAGATGTAGAAACATTTCTAGCTTCAAACAATCTACCTAGAAAAGCCCCTCTTCTACTAGACAACGCTCCATCACACCCGAATGAAGAGCAATGTAGAAATGGTAACATCAAAGTCATGTTCCTCCCTCCTAACGTGACGTCATTATGGCAGCCAATGGACCAAGGTGTGCTGGGAACACTGAAGAGGAAATATTGGCATAAACTCCTTTCATCCCTGATAGAGGAAATTTATAAAGACAACGACATGATAGAAAAAACGAATCAACATGAAAGACTTGGCCTACTGGATAGCGCAGTCTTGGGAAGAAGTTGAAACAACGACATTGGCAAAGTCTCGGAACATATTGCTGAGTGAGGTTGAACATAGACAGAAGGTGGTAAAAGAAGACATGGAAAAACATTGTTCCGTTACTGAATTGCATTCCTGGCTGTGAGGATGCTATGACTCAAGATGTGACTAAGTGATGTGCACAAGATCAGCTGTTTGAACTAACTGACCCTGATATTATTGATTTTGTGAATGCTAACGCAAATGAAGATGATTAGAAGAAGAACGAGGCATTGCGGAACAAAAGGAGAAAACAATGACTCACAGTGAAGGATTAAGTGCATTGGAAATGGCTTTAACCTACGTTGAGCAACAGGCAGAAGCAATCCCAACCTAGGTGTTGATTTTTCGTCAATGGCGGGATCTCGCAGTAAGAAAACATGAATCAGTAGGCAATCAGACATTGTTGACAAGTTTCTTTTCGTAAGACATTTGGAATGTTTTTGTTCAATACTGCATATACTGTACAATTGAAATGATAATTCAATAAAATGAGTACTGTAAAACATGTCATTGTTTTAGTCATACGGTTTAAGCTTCCTCTTTGTTTTAGTTCATTTTCAAAGTTATTCTGTATTATCCAACATTTTCGGTGATCCGACGTACTCCAGGTCCTGTTTAGGTCGGATAATCGAGACTCTACTGTAACTGAAATACTTATTTGATTACTGTTTGCATACCAGATGAATGGAGAGTTGCTGTAGTAGCCCCAGTCTACAAAGAAAAGGGTGATAAACATACAGCAGAGAAGTACAGGCCAGTTAGCTTGGTATGTGTTATTCAAAAACTCTGGGAAAGCATTCTTTGTGATTATATCAGGCACGATGTAGGCTTTTGGGCTTATGCCGTGTCAAGAAAATAAGGGGAAATTCTTTACGTTTTGCAGAGAACTGTACTATGCGTCATCAGAAAAAATCTTGACTGCGAGTCTTGAGCTATCTCTCCTATCGTTAGCAGTGGCGATCTGACAGAGCGAAGCCCAGCATACCTATCCCCACCGGTCCCTGCACCTATCGGGCAATCAGCAGCAAGTCGTGCGAGGTGAAGCTAGGGTCAAAGGAGGCAGTGCTTGGGCTGCATTATCTTTCTCCAATGCTTTGCACTCGGAAATACGAATAATGTTTGATCTCATGCGTTCAAATTTTGCAAATGGAACAATGTGTCAGATCCTTACATTATAGTGTGCTTTAGATTTCCATCGTTCTCATCTGACGTTAGGATTCACCGATAGCTTTGGTAGCCCTCAGTATACACCACTGCTATTGATGTGTCCAAGGCTTTTTTTTTTTTTTTTTTTTTTTTGGGTGGCCCATGGGAGACCACGGAAAAAATGAGGGTTTGTGAAGTAGACAAAAGTGTGTTTGAATGGGTGACTACATTTCTAGAAAATATAACTCAGGGAATTACAGTAGGTGAAGTACTATCTGATCCTGTAGTAATTAATAAGGGCTCCCACAAGGCAGTATTATTGTATCTTTGTTTTTGTTTTTTATGCATATAAATCATATTGAATCACTGATGGAGAGATGGCATGGAATAACATTAGTAGACAAATTAGCTTGAGTGGAGCCTTTAAACTCAGGAAAGGTCATAATATGGGGATAAAGTTGGAATTCAAGAGGACAAATTGGCACAAATATTCATTTACAGGAAGAGGGTATATGGATTGGGATAATTTATATCTAGGTAAGTGTGCAATAAATTTCCAAGTTCTTTGAAGTCATTTAGGAAAAGACTAGGTAAAAATTGTATAGGGAATCTGCTACCTGGGTGACAGCCCTAAATGCTGACGAATGAAATTTGGTTGGTTGGTTGAATGAATGTTAGTCCAACCACTAACTGCATACTATACACCCTGAAGGAGAATGTCATGCCCTACATGTAGATTTTGTCTCTCCTAACGGTAACTATTTTGTAACTGTTTGTAGGCCTGTTGACTGAGAAGAAATAAAACTTGGTGGAACGTAATCTTGATATTTAGGGTGTAAACTGACATTTAGCATGGGAAAATTTTAAATTTAAGATTATAAGGCTGCCGGAAGATTTACAGGAGATAGCTTGAAGCCTGGCTTGCATGTTGTCAAGTATTCGCCCTTTCAGTATTTTCTTTACAAAATGGATCTTTTTATTTAAGACAAAACCTATCTCTCACCACTTTTAAGTAAATGGTAGTCCTTCAGGATGATGTCATAAAAATGTTCACTTTTTTGTTTAAAGGTAAATTTCAATTAATACTCCTTGCACAGTGATATATTTAATACTAGCTAAAGTACCCCTTCTCTGTACAGATGTATGAGCAAGGTTTAAAGTGGTTAAATTAAGATGGCCTGCTAGTATATGTGTGTCTTACAATATGCTCTTGTAGACAATATTTACAACCTTCTCATCGGGTATGTAAATATATAGGTTGTGCCTCCTCAACACCCGAGAGCACGTCATTGAAACCCTGGTTGTCAAGATAATAATGTGAAATGAAATGTGAATTATAATCCTACTAAGTATGAATCCTAAACTTTCACACAATATTAAAACCATAGAAACTTGGAATATCAGTATAATACAATAACTATAATGATAATGGCTGAATAAATAAACTGGCCACAGTAGTTCTCAAATACAGATAAGCACTCTTAGCACTGTCAACAATACAACTGTTGCCTCCAAACGCTCTCCGTAGAATGGCATGTTAATTCTTCAGCTGGCCTGTTAACAAACAGACAGCAACTTTACACGAATGATGGCAAAATGAGTAGGCTCTTCATTAATGGAAGACCACAGCCAAAAAACACAAGAAAGCTGAGTTTTCTCAAAAACCTTTAAGAGTTATGAAGAAAATGCACATGATATTTCTCATAGAAAACTTAAATTCAAAGCCACGTGGTGCACTCGCTTTTGGATAAAGTAATCTGTTTACCTGTTATTTTAGTTATTTCATTGTGGACCACAGCCAAAAACACAAGATTGCTGAATTTTCTCAAAAACCATTAGAGATGCGAAGAAAATGAATATGACATTTCTTGTAGAAATTTAATTTCAAGAGCACACTGTGCACTTCATTTTGTGATAGGGCCAACCGTTTACCCATTATCAATCAGTCACCACTGATTTGCATTTACCGGGCAAGTTGGCTGTGCGGTTAGGGGCGCGCAGCTGTGAGCTTGCATCCGGGAAATAGTGGGTTCGAACCCCACTGTCGGCAGCCCTGAAGATGGTTTCCCATTTTCACACCAGGCAAATGCTGGGGCTGTATCTTAAGGCCACGGCCACTTCCTTCCTACTCCTAGCCCTTTCCTGTACCATCGTCACCATAAGACCTATCTGTG
The DNA here is from genome assembly GCF_040414725.1 of Anabrus simplex. Classification (NCBI taxonomy): domain Eukaryota; kingdom Metazoa; phylum Arthropoda; class Insecta; order Orthoptera; family Tettigoniidae; genus Anabrus; species Anabrus simplex. The sequence goes on along the minus strand of NC_090265.1, from coordinate 1,073,405,433 downwards.
TCGGTGCAACGTAAAGCAGCTAGCAAAAAAAAAAAAAAAAATTTTGCATTTAGGGCACTTGTCCAGGTGGCAGATTCCCTATCTGTTGTTTACAAAGTTTTTTCTTAAATATATGTAAAGATTTTGAAAATTTGTTGAACATGTCCCTTGGTAAATTATTCCAATCCCTAACTCCCCTTCCTATAAACAAATATTTGCCCCAATTTGTCCTCTTGCATTCCAACTTTATCTTGGAATAAAGTGCCAATGCACTACGAGAGACTGTCTCATTTTCAAAAATTGATGCCTGCCTGGCTATCAGATGATAAAGATGTTGATTCCCATACGGAAATGGCACTGCCGGTGGCTTCAAGTAGCATATAAAGTGTCCTCCACGGTATGCACTAGCCATGCGTCTTGGTAGGTGTGCTGTTTACCAACTGATGAGCCCAACTTAGCAGACTGGGGCGAAACACTGGCAATCAGGAATGAGTTTGCTGGAAAATTTATATTGTCTAATAACAGACTAACTATATTGGTATTATAAATTTTCTCATTAGGAACAAATTTTTTAGGTGCCCTGTGGGAATCAATACCTTTAACATACTACTTAGTCCAGCAGCTCGCTGTTCTTTCTCGCAAATCTTCCTAGCCCAAACTTTGCAACGTTTTTGTCACATTACTCTTTTGTCGAATATCTCCCAGAACAAATCAAGCTGCTTTTCTTTGGATTTTTTTTCATTTCTTGAATTAAGTAATCCTGGTGAGGGTCCCATACACTGGAACCATACTTTTTTTAGGATCTTACCAGAGACTTATATGCCCTCTCCTTTGTAGGACAAAAATTGCCCAAATTTGGGACATACCCCTGAAAAAGTCTCCCACTAGTTCAAAACGATGAAATATATCAAAATCAATAGTATCCCTTGTGTGACTTGCAGTGTCAAGCAATATTGTTACCAAATTTCAGCTCAGTTTATCCGGTAGTTTTCAAGCCTATATGGAACAAACAGACAGTCGCCACATCATTTTTATTATTAGTATAGACGAGGTGCCCCACCCCAGCTTCGCACAGGAGCAGTTATGAATGTAAGGCAACAGGCTACTTTTTTGTTGTTGATATTTTGCTTTACATCGCACCAACACAGATAGGTCTTATGGCGACGATGGGATAGGAAAGACCTAGGAATGGGAAGGGAGCGCCCATGGCCTTAATTAAGGTACAGCCCCAGCATTTGCCTGGTGTGAAAATGGGAAACCACGGAAAACCATCTTCAGGGCTGCCAACAGTGGGGTTCGAACCCACTATCTCCTGGATGCGAGCTCACAGCTGCGCGCTCCTAACCGCATGGCCAACTCGCCCAGTCACAGGCTACTTTTAACCGAGGACTTGTAAGATTTTGTTGCGTATGACGTTACTAGTTTTTCCTCCAATAATGAACACGAAAAGATTTCGTTCTGATGTAACATATGAATGGGCCATGTGAAGCTGTCCAGAAGAAAAAACATTCTCCACTGTGATCAACTCTAACCATGCCTAAGTGTTTAACCCTGTGCTTTGTTTGTCATGCCAAAACAGACTCATACTGGGAATTGCATTTGATTGAAATCAAATAGCAAATCTGAAAGAATTATAGGGGGATTCTGGATATTATGACAGTTTCTCCTGTGCCACACCCAGTTAAAATGGTATCTTCAATCAAACAATTTTTAGTAGTTTTAATTACCAGTTGCATCCCATTGAATAACTTTGACCAGTGTACATTACATATATAGGCACCCCCCACTTTCAAAATTAGCTTGTGTGGTGACAAGCCAGAAGGATGTAAAGATTTAGAAATTCTGTAGGGTAATAAACAGCTTCTTCACTATTGACTACTGTGTCTGTTGACAAGTGAGTAATATACTGGAGCATGGGCAGTGAATTTGGAAAAAGATGACTCCAAATCATTCTTTCTCTGCCCTGTGACAATCATGAATCTCTTTCGTGGTCATTCATTGTTACTCGGTATGATGGGTTTGTTGATTTTATATACTTTAGATAATGAAAAATTGCAGGAAAACTACTATCATAGCATACCAAGTACAATGAAAAGATCACAGGCAGAATTTAGAAAAGCAGAGGTGCATGAAATTAACAATGAAACTCCAAACACATCGCCCCCTCCTTCCAATCTGCGCATGGAAATGTTCATAGACTGAATTTTAAAAAGACAATGTGCATCAAGTTACCAGGGAAATTCCAAACAGGCTGTAGAATGAAATGTTTACTGATGGAATACAGAAAAGGTGAGGTGAATCAAATTAATAGTGAAACTCGCTACGCATCCACTCTTCTCTGAAGTCTTTAACTCTACTGGTAGCTGCTGGCTGAAGTATTTGATGGCTTGAGTGAGAGGTTCACCCACTGGTTTGCCGTCTACTCACTCGCTCTGAAAATGTTGATTTACATTTCTGTATTTCAGAATGGAGATTGCGGAAAGAATGAAAACAATATCTCCGAAAATATAGATGAAAATTACATACTGTGAATGACATTTTAATCTACATTAGTTACTTGAGGCAAATAACCAATTTATTTTGAAAAGGATTGATTCATTTAAAAAGTTGTTTTAATTTGATGGTTTTTAGTGCAAACTGTAACATAAAAACCCTTATACTGCCATACTAAGCAAAAAGATTGTAACTCCACATGTGATAAAAAATGAGTTTTTCATGCCTACTGAATCTCTGTATCACAACCGATCTATGCATGAGCAAATAATGGCTTAAACGGCATATTTTTATGCCAAATTCATAATTTTTTAAACCCCAAGTTCCTAATTGATAACAACTGGTAGCAAATAAGCAGTAAATCCACATAAGAAGCCAAAATACCGTAAGTACACCAGTTGCCTGGAGATACGATTTCTTCACTTCCTATTCAACTAGAATCGACCGGCCACTGTATATCCAGTATGAAGCAAAAGCGCAGAAACTCTCACTGACAATTAAATTCGTACATTCTTAAGATACACTCATTATATGCATACCATTGTAACCCTATAACAGGGACTAAATCAGTATAAAAGTGTATTATATCAACTAACAAGAGAGGGATATCTCTGCATTGATTCATCAATATTCGTCTGATGTGCAGCACTAAGCATAAAGGAAGCATAGTTTTTCTACAGCATTCATAATTGATAATTAGCTGATCAGTGCTGCCAAGTACTGGTATTTAGACATGTGAGAAAGCAAAATGAAGTACGGTACAATTCTTTGCTATTATAAGGCACATGGTTTACTAGCTTAATGCTTTAACTATGACAAACATTTCTCTTATAGGTTAATAGAAATATGTCTGGAACACCTCGTTCGTGGCGGTTAGCTGAAGGAAATATCAGAGGAGCAAAGATGTTGGCCATGGTTCAACATAATGAAGGCTTTAATCTTTTAAGGAGTAATTCTGATAATCTGGGCAAGATCAATCCAGTTAGTAACAATACTGATGTTGCAAAGTATCATCAGAATGAACATTCCCTGGAACATAGTACTAGTATGCTTGAAACTGCCACACTGGTAAGGAACTCACTTTGATATTGGTGACCTAGATTCCACTCTGGAGGAAACTACCTTTGGTGGAAACCAGAGTGATCACGCTGTTCAGCTTTGTGAAATGAACGAAATCAGTGAATCTCCAAGTTTATATCCAGAGCATAGGACTGCATCTTCAGGAGCATTATATAACCCTGATCGATTAGGAATTTCACAGTCACTGAGGAATATACTCACTTCCTTGATATGTGACTTGGATCATCCACAGACATCAGGTGGACACGAACAGCAGAAAACATGCCGATGTCAAACATCAGCAAAGGGTCTGCTTCAACCCGTCAATGGACAGATTTAGGGCTGATAAAATCAGGCAAACCACAGTAGCGAAAGCTATTTAACATAAGTGTTTCTGAGAGAAAGGTTAAACAGTAGCAGAGTATTCGAGAAAAGCATGTTTTGAAATCACCCTGTGGAACTAGTTGTAGAAAGAAGTATAGTGAGATATTTAGTCATATTCAAAGGGAGAAAATATATGAAGACTTTTGGAATCTTAGCAAAACCGAGAAAGAAGTTTTCATTTTAAGCCACACTATTCATCAACCTGTTAAACGGACATGAAGTGGAGACAATTCTCACAGAAATATGTCTTTTTATTACTTTCTAAGAAATTACGATGGCGAGAGAGCTTCGGTATGCAAAGATTTTTTCTTAACAACCTGAGGTTTTTCTAAAAGTAGTGATACTTCGTACTGACCGTTTGTAGGGAAGCTAAATATATTTCTTCATACTGCCCTGCGTCTACACCAAAAACTAAAAGAATCAAAAGTGCTTGGAACAAAGTTGACCGTGATCTCCTGAGAGCACATGTTGAATCATTGAATCCTGCTGTTTCACATTACTTCAGGGAACATGCTCCACATAGGTGATACCTTCCTAGCGATATCATAACAGCATCCATGCACAAGCATTTTATACAGAACGTAGGAGGTTCATGTTCTCACATCTATTGATAAGTTTTAAGGGAAATTAATATTTCCTTCACAAAACTTGGAAATGAAGAATGTGGAAAAGTAAAATTTTCATTCAGCACAATCCAAAACACACAGTTAATCAGCTGAAAATTGGATACGGCATTTGCAGCGAGTGGGAATTGCACATTAGTAGAGCAAGTGAAGCTAGTAGAAAACATAAAAAGCATTCTGTTAAGGAATTCACAAATGACCACCTTTATTTTTCTGCAGACTTGCAGAAGGTGATTATACTTCCATGAATGGATGAATTAAGGTCTCAGTATTCACAAAACCTGTTATAGCATTTAATAAATAATTTTCTCCTCTAGGACCTACAACTGAAAACCGGAAGCCTTTCGCAGTATTGTGGCACGGGGGTATATCAGGGCGTAAACAAGAGGACATAGTCAGTACCTACCATGCTTTCTATTTGCATCATAGAGATGCTGAACATGTTACCTTGTAGGTAGATAACTGTTCCTCTCAAAACAAAGACTGGTGTATACTTACATTTTTATTTTTATGGTTATTTCAATGGAAATCAAAGCTGTACTACTTTGAGCCAGGATGCATGTTCATGTCGGCTGACTCTTTCCATCACCAGGTAGAGCTCTCCCCAGGGTGCAAAATCAGAGAGAAATGGTGGATGGGGAGAAGGATCATAGGGCTTAACTACTAGTGTTTATTTCAGGCAGTATCCGGCAGGGTAGGGGGTATATAGGTAATTCCTCTGTAAGTAAATTACCCCCTCCCCCAGAAAAATTGTAAATTTTAAATCTTTTTGTTTGAATTCTGATGTTATATCAAGAATGATAAACATTAGAAAGTTATTTCAATCGGCTGAGAACTTGGACTGTACCTTTCTTAAGAAAGGCCAGATGAGGTACGATTGTCCTGATTTATTGTTTTATTAGTGGAACCTTCCTCTACCAGGGCTAAGTGCTGACTGAACAAATTTGTCAGTTTGTACACTCCTTAAGGGAATATTGTCCTATTGGCTACCTATCGGAAACACATCCTCTCCAAGAAGTACAGGAGTGGTGTAAGCTCAAGCTACTTAGAGCGATGACAAGGGAGGAGTGCTTGAAAATAATATTTTTGCCCAGGTTTCAGGTGGATTTGCCAGAGTGAAACATGAGCAATAGGCTGCAGGTGCGGAGTTGCCACTGCTGCGTTGTTTTATTGCTCAAGGTCTGGCAGTCATTCTATTATTTCTATATTGTGTACTGTATATTATTGCTGATGTTTTTATGAAAATATGCACAGTAAAAAAAATACATTTTTTTTTTTCAGAAATATATGTGTTCTCATTATTTTATAATGAAAGAATCTTCCCCCTCCCCGGGCAACTTTAGTGATGGGGGAACCTTTGAGATAAAATCGTCTGTGCGGACCCCCACCCCCCTCCGCCGCGATTTCGCACTCTGGGTCTCTCTGAAGCGTAAGGGCAAGTTTACACTTTTAAAGACTTTGAAGACTCTGTGAAGGCATCAAACAGTGGGAAAGTGACAGCTAAAGTGGACACTCAAATGTTCAACACACAAACTGAACAAGCAAGAGGGACATCGTCAAGCCCTCTAAGATATTTCGTCAGTACATGTTGAACGGGGTAGTTTGTCGCTGTATTACGGAATGAGCTACAATGAAAATGAATCTGTAAGGAAACTGGACTTCCTGAACAGTAAGGCAATGTGTAAGGGAATTATGGCACGAAGTACTTGTCGTGGAATTCCAGCAGCTAAAAAGCTGGGCATTATAGAAAAATTTGTACCGCTCATGCCCAAAAATAGAAGGCAGTTTTGGCTTAATATTCCAACATCGGAAGTATCAGATTTGTGTGAAAGTTACGATTAATGATGAACATGACAGACACTATGAAGAGTTCAAATTTTAACATCATGAATATCCAGATATTTGGGCAATGCAGCGTGTCATAACACCTTCGTTTCTACATCAAGAATCCAAATATGTTTTTGTGTATAAAGTGCTTTACTTTATACATTTAGTTAGCAGTTTATGCAGTCCACTTTTGCTGATTTAATGCCAAAATATGTCATTTATTAACAAAAAATAAAATAATTATACCCACGGATAGGCCTATATCAAATATTTATACCTTAAGCATAAACATTAACGAAAACATTGTTGAATGGACACAAACTCATTTTTGCAATTTCTCGAAAACCAAAACTGACGGAGATACAGCTTTTTCGCTTAGTACGGCAGTATAGTGGGTTGTGTGTTAAAGATTGATATATGCCGTCCCAGACTTTTTTGGTTGAACTTCAAATTTACCTGCAGTAACAAAAACATTTATAATAAGATACAAAAGTTGAAAACTAGGAAAGCAGCTAAAATTGATAAGATTACTGGGGATATGCCAAAGGCAATGGGTTGGGATATAGTACCAATCTGAAGTACTTACTGTATTTGATTGCTGTTAACATGAAGGTCCTATACTGGATGAATGGCAAGTTGCTATATTAGCCCCTGTGTAAAAAGGAAAGGGTGACAAATATGAAGCTGATAATTACAGGCCAGTCAGCTTGTCATGTTTTGCATGTACGATTTGGGAAAACATTCTTTCAGACCATATTAGCCATGTTTGTGAAGTTACTGATTTGATAGAAGGCAGTTCAGGGTTAAGTAAAGTTATTCCAGTGAATCTCAACTTGTAGGATTTCAGCAAGATATAGCAGATACTTTAGATTCAGGTCAAAATGGACTGTATCGCTACTGACCTATTGAAGACTTTTGATAGGGTGGATCATGGAAGACTACAGAAAAAAGTGAGTGCAGTTGGACTAGACAAAAGAGTGACTGAATGGTTGGCTATATTTCTAGAAAACAGAACTCAGAGAATTAGGGTTGGTGAAGCATTATCTGATCCTCTAATCATTAAGAGGGTAATTCTTCAAGGCAGTAATATTGGACCTTTATGTTTTCTTATATACAGTATTTAAACAAACAGAGTTGGGAAGTAATTTCAGTAAAAGTAATTGAATTACCTGTAACAGTCAAATATTTAGTAATTTTTACTTGTAATCATTATTTTTCATAAGATGTAATTTACTTCTGAAAATAAAATTGTAGTCGTTACATTTTAGTAGTTATTACTTTATAGTAATAGATATACCCCGAATGGCTTGGGAACTTTGGAGCCCCAGCACTCGCAAGGCATCATGCCAAGGGTATATTGCAGGATACAATGCACATTCATTCATTTAATCACAGGTTGTTGTGGTTATTGGTTGATATTTAGATAATCGTGTACTAATTGGTCGAGGTAGTGGTGGTGGTGGTGTTTAATATGTTTTTGAGAGAAAGTCAACTGGACAACCATCCTCTATTAACACTAATCAGAGGGAAAATGGAAGAGGTCTGACACTTCAAAACATGGAGGTATCAGCAAACAAAAGGAGGGGCCTTGAAGGGCATGAGAATAAAAGACTCCTTAGGCCTCAAAAACCTAATATCATAGTTGGGAAAGAATAAGAGTTAATCAAGGGAGGTTGGAAAGGAAAGATGAAACTGAGGAGCCAGTTACAAGTAAGTGGAAGCAATGCCACACTCACGTAGTGAAACCATGGTCACCAAATCTCGCTCCCAAGTTGAGTCACTTTTTCCCCTTTTAGTCACCTCTTATGACAGACAGGGGATGGCGTAGATGTTATTCTATCACTCCCCACCCACAGGGGTTATGTTGTGTAGAATGTAGCCAGAATAAACGTGTGATGGGAAAGGAGTTAAGGAATTTCCGTTCCCCTATTTGAATAAATATTTTGAATTAACTGTCCTGAAAATAAAAATGTGAATATGATATGCAAACTTTGCTGGGGAGCGATCATTTTGAAAGTTTATTTAGTCTCACCTAGTCATAATAGCCACTTGATGACACTATGCTATAAAACACAAAATGGCATAATGCACTTTTCCTTGCAAATTTTGGTATCATTCCATCCTCATGTGAGAAAAAGAAAAAGTCAGTGATTCCCTAAAGACCTGCGTTCTATGAAGTAATGTAATTTTGCTGATTGCACATTAAAAAGTAATTAGTAATTGTAACTGAGTAACATTTTTCTCAGGTAACTGTAATTGAGCCCAATGACTTTTATTTTGTACTTTTTCCATCACTGTATATAAATATGAGTAAAGAACTGGAATCAGAGATGATGTTATTCTGTATAGAGTAATATGATAAGTTACCTGATTGTGAGAGACTGCAGTTAGGTTTAAATAAATGGAAAGATCTTCATTGGGGTAATCCACTGATCTCTATACCTGGATGGCTGGTAGCTTAGGTAGCAGTAAGCCGAATAGAAGATGACTGGCGTGGTAAGATGGCAGCGAGCGCACGGTGCAATAGACCACGAGGAGCGCGCTTGCTTTGTTTATGCTTAGTTCAGTGACGCCAGGCCTCTTGATTGTAGTTTCACGAGTGTTCTGTGCTGTGTTATTGCAAAATAAATAGTAGTGTATTTTACGAATTTAGGTTCGTTGCCTTGTAGTATGCTTGTGAATTACAAGATTAAATTTTAATATGTATGTGTTTATCTGAAATATGAATGAAGAAACATTCTACGGGGTATTAACATACCGCAGTATTCAGCTTATGGATGTACAAACAGAACCGATCAGCAGAAGGAGAAATCATTTCATCGGGGAGTTTTAATAATAATGTTATTTGCTTTACGTCCCACTAACTACTTTTTTAAGGTCTTCGGAGACGCCGAGGTGCCGGCATTTAGTCCCGCAGGAGTTCTTTTACGTGCCAGTAAATCTACCGACACGGGGCTGTCGTATTTGAGCACCTTCAAATACCACCGGACTGAGCCAGGATCGAACCTGCCAAGTTGGGGTTAGAAGGCCAGCGCCTTAACCCTCTGAGCCACTCAGCCCGGCTCGGGGAGTTTTATACTGTACATAAGAATCTTCCTAGGGTAGTGTTTTGAGTTTTAGGTTTATTGTATCTTATTTCGCATATTCCGGGAGCAAAATGGCAATTAATTTTTGTAGGTTTCCTTTCTCGAGACCCGAACATCTAAGATCATCGATTAGGAGTATCAGGTGGGAGAATTGGGAACCTTCTAAAACAGCTGTTCTCTGCTCGGATCACTTAGAGGAAGACTGTTTTGATAGAAATGGACAAACTGTACACCTTAGAAGTGATGTACAGCCAACTGTTTTCAATTTTGCTGAACATTAACTGCAAGTAAAGATTTACTTTTTTTTAATTTCTCATAATTAAACTGACGGTTTCGATGAAATAATTGACGTGACCTTATAACAATCTTAGGAAATGAAGTCTGGAGGAATTCTAGACCTTATTTACATCAGTAATAATTATGGGTTTCAGACACTGGAGTGGTGGGTGTTTGGGGCTATTCCATTATACTATTCGTGGTATTTGAGACTCTTTTAACTGGTGTTACATATTTCTGATGATGACTATCAATATCGCTTTGCTAGCTGAATTTAATTAAAGAGGTCTGTAATAGTACATTAAGCTGCAGGTAATGTGATATATTGACTAGTTTTGAATATTTGCTGGTTTTATAAATGTGTACATTTGCTTCAATGATATTTTAATTTGATAATATGCGCGTTATTTCTTGGAAACAGAAAACAGAAATTCATTATCAAGCACCGATTACGATATGTCGAATCTAGGCCTGTATATTGAGCTACGTTTATAGGTACACCATTTTAAGAATGCATAATTTCGTGGCATACATGTATACAATTTACAGCAATGTTTCCAGAAACTGGTTTTCACTCGTATTGTGTTACCGATCGCTAATTGCATGTATTCAGCACCTAAGTTAATATTTGCCGGCCGTTATTATACACTCATTTTTATTGCTATCCCGGAGATTTACTGACCTCGGAATGACGTGTCAGTGATCCCAATGTCCTTATGCTTTGAGTGAACATGTCTCTATATTTTTAATTATTCCAATGCGCCATTAATTGCGACTTAAAATTGACTATATTATCATTGCTTCCCCATAAGGAGAGCTCGAGGTTGGGTACGCCAACATGGCGAACCGCGCGTTCAACTTGGCGTACTTTCTCCTGCAGCGGAGACCTGCCATCAGCGATCCATGTATAGAGATCAGTGGGGTAATCACATAAACTGGATTGTATGCAAAGGTTACAGATCTCTTCATATGGTTATGAGGGTATTCAAGGATGTAAACGAGAGGACATATTGATGCAAGTGTATTAGACTAATATAACTTGGAAACAATATTCTTTAACACCTGGGTAAATAATGCAAATATTGATTATTATTATTTTTATTATTATTTTTGCAAGTTTTTACATCGCACTGACACAGATAGGTCTTATGGCGACGATTTATTATTATTATTACTTGTGAGGTATGGCTATGAAGTGTTTACATCCATTTATTAGTATTAGTATTGTTATTATTTAACATAGTTATGGACAGACGATCATATTATTTGTGAGGTTATGTCATGAAACATCTACTGTATTACATATATATATTAATACGAGTATATTTCATGTAAGGACACATAATTAATAGTATATAATTTATTATTACCTGTATATATGATGTATAATCTAATGTAAAATTGTTAAACACACTGTAATATCCAGAATAACGTATCTTTGGCACTAGATAGTTTTAGAAACTTCTTTATGTTGTAAGTAGGCAATTGGAGAGACTCAAATTTATGAGAAAAACAAGTTATGTCATATCCTTCTAGAAGCCTGGTCAGGCAACGTATATAAAGAGACAGCCTTGTGAGTGAGAGTTGAGTTGTTTTGATGAAACTTGTGTGGAAGTAGTGTTAGTGAGTGTTTGAAGTCAAGTATTTGAATTGGTTTTGTTGGGTTGGTAGTTGACATGCATCTGTTCCAGTCTTCTTATTCTTTGTGATAGACAGTTGTTCAAAATGGTGGTTTATTGATATATGTGTGTAATTCTGAGATAAAATTTCAATCCTACATTCACTTTGTTTCAAACCACAGCTGTTAGATGGAAAGCCATTAGCTAATCACATCCCCATAATGATAGCTTAAATAAGAGTAACAGAATGCAGGGTTTTTCTTTTCCTTTTTTCCCATTTGACTATTGATAACCTGGTGCAGCTCTTGTAAGGCAGACCTACTGGCGAGGATGTGCAACATCTGCCGTATATGGGAAACTGTATGTTGGTGTGGTGGAGAATAGTGTTGTGTGTAGCATAAGAGAGTTGCAGGAATGTTGGGGATAGCAGAAAGACACAGTCCCCAAACCACAGAATTATCCATTTTAAACTCCCCAACCTAGCCAGGAATTGAATCAGGCATCCTCTGAAGCAATGGCCACTACACTGACCATTTAGCCAAGGTGCTGGACACAAAATGCAGCTTAGTTTTTTCAATATTTTATGACAATGCATCACTGTTTTTCTATTCTACATACATGACCTTTGGTTATAGAGATGTTTAAATAACAATAATGGTCAATTCTGCTTGTTTTTTTTTCAGGGTTGTTAGTAGGATAAATATCTGGAGAATCTTATCCCCTAACAAAATATATCAAAAGAAGTATTTCAGTACTGCAGTTAAGGGACCATTTAACCATATAGGGGGTGCAAAAACTGCTTGTCTTGATGCTATACGAGATGTTCCAGTACGGGAGCCGTCCACTGGTAATTCATTGTGCAATGTGCCAGCATCCGGTGCAAATGAAGTTGATCGAGCTGTTACAGCTGCATCACAGGCATTTCGTCAATGGAGTAAGGTAAGAGTCATTACAACTTGCAGTTTTTTAAAAAGAGTTGGTCTTCTACATTATAGGAAGTATGTGTGGTTGTTGTTAACAGTTCTCCAACTCTGAAAGAGGGCGAGTCTTGCTATCAGCTGGTGGTAAGATTCGTCAGTATCTGGAGGAAATTGCTCGTGTTGAGGTGAGAAACACAGGAAAGCCCATTTGGGAAGCAAGGCTGGACATAGCATCTTGTGCAGATGCATTTGAATATTTTGGAGGCATCATAGCCTCTTTGGCTGGTGAGTTCTGAATTTTACGGTAGAAGAAAGTTGCATTGTTGGATGCGCTTGAGAACGGTTGGCTGCTGAGAGAACTCTTGCATTATTGTAGTGATAAAGTAGTTAAAACCTATTGAAATAGCTTAATTTTGTGTATTTCTGATTCATTTAGTGCTGTTGATATAGTGGTGTTTAGTGCTTGTTGGTAGAAATTGGGAGTAGTGATATTTATTTAAATTTTATAACAAGTAATTCAGTTGGTCTTCAGTAAATTACGTTTTCTAGATTAAGTAGGCTAGCTAGGTGTACCTTGTTTCGAATTTAGGTTTAGGAAATACTTTAGGTAATAATATTAACTTTAAAAATATTTGTAAATATCTGTAGGTTTGTTGGTATAATACCTACAAAGGCAGATTATCATAAGGAGTAGTACCGTAACTTCTGCCGCAACTTCTCCAGTATTTTGTATAGATATCCGTTCAAACTATCGCGAAGGTAATAATTTACTACATTAAAAAACACGATACACCTGTAAACTTCCATTTAAAAAGAAGTTAAAGAGGTTACACGGTAATAGTTAACACTCGTTGTATTGTAATTGATTATTGTCGCTCTTCATGTTCAAATATTGCATTGTTGGCTACAGCCGTGAACAAAGGGTGTAGTGTAGTCGAGTAAATATAAATAAAAATCAGCTGATCTTGTATTCCAATCATTTGTAGTTCTGAGTAGGTAGTTAAAGTATCCGTAATTTATATTGCGCTCCCTCAGTATTTATGAGTGGTTAGATGATAATAATAATAATAATAATAATAATAATAATAATAATAATAATAATAATAATAATAATAAAGTTCATATATTTCAGTAATTGCAATTCAAGTCCCTGGAGTAATAGGAGTAGCTTTGACAGAAATATTATTGAGAAATTATTGTAGACAACCTCGTATTTTTTCAGTAGGCTTAATGAAGGACACTTTTATTCTCCGTCCCGTGGAGTAAGGAAAATAATAATAATTATCCACCAGCTGTAATAATCACATAACCACGTTTCAGTTGAGAATTGTAGTGAAGATAAGGTATATTAGATAGTATCTTGCCTGTTATATTCGTGTTTTTCTTTGTGTACAGCAATCCTTTCGATACTTAAACATTTAATCAAATGCAAGGTTTCATTTCTATTAGAGCGTAGTAGGATAAAATTATACCCTAAAGAAATAATCTTCTATCTACACGTTTAACTTTGTTGGTAATCCTTGAGTACGGTAGTTCTTGCGAATTTCAAACTTTAGGCCTAATTGCAATTTTCATTTCTATTTGTGCTTATTAATAACCTATTGTAATTAGGATATGTCTGAACATAGTTTAAAAACTGTTGTAGTGTATTGTAGTGACGTATTAGGATTTAGAGTGCTTATTCTATTATTTTGAGTAATCTTGCAAATTTCAAACTTTAATTTTAATTTCCATTTCAGATTGTGCTTAGTAATAACCTGTTGTATTATAATTAGGTTACGTCTGAACATACTTTAAAATCATTGTAGTGTATTATAGTAGGTATTTTATTGTAAATTAGTGTGTTTATTCTATTACTGTGAAATATTTGTGTAGTATAGTATCTGTAGTATCTATGGTATCTGTATTAACTCTCTTACTAAAATTCTGTTGTAGTAATTAGGGCAGACTTAACTGCAGTTTAGAATTGTGTAGACCTAATTCTTGTGTATTACTTTCGGTTTTCAGTAATTAACAGAAATTTTCATTCTGTTAGGGTGTTGTAGAAAAAAATTGTACAACTAAGTACCGGTAGTATTGTAGTGTAGTAGTAGCTAATATTAATTACCTTGTTGTTGTGTGATTTTTGTGAACTATCCTAGACAATATTTCTTTCCTTACATTTTTATAGGCGATATTTCTTTCCTTTCATTTTTATAGGCAATATTTCTTTTCTTTCATTTTTATTTGCACAGAATAAGTTATTTTATTTTTCCTTTTCTTCCCATTATTCCGTAAATAATGGTTAAGCAGTGCAACTGTGGGTGTGGCCAGGCATTAAGGAGTATGAGGGAGGAGTTGGAGAGTTTGAGGGAGATAATTAGGATTCTGTCAGAGGACAGAAAGGAAAGTAGGCCTCCCTCAAATAATGTACAGGATACAGTAGGTGTAAAGGAGGGATGGGAAGGACATGGGGGAATTGTAGAAGACAGGTGGTCTAATGTTTTAAGAGGAAGGAGATTGCAGGCTGAGGGTTCTGTTCGGGATCAGAATTCAGGACAGGTGTCTGTTAGAATTCGGTACGAGTCACTGCAGGTAGAACAACCGAGAGAAGAAGAGGAACAGGGAACTGTTGCTGAGATGTGTGGAAGTAGGAGGAAGGGAAAAGGTAGGAAATGGAAATGTAGTGTAGTGGAAAGGAAAAGACAGGCGGAACAGGGTCATGGGAGGGAGAAAGGGAAGGAGGAAGTAGCTTCTGCAGCAGTGAGAGAAGATAGGGCCAACCAGGAGGGGAGGGGATCAAATGAGGTGGGTAGGGTTGAGGCTCTGGTCATGGGGGATTCCATCTTTAGACATATGGGGAAAGTGTGTGGAGGAAAGGGAACCAGGGTAGAGTGTTATCCAGGAATTAGGTTGAGGCAGATGTTGAGGAAAGTAGAAGAGAAGGAAGAGGGAAAGGAGAAGGTGGTAGTGTTTCACGTTGGTACTAACAATGTAAGGCAAGCAGGTATAAGTACCAACATAGTTGGGGATGTGTTGGATCTGGTAAATGCAGCACGGATGAAGTTTAAGCAAGCAGAGATTATCAGTGGAATACTCCATAGGAGGGATACTGACTGTAAGGTGATTTGGGATTTAAATGAGACTATGGAGTGGGTATGTGGGGAAACTGTGAGATTTCTAGATCCTAATGGGTGGGTAGGAGACAAGGATCTGCGCCCAGATGGCCTTCACTTAAACCGCAGTGGTACATATAAGTTAGGAAACTTATTTAGAAGGGTTATAGGCAGGTACATTCAGGGAAACAGGGTGGCCTAGGGAGCGGTGTTAAGCGAACAGGGAACTGGAAATCAAGTAGGGATGACATAAAAATGTTAGTGCTCAACTGTAGAAGCATTGTAAACAAAGGAATTGAATTAATTTAATAGATATATACTTACCAGATATTGTAATAGGAGTTGAATCATGGCCGAGAAATGATATAATGGATGCAGAGATATTCTCACGGAACTGGAGTGTGTATCGTAGAGATAGGATAGGAATGGTAGGAGGGGGAGTATTCATTCTGGTGAAAGAAGAATTTGTAAGCTACGAAAAAGTTAAGGGTGAAAAACATGAAATTCTGGATGTAAGGCTCTTCTCTAAAGATAATAGGCAACTTGATGTCTTTGGAGTGTACAGACTGAGAAAGGGTAGCGCTGACGCTGATTCAGAATTATTTGATAAGATAATCAGCTATGTTGGAAATGATATGGAAAGGAACGTGATAGTAGCAGGTGATCTCAATTTACCAAATGTCAATTGGGAAGGTAATGTAAACGACAGGAAGCATGACCAACAAATGGCAAATAAGTTAATATGGGAAGGGCACCTGATTCAGAAAGTGATGGAGCAAACTAGAGGGAAGAATATTTTGGATGTGGTGCTGATAAAACCAGATGAGCTCTATAGAGAACCCAAAGTAATAGATGGTACTAGTGATCACAAAGCTGTTTTTGTCGTAGTTAAAAATAAATGTGAAAGAAAGGTATTAAAATTAGGACTGCTAGGCAGTACCATATGGCTGATAAAACAGGCATGAGGGAGTTTTTAAAAAGTAACTATGATCACTGGAAAATGGTAAATAAAAATGTAAACAGACTCTGGGATGGGTTTAAAGCAATTGTTGAGGAATGTGAAAATAGGTTTGTTCCTTTAAAGGTGGTAAGGAATGGTAAGGATCCACTATATTATAACAGAGAAGTAAAGAGACTAAGAAGGAGGTGCAGACTGGAAAGAAATAGAGTTAGAAATGGTTATGGAAGTAAGGAGAAATTGAAGGAACTTACTAGGAAATTGAATTTAGCAAAGAAGTCAGCTAAGGATAACATGATGGCAAGCATAATTGGTGGTCATACAAATTTTAGTGAAAAATGGAAGAGTATGTATAGGTACTTTAAGGCAGAAACAGGTTCAAAGAAGGATATTCCAGGAATCATTAATGAACAAGGGGTGTGTATGCGAGGATCTTCAAAAGGCAGAAATATTCAGTCAGCAGTATGGGAAGATTGTTGGTTACAAGGATAATGTCCAGATAGGGGATGTGAGTAACACTAAAGAAGTATTAAAATTTACCTATGATAACAATGACATTTACAGTAAGATACAAAAGTTGAAAACTAGAAAAGCAGCTAGAATTGATAAGATTTCTGGGGATATACTAAAGGCAATGGGTTGGGATATAGTACCATATCTGAAATACTTATTTGATTATTGTTTGGTTGAAGGAGTTATACCAAATGAATGGAGAGTTGCTATAGTAGCCCCTGTGTATAAAGGAAAGGGTGATAGACATAAAGCAGAAAATTACAGGCCAGTCAGTTTGATATGCGTTGTATGTAAGCTTTAGGAAAGCATTCTTTCTGATTATATTAGACATGTTTGCAAAATTAATAACTGGTTTGACAGAAGGCAGTTTGGGTTCAGGAAAGGTTATTCGACTGAAGCTCAGCTTGTAGGATTTCAGCAAGATATAGCAGATATCATGGATTCAGGAGGCCAAATGGACTGTATTGCAATTGACCTATCTAAGGCATTTGATAGGGTAGATCATGGAAGACTACTGGCAAAAATGATTGCAATTGGACTAGAAAAGAGAGTGACTGAATGGGTGGCTATATTTCTAGAGAATAGAACTCAGAGAATTAGAGTAGGCGAGGCTTTATCTGACCCTGTAATAATTAAGAGGGGAATTCCTCAAGGCAGTATTATTGGACCTTTATGTTTTCTTATATATATATCAATGTTATGTGTAAAGAAGTGGAATCAGAGATAAGGCTGTTTTGCAGATGATGTTATTCTGTACAGAGTAATAAATAAGTTACAAAATTGTGAGCGGATGCAGGGTGACCTCGATAGTGTTGTGAGATGGACGGTGGACAATGGTATGATGATAAACGGGGTTAAAAGTCAGGTTGTGAGTTTCTCAAATGGGAAAAGTCCTCTCAGTTTTAATTACTGCATTGATGGGGTGAACGTTCCTTTTGGGGATCATTGTAAGTACCTAGGTGTTAATATAAGAAAAGACCTTCATTGGGGTAATCACATAAATATGATTGTTAATAAAGGGTACTGATCTCTGAATGGTTATGAGGGTATTTAGGGGTTGTAGTAAGGATGTAAAGGAGAGGGCATATAAGTCTCTGGTAAGACCCCAACTAGAGTATGGTTCCAGTGTATGGTACCCTCACCAGGATTACTTTATTCAAGAACTGGAAAAAATCGAAAGAAAAGCAGCTTGATTTATTCTGGGTGATTTCCGACAAAAGAGTAGCGTTACAGAAATGTTGCAAAGTTTGGGCTGGGAAGATTTGGGAGAAAGGAGACGAGCTGCTCGATTAAGTGGTATGTTCCGAGCTGTCAGAGGAGAGACGGTGGGAGGACATCAGTAGACGAAAAAGTTTGAGTGGTGTCTTTAAAAGTAGGAAAGATCACAATATGAAGATAAAGGTGGAATTCAAGATGACAAATTGGGGCAAATATTCATTTATAGGAAGGGGAGTTAGGGATTGGAATAACTTACCAAGGGAAATGTTCAATAATTTTCCAATTTCTTTGCGATCGTTTAAGAAAAGGCTAGGAAAACAACAGATAGGGAATCTGTCACCTGGGTGACTGCCCTAAATGCAGATCAGTAGTGATTGATTGATTGATTGATTGATTGATTGATTGATTGATTGATTGATTGATTGATTGATTGATTGATTGATTGATTGATTGATTGACTGATTGATTGATTGCCTTGTCAGTATTCAGGATCGAGATTTTAGCTCGTTCGTAGGTTTACTGTACAGAGGAATGGAAATTGTGGTGTATTATAGCTCCTTGCCTGTGTATGCACAGGTCTAACTTATGCAGTACTCTCTACCTACAGGGTCAGATCCATAGAGGAGTGTGGAAGCAGTTACTTTTCCCCTTTCCCAAACTTCCCATCAGAAGGGTCTTTTCTAATAAACGCAATATTCTTTTGTATTTATACCATGTGTATTGAGACAAACTTCAAGAAAACTTTGTGCAGTTCTTCAGAAGTGAACCACAACTGACCATGACTTTAATTTCATTTTTGTGTAACTTTAACGTTGTATCCTCCTCTTGGTGTCCTGTCAGATCTTTTTTCCCTAAGTCAACTTCTTCTTTTCTTCCCTAACATTTGCCTTTGGAAATATTAGTTATGATATATCCAATAATTTTTTAATGTTTTGTGTTCCACTTCTTTTAAAAATTTTCTGGCTTCGTTTACTTCTCTTAATACCTCTTTTTTTTTTTTTTCTCTCTTTCTGTTCAGGTCATACTTTCCACTTTGTGCCATAGCCAAATTTATGCTGCTTCAGGATGGTTCTTGTTTTCCTAATGTCCACCTTCCATCAAGGTGTATTTCCTTTTTTTTATGCCAGGCAAATTACACTGGAACCCATTGAGTAGCCTCTGATCCCAGGTTGGGGGCAGCTGCAAAAGACATCTCTACTCCATGTTAGGAACGGCCTGATCACAGGCTGGCGGTATTTCTAAAATGCCTTTGGGAGTGGCGACACCATCGTAATAACAGCCCAAAATGAAAATGGCACTTTTAAATCAGCCTCAGAAAAGGCTAGGGTATTCCTCACAAGCTAAGCACAGTTCGTATTTTGGGGGAACTGTGAGAAGTGAGTTTCTAGTAGAGAACGTTATGAAGGTGGCAATAATCAAGCTTTTGTCACTGAATGGAAAGTCAGCAGAGGTGATTGATTTTATGGAGAAGGGGAATATAGTTATGGCGGGATTAATTGAGGTTAAGTGGAGAGGAAAAAGAAAGAAGAGTTCAGGAATACACACACTAATATAGTGGAGGACATAAGGCAAAGAATGGAGTAGGGATAATAACCTACACAATCTTAGATGAGTATTAAATAAAGTAGACTATATAAATGATAGAATAATCAGGATAGAGTTAAGGATAGATAATAGAGTAAAGGATTCATCCAACTGTGGATGCAAATATGATATGGACAAATTCCTGGAGACACTGGAGGGAAAGAGACAGAAATAAAGGATGTGGAAGTGACTGTCATGGGAAAATTTAATGCAATTGTGGGATGTGACAGAAAAAGAATGGAAGAAGTAATTGGACCTCTTGGATATGGAAAGAGGAATAAAGAGGGAGAGAAGTTGGTAGATTTTTTTTGTGAGAAGTGAGTTGTGTTGACAATACATGGTTCAGGAAGAAGAATAGTTGAAATATTACAAGATATAGATGGGGAAACAGGAGGACAAAGTAATTGATTACTTCTTGGTGGAAAGAACAAATCATAAACCGTTCTTAGATGTAACAGCCTTGCCAAAGCTAATCTCTGATTGAGACCATAGAATACTGGTAGCAAAAGTGAAAGTAGGAAAAATATTGAAAACGAAAGAAATAAGAGAGAAGAATAATTAGAAGATATGGAAGTAAAAGGAAAATTATAAAACTAATTGTAACAACACACCCAGAACTGAGGTGGTGAGTGTAGCAGTGCAATGGGGCATGTTCAAGCATTTGTAAGCTGTGCAGAGCTTGTGGCAGAATAGCAGAAAGAGTGAAAGATAAAAGCTCCCATGGTGGAATTATAATGTAAAGGATGCAGTGAAAAATAAGAAAGCATAGCTGTTATGGAATAGGGATAAAATGGAAGAAAGTATCAGGAAATGAAAAGAAGTTGCAAGAAACTAGTAAGTGAAGAAAAGCTGGGAAGGATTTACCCGAGAGTTGGAAGCGGAGAGTATAGCGGTAAAAGGACACTATGTTGACTTGTAAATAGGAAGCGAAAGGAGACAGTCTTCACAAAACAGGTGAAAGGAAAAGGAGATATAATCAACCAGGGATAAGATGAAAGGATATCTTTAAAGAACTTCTGGTAAGGGAAGGTTGGTGTAGAACTGCTTTGTGCTTTTAACATCTCTTAACACGAGCATCATTCTTGCAGAAACTGTTTAGGGTAACTTGCTTTTGTGTGTAATGTCCCTTGTTATACTGCCATCACCATATTGAATTGTTTTTTTTTTTTCCATCATGTCTCTTTTGTTTTTCATTTGTTCCTTCGTTATGTTTTTAGCTTCTATTATGTAAATAACTTTAACCCCCCTTTTTTCACTTGAGATGGCTGAAACAAATCAAAACATATTTGACTTTCATTACTCCATCTAATGATGGAGTTATGTTATGGAGGACAAATTACATTTTCCTTTGTAAAGCCAAATCACTTCTTTTGGAAATTAATTAATTCGATCTACAGTGTTAAAGTTTGTACGTTTGAATTGGTGCGCTCAGCTACGCAGTACTGCACCGCGTGCTGGGTTCCATTGTCGAGAGGCTGCTACTCTGTACCCTACTCTCGCACTGTTCAACAGCTGATTTGAGGCCATGATAACATATGCTTAGAAAGGAAGGCTGTTCAGTAGTGGAGAAATGGTAAGCAGAGCCCGCTTTCGTTTTTGTCGGTGAAACAAAAGTTCCATTTTGTCAAAAGCAAAAAAAAGATTTATATTAATGAAAAGCATGTAAAGAACAGTGGGACGCACCATGACAAATTGAGGGCCATAGCACATACTGTCAGAAAGAGACTGACTTTGCCCATCAAAATAATGAAATAATTCACTATGTGACCATCCAGCAGTGGGTTATGCAAGTTGTACAAGTGAACGAATGGTTTAATGGCGTATTCAAGCAAAATACGCCATCTGGTGAAGTTGCTCTCATTGTGGATTCTTTTTCTGGATATAAATCTACACAAAATGAAGATACCGTGCAGCTAATGATGATCCCTCCTGGTGCCATAGCTTACTGTCAACCACTAGCTGTATACGGGTTTAGTGTATGGAAAGGCTTTGTACGTAGATTATCTGACGCTGTTTGATTATTGAATTAGGGTATTGTTTTGGCGCAGAGAATCACCTTTTTGAAAATTCAATCTCTGATTCACTTCCAACTGTCGTCTCCTCATCATCCCATGTGAGAATACATCTGGTACCGAAGTCGGTACTTGTCCAAAAACCCTGGGAGCCTTTGAACATCCTGTGCAATATTGTTTTGATAGTGGTGACTTAATGTTCCCCTTGCCCTTAACTTCGCTTCCTTCGGTGTGGTTGGTGTAGAACTGCTTTGTGCTTTTAACATCTCTTAACACGAGCATCATTCTTGCAGAAACTGTTTAGGGTAACTTGCTTTTGTGTGTAATGTCCCTTGTTATACTGCACCGTTAATTTCACCATAACAATTTTATTCTTTTGCCTTTTTTGACCTACAATCAATGTAGGAATTAAATTATTTCTCTTATTGCTGCCGCATTATCCTTGCGAAGTGGTACCCAATTACTGACGGAGTAAGAAAAAAGATCAGTGGCGAGGTCCCTCGACGAGTGAAACCAGCGCGTGCCACAGTCCTGCGTAGCCAAGCACACCAATTCAAACATGCGAACTTTAATGCTTTCTGTTGGTCGCATAAGTTAATTTTCAAAAGAAATGTTTTGGTTATTGTGTTATTCTTGGCTCATTTAACATGTGTGCAAAATGTACGTAATATCCATGATCTCTGGTACGCGCCCTTCCCTTGTGAGCGTGAGAAGACAGAATCCAATAATGAAATCACTATGGAAGAAGTGAAAAATGCAATCAAACGAATGAGATTGGAAAAAACAGCAGGATTGGATGAATAGTGTGTGGAAATGATAAAAGCAACTGGACATGTTGGTCTACGTTGGCTGTATTTAGATCTATTTGGAAAGAAAAATCAGTACTAAATGATTGGAGTTATACCTATATTTAAGAATGGGGATAAGAAGATATGTGAATATTTATTAAGGAATCACACTCGTAACTCAGGTGTATAGCAAAAATATCTGAAAGGGTACTTAAAAAAAATGAGAAGAAAGGTGGAAGGACAATTACAAGAACAGCAAAATGGCTTTTGGAATGAAAGATCAACACTAGACCCCATCTTCAGTATGAGGCATTTAATGGAAAAGCAGTGAGAATATGGAAGAGATATAGTGATGACTAGGGCTCAGGTTTCTATAAACTAAATACTCTTGGAATTTGCATGCATTTATGCCCTAAAACTATCAAAATATGATCAAAAACCCTGAAAATATGACCAAAAAATAAAGCAATAAATGAAAAAAATGTATTTACTTTTAACAGTTAGTTACAGATGAAATAATTCATACCTCTCGTAGTTTTCATTTTCAGTAGAGTTACACTGGATGACGACATGCCATTTCAGGCGGTCAAACGTGAAGGATTTTCGGTTGTCGGGAAGAAGGGCCTGTAATGTGGAGAAACTCCTTTTTACATTGCGTGGAGGCATATTTTTAAAAAAGGGGAAAATCGTTAACAAAAAATTTTGGTTAATTTTCGTTAAATTTTGCTTCTTTTCCATGAAGAATGTCAGCAACTGTATGCAATGTTGTATATTCAGGATTTCATTCAAGCACACGTTGTAATTTTTCCGTGACCTTCTCTCCTCCATTACTATATTATAAGGTAAATATAAAGTTAATGAATGTAAACTACATATTTGAAAATAATCTGAGCTAAAATGTTGTTACAGTGAATTGCTGCATTCCCTTAGTGCTCACATCTGAATCAGCTCTGTCTGCTGGGTAAACCAGCAATAAAATTTTCCCCACCGCTGAGGGGTTAAACAAGATTCTCTCCGTCCAGGGTCACATAAGAAACCCCCTTTTTATAGTATGCTATACAGAGCTCACAATATCCCACTTTCAAATAAGAATTACAGGAAAGAAATGAATACTATATACAACATAGCCTCCAGGAATGGATACAACAGGGTTTTCATGGAGAAATTAATTCACAAAGTAAAAAACAAGTTGATCACTACTTTTAAAAAAGATTCGTAGAAAAGAGAGATTTTGTGACTTTTTCCTTTAATAGTAGCAATCTGCATCAGATTATTAACATATTTAAAAGACAGAACATTAACATTGCTTTTAGATCCGTTAATTCTTAATGTCAATATTTTTACAGTACACATATGTTCAACACAAGTTACATTGGCCGAACAGGAAGGAATTTTCTAACCCATTATAAAGAACACGTAAACGCCAAAAAAGATAATAGATTTTTGGCTATGAGTGAGGATATGAATGACTTCAATTACTCTTTTATGTCTATAAACCAGAATTTAGAAATTCTGAAGTTAGCTAACAAGGGCACATTGCTTAACATATATGAACATATCCACACACAACTTGACCAAAGATTTAAACTTTAATCTGAATGAAATTTTGGAAAGAAAAATAAACATTCTCACTAATGAATTAATTAACCCTAAGTCAATGATGCTAAGAACATTCAACAAATTCTTAGAAAAATTTAAACTAAAAATAAATATAAAGAAAACAAAATTCATGATAGTAGATAAAAAGAAGCCTACAGGAAGAAAACACTTAAAATCAAATAACACATCAATAGAACAAGTCACAGAATTCTCCTATTTGGGTAGTGTAATTACTTCTCATAACAAATCCCTTTCAGAAATCAAGAAAAGAATAGTGGTAGCAAAACAAACCTTCCAAAATAAGAAAAACTTATTGCTAAATTTCCATCTCAGTTGGGAGACCAGAAAATCGTTTCTCAGGACCTTTGTTTGGAGTGTTCTACTGTATGGATGTGAAACCTGGACATTCGGGGAACAGGAAGAAACAAAACTTGAGGCTGCAGAAATGTGGTTTTAGAGAAGAATTACAATTAAAACAAGTTGGATGGATAGAAAAACAAATGACCTTGTTTAGAGAACGTTCTGAAGGTTTTGTAGTAGTCCCTTGATTGAGTTTTATTGACTTCTTCTTAAATTAATTGCAGTGTGTCCTTATGATAGGGGCTGCCTGGCCGAGGCGGTAAAGGCGTGCTCGGTTCGCCCGGAAGGATGTGGGTTCGAATCCCCGTCAGGAAGTCGAAAAATTTAAGAAACGAGATTTCCACTTCCGGAGGTGCATATGGCCCTGAGGTTCACTCAGCCTACACCAAAAATGAGTACCAGGTTAATTCCTGGGGGCAAAGGCGGCCGGGCGTAGAGCTAACCACTCTACCCCATCACGTGCTGAGGTTAACAATGGTGGAAGCCTTTACCTTCCACTCCTCCAAGGGCCTTCATGGCCTGTACGGAGGTGACTTTGCTCTTTTGTGTCCTTATGATGCTGTCTTTTTATTCTTCTTGAGACTTGGGTAGGGTAGTTTCTTTTCTCTGTTTTACTAGATTTTGATAGGATATTTCTGATTTTTGGGACTGATGTAATAGCCATGCCTGATGTCTTTTCTCCATTGTTTCATCACATTCACTGTTCCACCATTGGTGTTTTTTATGTGGTTTAATTGGACCAGGTCTTCTGCAATTTGTTTAAGGTTGTGTACTAAGTCTTCAAGTTTATCTGTGATTTTTATTTTTTTCAGTTGCTTTTTTGTAATTTTCATTGTTGATTAGCTGGGTAGGATCTATTTTTCTTTTAGTTTTAGGGGCTTGCTTTTGTTGTCTCCTCTGGGGAGTGAGTTTTTTAAAACTATGTAGTGATCTGAACCTGTGTCTATTCCTCTGAGGACTTTGACATTATAGATCTCTTTGTGGTGGTATTTGTCCATGCAGATGTGATCCAGTTGCCATTCTCCTTTAGTGTAGTCAGGGTGTTTGCATGTTTTGAGTTTTTGAGGTTTTCTCTTAAAACATGTAGATTTTGAGATTAAATGACTGTTTCTACACAGGTCAACTAGTCCTTCTCCATTTTTATTTGTTTTCTGGGTACAGATTTTATAAAGATATACCCAAGAAGAGAGTAATGAAGAATGTCCCACAATTTCGAACAGGATTTTTGGTCACGGTATTTTCTTTCTCTGCCTAGTTGAACGTTGAAGTCGCCTATTAATAATTTTATATGGTGTTTGGGGATGTTATCTATGGTCTGGTCAAATAGGTCCCAAAATTCTTGTTTCCTCATGGTCTTTTGAGGAGTTGTTTTTATCAGTAGTAGGAGCATGGGCGTTTATTATAGTATAGATTTTATTAGATGCCTTTTAAGGTGAGCGTTGAGAGTCGTGGAGACTGTGATTTGAATTCTTGAACTGAGTTTATTATTTTAAGGCTGACCAAAAATCCTGTTCGAAATTGTGGGACATTCTTCATTACTCTCTTCTTGGGTTTACCTTTATAAAATCTGTACCCTTGAGATTCCAAGGCATCCTGGTCAGTGTTTCTAATTTCCTGTAATCCCATGATAAGAATTTTGCATTGGTCCATTATGTTAGTAATCACTTTTAGTTTACCGGTTTGCATGAGTGAGTTTATATTGTTTGTAGAGAAGTAGGTTATCTGCTTTGGTTTAATTCTTGACTTTGTCTCATTCGTGTATGTGGTACTAGGGTATTTCTGTGCCTCCGACTTCACGGTATCTTTTAAGTGGCAGCCCACCATATCTGAATGCTGCCTTCTCTGAACTCTTGGTTCGGGTCCGGTGGAGTATTTCTTAAAAGGCCTTCCACGGTTGACTGTCATGGTGTCACCTGTGTGGGACTGGGTCCCGAATTACAACTCTGGACGTGATCCAGTGAGGTGATAATGAGGCCGCTCCTCTGGGAGTACAGACGCCTTGTGCAGCTGCCCCTAACCTGGAGAACAGATGGTGCATAATGGATTCCAGTGGCATTTTCTCCACTGTGGGGACCATCACTCCACCTAAAGAGGCTTATTCGCCCAATGCCGTTGGCCCCTTAGGGAGTCAGGTTATTTCCTGGCGTTGGCAGTTTTACAGCTGGGTGCCAGACAAGCAAACCCCTCCTCCTTTCTCATTCCGAACTTGGGACCGGACAATGGATTTATTAAAAAAATTAATATCAAGTTCAATATATGTGAGGCATCAAATAGAAAACATTAATGAAACAGATGACAGAAATTTGACATAAATGTGGATAAAATGAAGACTTCCGAAAAATAGTTTTATTGTTATTGAGTTAAGTCAACGTAAATTGCCATTTCTAGAATAGAATTCAATAATTTAAAAAAATGAAAAGAGAATACTTGAAAATTATTATCGGATTACAAGTAACGCCTTTGGTCAATGTACTTGCTCTGTGAGAATTTGGTTTCCACTGCTGGACTCCGAATTTTTCTTCAGTTAAGGTTATCCACCGATTATAATATGCCATGTCAGATATCATCAGCCACCGAACGGACCCTTAATCGAACTGAAACAACCTCCGGTTATACTTGAACCAATTTTTTGTACACAATAAAGGAATTGTAAAAATACACAATCACACCATGTTGTTAATAATTAATTATTTTAAATTATATAAAATACTGTTCCACTGAACTGCAATATATATATTTTTTAAACCCTTGAATTTACTTTTAAGTTAACACACAGGTAACTTTCATTTTGGTTTTTAATAGACTAATTTAAAATGAATAAACCGATTAGCACCGATATCCAAAAATGAATCTTATCGCTTCACTGAATAATAATGAAATTGATTTAATCCGACCATTTATGAATGGTACTCCCCCAAGAAAGATAAATGAAAAGAGTAACATCAATGGATGGTGTCATAGTAAACAACACAAGGTTATTAGTAGCAACTAACGTGAACGTATATTAAACAAATGGTCTTCATCAAAACGTGGAAAAACATAGTTCATTACAACAGTCATTACTACCACTATGGTAGGAAACAAAGGTAAAACATCTCACTCATTTAAAAGGAAGATTTGTTGTTTGGTTCAGTATTCATAGTGTTTACGGGAATTTGGATTTAAGATTATTGACAAATGTTAGCTTATTTAATGTTTTGTTTTATTTAAAGAGTGTATGGTCATGGAAGGAAATTGGTTGCTCTGTTAATGACCATCAGAGAAATGTACTACTCGAAACCTATGATCAGTACTATCATGAACAAATTTAAATTATATCTCGGAACATTTAACTTCAGTGATCAATACCATTAAAATGAGCTATCACACTATTGTTGCAGACTAAACTGAACGTGTAATGGTCATCAACAAAATGTTAACTATTACTGGAGTAAATTAACCACTGGTCCCTGCAGATTAAGCTGACCCTCTTATTGAACTCATGTCTGTCACTAAAGCAACTTAACACTAATCATTCCAGAGTGAGCTGAACTTTACTAATAATCATTCATGAAAGCAAACTAACTAATGATCATTGCAGACTAATTTGACTCTCTAACTTGACTAATGATTAACACTGAAAATAAACTGAGCACTGATCATTGCAGACTGAGCTGTCTAAAATTGGTAACAATTATCATAAAAAGTAAACTAACCTTGTAAACTAGTGATCTCTCCATTGCTGGATGTTAATGCATTGCTATTCATGAAACATGGAATAATGACATGATAAATCATTCTTGCATTATCGTCATGTCTCTTAACCCTACATTATCCTAATATTATTTACAACGAATTATCCTGTTTGGTCGCTTATCACCTAACCATCTTCAGATAACATACATGTGAGTCAAAGCCACACTCACTATCACACGTAATGAAATAAACACTAGCAAAATTATACAAATTAAATTTCACAATGAATATAACAAATCCACAAAACCAATGAGAATTGGACCAATTCGATAGGTAACAAAATCCAAATATTTATTCCAATATCAACAAAAAAAATATACATCATCTTCCCAGTCTTAGCTATTGTCCTCAATAAATGTCTTAACTCAGACATCCTTTATTCTTATGTAAATCCCAAAATGAATGTGCTACATTTACAGAATGCTAAAATATAATATTAAACTTTCGTGTCTATCTCCAAGAACCTTACAGATCAATATTTTATTTCAGAATCTTAGACTGTTGCCTTCTCGCTCCTCTTGCTAAGTGAATCTTTGACCTGAACACCTGTTCTTGCTTGCTTGTCTGGTGTGCCATTTCGTTGCCCTGATTACCAAAATACGGAATTTAAAAGTCATCATTTGCTGTGAATATCGTTATAAAATTCGTATGTTAAACAGCAGAAAAGTACAAGTCAGATGATACAAGCAATTGGAATCATAGTGGCCGTGATCGAGATAAAATGTACCATCGGAAATTGTTACAGTCAACAGAGAGAACAATCAAAAACTGATTTGAAATAAGCAGCCTTGAAGAACGGAAGAGCAATTCTGTTAAAAGTTAACATAAATATAAAGTTTGGCGGTAAAATCCGAAGATACTACGAGTATTTCTGTACACATCGTATTTACGAAATTTGAGATGAAATACGAAGGAGGTAAAATACGATAGGATTCACCTTGGGATTGCATGGAAGAAAAGCGAAGGTTTCTTTAGGAAACGCGATTTAAAACAGGCTAGCATTTGAAATAAACTACCATGGAATTAGACGATCATAAGCTACCACAGACATATTGATAATCTGTACATAGTATACATATTGATGTCACTTTTGTCATTATAAAGCAAAATAATATTACAAGAAGGCTTTGCAACTAAGAGGAAGATGCTATTAATATTATCTTTGAATGTGTTTTTCATGCATGCACACGATATCGACATAATGGCTTGCTAAATCAAGCATGGGATTGGCGACTGATGGACTCCAGCCGATATCGCCCGCAGAGACGAGCTCACTTCCCGAGATTCCCAGATGACTGAGCTGTTAACCATGGGGGAACCTGCCCACAGAGCGATGTAGCAGAAGAAGCAGCGATCCCGGCAGCAGACAGACACAGAATAAGATAAGTTTCACAATTTCTTTTAAGATCATTTATGTTTTCTTTGTGAAGATAGTTGTTGATTGATGATGTTCTGAAGGAATAGGTCGTTATATCTTTGTGAAATGTTTAATAACATGTAGTATCGACGTGAGTGTTCAATAGTGATGCATTAAGGAAGGTTATAGGTAGTCTTCCATAAGATTTAAATACATCCTAAGGTAGGAGAGTGAATATATGTCAGTGAAGTGTTCTGTTAGCAAAATTTCAGTTGATTTTCATTAAGCCATGCCAATGATAGGGATTTTTGATGAAAATGAAATGTGATACATATTTATATCAAGTCGTACGTTACCAAATTCGTAAATATTGATGACTTATTGGCAAGTTTAAACCAGTACAGGTTAAATATGAGTATATATGGATAAGTAAGATGCGTATTGCTATGCATAGGATTAGTTGTTGATCCATGAAGTGTTATTTTAAGTAGTTGAGAAATGAATTGATTTGTGTGTTACGTAGAATCAAATAAGTAATACTGGCATGTGATGCAGTATAAATATATGAAGAAAATATGAGAAAGGGAATATGAGATGATGGAATAAAAAGAAAATAATTGTTGAATTATGATAAATGTGAAGACGTATGAGGAAGGATTTTCATGTATGGTTAAATAATGAATGGTTGAGTAATGCGAATGTGGATCAAGGTTAGATTGAATGGTAGTAATGATGTTTAATTATGGAATAATCCATACTACATAATAAGTGGCAACTTGATAATAAACTGGGGAGTTAATAACAGATATTAGTCATCAAAAATAATTCCAATAATCTATAATTAACACTCATATGGCAATTTCAAAGAGAATTGCATATTATGGACATAATTTAAACTGATTTAAGCTAAAATAACAGAATTTTAATAGGATATAGGATCTTAGTATCTTCTTTATGACAGCCTATCACTAAGGAGGAATTAGAAATTTCATCCATGGTATTCCTTATCAACTTGCAGTCAAATGATTTAATTTTATGAGGTGATAAGACATAATTGCAACCTGACAACAAAGCTATTGAATCTATTTAGGGCAATTTCACATTCTTTCAGAGAAGATATTTCAAATACAATTGTTTATGATTAGTTACATATTTTAAAAAAATATATCATGGTAGGTAGCCATTGGAAGCTACATATTTGAAACTGATCTTATTCTGTGTATGCCTAACTTAACAAGATTTAATTGAAGACATATAATGAGGTAAGGTAAGGGTTATTCTGCCTGAAGGCAGGTCCGAACCTCCGCAGAGGTGTTCCTGAGCCGGAGTTTACGTGCGGTAGGGTGGCCAGTTCCTTTCCGCTCCTCCATTCCCTTACCCCCTACCAACAGCGCGTGGCAACCCATCCAACTCCTGACCACGCCCAATGTTGCTTAACTTCGGAGATCTCATGGGATCCGGTGTTTCAACACGGCTACGGCCGTTGGCACATATAATGAAAGATAAGAAAAAAGAAATTGTTCTTAGTTAGTATAAAAATCAAATATTTTATTTATTATGAGATTTTTTTAAACATTTCAAACATTTCATTCAAATAATTTACTTTTGACATTACAGGATTTTCAGTGTTCAGTTCTTTAATAAGAAACCTAGGTTTAGGAGATGTGAGAAGCAATTTGTGTTAAGACAGGGACATTTTATTTTAAAAATTCCAGTCTACAAAGATTTATGTGAAATGAATTATATACTTACTTATAAAATCAGAAGCTTAGAGAGAAGCTCATATAATTTTTTATTGAAGGCTATGACAATTAAGATAAGAAAAACGGTACTCAACCAATGCCTTTAATGAAATATTATTGTAAATATTGATGAATATTCGAGCCTCAAAAATTTAATTTATCCATTGCATTCTATATTTTTGAATAAATAATAGTTACTAAGTTTTAATTCATTGTTATTATTTATAGATTATGATATTAGTATATAAAATAATATGATAACATAGCTGATAAGTATTTACTAATTATGCGGTCGATTTTAAACTGAAACGTCCATAAAACTTGTTTGGCGTATGTGGAAGTGTTGTATTGAATAACTCTCAATCAAATTTACGTAAAAATGTTATATTTGATTTAATTCCTGAGATGTTCACCAACACTAGCTGGAGATTTTTCTTGTACGCTGCGAGATTTGGACTCGGAATGACGCACCGGTAACTTTAATACTATGAAAATCCCCTTGAAACAAGCCATATTTCTCTTGTTCACCTGATGGTGGAATCATTCTCCCAGTAAATTTCGTGACATCTAAATATCTGACATCACTTAGTGTTACTGTAGTTGCATTATTGCCTTTCCTTTAAAATGACATAATACTCTCTTGAGCTAAAAAATTGAAATATATTTGCTCCTCTGGCATCCCAGTACATATTTCCATGGGGCATTCAATTACTTCCCGGACTTCAAAATCATATCAGGGGGCATTCTTATCCGCACTGCCTGAATAATTAACACATAACTCCATGGGGTATTCAACTCTTCCTGGATGCGAATTCCACTCTACCCATTTCAATCAATCACAACGGATCTGCATTAGGGCAGTCGCCCAGGTGGCAGATTCCCTATCTATTCCCTATCCTCATATATTCCCAGTGGTTCGCTTTCTTCACATTGGACTCCATTGGCTCCAAACGTAACTAATCGACCTCAGATAGTTCCTCAAATGGCCTTACATGATGTGCGTTAATTTCACATATTACATTTAACATCATGGCTTATTTCAAGTTCCACGAACTTCTCACTATCCCATAGAAAATATGGCACGATGCTTATCCGTACTAAAATTTTGACATGACAAAAGTTTAACTGTTATTGACAAGAAGAAAAACTTTCCAAACACTTGAAATAGTTTTATATTATTTATTTTACCCACAAAATCTCAGCACATAAATTCTCTTACAACAAAACCATGAGGACTATATTGATCTTTATCCGATGCCTTCACGAATAATATTTACAACCCTTAACTGAAAATGTGAGATTTTGACATCGGACCTCGCGCGAGTGACCACACAAGCAACATCTTACCACACAAAGCACTCCATTATTTATGCAAAAAAAACACACACACACACGCACAAGATATTGGTCTGAAACTTCAACCATTTTTTATTTTGATGAAATATGACAACGTAGAATACACTTAAATAACACAATTCATGTCACTATCCTTGTTTGTTGAACGGTGGACAGCATCAGGCGAGGCAGTTCGCCTGTGATTATAACCTTTACCCAGTCATATCACTGCATATGGACGACATATCACAAATTCTTCCTCTTAATTGATATCACACTAATAATTTACACTTGTATTTTACAACTTAATAATATATTTTTTATTACAATACAAACAAAATATTTTCTTCTGTGATGCAATTTTATATGTCTATAACTTTTTCTTATTTTATTTGGCACTTTGCAACATATATTTTATTTTACACTTCTTATGGTTGACACATGATGATGTAGGATTAACATAAAAACCAGGCAGATAAGTTAGCACTTTTAATATTCTTCTGTGGAACTTGAAAAGAGACTGGGCT
Organism: Anabrus simplex; assembly: GCF_040414725.1. Classification (NCBI taxonomy): domain Eukaryota; kingdom Metazoa; phylum Arthropoda; class Insecta; order Orthoptera; family Tettigoniidae; genus Anabrus; species Anabrus simplex. The sequence continues at coordinate 1,073,372,344 of NC_090265.1, read as the reverse complement.
CTTAGCCTGCACCTAGCATTAATATCACCCCTTTCACCAGTACTCAATATGCATTTCCTCACTCCCGCACAATAATTATGGATCATAGGCGAACATAGACCCTAACTGGTGAACCGCCGGTTGTAGAATGAATGGCTGCTGCTCTGCCCTTTTGTATATGCACCCACTTTTGGCGCGAGGAATGATGAAATTTATTGTGTAACACTTGCCAACTTGTCTTCCTGTGGGTCTCATTTCTGTAATTAGTATCCATAATGATCAGAAAATTTCAAGGATTATGAAATTTCTGATTTCATTATTTTAATTTGCTTTTAAATGCTGAAGCATGGGTCAGATAAATAATTTTTTGGTCAGAATCTTCCCATGGTTCTACACAATCTTCCCATCTTTGGCCAGAAGAGAATTTACATCTGTATAATCATTGTATTTTGGAAATTCTTGAATTCATCCTAAATTCTCCCCTAGGATTTTATAAATATGGATTCATTTCCTGCCCAAAGAGATTACAATCGAGCGTCAAAGCTCTTGCCTCGTGGCTACAAAAAGTGAAGAAGACACAGGGTGATCCTCAAGTAATGATGCAAAAGTGGATGCTCCTTTCCAAACAACTTATCTTGCGGCTATGGTGGCTAGTAAGTTTAGGGGTCCCCTTTTATGACTGTGAATGATGAGTTCAGTACCAACAAGATATACATACACTATTTCATGCAGAAAATGACAAATCTCTAATTGCCAGGATGACTCCCAACCTTTGTTGAACAGAGAAGGCATCAGAAGAAGATTTCTTCCTGGGGACATTTGAGAAAACAGTTTACACCCAGGAGCCAGGAAACTGTGAGTATCTTCAATAACTTATCGCCAAAACCTGCTGACCAATTACACTGGCTACGCTACAGTACACTAGAATATCCATTCGGTGGCGTGCCCGGATGTGCATAAACCAAGCAGGACCCTAATGACATATCGGCTATTCTTAGAGCTGCGCTGAAGGTGTGCATAAAAAGAGGATATATCACGTGCATTAAGAGATGGTAAAAACTAAACAAATAAATAAAGAGTACCCCTGTCTTCGACTCAAACCTATCACATGTAAGACTGGTACACCACAGGATTTGGCTTGCTCTTACCATCTACGCTTTACTGCACCGCAGCACAGTGCATGTAGATTACAACTTGTGTAAGAATTTTAACTTGGTCGCAATGTCCACTTCATCTTTCACAAACGTTTCATTTGCATATCAGATCTTTAGAGAGCGCACTTGTGGTTTCAGTTATTTAGAAATATTATGGCATAACAGCTTCCCTTCCTATTTTTTTGTTGGCCATAATTACAAAGATATCTGTCATACTGTGTTTACTGTGTATTCCGGAAGAACAGATGTTATCAGGTTGTATGTAAAACTGTGGTTTGCATAAAAAAATATTTGTAGGGGCTGCTGATGCCTCTGGTATATTCATCTGACTGTAGATACAGCTGACCACATGGATCTACGTGCTATTTCAATAATTTTAGGTTCAAAAAATTCTTATTTAAAATGTTTAACATTCTTTAAATTTAGAAATATAAATAGTGATGCCAAATGGTAGAGAGTACTTCATCAATGTTGCGACAGTACTGTGCACAATATCATTGTGATATATGACTGTTTTTTATATGTATACTAATTAAATCCTTGAGATTATACCTAATAAGTATCCAGTCAATATGACTATCTAATGTAGTTGATCTTGAAGTAATTGAAGTACATTTAATTCATATGCTGCTCTTCTGTACAAATGAAATGTATGGCTTTTGTATAATTCATCATTCAAGTATTCTTTATTAGGAAAAACTAAACTAAGCTTGGAACTTGATAACTTCAAACTAGTTTCTTTCTGGACATAATTTGTTATTGATATTTCTAATACTTTGCAGGTCAGCACATTCCTCTTCATAATGATACCTTTGCAATGGTTCTTCGGGAACCCTTGGGTGTTATCGCTGGAATTGGAGCATGGAACTATCCTCTTCAATCTTGTTCCTGGAAGGTTAGAGCTAGTGTAAAATGAATCATTTGATTAATGTTTGTAATCAGTAATTTGATTATGTTTGATGTAGTAGAACATGCCTGTACTAAAGAGATTACCGTATATATGCGAATAATCCCCACCATCAAGTAAACCCTGCACCCTAATTTTAGGAGAGGAAATTAAAAAAAAAAGTAAGAGAGAGAGAGAGAGAGAGAGAGAGGGAGGGAGAGAGAGAGAGAGAGAGAGAGAGAGAGAGAGAGAGAGAGAGAGAGAGAGAGAGAGAGAGAGAGAGAGAGAGAGTGTGTGTGTGTGGACTTTGTCAATATTTATAATGAAAACTGTAAATACTGCAGTACAGAATATTATAAAGTTATGAAACAATCTGTCACATCATATCCTTGGCTGTATGGTCAGAACAGATGCCTGCATTTTAGAGGGTTCTGGGTTTGATTCCTGGCCATATTGGGGTTTTTATCATGTAATAGTCGATTCATCTCGCTTGGGTTTTTGTGTTTGTTTGTTCCAATACTTTCCTCTTCATATACAGTATACCACACAGGGAACCACCACAGAAACACGCAATAGTGGGGTTGTGTCAGGAAAAATATCTAGCCGTAGAATGGCCAAATCCGTGTGTGCGGCACAGTTCGCACTTGCGACCCCGGAAGGGTGTAGGGAGAGGAGGAGGAGAAGAAAAAGCAGCATTCATCGTGGCATTAAGCTTCATAGCCAATACTCCAGCAACATTTCAAAATATAACGGTGTACTTGTCTGCATTGCCAATTTGCAAGAGTACATAGGAATTTTTTCTGTTGGAAATCCATAACAAAACTGTAGAAATTCACTGTATTTACTTCATAATTGGCTGAGAAGCATTGTACAATGCTTGTTTTCTTTTGAAAACTGAAGGTGTTTCATTCAAAAGCATGCACAAGTCATCCACAGTCAGCATTACACCCCATAATTAAGCTTTCAACTGAAACATTTCACTTGTGACCTCACATGCAAATTGCCTCTTTTCAATCACATATTTGCATATTGTAATTTTCAGTTTCTGGAACTTCACTTTTTGTCTGCAAAATGCCTGGTGGTTACTGTTCAAGACAAACTTCATTTTTCTTCCAGTCACATACCATACTACAACTCTTGTCCTCATTGTACTTTCTTCCCACAGCACAATTACAAATTAGCTCTGCCTCTTCAATGATTTTTCTCTATCTGTGAATGATTTGTAATAAGAACTTAAACCAGCCATCCTAAACACATGCTACTACTTATCCCATTAGTGCTCAGTAGCAACTTTAGTTGCCAAATATTTTAAAAGGGTGTGTAAACTGTACCTCTTAAATTTTAACTGTAAAACAATGGACATAATTGTCAGTTAGCAGTCGATTATTTGAAACTTTCTTCTTCACTTCACGGGTGGCCCTGATTGGTTGCGCAGTAGATGTTAGTTTTCCCTCGTCCTGCTCGTGACGTCATCACAGGAGCACCGTGACTGTGTAGCATACAACCGCACGTGTATCTCGTTTCTTTGTTTATATATGTCTGTCTTATAAAGAAAGGATTTCCACGTAATAACCATACGTAATTTCTTTCCGTATATTGCTGTTGTTTTATATAGCGGCCTACTATATTTTGCTTAGTGTGTGTGTCGTAGTTAGTTTCTGTGAGATCTCTGTTGAGTTGCTGTGTTTCGTGCAGTGAGGTGCACTTATTTTCTTTTCGTTAGTTGCGTGAACAGTGTAATAGTAGCTGGTGTGAAATTTATGTGTTAATTGTACAGTATCATTGCGATAGAAAACTGTGCCGTTAATGATTCACCGACCGAGCTCGATAGCTGCAGTCGCTTAAGTGCGGCCAGTATTCGGGAGATAGTGGGTTCGAACCCCACTGTCGGCAGCCCTGAAGATGTTTTCCGTGGTTTCCCATTTTCCCACCAGGCAAATGCTGGGGCTGTACCTTAATTAAGGCCACGGACGCTTCCTTCCCATTCCTAGGCCTTTCCTGTCCCATCGTCGCCATAAGACCTATCTGTGTCGGTGCAACGTAAAGCAAATAGAAAAAAAAAAAAAAAAAAAAGCGACACCTGATTGTTCAGCAGAGGGATTTCGGTACCTCACCGGCTACATCGCCGACCGTGAAAAAAGTATGACAGGCTAATGCGAAGTCCCACTGGGGAAATGCTTTCCATTTCTTCTGGTACAGCCCCTGTGGGATGGATAAAAATGTTATCTCGGGGAGGTCTACTCGTTCCATCGTTAGAATGGTAAACCAAATAAAGGAATTTGAGTAAATTTTCAGGGACACTCATGGACGTGTTGAACTGTGACGCATATCTAATATTATACGCAAAAGTGTGTCAAGTAATTAGCAGTAAATTCCCCGCTGTACCACCAGAAATATTAAAAATGTATGTTAGAACGAGAATATTTATACGCATACGACAAATGAACATTCGGACAAGAGCTGAAAAATCCATAGCAGCTCATCGGCGAAAGGCACGACAGTGGATTTAATCTTCAAACGCAACCACTTCATGACATCTAATCTCACAGGTAGGACTGTGTTCTAATGAAGTGCTATCTATGCGGAGCCTCCGTGGCTCAGACGGCAGCGCATCGGCTTCTCACCACTGGATACCGTGGTTCAAATCCCGGTCACTCCATGTGAGATTTGTGCTGGTCAAAGCAGAGGCGGGACAGGTTTTTCTCCGGGTACTCCGGTTTTCCCTGTCATCTTCCATTCCAGCAACACTCTTATCATTTCATAGCATTCATCAGTCATTAATAAATCACTTTGGGAGTGGCGACTCCATTGTAATAATAGCCTGTATATGGTTCATTCATTACATCCCTGACCCGGCCAAGGACTGGAAAACGGGTTGTAGGTTTTCTAGGACTATCTATGCATGGTTTCGAATATGAACTTACTTCTGCTGCTGTTATAATAAGTGTTAAGCTTTAAACTCGATACCTGCGGAAGTGAGTCAGTATATCATATGTTAACATACGGTAGTTTCATCATGGAATTTTTGCTGTAAAGATTTAATATGACAAAGATTTCATATCTCTAAATATTTATGTTTACAGATTTGAAAGCGCGTTACCTTCCTCAAACTGAATAGAGGAACTTGGAAATGTTAATAAATTTCAAGTGTTGGTCAGTGTGCCGTCATGTTACATTTACGCCTTATTCGTAATGGAAATAATGAAAAGTTACTATGCTGTACTCTTTTTCAATCTTATAACAGCAGTATTCTTTGTCTGGTCTGTAATTAGTTCTGAGAAACTGTAATGTTTGCTGATATTATGAGATTCCTACTGATTTGCGCACTCTGTGCTCGGCTGCTTTGCTCCTACTGTGACGTCATTTCGTTAACCAATAGCAGCTCGGCTCGCGTTGGGGCCAACCTTTAGTAGTGTTTAAGAACCTTGCTTCACTTCTTGCTCATTGTTGTGTTTGTACAGATGTACTATTTTTAGTCTCCAATTCAAGGAATGAACATACTTCCAGAAAAATGAAAGTAAATTATGAGTCATTTGCAGTAATTCAATTTAGCTATGAATATGAGCTTTGGAAAGATTACTAAATGCATAGGAATTGCTTTCACATATCCATCACATTATATGTGAGCGTTACAATGTTTTAAATCTGAATGACAACTAAAGTTGCCAATGAGCACTAGCATAAGCAAAATATTTGTTTTCTTCTTTACAGGGCTGATGATAATTTATTCTCAGTGGATGATATTATAAATTCTTTTGAGGACACTTATGGTCCAGGAGCAATAAATTCAGTAGGTATAATTTCTCCATATGAAACTGTAAATGCCGACACCGATGAAGATTCCAATTTATCTGACGACCGCCTAGGAGATGCCTCACACCTGCCTGGCAGAATTCTATTAGCCAGGGCTATTGTTGAATTTGATGATCCCGAAAACGATGATCGGGATGGTGATGTGGAGGGTGTGGAGTTGGAGATAGAGGAAAGACCATCGACAACAAAGTGCTCCAGAAAACCTGTGAAAAATGTTAAGCCATCATCAAGTAACAAGAAAAGTGGACTAAATGTGAGAATCCCTATGAACCTTCAACATTGGATTTTCTGAAAAATAGCCTGACGTCACCATTACAAGCATTCCAGTATTTCTTCACAAAGGAACTAATAGATCTCATAGTAACACAGACTAACCTATATGAAACTGTCCACCGTAATTGGTATCATGCTGCTGTCTGGATACCATCAATTGCCTAACAAGAGGATGTATTGGCATTTGACCATATCACTGAAACTTTTAAAGTTATGCTATATGGGAATGAGCTTTGTGTGGATGAACGTACAGTTCCGTATAATGGATGACATGGAGGCAAACAATTCATCAGGGGTAAACCTATACGTTCCTGTTTCAAATTGTGGATTTTGGCCAGTCCGAAAGGATACATCATCCATGCTGATCCTTGCTGTGGGGTTCACACAAGGTTACCAAATACTGACCTGGGTCAGGGTGGGGATGTGATTATAGGGCTGATTGAGCATTCAAATATTGCTCAAGGGACAAAACTGTATTTTGTCAATTTGTTTACTTCTGTCCGGCTACTGGAGGAGCTGTTTAATCGCAACCTAGGTGGAACAGGGACCCTAAGAGAAAACAGAGTAAGTAGAGAAATGAATTTCCATCAAAAGCTTAATTTCAGAAATGTAAAAGAGGAAAGTGTGGCAGTAAGTAATGGACAACTGACAGCAGTAAGATAGAATGACAATGCCGTTGTCACAGTACTGTCAAACTGTGACAGTAGTGAACCAAAGAAGAGTGCCCAGAGGTCAGTAGGAAGGAAAGAAAGAAAGAAAGAAAGGAAAAAAGAAAGAAAAGTAACCATAGAGATGCCTAATATGATTGCACGATACAGTGCCTACATGGGAGGAACAGATTTGGATGATCAATTCACTGCTCAGTACAGGACAAAAAAAACATAATTAAGAAATTGTGGTGGTGCCTCTTTGCTTGGGTTGTTGATGCTTGCTGTGTACAGGGATGGTTACTGTATCGACAACTGGGGCACGAAGTGCCGACTCTTCAGTTCAGAAGACGAGTGATATTGCAACTTCTGGCTGCCCATGGTACCGCAAAATTGAGACCTGGACCTTCATCACCATCATTTCCGACTGCACTGAATGCTGTAAAGATAGCTCGAAAAGATCATATTGTAGTGAAAGGGGAATCTAAGTTTTGTAGGGGTAAACTATGCCAAAATCGCACAGTGTACTTATGCACCAAGTGTTAAGTGCCATTTCATCCAGATTGCTTTCTCAATGTTCATAAATTCTGACTGTCAAGGATAATTGAAATATGTGTTTCAGTTTACTTTTAATCGATTCCTATACGGTATTCAATAATTTGATTTTGTTCACAGAAAATATAACTACCGGTATATGATTAATATGAGGTCCATTGCTTCCTTTTTATTGATTTTGCTTGCTTGATGATGATGCTTGTTGTTTAAAGGGGCCTAACATCTAAGGTCATCGGCCCTATTGATTTCAGAAGGTTTGTTAATAACCTATATTACATTGCTTTACATTGATTTAGACTAAAATATGCATTTTTATTATGGTAACATTTTGCATAAATAAAACCTTTATACAAAGTGATGGAAAATCATTTTCCATTTATTTATTCAAGTGATAATTATTTTCTTGATAATACATGTAATCATTACAACAGTTGTCAAGTACATTCAACTACAAAATAAAAATAAAATAATTCTGAGCACCAATGGGTTAAACTAATGCTGCGCAAATGCCACAATATGTACGCGGTGCTAGAGATTGGAAAAAAGTTACGTAACAGTTATTTTGGTACTGTTCTGGGCTCGGAACTTTTCTGTAGATGAACAGTACGCCACAACACTGAATTCCGAAATAACAGCTTTCCGAATCACGTGCAGTCCTTCGGGATTGGTTTAGCAACATTCTGTTCTGAAATAACAATATTCTGTATCGCCTGCATTCCAGCCTGATTGGTCTAGCAACACCATGGTCTAAGTGTTTGAGAACCCCACAAGTACCGCTGGTTAGCTGATTTTTCCAACTGCGGGAGAATGTGAGGGTTAGTCCTCTACTGTGGCTTCGATGTCCTTTGAAACTAATCATTGGCTGCAATGAACAGCAGGCTAGCATCAAGAGAAGGGAAGGGAACCCACAAAATATTAATATGCAAGGGGTGCACAACTTAGTCATCACTTTGACAGACAATAATTTTGCAGTAAGTACCCATGACACTGATTATTAGGTAGTGGTGGTGGTAGTGATTGTTCCTCGTAATTCTCACTGCATTCAATTACGTTCATTGTCAACTACTATCTTTTTTTATTTTACCACGGTTTATGACTGTTTGTATTGTATTATCTGCAAGATTTGTAAATTAGAGGTGTTAGATTATATCCTAACTATTAATTATATCCTAACTACTATTTTAAATGTATAAACACCATCAGTTGAATAAAGGTAATTATATGAAAGGCTTATGCCACTCAATGCAGATTTTTTCCTTTTACAATTTGCTTTATGTCACATCATCACAGATGGGTCGTACGGTGACGATAGCAGAGGAAAGGCCTATGAGCAGTACAAAATGAACCGTGGTAAAGCATTTGCTTGGTGTGGCGATGGGAAACCACAGAAAACAATCTTCAGAGCTGCCGACAGTGGGGTTTGAACTCACTATCTCCAGAATGCAAGCTGACTGCTACGTGAACAAAATCACGCAGTCACTTGCTTGGTCAATGCAGATTTCTTCGTCCATAGATACAGCTTTGCTTAGCAAGTCTCCTAAAATCATCACATCATCAGTTAATCATTCATTTTGAATTCCTGAGATCATATCACACACGCTACAACTTGCATGGTGTCTTGCTTGTATGTGTAGGAATATTTTAAGCAGCCCTAATTTTTCCCAGGACTGGTATTTGGAACATAGTATTTTTCTAGGAACAACCGGAACTGATCCAGAAAAAGGACAATTTCGGTCATCCGTACGCGGCACACTTCTCGGTTGTGACAGGAACAGAGTTCCCAACAGAGCGGGTGAAAAATAGCAGCTTCCAGATTTCTGTATGTCAGAAGCACTGTATCAACCTTGATGCAAATAATACCTGCACCGTAACCTTTCACTCTCAGGCTTTGCAAAATAAAGAAAAAAGAATGCGGATATTATTCCGTATATATGGTATCTCTTCTTTTGTCTCACAAACCAAATTTCTTACTAAAAACCAATCCTCAAATTTAGTGTGTTCCTGTTCACTCACTCTTAATGTGATGCATGTTGTTAATGAAGATCTCAGTGCCACAGTGTAAAATCAGTTCATAGGGTTTCATAAAAGAAAATGACTAATATATTACTACATTTATTTATATTTATATGTACCCGCGGCTTTACCCGCATTTATTAATTCAACTGTTGTATACAATACAGAGCTTCTGGTTGAACTATATTAGAGTACTTCCAAATGGAGCTAAGATATATAGTGTGTTCGCCTTTCCAACTCTTGAACAAACCATGTACAGTTGACAATGGGAGAAGCAGCCTTTTCGAAGATGGAGTCCTACAATTTTAAGAGATTGTTCTTGTGCCTTGTTTATGTTCATAGTGAAACTGAAACAAACGGGGAACTGCAGACATCTAAACTTAAACTGTATATCCAAAGAAATTATTCGAATCCGAGGAATGAATATTACTTCGTTCACGGCATGCCCAATCATGAGAATGGCTTCAATAATATTAGTCATCAGTTTCAGAGTCGTGTTCATTGCAGAAGGCAGGATCCTTATTCTTAATAAGGATAATCGGTGCCACAATCGTCCGCTCTAAGATGTTCGAGGGTACTCCAGGTGACTCCAAGTCTTTCAAAGGCTCTGCCGTGTAGTCGATAGACTTGTAACTTTGTGAACATTGGGTAATTCTTGTAAAAGTTGCTCGTTGATGACGTTGACAGATTCATGTCTTGGTGCAAGAATTGCTCTTAGACACAGCCATGCGTCTTAGGTGAAAACCTGTGCCCACCTATGACAAACATTTCAAAACTTTGTTTGCCGTAGATTTGGCTGGGCATCGCACACATGCACACAGACAGACATCATGGACCGAAGGAAAATGACTTCCTATTCCACGGACTTAAAATGGCATCTTGACTGATATATGTATTATTCCTTGTTTATTCTTATCTATCTTGTGTCCTATATATTTCCTCTAAATGTATACATGTCCAACCCTTCTCCCCTTTATCTACGCGGTTTGGGTATGAAGTGAGATGAGGTTTTACAACCGGACATCTTTCATGATGTCAACCTAATGAGATGAATTAATGAGATGAAATGAATGACATGATATATGATAGTAAGAATGAAGAGAATGAAAGCCGGTGCCAGCACATAGCCCACTCTTCTCGAATAGCTCAAGACTTTACGTCCCCGTCCGGCGGACCAATCACCATCAACAGCGTCATATGCTCTCGCACCATATAAGACCAAAAGCGGCTTTCTACGCCATGGACGTAAAATGGCTCCTTGAATTGTGTTCTCTACATATCTTATGTAAGTTGCCTAGCGACAGTGACTCTATGCATTTAATCTTGGTGACAGCATGTTGGATTGTCATATCCCAATGCACATTTTCCTATTATTTTTTTTCATTCATAACTCACCAACGAAAGCGAAAATGAAAATTCTGGCTTCGAGGTGCATTCGGACCCCTTTCCATCTACCTGTGTTCAAAATTTCAGATCTCTGCAGGCTTTAGATTTTGCGGAGACAGACACGCAGACAGACAAACACTTCCTTTTATATTATTATTTTTAGTTCCTCCTCCTGTTTCTTTTTAATTGGGAAAAGAATAATACGTTTGCTAATCTTTTCCTATATGTAGTATATGATATGGGGTCCTGTAGATACATCATCTGTAAACCATGAGTGACCCACTAACTAGTCCTGAGAGTCATGATACCAGTTTGTTTTTAGGAGGAGTTGGCATCTGCGGCATTGTTTGTAATAGGAGTAGGCATTTGGCACATAATCCAAGTTGTAGTCCTCCTCATACTCTGGCTGCTTGAAAAACAAAACCCACTGGTGGTCCCTAAACCATTAGTAAAAATATTTCCAATGGGATTAGACTGGCTTTACTGAAATTTATTGATTACACCTAGTATTAAAATATCCAAGCTCTTTATAGGATTTTTCAGTCATGCAATTACCTGTGTTTTATCCCAATGTGGCAGTGGGCTCGTCAGTTGGATTGTCACACCTTTCCAAAACGCTGGTGGCTAGTGCGCCATTGAGACACCACTGCAAGCCTCCTTTGTAGGACAATGTAGTGATGGAGCACTAGGGGAGATACGCAGCTCCACTTATATCACTTCCTGCCTTTGGCTTTTATATCAAGAATAAGTTCCCAGAAAGAAAACATGATTCATTTTAATCGATTGTAAATATTTAAATATCCATAGTCTTTAGGCTTTTAAAATTAACAGTTTTCTCCAGTTTGTCCTCTTGAATTCCAACTTCATCTTCATATTGGAATCTTTCATACTTTTAAAAACATGACTCAATTTATTCATCCACTAATGATATTCCATGCCATCCCTCCACGGACAGCTCGGAATATACTGCTTAGTCGAGCTGCTTGTCCCCTTACTCCCAAGTCTTCCCAGCCCAAAGATTGCAACATTTTCATAACCCTACTCTTCTGCCGGAAATCACGAAGAACAAACCGTGTTGCCTTCCTTTGGACTCCTTGAATTTCTCAAATCAAGAAACCTGGTGAGCTAACCATACACTGGAACCATACTCTAATTTGTGGTCTTACCAGTGATTTACATGCCCTCCCCTTTACATCCTTACTGCAATTCCTAAAACCCTTTTAACTGTATGGAGAGATTTGTAACCTTCAATTACAATCCAGTGTATGTGATTACTCCAAAGAAGATCTTTCCTTATATTAACACCTAGATATCTACAGTGATCCCCATGAGGTACTTTCACCCCATCAACACAGTAATTAAAACTGAGAGGTCTTTCCCTCATGGTGAGCCTCAAAATCTGACTTTTCCCTCATTTACCATCATTCCATTTTCTGTTGTCCATCTCACAGCTTTATCTAGGTCTTTTTGCAGTCACTCACAACTTACCATATTTCTCTGAATACAAGACATTTTTTCTCAAAATTTCATGTGGAAAAATCACGGGCTGTCTTGCATTTGCGACGTAACAGTAATGAGCATCACTGGCAGCTACCACGGTAACCATACTGCTTCCCTTCACTCCCCACAAGCGCACAAAACTCAACCTTTAACGTCCACGTCTTTATTATACATCGCTAGCCGCGGCAGTTGATTGTACAGTGCCTCTGTGTAATGTCTCTGGTTCGCAGAAAATTATGAAGACAGAATAACATTCTACTAGCCTCTACAAAAATGTTTCTCAAATCTGCAGAATGGCATCAAAACATCAGGCCTACTCTATTCAGCTAATTGCAAGGTCGACCATAATGTACTGTACTTCCGAGCTCCAGCTGCGCAGGAAATGTCATTCGAATTGGAATAACAAAGATGCGACCCTTAGAATTCTTACAAAGGTCACGGTTACTCAGTGACAAAGTTATAACTCATCTGCTGTACACCTGACGCTTAGTAAAAGTAACCATTTTATAGACGTCAGAAATATTTTCGCGATGGATCGTTGTATTGTAGAGACATGCTGAACAGGTATTGCCGGCAAATTTTCAATGGGTTCTTGTCGGTATTATGGTGCCAATTTTAAGTCAATGGTTATTAAACAAGCAGAAATGAAGAATAATTATGCAGTTGCAAGAAAATGTGCATAACTAAAGCCAATGTTCGGCATTAGTGTGTAGCTAAAGATAGCTTAAAAATTGCATACTGTACAAAAAGTGCATTCAGTGGCCCACAACAAGGATGCTTTACAGAAGTCAAAGATGAAATTGTGAGGTATGTGTGCGAAACAAGGGTGGAATGGCCATATCACGGCGCAGAAAACTCTTGACCTTCAACATCCATGTCTTTATTATACTGTATATCGCTAGCCGCTGAAGCTGGACGAAGCCATCAAGCGAGACATGCGTCTTGCGGCAGCCGGTTGTACGCTTAGTGAGAGTTTTATAGACAACAGGAATACTTTCATGATGGATCGTCTAGACACGTGGAACAGGTATTGCCAGCAAATTTTCAATGGTTCTCATCGATGTTATGATGCTAATTTTTACTGAATGATTATTAAACATGCAGAAATGAAGAATAATTGTGCAGCCATAAGAAAATACGGCATAACTAAAGCCAATGTTCGCTGTTTAAAAATATGTACTGTACAAGACAGGTATTCAGTGACCCGCAACAAGGATGCTTTAAAGAAGTCGGAACATGAAAGTGTGAGGTATGTGTGCAAAAAACCCAAGTTTGGAATATCCATAACACGAGGAGATGCGATACGAATATGGGCTTGTGAATAGGAATTCTGTGAACTTTCAAAGGCAGTATCAGGTACCTCTAATGATAATGATTATGGAAGTGTGAGTAGGTAGGATTTACATGATATTTGTCTTTGTTTATTTTATTTCTCCAATTAAGTTTGAAATTTGTTATAAATAAAATTATTATTTCACAAAGCAATTTTTAAGTTAGCTTCAATTTTTTGAAGGAAAAAGTGGGGTTGTCTTGCATTTGGAGAAATATGGTACTTATTAGTCTGTACAATATAACATCATCCGCAAGTAGCCTTATCTGTGACTCCAGTTCTTGACTCATATACAGTAATTTGTATATACTGTACAGTATATAAAAAAAACATAAAACGTCCAATAATAGTGCCTTGAGGAATTCCCCTCTTCATCATTTTAGGGTCAGATCATGCTTAACCTCCTTTAGTTCTCTGAGTTCTATTTTCTAGAAATTTAGCCACCCATTCAGCCACTATTTTTTCTAGTCCAATTGCCCTCACTTTTGTCTGTAGTCTCCCATGATCAACCGTATCAAAAGCCTTCGACAGGTCAATTATGATGTAGTCCATTTGACATCTTGAATCTAAAATATCTGCTATATCTTTCTGAAATCTTACAAGTTGAGTCTCACTGGAATAACCCTTTAAATATCAGCTGTATACTGCTTATCCATGAGCAATGCAGCTGATTGGTATATGTGTGGATAGCAGTTACAGATTGATGTACCTTCAGTTCCTTGTCTTGTTAGAGGACTAAATCCTGAAATCATCTTGGATCTGAAAACAAGCCCAAAAGTGAAGACAGGCCCTTCCATTTATTGGAGACTCTTTATGTCTATAGTTTGCTGGTATCCAGGTTCAGTAGTTACGTACACGTATAGTTTGAGGGTAAAAGCAAAAGTAGGATGTACGTTCATTGTCGATAATAAATGGTTTCTTTTTTCCTCTACTTAGAACCTGTAGTGTGTACACAGCAGAGCTTTTTGCTATACTTGAAGCTCTGCGGTATGCCCTGTCCAGTGAATGTCAGCACTTTCTGCTCTGTACCGACTCTTTGGGTTTGTTACAGTCTACCAATATATGTTTCCTGTGATGCCCTCTGGTGCAGCAGATCCTGGGCCTGCTGGCTGGGTTATGGAGGGTACCACCAGAAATATGTTTTTGTGGCTCCCAAGGCACATGGTTGTAGCAGGAAATGAGTTAGGTAATAGGGCTCCCAGGGAGGCAATCACATTGTTCATTGCTTTACAAGGTTCCAACTAGCTATATTCATTTTCAGCTGAGACATTTGGGAATGTTCCATTGGAAGCAGGAGTGGCAGGTCACCCCTCATTCAGATAAGCTGAGAATGATTAAAGAAACAACAACAAAGTATGGAAGACTTCTGTTCGGGCCACTCAGAAAGAAGCAGTAGTATTATATCATTTTAGGATTGCCATGGTATTGTATTGCAACACACTACTACTTACTGAAGAGGGAAGCTCCCAGTGTGTACTTGTGCGACAGCCATCTGACCTTATCACACATCCTTACGGAGTGTACGGACCGAGCCGTTCCTCGCCATAGTCTAAAACTTTCGAGTATCATCTCCCTCATTCTATGAGATGACAAGCAGTCAACAAACCTCATCCTTTTTTTAGGAGATAGTGGGCTTTCTGTTTTGTTTTTAAAAGTGTTTTAACTTTTCTTTTATTGTAAACTCGCAGGGTTGAGTGGCTCGGATGGTTGTGGTGCTGGCCTTCTGACCCCAACCTGGCAGGTTCAATCCTGGCTCAGTCTGGTGGTACTGAAGGTGCTCAAATACATCAGCCTCATGTCAGATTTACTGGCACATGAAAAAACTCCTGCGGGACTAAATTCCAGCACCTCAGCATCTCTTTAAACCATAAAAGTAGTTTGTGGGATGTAAAACAAATAACATTATTATTGTAAACTCAGATTTTGTTCTCTTGACTATGTTTCTAACTGCTTAGCCACACGTGCTTATACACGTCATGGCATACTGTCCGCTAGTTGTGTGAACCACTTTCAAGTGTCAAGCCATTGTTTACATACAAAATGGGATCAAGCAAAATATTCTAATTAAAGACAATTTCGATTTATAGAAGTTTGAATTATCCAGGTTCCACTGTATTATATTTTTAACATTATGTTACTAGATATGAAAATGACCTAGTGATAATTGTTAATTTATTGATTAATAACTTAGTAAAAATTCTACACTAATTTTACTAAAAATCTTTATTTTACGTTATAGTTATTCTAACCACATATTAATTATTTGTCTAAGACAATTATTATGAAATTGATCATTATTATTAGGTCTTTTTTAAAATTTGAGGTCGTTTTAAGGGAATTTTGGAGGCATTTTATAGGTCATTTTTTTATAAATTTTAGTCATCAACATCTGGGCCCTAGTTATCATAAAAATAACCATGGAGAGGTAAATTTTAAAAAAAAAAACACACAACTTGTAGGGTCTGTCTTCAAATTATCTTCTTGCTTCCGAGTAAAAGTTGGCAAATGTGGTTTTGGAACATTCTCGTCTAATGCTGGTTCAAATATTTATCAGGCTGTGTTTGGGGGAACTCTTCTTGTTCGTATGTGGTGGATAGATCTTGATAGTGGAGCAGGTAATAAAAATTTCATTGCGGACCTCTGAATGTATTAAATATCAATATTGATGGTATTGTAGTTCTTTCTATGTCTCATAGAGTTTCCTGTCCTTCGGCCTCGTTATGTCGCATTGATGTTTGAATAAACCTTCATCTTTACCTATCCATTACTTTCTCATTAATCACCACTTCTATCATATTTTATATATTTGTGTAGCTTTTCAATGTTTCTAATTAGCTGAAGATAGCCCAATGCAGGTGAAACATGTTGTAATTTCTTTTATGACTAAATTCAACATTCAGTTTTAGTATTTAGTCTAATGTGTATTGAAAAGGTGGACCCATAAATACATTCTTTTTAAGAATTAATATTCAAGAATTGTAAGTCAATACAGAACAGATATGAAATTTATTGTTTGCATTTGTGGGTTTTGCATAATATTGATTATGAATCCAATTTTTTATGTTGGATAAATTATGAACTGATGTTTGTAGAAAATGTTTTGAAATGTAAATTACTTGGTTGTGTTAGTCAAAGTCCACTGCAGTTGTACACAAAGGATCAAATTAAAATTGTGTTTGACTAAAATTATATTCATTTTCTTGAAATCCATCTTTCCACCCATTAGGATTAGGCTTATTCCTGGGTGTGGTAAGTGGTTTTAGAGAGTCATAAGTGTCTAGTCAGTATTTTAGATATATATATCTCTCAAGCATGCACGCACACATTGATCTGGAATCAAATGTTTTTTTCAGGCAGCACCAGCATTGGCATGTGGCAACACCATGGTATTCAAGCCTTCACAGTTCACACCTCTCACAGCCCTGATGTTAGCTGACCTACTGTCCGAGTCAGGAGTACCTGAAGGAGTGTTCAATGTCATACAGGTAGATTCACATTGTTTCAAGACTTACACTAGGTCAGTAAAAATAATGGTCACAAACAAGGTTTTCTAAACCATCTTGGTAAGGCTTTATACTTTAGATGTATTCTTTTGAGTTTAGGCCTGTGAGAATTACAAACTGCAGCGACATATCAGAGCCAACTTGTTGGATCAGCAGTATTATGTCCAACTCAGAAGTAGTATATTTTTAAAGGGCAGTTAAAAATCTTAGTACTCTGTTATTAGCACACACTGTGTCACCGAACAATATTAAATTCTAGTGATTATTTAGTTTTCATGACCACATTGTGGTTGAAATGAACTTGGCAATTTATGTTCTGTACTTAACATCTCTTTAACATGAACTATATGTACTCAACACGACCTAATAAGTGGAAAAGTTTATTTAAAAAATATATTTTGGCGTGGCCGATTATTATTATTATTATTATTATTATTATTATTATTATTATTATTATTATTATTATTATTATTATTATTATTATTATTATTATTATTATTATTATTATTATTATTATTGTTGTTGTTGTTGTTGTTGTTGTTGTTGTTGTTGTTACAGAATTTCCGTGGAGCATAGAGGTGTAAGAAGATGCGAGCGCAAATGGGTGGACAGAGAAAAAATCAAATCTTAATTTAAAACTCTAAAAAATTTGAAATTTTATTTCTTTCCTTGTTTTTTTCCTCAATTCAAATCTAAATGAACAACACCATACAACAGATTGGATAGACAAAAGGCGAGCTGGGCAGCTCTAGAACAAAAGTTATTTGAAAACCTAAGAAACAGATACAATATACATAATGACTTTTAAGAGATGAGTATGGTAGCTCAAACATTTCACTATTACAAAGAGCACTACTGCTCCATTCAATTACAAGTTAGGAAACGGGGCTCCAAAATTTTCAACATTCCGGCCTCTCCAAGGCCCAATTCTCTATTTTTACATTAGATTCAAGAAAAACAGTCTTCACTGTCTTACTCGCTACAGTCTGTTACATTTAAATATGGATAGTTAACATTTAACAGGGGCAATAAGTGCCCATTCTACTTGACCTTAGTGAAAAAAGGAAAGGATTAAATATCGGCCATAAACCAAAATGTTAGGAGGCGAACGCTAGCACTCCTTTGAAACTACTCGCTGATACACTAGAAACCCTATATGGGCTTAAGTTTACAAAATTATAGTCACCCCAATACCAAGTTGAATGGGAATTGAAAGAGGGTTCACACTCTTTATTCCCTAAGTTAGACTAAGGTCTTTAGATTTGTTTGAAAATTTACATTGAAAGATTGATTTTTATATTAAAGAATTTTGAAACTTTCCCCTCAAGTTAGCTTCCTGAGACTATTACATAATTAAAAGATCTCTGCCATTACCTTGAGCTGATGGGCCTTCTGACGATGGGCGAGGCTTGCCCCCTGCCTCCTCTACGAACACACTCTAAACCTCTCGACTAGAGCGATGGAAAGACAACATGGCCCAAAAAGTCCCAGCTTTTATAGCGGAGAGGAAGGTTCCAGAACTCTCTGGGCCGAAGCCCTGTATACACTCACAAATCCTATTGGTTGATTTAATAAATGTACAAAATTCCTGATTGGTCGAAAATTTATAATGCAAAGGACGTGATAGCAGTGCTAGTAACCTAAGAACACAAAAAAAGAATTTACAACATCTCCGTTCTGAAAACCTCGAAATTACAAATTTCTTTGAAAATTAATTGTTCATCTTCCCACCAGAGGGGGGGCACATAAGTCGACAATCGAGACATCTGAAGATAAATGTTCAAGCTTCTTCCACTACGCAGTTTGAAATACATGTTACAGATGGCCTTCTAAAAGATGCTCAGTTTAAATGCATGGAGTGGGTGTACCTCCTGTACAGACCTCCACCCTCTAAAGTCCTTCCACAGTTGATACATTTTTGAATTTTAGCATTCTGGAAATTTAGAAAATTTTGAATTTGAAGATCAGAGTCAGAAAATTTCTTGATGGACAAGGTATTTGGAAGAAAATAAATTCGTGATGTGATTTGTGAAGTTTTAGAAGTCCAGTTAGTTATGCCCGAGGTTGATGGTGAGAGCAGCTGCCACTGCCGATGCCAAGGTGGGGTCCCCCGGACCCCCAAGTACCCTCAGATATTTCTCTCCCGCTACCTTGAGAGGGGTAGCCATGGTGATGTTCGCCACCGACCAAATATTGAAGTTCTGCCCAATGAAGGAATGGGTGGTTGTGGAACTGCATCCCAGCCATTGCCACTAATGATGGTATCCAAGTCCATCGTAATGGAGGAGACTGGACCAGAACAGGGTGGGCCCTTTCCCCATGCCGGCACCTCTCGCCAGTTGTGACACGGCCTCAGATGACATTAGGGCACTGTCACAATAATTTCCTGGTCAACAGTGACTGTTTTTAATGGAGAGAGTTTGTTTTCGGTTATTAGTTGTTGGTGCAGTTCAGGCAGGAGCATCAGGGATGGGTGTGTGTGGAATCCAGGCTCGGGCTTGGAGGCAGGGGCAAGGTAATGGCAGACAGGAGAGAGGAAAAAAAAATTACTGAAGGGAAGGTTTTTACAAGAGGACAGAAACCAGAAATGAACTTAAAAGATAATCATTTTCCACTATTAACAGGGGCAGAAGGCCTCCTTTTTTGATCTAGTTTATAAAAACTTAAGATTCTAAGCCGTTAAGGAAAGAAATATAATTAAATTAGTAATGCCATCACTTAGTGGCCCATACAGAACCTAAATTTATAGTGGCTTTATTTGGGACCGATGAACCCTAAAAACCCTCTCTGTGTCTGGATTGCTTACCAAGAGGGTGCCCGGCATTAAGAAATCCAGAATAATGCGTGGTCCATGAAATCTGGGGGCAAGCTTGCCTGCAGGAACGGAATTGTTTACCATGACTTGGTGTCCAACCTTTAAATTGGTGGGCTTCGGTCCACGATCATATGTTTCTTTCACTTTCTCATCAGAAGCTTTCACGTTACTTTTGGCCTTCCTCCACAGGTCCCTGGTATGATTGGGATCTATTGTCTTTGGCAGAATCTCTTGATTGACCATAAATTGGATAGCGGGGCGTTAGGAACAAACTTAAACATGAGTGATGCTGGTGAAAACTTGTGTGACTCATGAACCGCTGAGTTGAATGCAAAAGATAACCAATGCAGTGAAGTATCCTACCTAGAAAGGTCTTCATAATGAAAAGCGATCAAAGCAGATCGAAGATTACAGTTAATCCGCTCAGCAAGAGATGGTTATGGGTAACAGGCAGATATTGTTACATGTGAGATGGATAGGTCAAAATAGAATTTGTGGAATAAATTAGAGGTGAATGTCTTGGCATTATCAGAGACTGTATATTGACAAAGACCAAACAAAGCAAAAATAGTGTTAGGCAAGAAATGGTAGATTGAGTGGTGGCCAGCTTAGTTGGAAATAGCCATGAAAACCTTGTGAAACCATCTACACACACAAGAATGAATTTGTTCCCATTCCCCTTCCATTGAGGGAAGGGTCCGACGTAATCTGTATATAAGCGCTCCATAGGGCGAGATGCTTGATGAGATGACAATAATTAGCTTAGTGGACAAGGTGGGCTTACTAAGCAAGCAAGATTTACAAGCTTTAACCATTTCCCTAATTTTGCCGTCCATACTCTTCCAGATAAACTTTTCTCTAATTTTCTCTCTAGTTTTGAAGATGCCTAAATGCCCCCCTAATTGGGTCTCATGGTAGTAGTTGGAAGATCATAGGCACAAGAACAGCTGAAACTACAACTTTCATCTTTTGATCATGCGTCGAAGGGCAACACAGAACCCCATTCCTCAGAACATAAGGGACAACATGTTCCCCAGAAGAAAGGGTTTCCATAATAGAAGCCAGCACTGGATCTTCCTGTTGATAATTTTCAATGTCACGGAATAACATAGGGGCATCAGTCAAAATGACACTAACGCAAGAAAGTATGGAAATACAAGGAGAAGGACTTTCCTTCAACTCAGTGGAATCAACCTCACCAGAAAACATGCTGCTTAACCAATCTGCGACCACATTCTCAGATCCCCGAATGTGTCGCACATCAAATTGAAACGCCGAGACGTGGATCGCCCAATGGGCGATACGTCCTGTAGACGGGGCCTATCCAAAACCCAGCTCAAAGAGCTTGATTATCAGTTTCTAATTCAAACTTAACATGTTCAAGATATAGGTGGAATTTTTCC
This sequence comes from Anabrus simplex, assembly GCF_040414725.1. NCBI lineage: Eukaryota > Metazoa > Arthropoda > Insecta > Orthoptera > Tettigoniidae > Anabrus > Anabrus simplex. Next base: position 1,073,351,087 of record NC_090265.1, on the reverse strand, counting down.
AAGGCAAACAGAACAGCCAGTCCTTCTAACTTATAAATGGAGTACTTGGGTTCTTGAGCCGATAAGGTCCTAGACACATTAGGTAATTGGCTGCCTTCCGAGTTCCGTTTCTTGGAGAAGGACAACCGCGACTGCAGATGATGAGGCATCTGTTTGAACGATGAACTTCTTAGAGAAATTTGGCATAGCTAAGACTGGGGTGTTAGAGCTAACTTCAGGTCTTTGAACGCAGCTTGCTGCGATGGCCCGCATTCGAACTTGACACCTTTCCTATGAAGTAGGTTTAGGGGTGCTGCCCTTTTAGCAAAGTTGGGAATAAATTTCCTGAAGAAATTCACCATTCCATTGAATCTAGCAATTCCTTTAATGTCTTTCGGAGGCTTAAAGTCACAAATTGCCTGTGTTCTGGAATGGTCGATTGAAACTCCATCGGGTGCCCTAAGAAGGACATAGAAGACTTAGCAAAAGATACCTTAGATAACTTTACTGTCAATCCGGCCTTACGAAGGTGATTTAAGACTTCCTTAAGATAGTGTTCTTCAAAGGTTTCAGAAAATATCATATCATCAAGGTAATGGTACAGATATTTGAATTTGATGTCGGAGAAGACCCTATCTAGCAGTCTAGTAAGAACAGGCACGCCCGTGGGGAGTCCAAAAGGCATGCAGTTGTATTCGTACAAGTTTCAATCTGTAGCAAAAGCAGTCATATGTTTCTATTCTTCCGCCAGAGGTATCTGGTTGTATGCTTGGTTAAGATCTAGTATGGTGAAGAACTTAGCCTTACGAAACCAAGAGAAACATGAATGCAAATCAGGAAGGGGCACTGATAGCAATACGACCTTATGGTTTAACACCCCTGTAACCAATAACAGGCCTGAAACTACCTTGGGGTTTCAGTACAAGAAACATGGGCAAGGAATACGCTGACTTTGACGGTCGAATAATGCCATCCTTCAACATTTGATCAATAATCTCCATAAGAGCCTTAATTTTAGGTGGAGATAACCCATATGGAGGAAACCTTACAGGGATCGAATCAGTTACCTCAATCTTATATTCACTTAGGTCAGTAACACCAAGAGTTTCCAAAAATACATCGGAAAAAGACTGACATAACTTACGAAGACTATCAGCCTGGTCCTCAGGTAGATGTCTAAGGTCTAACGACATCTCACTCTGGGTAGGCAAAATTGAAGAAGATGAAGCAGAATTACATTTTAAAAAGGGAATATGTAAATTACTGTACTTTCAAATTTGAATGTGCAACGCTTGCTCTGAAGATCAAGCACTAGACCAGAATATGATATGAAATCTGCCCCTAATATCACGGGGCATGACAACTGGCAATGAACAATTTAAATTTCCAATTAAATATAGAAATGCAAACTTTAGCATGAATAAATCCTAAAATTTCGAATGGTGAAGAATTCGCCGAAACACATTTGACAGAAGATAAACAATAATCAGGAAATTTACAACACACTTCCAATTTAGAATACCACTCCTCAGAAATAATAGAGCTAACACTTCCTGAGTCTAACAGAGCCATGACTGGTTCATTATTTATCTCAATTTTGAGGAAGGGCAGAATCCTGGGGTCTCGGAGGCAATTTTAAGATATTCCTTCGGACCTTCGTAAGATATATTAGAGGGTCTTTCCTCCTTAGAGAGTTTGGTGCCGTACTTAATCTGGGCTGAGCCTCGAGAAGCTGAACTTGGTGACTCACCCGGGCGCGCTAGTCACTTCCTATCGCCTAAGTTAGAGGAGGCAGCACCAGAAGTAGAACAGGAAGGTGTGCTGTTAGGTGAGGTACAATTTTTGGTAAGAGTTGAGAATGATTCACACTTGAAACATCCTTGAGATGGCCTTGCTCCATTCCTAGTCCCGTTAGATTTCACAAAATGACACTTGTTTCAAAGGTGGTCGGATGACCCACACGCATAACACTTGCAGGGAGAGAACGTTCGGCGAGGTGGTGGCCGAGAACTATTAGCTGATGGCGTAGGCTCCCTAGCGACTTTTTAAGTGTCTGCGTACTTAACTCTTTTCGTGGACACTACCATAGGCTCGAGTTCAGGAAATGTTTGAGGTTGAGAAGCAAAACACAAGTAAGACCTGTAGGCTGGAGAAATTCCTTTCGTCAGTGGTCTGTACAATCTGACCTGAGTAATATAGGGCAAACACCCTTGTATAGAACTTGATATCTTGAATAAAATCTGCTAGCTTCTCGTCCAGCCTTTGAACTTGGAAGTAGAGCCTTTGTATGGGAGATGACATTGCTCTTGAGGGAATGAAATTAGCTAAAAGATGTGCATGGAAAACTTCTATAGAGCTTCTATCAGCTATTGCCTTTACAATCTTGTCAGAGAGGATACCAACAGAGTATGGATAAATGATTTGTAGAAATTGAGAATGTGAGAGAGAAAATACTAAAGCATGATCCTGAAATTCTACAAGGAACCTTAGAAAAGTAATAACCTCATTAGTAGAGTTTACTGAAAATTTAGAAATGCCCTTAAGCAACATGGCTAAGCGGTGGGGCAGGCTACCGAAACCAGGAGATATAATTGGAGACGGCATTGGAGGTTGAGGGGGTTCAAAAGCTGCATTACTGGAAGGTGGGAAGTTATGGATGACTGATTACTTGTTCGGATGGGGCAGAAGTTTGTTGTTGTGTGTCAACAGATTCCCTACTTTCAGAAGACTCTTCAGTTGTACATTTACTGGAAGATAGTCACCAAAAGTTCTTTTGCTACCATGTGTTTTCCTTCATTCCGACCTAGTTATACCTGCTCCCTTCATAAAGTTGCAGGTCCTCCTTATTGGGTCTTCTCAGATGTTTCTTCTCTCTTCACCAGGTAGTCCCAGTGTGGACATTCTGATTCTTCCCAGCGCCTGACATTCAAAGAGTATGTGTTCAGCTGATTCTTCCGCATCGTTACATTTCCTATATACATTGTCTCTTATTACTCCAATTCTATGTAGGTGCTTTTTAAGATGGCAGTTGTCAGTCAGCAGTCCTACTACCTATCTTATATTTTCTCTGTTAAGTTCTAGCAGTTCCTTAGTATGCTTCTTGTTTGGGCTCTTTATTAGTTCTTTCACAAGCCTGCATCCTGGAGCATTTTTCCAGTTTTCCATTTGTTTCTTTTGTATTCATTTACCTATGTAAAGTCGGGCTCATTCATAAGAGATGCCACATACTGGTTCTGGGCCCACAGAAGGTGTTTCTGACCCTTTTCTTACCAGTCTATCTGCTTTTTCATTACCTTCTATGCCTGTATGCCCAGGTACCCATATTATTTTAACAACATTGTATTCTGAGAGTTTCAGGAGAAGTGTATGACAATACCAAATAATTTTGGATGTAATCTGGACAGCTTCAAGTACCTTAACGGCTTCTGGCTATCTGTAAATATGAACATGTTCTTATCTCTGTAGTTCATTTTCAGGTTTTCCTCAAGGCATGTAATGATGGCTATCACTTTAGCTTGGAAAACTGTAGTGTGTCTGCCTAGACTTATTTGGATTGATCTCTCAGGTCTTTCCCCGTTTATCCCTCCTCCTGTTCCCATTTCAGCCCTTGAGCCATCTGTTCACCACACAATATTTTCCCTACTAGTTTTCCATCTGTTAATGTCCCAGTCTTTCTTTTTTTGTTATCTGGGTCTCAGATGGTTTCTCAAAGATATACTTTGGAATCATATGATTAGCTGGCATGTGTAAAACTTCTGTTATTACTCTGTTAATTTTACAGTGTCCAAGATTGGGCCTTTGAGCCTTCCAGCATCCATTTTGCTCCAGTCTATATGAGCTCATTCTAGCCTGTCCCTCTATAAAGTTACTTAACAGAGGGAGATCTAGTAGGGTATTCAAGGCTTCTGTCAGTTTGCTACTTACTTTTCCTTGACTTACTTTCATCCACCAAATGATTGCTGCATAGGTCATCAGTGGTCTAATGATCATTTTGTATATTCACATTACCATTGCTGGCTTTAGACCCCATGTTGTCCCGACTGCCCTCTTGCATGCATGCAATAGGTTCTTAGCTCGGGTTATGTTTCTTTCTATGTGAGGATTCCAGGGTAACGTTTTGTCTAATATTACACCAAAGTGTAACACTTGTTCTTCCGTATAGATTTCTGCCCAAAGAGCTTCAGTGTTCTCATCCCCTCTAATTTCTTCCTTCTTGTGAAAGGGACCAGTGTTATCTTGCTTGGGTTGATTGTGAGTTGTTCTTCCTGACACCAGTTCTCCACAAGGTTAAATGACCTTTGCATGATGTCCTGGATGACACTCATCACCTTACCTATTACCACAATAACTAGATCATCTGCATATCCTTGTGTATAAAATCCCTGTTCATTGAGCATGACTATGATTTTGTTCACCACAAGGTTCCACAGAAGAAAAGAAAGGACCCCTCCCTGCGCACAAGCTCGGGTGGCTCTAACCGTTAGCGTCTCTTCAAACAGAGTTGCCTTTATTTTCCTCCCGTCCAACATGGATCTAATCCATTTTACAACAGTCTTGCTCACCCTTCAGCAACTTTAATCATTGAGTTGTAGGTTGTGTTACTGAAGTTCTATGTCTAGAAATGCTGCCAGAGCTATTTCTTTGTATTCTAGGCTTTCCTCTAGTTTGCAAACCAAATGATGGAGTGCTGTCTCATAGGATCTGCCAGGCCAGTATGCAGACTGATTTTCATGTAAGGTTAGGTTAAGTTGCACAGTTTTCCAGATGTTTTTATACAGTATCTTCTCCATTGCTTTTAGCATGAAGGAATTTTAAGCATAGTGGTCTATAGGCTTTGGCTTGGGCATAGTTTGCCCTTCCAGGCTTTGGTATAAATACCGCTTTAGTCTTTGATTTTGGCACGTACCCTAGAGCTACATTTGCTCTAAAGAGAGCTGTCAGGGCCTTGATGATTATCTCCCGTCCTTCCTTCAGGAGTATTGGGAGTATCTCCTCCGGCCCCAGAGCCTTTATGGGCTGAAACGTGTTAATTGCCCACCTCACATGGTTAGGCTTCATTAATTGGTTGGCACAGTTCCAATCCACTCTTCATGGTCTGGCCTCTGTTTCAACCATATCTTCTCCTTCTATTTCCTCAGCCTCAGGAAAATGACAAGCTAGCAACACCTCCAGCATCTCCTTTCCTATCTGAGTGTATGTTCCATTGGGATTTTCCAGTGTTCCCACTTGATTTATATGTATCTTTTTAAGAACCTTCTGGAGCCTTGCTGCTTCAGTGTTTGATTTCACTTTCTCTCAAAACAGTCTTCAAGAGTTTCTTTTTACTCTCTGTATCTCTAGGTTATACAAGTGAGCTTCAAATGATATACGTCCCACATGCCATCTCTTGATGATTTTTTATACAATGTACTAACCTCTTTCTTCATTTTGGCTAGGTTGTTATTCCACCACCTAACATTTTTGGCGGTTTTCTTTTCTCTGAGGAGACAGTTGTCATAGTATGAGGCTAAAATGGGCTCTTCTAATTGTCCCACTGCCTCATCCAATTCCCTCCTTCCCCTTATATTCATTTAGATCTTTTGTACAGCCTGCCCTAGAACTTCTCTGTATCCATCCCGGTTCGTTCCTTTAGGATCTCTGTACAATTCAGTATCACATTGCCTCGCATCTATCACAAATTGCATATGCTGGTGGTCTGCCAAGGATGGCTCCTCCAGCACCTTCCAATCCTTAACAAAATTTGCTATATGCGTGGTGCTCAATGTGATATCTATAACCTCTCGACGGTTCTTATTTATGAATGTTGGTTTATTTCCTAAGTTTAGTATTATAAAATCTGATCTAATAATAAACTCTAGGGGGCCGATACCCTTCGATGTTAGGCCCCTTAAAACAAGCAGCATCATCATCATCATCATTCATAAACTCTAGTAAAGACTCACACCTTGCATTGCAGTTGGTACTGCCCCATGCAGTGTGATGTGCATTTGCATCTGCTCCAAGTACTAGGTGTTCACCTTTCCTCTTTGTTTTGCAAATCAATTTTTCAACATCTTCTGATGGAGGTGGATCCATTGAGTTGTATGGAAGGTACACAGAGCCTATTGTTATTTCTCTGAGACCTTCCCAATTTCCAAGTTTTATCTTTGCTGCCACTAAATCCCTTGAACAATATTCCTGTAACAGAAGACATTTTAATTTTCTGCTCACAAGTAAACATGTTCTGGGCATATTCGATGTAGTATCGTACATTAGTTTACCTCCAGATTCCGCCAGTCCTGCTACTCTGCCCTTAACTACCATGGCTCTTGTATAAGGGCTGCGTCAATACCCTCGGACTTGAACTTCCTGATGAAATTGGCAACAGCTGCTTTTTTATGTTGAAGGTTGGCCTGAAGAACTTTCAGCACCATCCTTGCCAACGCTAGGTTTTGTTTTCCCCTTAATTACTTGAAATTTGATCTGCCCAAGTCCAAGCTTGGCCTTAAGGCCTCTCTTCTTGAGCTCTTCAAAATCTCTTTCATTAAGGGCCAAAACAATTGTCCTTCCTGTGTCATCAGTAGTTGTCGCATTCAGCACTCTCCACTCTTTCGTCGCAAGTTTGGTGTCATGTTGATGTATTCTGACAAGAACATCTTCAACCTTCATCTTATCAAATGGAGTTGGAAACTTGGTGATGATCTTTGTAATATTCAGCACCGTCTTGGCTTCTGTCACCTCTAAATTCTCTCCTTTCCAAGGATTGCAATTGGCTACTGTCTGTTCCAGCCAACTTTTGGTTTCTGGATTTGCACAGATCAGTACCATTGCTCCACTTTCCAGCCTTGGAGACTCAAGGAAGCCTGGAAGATATCCGTCCAACAGCGGTTTCATCAGCAATATCAGGACAGATGAGAGCTCTTTCACGTCTTCCTCCTTCAGAGTCCCATCTGGAAAGGTTTTAGGTATTATGGCTACCTTGATTGAAGTAAGTCTTTCAGAAAAGGACATGACTGTTTCTTCTTTCTGTTTCTTGGTGGGCGGTTTTGTAACTGAACTCGATGGCGTACTAATCTCCGACCTTAGCCTTTTGGGTGTTGTCGGAGGGATAGTCTCTCGCTGATCCCTGTTCCTTGGCTTCTTCACCGTCCAAGTTCCAGCCCCTATTTGGCTTCTTTCCTTGCTCTCTTCCTTTCCTTATAGTATGCGCTGTTGCGAGGTGGTATTGTCGATATGTAATCTGTTGATTTTCGATGCAGAAATCTTCAGTTCTGTCTCTACGGACGTTCCTGATTTGCTTGTGGTAGCAGTCTGCTCTACTGGAGCCTCTGTTGCCATTTCCTGATTTGTGTTGGCAACAGCCTGTCCTATTGGAACTTCTGTCTCCATTTTTCCATCTTGGGCTTGCTCCTAAATTTGCTCTGCTGGAGCTTCCATGGCTTCCCTTGATGTCTGAGTTTCTGATGAGCATCCATGTTTCAATCAATCATAGGAATTTTACCCCCTTCTAGGGTCCTGAGCGTCGTTCTCACCATCCATGATGAGTCATACAGCCAGAAATTGTCCTCCCGCAACTCAGACTCTCCGTAGCAGAATTCACGCCCCTCAGTCCTCCATCCATCAGTCCGCCCCTGGCCCGAACCTAGCCAGGTTTGTTCCCCCCTTCAGTGGGCCTACTCACGTGGTTTCCACTTGACATTCCTATGTCTGAGTTCACAGCCATGAGTTTTTCCCTAGGATTCGCATTGTTGTCGACAACTATCACGTCACTGGAAAAAAAGTGTGAGGCAATAGTAGATTCCATTCCACTAATTAAACGGCTGTAGTCATATTAACAACACTTGTGTTAAAATTGCTACAGCTATTGCATTTAAACTGGAAAAAGGGGTGGACAAAAGTAACGGATATAAAACTTTGTGTCAAATCTCAGATATACTGTACTCTGTTCTCCATGATTTTCATGTTAAGGCCTGTATTGATGGATATGACTTTATTGACAGAAATAAGTTACAGATCCACCTAATCAATACATCAGAATTGAGATAATTAAAATGAATTCATGTACAGTAGAACCTCGATTATAGGTTCCCGGAAATTATGTTTTCCCGTATTATTCATTCAAATTACGTGGTCCCGCGAGCATCCTAATTAAATCACGTTGTAAAAATCCCGCATTATCCGTTCCTCGAAGAAATTATTTCTCAGATCAACCCTCCAGAAATTTCAGTCCCATCAACGCTAAATCCTCGATCACATGCTTTTCAAGAAACTGTATCTTACGAAAGGACGGCTACAGCATACTTACAGATTTTGGTGTTGACATCCCATCATTGCGGTGATTTTAGGAAGTACAGTACTGGAAAAGCGATCGGCGGTGAACTTGTGCAGGAGATCATCTTAGCATCGCATTCGGATAGTATTGTTTAGAGAATCCTCGGAAATCATAAAGCAGAGTGTGCCCAGAACAATTGGAAGGAGACAGACCGCATTTTGACAGCTCTATCTGAAGACTGAATGAGTTTCGCCAAATGTTCATACTTGCAAAACTTCTACATTATGTCCAGGGTTATGTTTTTTTTTTTTCTTTTTTCCAGTGTATCGCCGAGCAGGTTTTCGGCATTTCCCTCAGGGCACTGTATAGTCATTGGGCTTTCAGGCAGGAATCGAAACTGTTCCTTCTTAAGTAACATAAATTTAGTATTTTAATATTATTGAATATGATTATGCTATTGAGACCAGAACAGATGTTGCACCTTACTTACATAAAGCCATAGGATGTTTTGGGATATCCTATTACTGTTTTCGTCCTAATATAAGACTAGCAATTTCACGTTTTTGTGTTAAAATGTTATAAAAACCGCAGTCGTTTTATTTGCGCACATACATTTAAAAACTTTGTATCATTTCGCACTCGTACCGACTTGTACAGCGAGCGTGCATTCCATCTGAGCTCAAGGTCGCGAATAATCGTAATTTTGCAAGTGTTAATGATATTTTTCTCTTTTAATTTGATTGTGATTAGTGACGGGCAGAATTGAATATAATGCATTTGAGAACTTGAGGATTGATACTTACATTCGAAACCATATTCTCAAGTTCAACATAACCTGTAAAATTCGATGTAGGCCTAATTTACACGGTACAAGATTTCCATAAACTGACTAGGAACAGTATACCAGTGCCCAAATTACAATGGAAGATTTAAAAAAATGATTTTGCCATCATGTTGGATGCTTTTGTATCTAATGTGCTTTATTTCACTAGATTAGAGAATTAAAAAACTACTTCTGGTCGATTGTTGTTTGGCTTGGCGTTACGGGTACGGTATTAGATTTTCCGAATAGTTTTGCTGATCAAAATTGCTGAACTGAAAGAAGTTTTCAAAGGAAATTTGATGAAGTTTCCCTGATAAAACTGAATGTGAGACTTTTAAGTCACATAACGGTAATTAACGTTTGAAGCCAGCCCCGCGATCTAACTTGCCTGCCTCTCATCCGGAGGGTCCGGGTTCGATTACTGGCCAGGTCAGGCATTTTTACCTGGATGTGAGGGCAGGTTCCACGTTCACTCATTCTACCTTTAACTGAGGAGCTATTTAATGGTGAGATGGCAACTCCGGTCTAGAGAGACAGGAATAACAGCCGAGAGGATTCGTCACACTGACCACGCGTCACCTCATAATCTGCTGGCCCTGGGACCGAGGGCGGTCGCTTGGTAGGCGGAAGGCCCATTGGGGCTGTAGTTTGGTTTGGTTTAGGGGCATTTCTAAGATTATAAGTATACATATTTCATTTTTGTGATGTTTAGCCAAATTGTTGATGGTTCATTCATTCCTGGATTTTTTGTTTTCCCATGTTGTACGCTTTTTTTTTTCATGGTCCTTCCAAAAACGGAGAATCGAGGTTCCACTGTATTCATTCAAAGTTTTTATTTGTCTTAGTAGTAGTTTCTGTCAAGAATCTCATCATCTTCAGCTAAACGAATCAAATAACAAGATAAAACATATCTAAGAAATGAGTACATAAACTTGTCTAAAACATGAAGGTGAATTATGTAGTTAAAACAAGTCAAAAGGAGGACTGTGAGAGTCCAGTCAGAAAAGGACCATCTTATAACTAGAGTAACTGAAACAGAAATGGCCATCAAAAAAGTACCTTCTGAACAACAGGAAGAATTTAGATTCAAGATTTAAAAACAGAGGCTCCTGATTTATATCCATAGTCTAAAAACACAGAACAACAATATTTCTGAACAAAAACAACTCCACGAACTAAAAAACAAAGTTTGAAACAAACAATCATAACCAAAGCTGATAAAGGTAATATTATTGTGATTCTCAACAAACCAATTTATATCAAAAACAGAAGAATTTCAGATAAATCATTCATAAAAATCAAGAGACCCCACTACTAAGCTACAAAGAGATCCTACTACTAAGCTCGAAAGATACCTAAAACAGGTCCTAACACACAGCACCTCTCTTTTTACAGTTTCTGAAACATAATTAATTATTATGAACCCTTAACTTCCAAAAGCAAGAACTCTCCCCAAGACCCACAAGGCCCACATTCCTATGAGACACATAATTAACTGTAGACCTAGTCCAATTAAACTCTCAAAAAAATTTTCAAAATTTTTTAAGTGACCATTACAAATTTCTCTTTAATAAGTCGATTAAAAATTTCATTCAGCTCTGCAAGATCACTAAAAATCTCAAAATTGCCCCTTGTGATACCCTTGCCTCCTTTGATATAATCAATATATATCCCACTATCCCTATAAAAGACATAATAGCTATTGTCAACAACAACTTAAGACAGCACAGCAACAATAATATTGTTTTTACATCCCACTAACTACTTTTTGATGGTTTTCGGAGATGCTGAGGTGCCGGAATTTTGTCCCGCAGAAGTCCTTTTACATGCCAGTAAATCTACCGGCATGAGGCTGATGTATTTGAGCCCCTTCAAATACCACCGGACTGAGCCAGGATGAAACCTGCCAAGTTGGGGTCAGAAGGCCAGCACCTCCACCAACTGAGGCACCCTTGTAATAGAAGAATTCATAGATATCCTGGAGTTCACTTTATATAATAATTGTTTCACTTTCAATAACTCTGTCTATCAACAACACGGACTTCCCATGTGTTCGTCAGCCTCAGGGATCTTGGCCGAGATTTACCTTGATCACCTTGAATATATGAGCATCTTTTTTTTTCTATCGACTTTACGTCGCACCGACACAGATATGTCTTATGGTGACAATGGAACAGGAAAGGGATGGGAGTGGGAAGGAAGCGGCCGTGGCCTTAATTAAGGTACAGCCCCAGCATTTGCCTGGTGTGAAAATGGGAAACCACGGAAAACCATCTTCAAGACTGCTGACAGTAGGGTTCGAACCCACTATCTCCCGAATACTGGATACTGGCCACACTTAAGCGACTGCAGCTATCGAGCTCAGTTATATGAGCATCGGTAACATAAAGTACATCATATTTACTTTACAATGGCGAAAAATGAAAGTATCCTCCTATTCAATACATCATATATTCCGTCATTAGACGGAGTAAACAAGTTCAGACATGTTTCGGCTCGTTTGAGCCATCTTCAGTGAAAAAATTAGGGGGGTTGGAATAATTTACATAATATGAGTTGAAAAAATGCTAAAAAACATAATGAAAGCGCAAATGAAAAAACAAACAAAAGAGAGCCTAGACGGAAACAAAATAGCACAAATATACAATATTTACATCAATATGCAGAGCAAAAAACAACTTATTGCAACAAAATTCAGTGAAACAGGAGTTAATTTGAAATAATAATTGATACTAAAAACTGCGTTAACCTAAGAAACAAGGGAATGAGAAAACAAATGATGCAGATGGAAATGAATAATAGTAGCACATGGTGAGGTTGTGGACCTCATAGTTTACAAATTATTAGTTTATAAAAACGACAAAACAGTTTGAAATCGCTGTCAAAATCCTAGTGGAAACCCATCACATCAAAATGGTCAGGAGAAGAGCGGGAGCAAACATTTTGAGAGAAACCAAGCCTGAATTAACCTGCAGGCGAAAAGCCTGTGATAAGGAGAAAAAACACCTTAAATTTAAGGCTTCAGAAATAGCAGCATTCTTAATATCTTCTCAATCTAGCGGTCCCTTTCTTCATTATTGTTTCATAATGTTGGCTGGTGTTTTGCCTTATTATGGAGGGGTCGGAAGGGCCGCATATAAAAAATATGAGAAGCTGTGTTAGGTAGAAGACAGATGCATAGTAAATTGTAGTAAACTAGTGGAAACCGTCAATGAAGTTCTAATCTGTAATGGAAAAAATGAGGTTGTATGAGAAACATGGGTTGATAAGTAAAAAGTGTGGAATGGTTGTGAAGAAAGCTTAAACTTACGGTGTGCAGTAGGTGGTTGTCCTCTCTAGTGGCCTGGCTTTCTCAAAGTAACGGTCTCGTTCGCGTGATCGAGTCTATTGTTGGTTCGGCTGTGTCTGCTAGGATGGAAGGAGCGGAGGGGGAAGGGGAGGTACAGGGCTGGTTTGAGGAAGGGAGGGGTGTTGAGTTGGAGAGATGGAGGTGGGTTTGTTTGGCAAATATAAAGAATGAATGTTTCAAGAGGATGTTAGTTTACTCGCTGACTTCTAAAGCTCGAATGGTGTGGCCTTCTTAAAGTGACGGTCTCGGTCGCGTGATCGAGTCTATTGTTGGTTGGCTGTGTTTGTTAGGTTGGAAGGAGCGGAGGGGGAAGGGAGGTGCAGGGCTGGTTTGAGGAAGGGAGGGGATGTTGAGTTGGAGAGATGGAGGTGGGTTTGTTTGGCAAATATAAGGAATGAATGTTTCAAGAGGATGTTAGTTTACTCGCTGACTTCTAAAACTCGAATGGTGTGGCCTTCTTAAAGTGACGGTCTCGGTCGCGTGATCGAGTCTATTGTTGGTTGGCTGTGTTTGCTAGGTTGGAAGGAGCAGAGGGGGAGGGGTGGTGTGAGGAGGGGGGGGGGAATGGTGGTGAGTCGGGGAGATGGAGGTGGGGTTTGTTTGTGTTATGGAAATTCTGACAAATGTATGGAATGAATGTTTCAAGTAGAATGTTCTTTTTCTCGCTGACTTCATTTAAATTGTGAGTGGGGTTCATAAACTGATCTAAATCGATGTGGATGCTCTCGAGAATGTTGAGCAAGGTGTCTTTTTGCTCATAATGCAAGATCTTCAGGTCTTTGTCTATTGAAGTGTATTCGTGGCTGGATGTTTTATGGTGTTCGCTCATAGCTGAAAAACGATTATATTTGAGAGCGTTGCGATGTTCGGCGTATCTTATGACAAAATTGCGGCCTGTTTGACCTATGTAGCTGGAATTACAGGATTGGCACTTTAATTTGTAAACTCCGGAGTTCAAATATTTGTTGTTGATGTTGCTATTGTTATTGTTGACAGTGTGTGGATTGAAAATGAGTTTGGAGTTGGTGTGGGAGGTTCTGTAAGCTATTTTGATGCTGTGTTTCTTGAAAATATTAGAAATTTGGTAAATGCTACTATTATTGAAAGTGAATGTGGAAAATTTTTCTTTTGGAGCAGAATCTTTTACTAGGGTAGTCTTGGGTCTGCTTTTGTATCTATTGATGATTCTGCTGATGAAGGTTCTATTGTAACCATTGTGTTCTGCAATGTTGTAGATGGTATTAATTTCTTTTTTGAAATTCTTGCGAGTTAAAGGGATAGTTAATGCTCTGAGGACCATGCTATTGTAAGCTGCTTTTTTATGTATGTCTGGGTGCACAGAGGTCTGATGGATGGTATTGATGGTGTGGGTGGGTTTCCTGTATATATTGAAGGATAAAGTGTTGTTGCTGTTGCGCATAATGGTTAAGTCCAGGTAATTAAGGGCTTTATTGTTTTCTGACTCTATGGTGAATTTTATATGTGGGTCAATAGAGTTGAGAAATCCAAGTACTGTGTTGCTGTTAGTAACGTGGGAGTCTAAAATAACAAAGGTGTCATCTACAAAGCGTGTCCAGTGTTGGATGCCATTGATCTTGCCAATGATGTGAGAATGTTCTAAATGATCAATGTAGATGTCTGCAAGGATTCCTGAAGCTGGTGACCCCATGGGAAGACCTATCTCTTGGTAAATGACATTATTGAAAGTGAAGAAATTGTTGTTCAAAGTAAATTCCAGAATTCGAATAAATTCATCTATTTCGCCTATACTTAAATTGCTGAATTTGGAGAGATTGTTTTTGATCAATTGTACGGTGCTGTTAACGGGAACATTAGCGTACATATTAGTAATATCAAAAGAATGAAGAGTGTGGTGTTTGGATAAATTAAAGTGTTTGATCTTATTGCAGAATTCTAAGGAGTTCTTTACTGATGTGTTGGCTTGAAAACGATAGTGTGACTTGAGAAATTTGTGAATGAAACGAGATACTTCATAGGTCGGACTGTTTCTGAAATTGATAATGGGTCTTATGGGGATGTCTGTTTTATGGATCTTGGGTAGCGCTTTGGCTGTGGGAAGTTTCGGATTCATGATAATCATTTTGGATTTTTCAAGGTCATTAAACAGAAATGAAATGTTCTTGATGATGGTTTTTAGGTCTCTTTGTATTTTATTAGTTGGATCTTTTTTAGAGGTTATGAAGTTGTTGTCTGTAAAAAAACGTGTGTGCTTTATTAACATAGTCACTTTTGTCCATGATTACGGTAGCATTTCCTTTGTCGGCTTTTGTTATAATTAAGTCGTTTTGTTTCACTTTTTTCTTAAGTTTGTTTACTTTAGCTACGTGCACTGTGTTGGGTTTAATGGTTTGTTGTTGATTGAGGATGGAAGATAGCTTGTGTTTGACTTCATATCGGACCTCTTCTTGTATATTAATTGGTAATTTATTAATGGCCAATTCAGATTCAGCTATGGTGGAAATTAAATTATCATGGTTAGAAGGATTACCCCAATTATGTTTAGGTCCCTTGCTCAGCACATCAAGATCATCGGCATCAAGAATAATTTATTTAAGTTTACTACAGGTTGGTGAAAATCATTAGACCTTGTGTTATTTGAGTTGTTATGTTTGCTAAGTATTGTTTTTGTTTTTGAAAGAGCATTCCATTTCTTGTCAAGTGTGTTTTGTTTCTTTAACAAAGTGAGGTTAAGTTTGTTGGAGACGTGGAATTGAAAGTACGTCCATTCGAGGGGGCAAAGGAGAGTGGAAACTTCTAAATGAGTTTCATATAGTTTGTGGTTCAGGAGAGATTTCTTTTTATGGAGAAATTTGATTTCCTCTTTAATCCAGATTTTATCGGTTTTAAGTTGAGTCGCGCGAGTTTTTGCTGTATTTCTGTGAGTTTTCTTGGTAAACTTTAGAAAATTGGGGGTTATGTCATTAATCAAGCATTTTTTCAAAAAACGTAAGTCTTGCCCTAATTTGGCGACCTTTATTTTGAGATTGCAATAAAGGTTGGCTTTCTTCTTTGCCTGGATGGCATTTCCATTACATTCATTTGCGCTTTCATTATGTTTTTTAGCATTTTTTCAACTCATATTATGTAAATTATTCCAACCCCCCTAATGTTTTCACTGAAGATGGCTCAAACGAGCCGAAACATGTCTGAACTTGTTTACTCCGTCTAATGACGGAATATATGATGTATTGAATAGGAGGATACTTTCATTTTTCGCCATTGTAAAGTGAAAACCGTCAATACGGAATGATTCTAATAATAAGTACATCATATGTTGGCTGAGGTATGCCAGTGATATCCTTGTGGTGGTGAATGAACGATCCACTAACAGCAAAATTATACTGAAGTCTCTAAATGATTTAGACACACATTAATTTCACCCTAGAGAAAGAAAATAATGTCTGTTCATTTTTTGGACCTTACAATATCTAGACACATGTTAGAACCACCACCATAGGGGCAAACTCCACGTATCCCAGCTCCCATAAGAAAGAAACCATAGCATAATTAACAGGGCCTTCAACATCCCCATGTCTCAGACCGACCTTAATACAGAATTAAACATAATCCGTACTATAGCCTTAAGTAATTGTTTCAGTCTTCATTACATAAACAGCCTTATCAATAAAATCAAACACAAACCTAAATCCAGTCTCATTAGAGAATCAAAGCCACAACATAAACAACTCCATAAACTCCATATACACATCCAACAAATTCGGAAATGCAGGCGTATATAGACTAAATTGGTCTGACTGCAAAGCCACCTATGTAGATCAAACGGGGAGGAATTGTAATGTACGTTATCTTAAACATGCCAATGCAATAAAATAAGTTTTATGATATGGTTCAACACCTTAAAAAGGATTTTAATTATTATTTCACCAATATTCAACAGGATTCAGACATAATTAGCCTCAGTCAGAAACATTACCAAGGAGTGCTTCATATCCCTTGACCAGTTTACTAATCCTACCTTTAATATTAATGAAATACTTTGTCTGAGAGCAACAATTTTTTTTTAGACCATAATTCCTATAATTGCCAACCACTACAATAGGAAATTCAACAAGCATCACATTAGCAATCACTCACATGCATCTCGTAATTACCCCCACCCTTCACTCCCTTCGCTTCCCCCTCCCTCTCCACTTACCAATTCCTCCCGTCGCCTCAAGCTTGAACCTCCACTAAGCTCTCACAACACTACCAACCGTTATCCCGCGGCATGAACTCCCACTGGAACGTCAAGGAGTAAGCTACTTATACTCGGTTTTCACTATCATTCCGCCTTCTGATCTCTCTGTTTTCTAAGTCTCGTTCATTTCATCCCTTTCTCGATATCTATTAACTTAATCATGATGACCACTAATGGTCCATATTGACTTAATTATAACAGTTAATGACAATACAACAATGTTAAAAACTCAAATATGAGAATCTTTCTTTTTATGTCCCAAATTTTAGAATTTATCTGTATATGATTTAATAAAATACAGCTGGTTGACTGTTGATCCATTGTATTTAAATGTGGCATTATTATGGTCTTTCATAGTCCCACAATTTGGTATTGAGACATCTGCTATCATTAAATATCTTAATGGAAGTAAATCTGTAAATATGTAGATCAAGCCTGCCAGGTGAAAATGAACTTTTTCACTTGTATAAGATGCAGAGGTCTTGCGGGTGTGTGGGCATTATAAGTTCAAACAGCAGACTCTAGATATCCTTTAACAAGCCTTGTTTACCATACTGATCGATATTGCTCTATTTATTATTTATTTATTTAACATATGATGCTTCATTTGACAATCATTTGAAATGTATTTTACATATAAGTGTTATTAGAAAAATATAAACATATTTAAATACATGGATATAGAGTATTTACAGACTAAAGAAAAAAAACACACACACACAATTGTAGGTTCTGAGATTTCATCACAAGCTGATGTCAAGTCTTTCCAGCCAAGTGAGTGCCGTAGGGGTTACTTGATGTAGCTCCTCCATAGGTCCAGTGAATGCTCAGAGAGGACATTCTTTCACGATGTGGCTGATGGTTTGCACTTCAGCACCACAGTTGCAGGAAGGAGACTCCAACCACCCCCATTGGTGTAGTGCAGAAGCAGTTCTTTCAACACCGCAGCATATTTTGTTTAGTCTAGTCCAGATGGTGCGTGGGAGGTTGAACCCAGGAGGTTTTGCTGTTGGATCATCAATGTTGATTAGACCATGTGGGTGTAATCTGACCCATTCTTGCTTCCATGCTTCGTCAGGTCTAAAAGGTATGTCAGTTAGTTCCCTGGCCGTCTTCCAGGCAGGTTTCTGGGATTTCAGTCTCGCAATGGCGTTTTCTTCTGCATCCTGGTGGATGGGAAGTGAGCTGTTCATCATCACCTATGTTTCAACATAATAAATATAATAACTAGGACATCCTTTTGATACTTAACTTCTGTTCACCATTCAAAGGACTTCACTACAACATTAGATTAAACAGAAGACCACCTAACAGGCTACATGGAAGTTTGCATGATCAACTAGTGTGGAATTAGACACACGATCATCATGTTCTTATATATGTTGTTACTTAATTGCAACATTGTTTTTGTATTAACATTTATTATCTATGTGTTTTTATTTACATGTTTAATCTTACATGAACATTATTAAGGATTACAATGCCACTGTTCTGTGGCATATTTTATACAACCTTATTGGAAATACTAACCTAGATACTCAATGCGATATTTTTAAGTGTCAAAACTAGGTACTTTAACATTAAACATCAAGATCTCAAGCTAACATATTTGCAATAACATGGACGCTGTACTCAATCTTTTATAATCATTTATCTCCATTGATCGTAATTTTGTGCGCGTTTTCCTTTTCATTGTGTTCTTTTTCTGACTGAACTCTTGCAGTCTCCTTTTGACTTCATTTAACTACACAATTCACCTTCATGTTTCAGACAATTTTATGTACTCAGTTCATAGATAGGTTTTATCCTGTTATTTGATTAGTTTATCTGAAGATGTACCGAGGGAAAAGATGTTCGCTATACTGGGGGACTATGGAATTAAAGGTAGATTATTAAAATCAATCAAAGGCATTTATGTTGACAATTGGGCTTCAGTGAGAATTGATGGTAGAATGAGTTCTTGGTTCAGGGTACTTACAGGGGTAACGAGCTCGATAGCTGCAGTCGCTTAAGTGCGGCCAGTATCCAGTATTCGGGAGATCGTGGGTTCGAACCCCACTGTCGGCAGCTCTGAAGATGGTTTTCCGTGGTTTCCCATTTTCACTCCAGGCAAATGCTGGGGCTGTACCTTAATTGAGGCCACGGCCGCTTCCTTCTCATTCCTAGCCCCTTCCTCCCTCATCATCGCCATAAGACCTATCTGTGTTGGTGCGATGTAAAGCAAATAACAAAAAAACTTACAGGGGTTAGACAAGGCTGTAATCTTTCACCTTTGTTGTTCGTAGTTTACATGGATCATCTGCTGAAGGGTATAAAACGGCAGGGAGGGATTCAGTTAGGTGGAAATGTAGTAAGCAATCTGACCTATGCTGACGACTTGGTCTTAATGGCAGATTGTGCTGAAAGCCTGCAGTCTAATATCTTGGAACTTGAAAATAGGTGCAATGAGTATGGTATGAAAATTAGCCTCTCGAAGACTAAATTGATGTCAGCAGGTAAGAAATTCAACAGAATTGAATGTCAGATTGGTGATACAAAGCTAGAACAGGTCGATAATTTCAAGTATTTAGGTTGTGTTTTCTCCCAGGATGGTAATATAGTAAGTGAGATTGAATCAAGGTTTAATAAAGCTAATGCAGTGAGCTCACAGTTGCAATCAACAGTATTCTGTAAGAAGGAAGTCAGCTCCCAGATGAAACTATCTTTACATCGGTCTGTTTTCAGACCAACTTCGCTTTACGGGAGCGAAAGCTGGGTGGACTCAGGATATCTTTCATAAGTTAGAAGTAACAGACATGAAAGTAGCAAGAATGATTGCTGGTACAAACAGGTGGGAACAATGGCAGGAGGGTACTCAGAATGAGGAGATAAAGGCTAATTTAGGAATGAACTCAATGGATGAAGCTGTACGTATAAACCGGCTTCGGTGGTGGGGTCATATGAGGTGAATGGAGGAGGATAGGTTACCTAGGAGAATAATGGACTCTGTTATGGAGGGTAAGAGAAGTAAAGGGAGACCAAGACGATGATGGTTAGACTCGTTTTTAACGATTTAGAGATAAGAGGTATAGAACTAAATGAGGCCACAACACTAGTTGCAAATCGAAGATTGTGGCGACGTTTAGTAAATTCACAGAGGCTTGCAGACTGAACGTTGAAAGGCATGACAGTCTATAATGATAATGTATGTATGTATGTATGTATGTATGTATGTATGTATGTATCTGAAGATGTATTCTTGATCGAAAATAGTATTAAGATGATAAGTTCTTTGAATAAATACACGAGTTAATTTTAATGACCCCAATTCTGATGTATTGATTAGGTGGGTCTATAACTCTTATTTCTGTTAATGAAACTTTAACAGCCAACGATCTTCCCCCTTTTAAGTATACTCCAATCACATCAGCTGATAAAGTGCAGCTTTTCGAGGTATAAGACCTTGTTGGAAAATAATCACAGATCCTTCACGTTCCAGAACTTGTAGTTTGTAGTTCAATGCTACTCAGGCTAAGGTGAATTAAATTGAAATATCATTAAGTAGTCTTATTCTTCTTCCTTTGAGTCTTTGTTTATGAATCATATTTATATTTTAAATTTTGTAGAAATTAACTTCTCAAGTTGTTTCTAATAATTTTTAAAATGTTTTTGTAGACTTTAATTTCAAAAATCACCTTCTGTTATTTCAAGTTCTTTTCAAACTGTTTCTTTTTCAAACAATATTCATTCATTTTACTGTGTATTCTTTGTCTTTGAACAGCCTCCAAATCAAAGGCCTGTATTATGTACTTTGTATGTTTGTGTCTAACCTATTGTTTTCTGAAGGATTTTTAAATAATTTTTAAACATCATTTTTTACATTTTATAATGCATTTTTCTTAATTTTTAGGTCATTTAATAAAGTCTTCTTATTCCTGATACGTTTCTGCTTATGCAGGTCATTCAGTTTAATAAAGTGATTTTTAAACTTATTTAAGTGCATATTCTTTATGTCATCAACATTCAGGTAAGAAAATGGGTTAGAGAATTTAAGAGCCGGGCTGGGTGGTGGTGATGGTGGTGATTATTGTTTTAAGAGGAAGTGGCTCAGACGGTTAAGGCGCTGACCTTCTAACCCCAACTTGGCAGGTTCGATCCTGGCTCAGTCCGGTGGTATTTGAAGGTGCTCAAATACGACAGCCTCGTGTCGGTAGATTATCTGGCACGTAAAAGAACTCCTGCGGGACTAAATTCCGGCACCTCGGCGTCTCCGAACACTGTAAATGTAGTTAGTGGGACGTGAAACAAATAACATTATTATTATTATTATTATTATTATTATTATTATTATTATTATTATTATTATTATTATTATTATTATGAGAATTTAAGGCCGTACTAATGTCCACGACAAGATGCGTAGAAGGCAACGGTCTGTCATTACTGAAGACTTGGTGCAAAAAGTTGATGCAAGGATTATGATTTCGTCATTAAGTTATGAGTTGCGTGAATTTTCAAGGAGTGTTGTTAATGAAATTATGTCAGGGCACTTAGATTTTATCAGAAGTTGTCCTCGCACTGAGTACATGGATGCTGATAGAGGTGCACAAAACCAAGCACGTAGGCAGCGATTTGACTTTCCTTGAGCGGTACAGTAATAAAGGTCATGCTTTTCTAAGTTGGATTGTCACTGGCAATGAAACATGGGTGGCTTATGTTACACCAGAATTAAAACAGCAATCTATGGAATGGAGACACTCAACATCACCAAAGAAAGTGAAGTGCAGGCAAACAATTTCTGCTCTCAGACTCATGTGCACTGTGTTTTGGGATAGGCAGGGTGTGTTGTTTGTGAATTTTTTGCACTGAGGTGACACAGTAAATGCCTAGCCTTATTGTGAGACCTTACATAAACTTCATCGTGCAATCCAATTCAAATGGCGTGACATGATCTCAAGGGCGATTTTTTTTTTTTTTTTTTTTTTTTTTTTTTTTTTCCTTCATGATGATGCACGACCTCACATGACTAATCGAACCCAAGACCACATTGCTTCATTTGGTTGGGAACAATTTGATCGTCCTCTGTATAGTCCTAACCTAGCGCCTAATGACTACCATTTTTTCCTGCACTTGAAAAGTATTTAGGAGGTCCATGCCATGACATTAATGACCTAAAAATGACTGTGCTGCAGTGGTTGGCACATCAGGTGGCAGATTTCTATGAAGATGGAATTCAGAAGTTTTTTTATGATAATGATATGTCAGGTGTCTTAATATGCTTGGAACGTATGTTGAAAAGTAGTTTAAAGTAGAAGCTTACATTTAAAGTTAAAAACTTGATTCACTGATCCGTATTGAACTAATAATTACAATGTTAGAAAGAGAAAGATGTTAAGAAATAATAAATTAATAAATAATAAATTTATTATTGTATTGAATAGGTGGAACATCTTTCTCTTTCTAACATTGTAGAAGCTTACATGTAAAAAAAAGGAATTGTTTAAAAATTGCATTACTTTTTTTCTATATCAAAACGGTATTTACTTAAAAATCATGCCTCGTACATCATTTCTTCTGCGGATCACCAGAGCTATGCCTCCAATTTGTGCATTTTGCATTGGAGTTCCTTCAGGAGAGTAGGTTATCTCATTTTAAGATAATGACTACCCCACTGCTCAGCCTGGATGCACTGATTTCCAGCATATCCCACTAGAAGTTTCAATAGATGTTCCTCGGGTATCATGAACGAGGTGTCATTTCGCATCGAGCAGCTCCTGAAAGAAGACAATCTGCGACCACTTTCTGTCATGAATAATCACCATTGAGGAATTTTTGACTGGGGCATACGAACTGGAACTCGAATGTCAGTCCGCGGAGTGACAATATGCTGTCCTGTTGCCAGTGTGGTAGGTGGTCGGAGCATGTTGCATATCGCATCCACTGTCAAACTTCCGTCAATGCATGTGATATCTACAGCGATGCGATTTTGCACAGTTGCAGCTACGTCTGCAATATCCTGTTCATGGTGCGTTTCTCGATGCCACTTGCCGTCTTTAACTCCAGTAGAGTCCATCTTCGGTCTTCCTCTAGGAGCTGCTCGATGATGGCACTAGCCACGTCAGTCCGCACTCTGACGGGTTGTTCCGAGCGTTACTGATCGCCAGTTGCCACGCGTCCTCACTGAAACTTTCCTACCCACCATACTACTGTATGGTAGTAGATCACAAGATTAATGAAACTTGAAAATGATTTTGTTTTGGCTGCATTCAAAACAGCACTTGTGTCGAATAAGGGTGACATAAACTGTCATTGTCCATTGGTAGTCCCACCATAGATCATGAGTAAAAAATACATCTAAGAAACCTGTATCATTTATACAAGAGATTATCACGGTGTTGACGCAAACAAAACTGGTTAGTTGCTGATGTGCATGTCAATGGCCGTATAATGGAAGGAACAATCTTCTTTGGTTACATTAAGTGAAGGATATCCCGATGTTATTAAAACAAATCGTATCTATCCATAAGGGCGTTTATGGGGGAATATCTAAAAGAGAAAGAAAGAAAGTTACTTGACCGAATTGAAACAAAATTGTGGGAATGTGACTGATAGAGAGAGAAAGCTCACCCTTTAAGCTTAGGTGGTCACCCGGCACAGCTGTCAGTTGATAAAGATGTTGATTCCCATAGGGAACCTGAAATATTTGTTCCAAATGAGTAAATTTATAATAACAATATAATGTGATTGGCTGCAGAAGGTGTATATGATCATGCTTATTGTTAAATAATGAGCATCTCAGCACACTTGTTTTTCTTAGTGATACTTTCTCCACATTTGTCTGTCTCCTCTTGCCAGTGGTAAAAATATAAAATGTGTAAAGTTAAGCTTGGACCAAATATTAGAAATGTTGGGCTGAGTAGCTCAGATGAAAGAATGCTGCCCTTCTGAGCTCACTTTACAAAAGAAAATATTTATAAAATCCTCCTATCAATACAATTCAAGTCATCTGTTAGATGAAGCAAAGTCTATACATGTTTCAGCCTAATCTCAAGGCCATCTTCAGTAGTAAAACAATGATTACATAATATACAAACAAATTAAAAAACGTAATGATGTGAAGTGACAGTGATCATGATTAGTGAGTTAAAAACACATTGAGGTGCAAAGTCCTCTCGTCTAAAGATCTTGCTGACTGTTAAATAAAACACTATGCTGAGGAGTGTAGTGAGACCGTCAATACTACGAATAAAACGTGTAACATTTGTAACAAAAAAGTTGTCGTCCCGAATGGAGATGACCTTGTCGGTCTCAAGTCACATTGACAACTAAGCCTTACTTGAGACCGACAAGGTCATCTCCATTCGGGACGACAACTTTTTTTGTTACAAATGTTACACGTTTTATTCGTAGTATTGACGGTCTCACTACACTCCTCAGCATAGTGTTTTATTTAACAGTCAGCAAGATCTATTAGACGAGAGGACTTTGCACCTCAATGTGTTTTTAACTCACTAATCATGATCACTGTCACTTCACATCATTACGTTTTTTAATTTGTTTGTATATTATGTAATCATTGTTTTACTACTGAAGATGGCCTTGAGATTAGGCTGAAACATGTATAGACTTTGCTTCATCTAACAGATGACTTGAATTGTATTGATAGGAGGATTTTATAAATATTTTTCTTTTGTAAAGTGATAACCGTCAATACAGAATGAGATTCATAACTTGCTTCTGAGCTCAAGTTGGCAGGTTAGATCTCGGTTCAGTTTGATGGAATTTGAAGGTTCTCAAATACACTGGCCTCATGTTGATAGATTTACTGGCATGTAAAAGAATTCATGAGGGAAAAAATCCTGGCATGTCAATGTCTCCAGAAACTGTAAAAGTAGTTAGCGAGACACAGAACCTAGTGGGTTTTTTTAACATTGTGGTAACTCGGATAGGTTTTTGGCGACAATGGGATAAGAACTAGTTAGGACTGGGTATGAGTGGCTGTGGCCTTAATTAAAGTTCAGACCTAGCATTTGCTTGCTGTGAAAAGACTTGAAATAATATTTCACAACATTGTGCCAAACTAAGGAGCGCCTTTGAACTTATTTAACAGTTGAATTTGCTTTCTTCTCTTCCCAGAATCTCCTCATTCTCTTGCTGTGTTTTTCCTTTCATTCTTCCGTCTATGCAGTGGTGGTTTTTCATCAAAATGATTTTTGCTCACCAACATTCTAAAGCTAGGTCTGTCACATAATTTCACCTGTTATGCTGATTTCTTGGTCTTTTTCAATTTTGATTATTCAGTTATTCTTGACTTTCAGTGAGGAGGCATAATTAAATATCCTTAAATATCCATTCTTTGAATGTGGCCATAATTTTTTTTTTTTCTAATAGTGTCTGATATTTTCTCAAAAGTCTGGTATAAATCAGGAGACCTCCTTTTCATCCACTCTACTTCTATGCATACTGGGCTAAAGATGATGATGGTGATGATGATTATGATTGTTGTTGTTGTTGTTATTATTATTATTATTATTATTATTATTATTATTATTATCCGGGCTGAGTGGCTCAGACAGTTGAGGCACTGGCCTTCTGACTTGGTAGGTTCAAACCTTGCTCAGTCCGGTTGTATTTGAATGTGCTCAAATACGTCGGTCTTGTGTCGGTAGACTTACTGGCATGTAAAAGAACTCCTGCAAAAGTAAATTCTGCCACCTTGGTGTCCCCAAAAACCGTAAATAAAAAAAAAAGGTAGTTGGTGGGATGTAAGACGACGACTACTACTACTACTACTACTACTACTACTACTACTTAATGCAGTTTTAATTTATTTAAAGGAATTCATGGATAATGTTTACATGGAATATTATACTATTTTTCATGCAGTTTTTGAAGTAGCTGTAAGGATAGCACGGAGGTTAGCCTTTTGTAACGAATTTTCAAAACAAATCAAAGTGGATTATTTAGCTCTGTTGAATGTGATGAGCATACCAAACATCCAGTTGTTTACAATTGATAAGTGAGTGGGACAAAACAGTAAGTCTGAATGCTAAAAAGCCTTCACATATTCCAGGGTGAAGAAACCACAGGCTCACTCCTCTGTCAACATCCTGGTATTGCAAAGATATCCTTCACAGGCTCAGTGGCTACTGGTGTTAAAGTGATGACTGCAGGTGAGTGCATATCATCTTTGTTCTATAGATTTGATTGTTCAAATATGTGGATATAATACTTGTTTCATTTTGTTTGAATTCAGCTGCTGCTGGTCTGAAGAAAGTCACTTTGGAGCTTGGAGGAAAGTCACCTCTCATTATCTTTGATGATGCTGATATGACAAATGCTCTAAAGGGATCTTTGTTGGCCAATTTTCTCTCTCAAGGAGAGGTAAGTTTTGGAACCACTTCTTTCATTCTTATTACTTGCTTTTCACTCAGATTTATTTCATTACTAGGTGTCATACCTGTTGTTATCCACCTCTGGAGTGTAATGGTTAGCACTATTAGCTGCCGTTCTTGGGGGCCCGGGTTCGATTCCTGGTACTGCCAGATATTTAAGAGTGGCAGGAGGGCTGGTATGTGGTTAAAATTATATGTGCAGCTCCCCTGCAATGGGGGTGTGCCTAAAAATAGCTGCACTACCTTGGGAGGACAACACAGGCTTACTTTACCCATCATTGATGGGTTGCTGTTTTTTTATATTTGAGGCAGTAAAGTGACAGAACACCTAAACTAACAATAGTGATTCAATGTAATGTTCATAAGTTTTATACACTTAGGACATTGTAGGCCATCATAATTTGTTTTCTTTGAACTTGATGATATTAGAGCAACCACCTGCCTTATGATTTCCCTTTTCCCTAATTCTTTGAGTGATAGCATTATGCTTCTCATTTTGATAGTCATCTTCATAATCTTCCTGATCAATAGTGGCTAATGACCGAGCAGATTTGCAGCGTATTTAAACATTCACAACAGTCACTATCATTATTAGCTAGTAGATTGCCATGACGACAGAACAATGGAGCATATCCCCGTCAGCAATGCTCACCGTTGATGGACTTCATTATTTTAACCATAATAAAGGTAAACTCGTGTCCTCATCGCAAGGTGGTGCAGCTCTTTTCAGGCACATCTCCAATGGAGGTGAGCTGCATGTACCATTTTAACCACATACCAGCCCTCCTGCCATTCTTAAATTTCTGGCAGTAGTGGGAATCGAACCCAGGCCCCCGAGGATGGCAGCTAATAACACTAACCATTACGCTATGGAGACGGACTAAATACAAACTCGTGTCCTCGTCCCGAGGTGATGTAGCTCTTTTCAGGCACACCCCCTATGGAGATGCGCTGCATGTACCATTTTAACCACATACCAGCCCTCCCGCCATTCTTAAATTTCTGGTAGTACCGGGAATTGAACCGGGGCCCCGAGGATGGCAATTAATAGTGCTAACTGAGTTTACATTTAGTCCATATTGACTTAAAATTGATCATACATTTATTTAAACATCTTGTTCCATATTAAAAGCCAGACATGTTTCAAGAAACTTAAACTGTTCTCTTCTTCAGTGGCATTAAATTTATCAACATATCCTTGGACTTGTTACATCATTATAATCCCAAATTCTTAACTAAACACATTAAAATACAGTAGAAGTCCATTATAGTGAGAATTAATAGCAGCGAAAAATTTACTCGCTATAGCGGATTGTCGTTATATCCAATTTTACGTAAAAGTTGGGGGAAACCTCGTACACATTAAAATCAGTATGAAACGGCAATCAATTTGTTCAAAACTTGCGTTTTTTTGGATAATTTCCACACTACGGCTTATCTTCTTTGTTATTTTTCAAAATTCGATACTGCGTGAAAGTGTGTTCAGTTTTATTCTGAAAAAATTATAGTATCGCTCCAGAGGCTTCTGTCGCAAAGTTTGTTTTCTTCTTCAAACAGCGTCACCTAACCTAACTGTATATGTGTCATGAAAACATATTTCAAGCACATGAAGAAAAAGAATAACCTCCTCGCTAAAAATTTATATGAGAATAGCCTTTCCGAAATTGAACTAGATGTGAGAAAATATGAACTATCCTCTGAAATCAGTGACATACTCTGCCATATCTTGAGGTGTATCATATTCTGACTTAATTTCAGTATGAAAAATTAAAATTAAATGATTGTTTATTCAGCTTTTATTTCTAATGAGTTAACAACTGCTATTGGTCACGTTATTTACGCATTTATTATGAACACGTGTTATCCTCTGTCATTTCAAATTTTCTTTAGAGAACAGCAGTCGACAGGTATTACTATGATATAAATGTTGATTCCCATAGGGAATCTGAAATATTTGTTCCGAATGAGTAAATTTATAAATGTCCAATAATGGACCATTTACATAGGTATTACTAATAGACTCTGACATCGCCTTCGAATGTCAACGAGACAGCATGTAAGTGTACATAGGGAGAAAACGATACCGAAGATGTTCGATCGAATTTTGTGGCAAACCTTTCAGTTTTCTTATTCAAATAGCGTCACCTAACCTAAATTAACCGTACTATATGTATGATGAAAACATACTCCGGTTGTCTGATGAGAAGTCGTGTGCATGCGGAGTAAGGGGTGTGGAGGATAAGCATGGCTTCTGCGCATGCGCCAGTCTTAAGTCTCAAGGCCTGACAAACATCGGTTCTGTCCGCGGTGATTCTCATTGTTGGATGCGCTTGAGAACGGTTGGCTGTTGAGAGAGCTCTTGCATTATTGTAGTGATAAAGTAGTGAAAACCTATTGAAATAGCTTAATTTTGTGTAGATCTGATTCATTTAGTGCTGTTTATATAGTGGTGTTTAGTGCTTGTTGGTAGAAATTGGGAGTAGTAATAATTATTTAAATTTTGTAACAAGTAATTCAGTTGGCCTTCAGTAAATTACGTTTTCTAGGTTAAGTAGGCTAGCTAGGTGCACCTTGTTTCGAATTTAAGTTTAGGTAATACTTTAGGTAACAATATTAACTTTAAAAATATTTGTAAATACCGGTATCTGTAGGTTCGTTGGTTGTACTTACAAAGGCAGATTATCATAAGGAATAGTACCGTAACTTCTGCAGCAACTTCTCCGGTATTTCGTATAGATATACGTTCAAACTATCGCGAAGGTAATAATTTACTGCATTAAAAAACACGATACGCCTGTAAACTTCCATTTAAAAAGAAGTTAAAGAGATTACACGGTAATAGTTAACAGTCGTATTGTTATTGATTATTGTCGCTCCTCATATTCAAATATTGCATTGTTGGCTACAGTCTTGAACAAAGGGTGTAGTGTAGTCAAGTAAATATAAATAAAAATCAGCTGACCTTGTATTCCATTCATTTGTACTTCTGAGCAGGTAGTTAGTATCCGTAATTTATATTTCGCTTCCTCGATCTTTCAGTATTTATGAGCGGTTAGCTAATAATAATAAAGTTCATATATCCCAGTAATTGCAGTTCAAGTCCCTGGAGTAATAGTAGTAGTAGTTTTGACAGAAATATTTGAGAAATTATTGTAGACAACCTCGTATTTTTCAGTAGGCGTAATTAAGGACACTTTTTTTTTTTTTCTCCGTCCCGTGGAGTAGGGAAAATAATAGTAATCCACCAGCTGTAATAATCACATAACCACATTTCAGTAGAATTGTAGTGAAGATAAGGTATAATATATTAGATAGTATCTTGCCAGTTATATTCGTGTTTTTCTTCGTGTACGGCAATCCTTTTGATACATAAGCATTTAACCAAATGCAGTATAGTGTAGTGTAGATACATTGTAGTATAGATACAGTACGGTACATTTAGATAGTGCCGTATCTTGCCTGCTATATTCGTGTGTTATCTTTCGTGTGTATCTATTAGACCCTAATACTAATAATAATTTGTCTAAGCATTTAGCTTCGTTGGTAATCTTTGAGTACAATAGTTCTTGCAAATTTCATTTCTGTTGTGCTTAGTAGTGACATACGGTACGGTACGAGTATCGTAATTAGGATACGTCTGAAAGTAGTTTAAGAATTACTGTAGTGTACTGTACAGTAGTATACGAGTAATATCCTATTAGAATTTAGTGTGCTTATTTTATTATTGTAAAATATTTGTGTAGTACTGGTGTAGTAGAGGTATCCGTAGAAACTCTTACTAAAATATTGTTGAAATTAGGATAGGCTTAATTGCAGTTTGGAATTGTGTAGTTCTTGTGTATTACTTTCGATATTCAGTAATTAACAGCAGTTTTTATCCTGTTAGGGGTTGTAGGATTTAAAAAAAAATAGAGCACGACTAAGTACTATTGTAGTGTAGTCGTATATTAAATTACCTTATTGTTGTGTACTATCCCAGACAATATATCCCTCCGTTCATTCTTTTTTTGCAAATAAGTTACTTCATTTTTTTTTTAATTTATAATTTTTCCCCCGTAAAGAATGGCTAAGGAGTGCGAGTGCACTTATTGTGGGTGTGGTGAGGCATTGAGGGGTATGAGGGAGGAGTTGGAAAGTTTGAGGGAGATAATTAGGATTCTCACAGAAGACAGGAAGGAAGATAGGACTCCCTCAAACAATGTACAGGTTACAGTAGGTGTACAAGAGGGAGGGGAAGGAAAGGGAGGAGTTGTAGAAGACAGGTGGTCTAATGTTCTAAGGGGAAGGAGATTGCAGGCCAGGGCTCTATTCAGGATCAGAATTCAGGACAGGTGTCTGTGCGAAATCGGTACGAGTCACTCCAGGTAGAACAACAGAGGGAAGATGAGGGACAGGGAACTGTTGCTGAGACGCATGGAAGTAGGAGGAAGGGAAAAGGTAGGAAAGGGAAATGCAGAGTAGAGGATAGGAAAAGACAGGTGGAACAGGGTCATGGGAAGGAGAAAAGGGAGGAGGAAGTAGCTTCTGCAGCTATCAGGAAAGAGAGGGCTGACCAGGAGGGGAGGGGATCAAATGAGGTGGGTAGGGTTGAGGCTCTGGTCATGGGGGATTCCATCGTTAGACACATGGGGAAAGTGTGTGGAGGAAAGGGAACCAGGATAGAATGTTATCCAGGAATTAGGTTGAGGCAGATGTTGAGGAAAGTAGAAGAGAGGGAGGAGGGGAAGGAGAAGGTGGTAGTGTTTCACGTTGGTACCAACAACGTAAGGCAAGCTGATATAAGTACCAACATAGTTGGAGATGTGTGGGATCTGGTAAATGCAGCACGGGTGAAGTTTAAGAAAGCGGAGATTGTTATTAGTGGAATACTGTGTAGGAGGGATACTGACTGGAGGGTGATTGGGGATTTAAATGAGACTATGGAGTGGGTATGTGGGAAACTGGGAGTGAAATTTCTAGATCCTAATGGGTGGGTAGGAGATAGGGATCTGCGCTCGGATGGCCTTCATTTAAACCGCAGTGGTACGTATAAGTTAGGAAATTTGTTTGGAAGGGTAATAGAGAGGTACATTCAGGGAAACAGGATGGCCTAGGGAGCGGTGATAAGGGAACAGGGAACTGGAAATCAAGTAGGGATGACATAAAATTGTTAGTGCTGAACTGTAGAAGTATTGTAAAGAAAGGAATAGAATTAAGTAATTTAATAGATATATATTTACCAGATATTGTAATAGGAGTTGAATCATGGCTGAGAAATGATATAATGGATGCAGAAATTTTCTCACGGCACTGGAGTGTGTATCGTAGAGATAGGATAGGAAAGGTGGGAGGGGGAGTTTTCATTCTGGTGAAAGAAGAATTTGTAAGCTACGAAAAAGTTAAAGATGAGACACATGAAATTCTAGGTGTAAGGCTCATTTCTAAAGATAATAGGCAACTTGATATATTTGTTGTGTACAGATCGGGAAAGGGTAGCACTGATGCGGATTCGGAATTATTTGATAGGATAGTCAGGTATGTGGGGAAACGACATGGAAAGAAATGTGATTGTAGCGGGAGATCTGAATTTGCCAGATGTCAATTGGGAAGGAAATGCGAACGACAGGAAGCATGACCAACAAATGGCAAATAAGTTAATATGGGAAGGACAGCTGATTCAGAAAGTGATGGAACCAACCAGAGGGAAAAATATCCTGGATGTGGTGCTGATAAAACCAGATGAGCTCTATAGGGAAACTGAAGTAATAGATGGTATTAGTGATCATGAAGCTGTTTTTGTGATAGTTAAAAATAAATGCGATAGAAAGGAAGGTCTTAAAAGTAGGACTGTTAGGCAGTACCATATGGCTGATAAAGCAGGTATGAGGCAGTTTCTAAAAAGTAACTATGATCGGTGGAGAACGGTAAATAAAAATGTAAACAGACTCTGGGATGGGTTTAAAGAAATTGTTGAGGAATGCGAAAACAGGTTTGTACCTTTAAGGGTGGTAAGGAATGGTAAAGACCCACCTTATTATAATAGAGAAATAAAGAGACTAAGAAGGAGGTGCAGACTGTAAAGAAATAGAGTTAGAAATGGCTGTGGAAGTAAGGAGAAATTGAAGGAACTTACTAGAAAATTGAATCTAGCAAAGAAGACAGCTAAGGATAACATGATGGCAAGCATAATTGGCAGTCATACAAATTTTAGTGAAAAATGGAAGGGTATGTATAGGTATTTTAAGGCAGAAACAGGTTCCAAGAAGTACATTCCAGGAATAATTAATGAACAAGGGGAGTGTGTATGTGAGGATCTTCAAAAGGCAGAAGTATTCAGTCAGCAGTATGTAAAGATTGTTGGTTACAAGGATAATGTCGAGATAGAGGAAGAGACTAAGGCCAAAGAAGTAATAAAATTTACATATGATAACAATGACATTTACAATAAGATACAAAAGTTGAAAACTAGAAAAGCAGCTGGAATTGATCAAATTTCTGGGGATATACTAAAGACAATGGGTTGGAATGTAGTACCATATCTGAAGTACTTATTTGATTATTGTTTGGTCGAAGGAGCTATACCAGATGAATGGAGAGTTGCTATAGTAGCCCCTGTGTATAAAGGAAAGGGTGATAGACATAAAGCTGAAAATTACAGGCCAGTAAGTTTGACATGCATTGTATGTAAGCTTTGGGAAGGCATTCTTTCTGATTATATTAGACATGTTTGTGAAATTAATAACTGGTTCGATAGAAGGCAGTTCGGTTTTAGGAAAGGTTATTCCACTGAAGCTCAACTTGTAGGATTCCAGCAAGATATAGCAGATATCTTGGATTCTGGAGGTCAAATGGACTGTATCGCGATTGACATGTCTAAAGCATTTGATAGGGTGGATCATGGGAGACTACTGGCAAAAATGAGTGCAATTGGACTAGACAAAAGAGTGACTGAATGGGTTGCTATATTTCTAGAAAATAGATCTCAGAGAGTTAGAGTAGGTGAAGCTTTGTCTGACCCTGTAATAGTTGAGAGGGGAGTTCCTCAGGGCAGTGTTATCGGACCTTTATGTTTTCTTATATATATAAATGATATGAGTAAAGGAGTGGAATCGGAGGTAAGGCTTTTTGCAGATGATGTTATTCTCTATAGAGTGATAAATAAGTTACAAGATTGTTAGCAACTGCAACGTGACCTCGAAAATGTTGTGAGATGGACAGCAGGCAATGGTATGTTGATAAACGGGGCTAAAAGTCAGGTTGTGAGTTTCACAAATAGGAAAAGTCCTCTCAGTTTTAATTGCTGCGTTGATGGGGTGAAAGTTCCTTTTGGGGATCATTGTAAGTATCTAGGTGTTAATATAAGGAAAGATCTTTCTGGGGTAATCACATAAATGGGATTGTAAATAAAGGGTACCGATCTCTACACATGGTTATGAGGGTGTTTATGGGTTGTAGTAAGGATGTAAAGGAGAGTGCATATAAGTCTCTGGTAAGACCCCAACTAGAGTATGGTTCCAGTATATGGGATCCTCACCAGGATTACCTGATTCAAGAACTGGAGAAAATCCAAAGAAAAGCAGCTTGATTTGTTCTGGGTGATTTCCGACAAAAGAGTAGCGTTGCAAAAATGTTGCAATGTTTGGGCTGGGAAGAATTGAGAGAAAGAAGAAGAGCTGCTCGACTAAGTGGTATGTTCCGAGCTGTCAGCGGAGAGATGGCGTGGAATGACATTAGTAGACGAATAAGTTTGAATGGCGTTTATAAAAGTAGGAAAGATCACGATATGAAGATAAAGTTGGAATTCAAGAGGACAAACTGGGGCAAATATTCATTTATAGGAAGGGGAGTTAGGGATTGGAATAACTTACCAAGGGAGATGTTCAATAAATTTCCAATTTCCTTGAAATCATTTCGGAAAAGGCTAGGAAAGCAACAGATAGAGAATCTGCCACCTGGGCGACTGCCCTAAATGCAGATCAGTATTGATTGATTGTATTGATTGATTGATTCTTGTGAACTAAGGTGCTGCTGTGAAGTTTGAGATTGGTAGTGCAATTGTGCTTTAGTTACACATTTACTGTAAGTAATGCATTATGAACAGTTTAATAATGAACACGCATCTCTTTCAGAGGGCTTGCACTTTTTATCGCGACGATTGTTTGTAGCTTAGTGTAGTACAGTCTGTTACTCATGCTGTACCTACAAGCTGCCGCGACTTCTCGTGAGACGTAGATTTTATTTCAAGTGCCAGTAGAGAAATAACATTGTCCCTATAAATTTACATGGGAATAGCCTTTCCGAAATTTAACCAGGCGCAAGAAAATATAAGCTAATTTCTGAAATTAGTGATGAGCTCTGCCATATCTTGAGATGTATCGCATACTTACTTAATTTCAGTGTATAGTATTAAAATCAAGCAATCGTTTACTTAGCCTTTACTTCTAACGAGTTGACAACTGCTATCGACCACGTGATTTACATATTTATTACGAAAATATGTTCTCCTCTTTCATTTCTAATTTTCTCTACGGAACAAGAGTCGACAGGTATTACCAATTGTCTCTGACATTGCCTTCGAATTTGAACGAGAGAGCACGCAATTTCTCATGGTGAGAAAACGTTACTGAAGGTCGCATTTTGTGGCAAATGTTTCAGTTTTTTATTCAAACAGCATCGCTTAACTTAACCTAACGTAACCGTATAAGTACCATGAAAACGTATATCAAGCGTCAGTAGAAAAGTGATAGCCTTCTCGCTATAAATTTACATGGAAATAGCTTTACCAAACATTAACCAGTCGCAAGAAAATATAATCGATCCTCCGAAATCAGTGATGCGCTCTGCCATTTCTTGAAATGTATTGCATACTTAGGCCTACTTAATTTCTTTTGCTAGTTGCTCTACTTCGCACCGACACAGATAGGTCTTATGGCGGCGATTGGACAGGAAAGGCCTAGGAATGGGAAGGAAGCGGCTGTGGCCTTAATTAAGGTACAGTCCCAGCATTTGCCTGGTGTGAAAATAGGAAACCACGGAAAACCATCCTCAGGGCTGCCGACAGTGGGGTTTGAACCCACTATCTTCCGGATGCAAGCTCACAG
The DNA here is from genome assembly GCF_040414725.1 of Anabrus simplex. Classification (NCBI taxonomy): domain Eukaryota; kingdom Metazoa; phylum Arthropoda; class Insecta; order Orthoptera; family Tettigoniidae; genus Anabrus; species Anabrus simplex. The sequence continues at coordinate 1,073,316,012 of NC_090265.1, read as the reverse complement.
CCGCGTGCTTCTAACTGCACGGCCAACTCGCCCGGTCTACTTAATTTCGGTGTATAGTATTAAAATTAAGCAATCATCTACTTAGCCTTTATTTCTAACGAGTTCACAACTGCTATTGACCATGTAATTTACACATTTATTACGAAAACATGTTCTCTTTAATTTCGATTTTGCTTTATGGAACAGAAGTCGATGTCTAGTACTAATCGACTCAAACATCGCCTTCGAATGTCGACCAGAGAGCTCGCAAATGCACATAGCAAGAAAACAATACCGTACCGAGTATGATTGATTGAATTTTGTGGCAAACGTTTCAGTTTTCTTATTAAAACAGCATCGCCTAACCTAACCTAACCGTACTATATGTATGATGAAAACATACTTCAAGTGCCAGTAGAGAAATTATAACCTCTTTGCTATAAATTTACATGATAATAGCCTTTTCAAAATTACCAGACATGAATAAATATAAACTATTCTCTGAATTCAATGATGCACTCTACCATATCTTGAGGTGTATCCCATTCTTACTTAATTGTAGTATTTAGCATTAAAATTAAGTAATCATTTATTCAGCCTTTATTTTTAATGAGTTAACAACTGCTATCGGACAAGTTATTTACGCATTTATTACGAAAACATGTTCTCTTTCATTTCAAATTTTCTTTATGCAACAGAAGCCAACGGGTATTACTGATCGACTCCAACACTGCCTTCGAAGAAGGCTCGCTAGTGGCCATAGCGAGGAAACGATACCGAAGGTGATCGATCGCATGCAACATAATCGCTGGAATGCACAAATATAGGTAATGGAAAATTGTGCGTGCTTAATTGCTCATAATAACGAATGTGTCGGTGATAGAGCTCTCGCTGTAACCGAAGGATAATACCGTTGCCTACGTTATACTTCATAAGGCCGTGCAATTCAGGTCTTTTCGAGCCAAAAAAGCGGGCATAGCTGTTTCGCCTTTCTGCCGCTAGGTGGCAGGTTTTAGTCCTGTCCTTGCCGAGAATTAACATTGTGGAGATAGCTTTCCAAAGCATTAGTGGGTCCTTCCTGTCTTGTAAATTTTAAAGATTTAGGATTAGCTAATTACTTGAGTTACCTTGGGATCACTAAATAAACCACAATGAAATCGGTTCTGTTAGTGACTATTACTCATTTAATGGTTCATTTGTTAGCCGGAAAGATCAAACTTGTCACAATACAGTATCACTTTAATCTGCCATCCAAATCAAAACAAGTATGACCTTGCTGCCAACTCGCTTCCGCGTGACTGTTGGGAGAAAGGAACGAGCGGGTGGCAGGGAAGTTATCGCTACTATTTACATAACTCGTACTGAGAGGGAAGAGATGGGTCAAAGATCAGAACTACGTTAATTGTTGTTTCTTTCTTCTCTTCTTCCTTATGTATTTATCTGCTAATTTAAGCATGTTCTCGTTCATCGGCTCATTTAAATCTAGTTCGCCATTATGCTTTTGGGCCAAATAGATCCATATTCTTTCCAAAACATTCATCAATTTTCCTTTCTGAACTGTGTGTAATATTTTCATACCTCTCTCTATTTCTGTAAATTTATTACCATATTCTTTCATATGGTCACCCATTGCCAAGAATCTTCTGTGTTTAACTGCATTTATGTGCTCTTCTAGGTTCCTGCCGCACTGTTCTACATACACCTTTTTGCAATCATGCCATTTAATACAATTATTATAATATATAATTATAATAATAATAATACTGACATGGCAGGAATGTGGAAAACAATACGTGGAACAATCTGGGAGAAATATTTCTATAAGATTTACGGAGTAAGTCAAAGCAAAGGAATACACCAGATACTCAGTTATGTGTAATCACGTGCACAACAGTAATTATCAATTCACTTATATAGAACAAGATTTAAAATTATTACATCTGGTGAATAATGGAAAATGCATGAAAATGTTGGAAAAGTTGGAAAAGTTGGAAATTTACAGGTCACAAAAACCAAAATATTTGAACGAATATAGTGTAGAAGAAAACCGACTGTTTAAACTGACAGTCCAATACACGAAAAAAGAAAACGAGAAGAAATGAAGTAGGAAATAGCACATATCAACATTCACCTTCTACACAACATAGGCTTCCCCTCATTACTCCTTCCCTTCTCTTGGTAGCACACGATCCCCTTATCAGTCGGTTGTCTTTGGTCGACGCAGAAGGTCCACCTCATGATGTATAACAGCTGCCTCACATGAACGTAAGCTTTCTCACTACATGCCTGTGTTTTATTACATAAAGTTTCAGTAGGGTTATCATATCTTCATAGATATTGAAGAAACACACACAACCTGGCAGACTTTTTGCAGTTAAATCTTTGGCAGTTATAACTTCAAAGGATATGCCTTGTCACTATAGACGTATGCACATTAGACGATTTATCTTGGATTGGAATGCTCCATTCAACAAGGATTTGACACACTAAAGAGACAGTGTAAATCACATTAAGAGACACTGGATCATCAGGTTTAACAAATTATTTTATGCCCAAACGGACTTACTTGAAAAGTAATTGTAAAGTATTAATATGATGACAAATGTTTAAGGACAAGCAAGAATTCAAGGATATCATTTGAAAATTTAACAGTTTCATATAAATGCATACTTTTGTCATCATTCCTCACCCTCCATCAAAACCCCTTAGGAGTGTGTTGTTTTTAGACCACTTCTTATTTAAAATTTAAGATATAATTTTATGTTTATAGAAGGCAGCACCAATCTCAAATAAAAATCAAGATGAAACCTCCATTATTATTTAGGCCTAGTATATGTATTAAGCTGGTTCATGTTTGTGGGTTACTGTAGTCACGTCCTAGTTCGTGAACCATGGGCAACGGCTGAGTGGCCCAGTAAGTGGTCCTGAGAGTCGGGATACCAGTTGCTATGGAATGGGAGTGGGCATCTCGGACATATTCTGAGTCGTGGCCCTCCTTGTGCTCAGGTAGCTAGGACTATACTATACACCGGTGCTCCATAATCCGTTAAGAGGAGAGATCCTCACTTGGACTATGTGCAAGTAGGGTAGCATCCTGCTTCATGAATCTACCGAGCTCAGAACATTTTAAGCAAGCCTTGTACCTATGGGAGTAACGGAGTCCCACTCCCATTTGACAGACGAGGGACTCCTTGGAAACAACTTGGCGAATGAAATGGAATTCAATGGGGAGCTATCAATATTAATGGAGCTTATGGAAGAAAGAAAGTAGAACTGGCTGAGTCAGCAAAGAGGATGCATCTGGATGTGCTAGGAGTAAGTGATATTTGGGTAAGGGGAGATAACAAGGAAGAGATAGAAGATTATAAAGTGTACTTGACGGGTGTTAGAAAGGGAAGGGAAGAGTCTGGGGTAGGGCTCTTTATCAGGAATATCATTGCACGGAACATAGTTTCTGTTAGGCATGTAAATGAGCGAATGATGTGGGTAGATTTGTCAGTTGGAGGAATTAAGACTAGAATTGTGTCCGTGTATTCACCATGTGAGGGTGCGGATGAGGATGAAGTTGACAAGTTTTATGAAGCATTGAGTGACATCGTGGTCAGGGTCAACAGCAAGGATAGAATAGTGCTAATGGACGATTTCAATGCGAGAGTTGGGAATAGAACTGAAGGATACGAAAGGGTGATTGGTAAATGTGGGGAAGATATGGAAGCTAATGGGAATGGGAAGCATTTGCTGGACTTTTGTGCTAGTATGGGTTTAGCTGTTACGAATACATTCTTCAAGCATAAGGCTATTCACCGCTACACATGGGAGGCTAGGGGTACCAGATCCATAATAGACTATATCTTAACAGATTTCGAATTCAGGAAATCTGTTGGGAATGTATGAGTTTTCTGCGGATTTTTCAATGATACAGACCACTATCTGATCTGTAGTGAACTAAGTATCTCTAGGCCTAGGGTAGAGAAAGTGAAATCTGTCTGCAAACGAATAAGGGTAGAAAATCTCCAGGACGAGGAAATTAGACGGAAGTACATGGATATGATTAGTGAGAAGTTTCAAACAGTAGACAGTAAAGAAGTTCAAGATATAGAAAGTGAATGGGTGGCATACAGGGATGCTGTAGTAGAAACAGCAAGGGAATGCCTAGGAACAACTGTGTGTAAAGATGGGAAAAGGCAAACATCTTGGTGGAATGATGAAGTGAGAGCAGCTTGTAAATGTAAAAAGAAGGCTTATCAGAAATAGCTCCAAACAAGGGCCGAGGCAGACAGGGATTTGTATGTAAAGGAAAGAAACAGAGTGAAACAAATAGTTGTTGAATCCAAAAAGAAGTCCTGGGAAGATTTTGGTAACAACCTGGAAAGGCTAGGTCAAGCAGCAGGGAAACCTTTCTGGACAGTAATAAAGAATCTTAGGAAGGGAGGGAAAAAGGAAATGAACAGTGTTTTGAGTAATTCAGGTGAACTCATAATAGATCCCAGGGAATCACTGGAGAGGTGGAGGGAGTATTTTGAACATCATCTCAATGTAAAAGGAAATCATCCTGGTGGTGTTGTGAACAGCCAAGCTCATGGGGAGGAGGAAAATGATGTTGGTGAAATTATGCTTGAGGAAGTGGAAAAGATGGTAAATAAACTCCATTGTCATAAGGCATCAGGAATAGATGAAATTAGACCTGAAATGGTGAAGTATAGTGGGAAGGCAGGGATGAAATGGCTTCATAGGGTAGTGAAATTAGCATGGAGTGTTGGTAAGGTACCTTCAGATTGGGCAAAAGCAGTAATTGCACCTATCTATAAGCAAGGGAACAGGAAGGATTGCAACAACTATAGAGGTATCTCATTGATTAGTATACCAGGAAAAGTATTCACTGGCATCTTGGAAGGGAGGGTGCGATCAGTCGTTGAGAGGAAGCTGGATGAAAACCAGTTTGGTTTCAGACCACAGAGAGGCCGTCAGAATCAGATTTTCAGTATGCGCCAGTTAATTGAAAAATGCTACGAGAGGAATAGGCAGTTGTGTTTGTTTTGTAGATCTAGAGAAAGCATATGGCAGGGTACTGAGGGAATAAATGTTCGCCATACTGGGGGACTATGGAATTAAAGGCAGATTATTAAAAGCGATCAAAGGCATTTATGTTGACAATTGGGCTTCAGTGAGAATTGATGGTAGAATGAGTTCTTGGTTCAGGGTACTTACAGGGGTTAGACAAGGCTGTAATCTTTCACCTTTGCTGTTCGTAGTTTACATGGATCATCTGCTGAAAGGTATAAAGTGGCAGGGAGTGATTCAGTTAGGTGGAAATGTAGTAAGCAGTCTGGCCTATGCTGACGATTTGGTCTTAATGGCAGATTGTGCCGAAAGCCTACAGTCTAATATCTTGGAACTAGAAAATAGGTGCAATGAGTATGGTATGAAAATTAGCCTCTCAAAGACTAAATTGATGTCAGTAGGTAAGAAATTCAACAGAACTGAATGTCAGATAGGTGATACAAAGCTAGAACAGGTCAATAATTTCAAGTATTTAGGTTGTGTGTTCTCCCAGGTTGGTAATATAGTAAGTGAGATTGAATCAAGGTTTCGTAAAGCTTATGCAGTGAGCTTGCAGCTGTGATCAACAGTATTCTGTAAGAAGGAAGTGAGCTCCCAGACGAAACTATCTTTACATCGGTCTGTTTTCAGACCAACTTTGCTTTACGGGAGCGAAAGCTGGGTGGACTCAGGATATCTTATTCATAAGTTAGGAGTAACAGACATGAAAGTAGCAAGAATGATTGCTGGTTCAAACAGGTGGGAACAATGGCAGTAGGGTACTCAGAATGAGGAGATAAAGGCTAATTTAGGAATGAACTCGATGGATGAAGCTGTACGCATAAATCGGCTTCGGTGTTGGGGTCATGTGAGGCGAATGGAGGAGGATAGGTTACCTAGGAGAATAATGGACTCTGCTATGGAGTGTAAGAGAAGTAGAGATAGACCAAGACGACGATGGTTAGACTTGGTTTCTAACGATTTAAAAATAAGAGGTATAGAACTAAATGAGGCCACAACACTAGTTGCAAATCGAGGATTGTAGCTACGTTTAATAAATTCACAGAGGCTTGCAGACTGAACGCTGAAAGGCATAACAGTTTATAATGATAATGTATGTATGTATGTATGTATGTATGTATGTATGTATATGTATTAAGCTTGTGGAATTTGATTAGTAATTTGAGAGGTTTAAATCCTTAAAAATTAGACATTCAACATGCGCAAGAATATGTAGGTACCATTAATGGTATACAGCCTCAAATAATGTTTAAAAGGTTATTTCACTTAAGCCCATGAGTTTTACAAATAATATTTTTGGCAATAAAGAAGAGACATTGAAAATTCAGTCGAGTACCTTGGCTGTTGTGAAGACTTAGTTTTAGAATTTCAAACAACTTCTACATGGTCCCAATCCATATATGCGTTATGTATATGGTTTATTATCATTCTATTTTGATAGATATTGAAGAAACACACACAACCTGGCAGACAAACTGACACTGACAACAACCATATTTCTTGTAAAATTACAAATTCATACATCAAATGGTTTGGAGGGATGAATAATTTTGTTACAAGCCTTTACGCTCCAGCCAAAATCCCTTAGGGGCGTATTGTTTTAAGACCTGTCATTATTTAAAATGTAAAACTTACAGGGGCAACCATCATGTGAAATTTTAACCTCGTCAAACAGTTTCAGAGATATGAATATTTATGTTTTCAGGCCTTGATCTCCCGGTCAAAACCAATTAGTGCTGTATTACTTTAAGATCATATTTTATTTAAAAACCTAAGACATATAGGAGCAACTGTCATGTGAAATTTCAAACTCATATACCAAACGGTTTGAGAGGAATTAATATTTATGCCATCAGTCCCTCCTACCTCCAAGTTGAAGTCCCTTAGTGGTGTGTTATTTAAGACCACATTTATTTAAAATCTATTACATATAGGAGCAAACATCATGTGAAGTGTCAACCTCATAAGTTTAAACAGTTTCAGAGATATTAATATTTGTTTTCAGACCTTACCCTCCCAGTCAAAACACTGTAGAGTTGTATTATTTTAAGACCACTTGTTATTTAAAATCTAAGACATATAGGACAAACGTCATATGAAATTTCAAGCTCGTATGTAAAACAGTTTGAGAGAAATGAACATTTGTCATCAGCTAACCCCTTCCAGTCAATCCCCCCTTAGGGGTGTATTGCTTTAAGACCACTTCTTATTTAATATCTATTCTATATAGGAGCAATTATAATGTGAAATTTCAATCTCATATGTCAGTCGGTGTCAAAGATATGAATATTTATATTTTTAGGCCCCACCCTCGCGGTCATAACCCCTTAGCAGTGCATAATTTTAAGACAACTTTTTATTTAAAATCTAAGATATATAGAGCAACCGTCATGTGAAATTTCATACTTGTGTACCAAACGATTTGAGAGAAATTAATATTTATGTCATCAGTCCCCCACTTGCAGTTGAAACCCCCTTAGGGATGTATTATTTTAAAACCACGTTTTATTCAAAATTTAAGACATATAGGAGGAACCATCATGTGAAATTTCAACCTCGTATGTCAAACGGTTTCAGAGAAATGAATATTTTTGTTTTCGGATATTAACCCCCAGTGAATTTTGTTTATAAACTTGTGTTATTTAACATCTAGTTCATAAAAGAGTAATCATTGAGTGATATTTCAATTTTGTTCAGAAAACGGTTTCAGAGTAATGTATAATTTGATTTTCAGGGTTTTACCCCTGTTTCATCCCATTGAAGCTGGAATTTTAAAAAACCCTTCTTTAGTGCATGCCTATGTTGTAATAGCAATGTATCCCCAAAATACCATTTGTTTATGTATAGAAGTAGACAATCAGTCAGGACATTGCCTTTTATATATATATTGATAAGTATCATAATAAAAATACTTCAACCACTATTTCAGTTCTTTTCAACACAACACCCGAGATCCCAAATACTAAACTTCATGTCTCTAACATCTTCAGTTTTTGAGATATACAGTAAGAATCTTCTTAAGAATAGTTCAACTCCTTTTTCACTTCTTTTCACCCCCTTTCTCTTAAGTGGATCTTCCGAAAACAAAAGAATATGCGTTTCTATTTTTTTAAAGGAGATCCCAAATACCATACTTTGTCTCTAACATCTTCAGTTTTTGAGATATATGGTAAGTATCTTTGTAAAAAGAATTCAACCCATTTTTCAGTCCTTACACCTCCTGCCCCAATATGGATTTTTCAAAAATAAAAAATTACATGTTTTCTTTTTTAAGAGAGATTTCAAATAACATTTTTCACATCTGTAACCTTAAGTTTTTTTAATACATATAAGTACCCTCATAAAAAGAATTCAATCTTTATCACTTCCTTTCACCCTCTCCCTCCCTTAAGTGGATTTTCCAAAAACAAAAAATATGTTTCTTTATTTTTAAAAGAGATTCCAAATACCAATTTTCACATCTGTAACATCTTCATTACTTGATATATAAGTATCCTCATAAAAAGTTTCAATTCTTTCTTCACTTCATCCCTTCCCCCTGAAGTGTATTCTCCAAAAACAAAAACAAAATCTTCAATTTTTGAGATATAAGTAACTTATCCTTATAAAAAGAATTCAACTCCTTTTCCATTCCCTTTTACAACCTCCCTAAAGTGGATTTACCAAAGAACCATGTTTCTTTATTTTTAAAGGAGATTCCAAATACCAGTTTTCACATCTGTAACATCTTCTGTCTATGAGATGTCATTATCCTAATCAAAATAATTCAATCCCTTTCTCAGACCTCTTTACACCCCCATCAAGTGTTTTTTTTTTTTTTCTCTGAAATATGTTTCATTATTTTTAAAAGATTAAAAATACATATTTTCACTTCTGTAACATGCTTTTTTGAGATATACTATAGATATGCTCATTTTAAAAATTGACCCCCTTTTTCACTTCTCCTTAAGTGGATTTTCTGGGGGAAAAAATTATGCTTGTTCCTTTACTTTTACAGGAGATATACTATAGATATACTCATTTCAAAAATTCATTCCTCTTGTCACTCCAAAGAGGATTTTCCAAAAACAAAAACAACATATTTCTTTACTTTTATAGGAGATTCCAAATGCCAATTTTCACTTCCGTAAAATCTGTAGTTTTTGAGATATAAGTATCCTTATATAAAGAATTCAACTCATTTTTCAATTCTTTCACCCCTCCTTAAGTGGATTTTCTGAAAACAAAAGAATATGTGTTTCTTTATAAAGGAGATTCCAAATACATTACTAATTTTCACGTCTTTAAACTGTTAAGTATTTGAGATATAGATATACTTATTTTAAAAATTCACCTTCCCCTTAGTGACGGAATATCTAAAAACCCTTCATTAGTGAGAACTTGCACTGTAATATCAATATATCCCCAAAATTTCATTTGTTTATGTCCAGTTTTGGCTGGTGATGGTGAATCAGTCAGGATATATATACTTTAATAGTGGCAACACTGCTGTAGAAATGCCATGCAATGGAACCTAATAATGTCGCTGATAGCACATGTTAGTTACATACCTACCTTACCTCAGTGCTCATGGACTCTTCCTTCCCACATCATGCGCATGCGAACTGGCAAGAGGAACAGAGCCTTGTGTGTTAACTGACGGTCTAAGGTAGTGTTGTCATGATGTTTTTGAAACTTGAACAGCGGAGGGGGATAAAGATTGAATGTGCCAGGGGTCGTATAGCACAACAGTGTCATCAAGGTCTTCAAGAGACTTGTGGAAAATCTGCATTGCCTTACAGAACAGTGGCACGGTGATAAAAGCATTCAACAAGGGAAGCCAAAATATGGCAGACATGCATTGGTAGGTCATCCTGGTGTCAGTGAAGAAGTACTGGATGCTCTTACCACATCACTGGACACTGTCAGTTGCAGGGTCTGCCCTGTCAATATTTATTATAAAACTAGCTGACCCAACAGACGTCGTTCTGTCAAAAATAAATGACAATGGAACGAACTTAAATTCAGAACACGCAAAAATCAGAATAATGCAAATGACGAATCATCAACATCAAATGAGTTAATTTTCTACTGCTACTAAAAGTTAGTAACAAACTACTGGAAAAACGTGTTTTCATTACCTGCAATATTAATATCTTGATTGTGAATAAGGAAATGCTCAAATAGGTCACAGCATATCACTACCCAGAAATAACCCTGATTGACTGTAACGTAGATGAGAACTGTTCAGCAGGTCTTCAAATCCCTCACAGAGCCATAACTATCCCCCGTTGCAAATCAAGTAACTTGATAAGTTGATGGCGTGAAGATAATGTGGCAAAACTTACTCCTCTTTCTTCGTAGGAAATAACTATCATAGAAAACACTGATTCCAATCAACACTGTGAAGATATTTTTCATTGTAAAGCTTTAAGGTACACGATATTTTTTGTTTGATTACCTGGTGCGTAAACAAACAAAGTTGATGGTTTTCCAACACGGGAACAGGCAACATACAATTGGCCATGCAAGAAACATGGGTTTTCAAGATTAATGCCGCAAACACTCAATGACTGCCCCTGGGATTTATTTATGGTCATAGCAAAAGCGACGTGCACTGGAAACTGCAGTCGTTTAAATTCAAATGGTATGTCAGTCGGAATCATAGGGATTCATAGTATCAAAACGTCTTCTCCTTTATTATTCCCCGTTAGAATGGTTGCTTCGATCACGTTCAGTAATGTTTTCACCACTAGCCGTGTGCCATTACAAAGGCGCGGTTGGTTGATATTTCGCAACATTATGACCACTGATCCGACATTTAATTGAAGAATGTGAGGTGGCAATCCTGGCAAATCCAGCGAGTTCAAAAATTTGGGTGGATAGTTGACAACATCATCTTGGTTAGCAGCGGATTCAACTGGTTTGTATGTCCTCAATTCACCGGCAATTTCATTTTGAACTTTGAAATATAATTCATTTACATCCATGTTTTTGGCAGTTAATATAGCTCGTTCGCTCAACCAAATTTGATCTGTGTAATTTTGAGCAATGTTTGGGAACACCTCTTGAATGAGTTCAGTTTTGGATTCAGTCAACCGACAAAAATTGTCAGGAAAAGTAATGCAGCCAGTCAGAACGTCTGAAGGGAATTTGCCATTACCAATGTCAATGAAAAGAAAAAATGAAATGGCGTATGGCTTTTAGTGGCGAGAGTGTCCGAGGACATGTTCGGCTCGCCAGGCGCAGGTCTTTAGATTTGACTCCCGTGGCGACCTGCGCGTCGTGATGAGGATGAAATGATGATGAAGGCGACACATACACTCAGCCCCCGTGCCAGCAAAATTAACCAATGATGGTTAAATTTCCCGACCCTGCCGGGAATCGAACCCGGGACCCCTGTGGCCAAAGGCCAGCATACTAACCACTTAGCCAGGGAGCCGGACACCAGTGTCAATTAGTTGTTTTGAAATTATCTCTCCAGATGGATCATTTTGCAACTTGACATGCATATTCTGGCTTAAATTTAGTATCTTGACGTGTATCTACAAAACTGATGACTTTAAACACGCATTAAGTTCATCAGCTGGCGTTGACCGTGGAATCACTGGCAATGTTTGACGAAAATCTCCTCACAAAATCATCGCTCCACCAAATCGGTTTTGATTGTTCCGCAGATCTTGCATGGTTTCGTCTAATGCCTCCAAGGACTTTTTATGTGCCATGATGCATTCATCCCACACTGTCAATTTACATTGTTGCAAAATCTTTGCCATTGCAGAGTTCTTTGATATGTTGCAGGTCGGAGTTTCGTTGCTTTGCATATTCAACGGAAATTTGAGCGCTGAATGGGCTTCCGACAATGTAGCTGCAATGCCTGATGAAGCAAGTACAAGTGCAATTTCATTGTGTGAGCAATTTGTTGCTAAAATCAATGAAATTCAGAAAGTTTTTCCTGTACCCCCGCGAGCGTCCAAGAAGTAAATCCCTCCAGTTCCATCATTTACAACTTTCATTAGAGTATCAAATACATACTTTTATTGTTGGTTCGACAGTGGAAGATTTATTTGAACTGATTCTCTTAAAGCACCGAGATCGTACAGTTTTTTGCGTTGCAACTCTTGATTAAAAGCGTTGTGCATCGGGCGATTGGGCGCAGCCATGCCTAATTGAGATAATACTTTGTTTGACACCATCAAGCACATGTTCTTAATTGATATCAACGCCTCATTGTACATTTCTTCACTGATTTGTAAATTTGTGCAGTCCGATTAGATTAAAACATGGCTTTGCTTGCAGCATTTCGAGTTCTTCGACCGAAGTTGCTCCGCCCGCGTCTTATAGGCGGCATGAGTCTTGAAATGAGTATACTGTATATGGAAGCACACACAAAATAAACCAATCAACCAAAGAAAGCGATAAACTTGTTTGTTGAGAAACGAAGATTTAAAAACAATCAATGTAGACAAAGGTCTCTAACTACGACACTGCGTGCGACTGTCTGGAGAGCGTACGCGCAAAACCAAAACCCAAGGAGATATTCTTCCTGTCACAAACTGAGAACTAAGCAAGATAAGAACTTGGGGTTTGTTTCAAAAATAACTTCCATATCTGAAGACCATTTGCCTCGCTTTGACCCCCCTTGCAAATTCAATAGCAAAGAAGTTGGCCAGCGACTGACTTTTTTGTGCCTGCACATAAAAATCTCTGAACATGACTGAAAGGAAACACAAATAGTGCATGTTCTTACCATTTAAATTTAAAAACAAACTTATCTACGTCGAGCTGAAATGTTCCTTTACCAGCAGTGAAAAAATTACAAATATAGTGAATATTAAATAGGAGTTATGACATGATAAGTTCTATGCAATGAAGATTTTGCATTTGAGGTAACATTCCATTATATTAACATTTTCACACTCAATTATTGTGTAAACCTTTTTTCTGTTAACGGCATCAAATGCGGCTTGAAATTTTGTACATAATCTGATATTCACCCATTTTAACCGATAACATTGAGATTTATGGACATTTGGCAAACGCGCTGGATTAGAGGAGGATAGCGCTAAGCGCAAACGTGAGAGAAGGAAAGAGAGATGAACAGTTAGAATGGAAAAAGAGAAATGGGGCTTTTACGGTTTTTCCTGGCATTTTTTCCAATTTTTCTCTTCGTAAAAACCTTACTCGGACTTCGACAAATTTTTGAAAAAAAAAGAATTAGCCGAATTGGTCCAGCCGTTCTCGAGTTTTGCGCTTAGCAACGCATTTAGCGATTCATTTTTATTTATATAGATTCGTAAGTTTACATAATTATCACTCGTACACGTTTTGAGAGATGGCCCACTCTCTTCATCAGCGAACTTGACATCTCCAAACAAAATACCTCATATTTTAAGATCTGTTGATACTAACTTACACTAAAATCATAAAATATAACACATTTTCTCTCTCTCTCTCTCTCTCTCTCTCTCTAAAATGTTTCCTTAATAATGCTTCTCTAAATAGCAGTAATAGTTGTTGTATTGTCCTTCTTCTTCTCCTTCTTGTTTCCAAATTTGGCCACCTATGAACCGCATTGAACCTAAGTCTTCTTATTCTCCTTCTTATACATCTTCTTCTTCTTCTTCTTTTCCTCCTCCTCCTCCTCCTCCTCCTCCCAGAACCTCTTCATCCTTTCACTTCTAATCTTCCTTTCTTTCTCAGATATGACCAATTTGGGTCTACATTTTGGTGGTTTCTCCTGGAATGTTTCGATGCTGTCCACTCGGCTTGTATTGTCTTTATTGTGGAAACATAAACAAAATTGGTATTAATAAACTGTCATTGATCACTTGGATTAACTGTTAAAAGTCCATCTAAGATGTTCTTATCTTCCACTGAATTTCTTTCTACCTCATAAGATGTATTTAGAATAAGTTGCCCCTTGAACTGTAACTTGGTTGTTCAGACTTCTCCTGTGATGATGTTTGGCCATATATAAACAGAGCGCTCAGTTTATTGATGAGATTAACATCCACAACATCAACCCTGGTCTGATTTAACTAGACTAAGACCAACAGGCACATAAGATTCAACAAAATTCTATTATTTATCTACATAAACTAAGAAAGAATGTTATAACAATATTTACATATAATGATGAGGAACATGCAAAAACTTTTCCACAAAAGAAGATTGCAATGAGAGAACATAACTCTTAAAAGAAACTTTTCACACAAATGTCTTCATATTTTAATTGTTTTATAACATTTTTATGTATTGACAATGATCCAAAGAATCAAAACATGTCTGCATAAAACTATGTGTTAATTTTAGAGTTAACAACATTGTGTATTGAAGAAGGTGGATAAAAATCCTATATATTAATTTTAATTGTAAATTGTCAATACAGACCAAAGATGATTTTTATTGTATGCAATAATTAAATAGTTGCCACTATTAAAGTTCATACCCTCTTACTAGCAGGTACCAGCGACTTCGCTCATGTTCATTATTTCTACCCTAGATTTAAAAACATGATTTAAAAGCAAAATAAAAAACACATTAACACACATTGTTTTTACATAATACATAGGATATATATATATATATGTTATTTTAAAATTATATTGTACTTTCAATGGGAGACTCCGTGGCTCAGGCGGCCTCTCACCACTGGGTTCCATGGTTCAAATCCTGGTCACTCCATGTGAGATTTGTGCTGGACAAAGCGGAGGCAGGACAGATTTTTCTCCGGGTATTTTGGTTTTCCCTGTCATATTTCATTCCAGTCTCTAATATCATTTCATCTGTCATTCATTAATCATTGCCCCAGAGGAGTGTGACAGGCTTCGGCAGCCAGCACAGTTCCTATCCTCGCCGCTAGATGGGGGCTTCATTCACTCCATTCCTGACCCAGTCAAATGACTGGAAACAGGCTGTGGATTTTCATTGTTACTTTCAATGCTTAAGATACCGGGTTGGTGGATGGTACAAAGTAATATTAACACAGTATTATGACCTTATTATATAGAAAGCAAACTAATTTTTCCTTATAGAGCTTCTGGATTAACTGTATTAAGTGTCCTTCCATTTGGTGCTAAGATGTATAATGTATTTACCTTTCCAGCTCTTGAGCAAACCGCATACAGTTGACCATGGGAGAAGCACGTTTCCGAATATCAAGTCCTACAACTTTAAGCAATTGTTCTTGTGCCTTTTTGATGCACAAATCGAAACTCAAAAGAACGGGGAGCTGCAGACATCTAAATTGAAACGGTATATCCGAAGGGATGGTTGAATTGCAGGAACAAACACTACTTCCTCTGTGGCATGTCCAGTCACGATGGTGGTTTCAGTAATATTCGGCATCAGTTTCTTGACTGAGAGTCATGTTCCGTATCAGAGGGAAGGAGGGTTCATATTCTTGATGATAATCTTCAGCTCTAAGATGTTCGAGGGTATCCAGATGACACTCCAAGTTGTTCAAAAGCTCTGTTATATAGTTGACAGCCTCATCTGTATTGTGTCTCATGTTGATAGACTTGTAAATTTTTTATTTGTAATTCTTGTAAAAGTTGCGTGTTGATGCGATGACAGCTTCATTTCTTGGAGCAAGAATCTTTGGCACAGCCATGCGGTATTGGTGAAATGCTGTACCCATCTGTGTTAAAATTTCAAATACTTCCCGATATCACGGACTGAACGTGGCTCCTCGAGTTGGGGACTGAAACTGGCTTCCTATGCCATGGACTTAAAATGGGTCCTTTACTTGTATTACCTATCTTTGTATGTTGCCTAGCGACAGTGAATCTGTTCATTTATCCTGGTGATAGCATGTTGGATTGTCATATCACAACACCCGTTTTCTGCCAGTTTTTTTGTTCATAACTCCCTAATGAACATGAAGATAAAAGGTGCATTTGGACCCCCTTCCATCCACCTATGTTAAAAATTTCAGATCTCTGCTTGTCGTAATTTTGGCTGGGCATCAGGCACACACACACACTTCCTTTTATTTATATATGTATAGATATCTTGCCTTACTTTTGTTGAAATATGTATTTATACTGTCAGTCATATTCTTGTAGGTTTGTTCCAATGGGACCAGGGTGTTTGTACAAGAAACTATTGCATCACAGTTCTTGGATAAGTTGGTTGAAGCTACAAAGAAGCTGAAGATTGGGGATCCTTATGCTGAAGATACTGTGGTGGGGGCAACAATTTCAAAAGAACATGCTGAGAAAGTTTTAAAATATATTGAAGATGCCAAGAAGGAAGTGAGTAATACAGTATATGTCATTTGATATGATTGTTTCTTGTATATTATATTGCAGTTACTGAGTGCAAGGACAGTTTCATTCAACACATGAGAAAATTTTTAACAACTAATCATGCATTTTGAAATAGTTTGTTATTAAAATTTTAAAAATTAATATGGTCTTTTTTTGAGGATATTTAATTTTTAACATAATTTCTGTGTGTGGTCTGTACTAACTGCTGTAAATATTGATCAAGAATGAATTTGTAGTTCCAACAGCACAGTGACGGTTTTAGTGCATAGAGTTATTTCTGAAGTTTGAATGTTAGATCCCCATTTATGTTTGCTCCTTCTGCTGGTGTCATGTATATCGCTTCCTGTAAATCACCATACAAGAATGAAGTTTTATGTCAAACTGAGTGACCTTGTAATCATTCTTTACTGCTATGGCTAATAGGATTCTAATTTAACTGGGAAGAAAATTTCCTTGTAGCCGATCTTTTGTTTTAATAAATACTTAAGCACAAAGCCTGGCTTTAAAACCATGGTTTGTTTGAAGCTTCTGAATCTTTAACTTTGAAGACCCATTGGATCCAATGATAATCATTGTGCCTGTTTTTAGAGCAAGTATTGAACCAGGCCAGTTAGCTGGAAAATTTATAATTTTATTGTATTGGAATTATGCATTCACTCATTCAGGACAAATACCTCAGGTTCCCTATGAGAATCAAAATCTACATCATTTGATGGCCTAGCTGGCATCAGTTTTGTAATAAAGATCAAGTCTCTCACAGTTCATTGGCATTGGCTCGAAGTAGCTTACGCAGTGACCTCCACTATATACACTAGCCTCATGTCTTGGTAGGTGTGCTAGTTAAAACTGATGAGCCCAAATTGGCACAATGGGGCAAAACTCTGGCACCTAAGAATGAGTTAGCTGGAAAATTTATAATTTCCTCCGGCTTAAATTGGAATTATGCATTCACTTATTCAGGATAAATATTTCAGTTTCCCTATGGGGAATAAAGATCTACATCACTTGATTTACTTGATCATAATTTTCTAAAAGTTTGTTTTCTTGAGGACCTCGTTATGTACATATCCTTCAACATCTTCTATATCTTCTTGACAATGTTGCACCCGCTCTTGCAGCGGTCAATGCAAGATTATCCCGGTAGCTCATTATTTCTTCTCAGGGTATCCTTTTTCCGCCCATAAAATCTGAGATTTTATATGTAATTGTTTAACGTGGTTTCTGAAGAGATTCCGACCGCTGGGTACGCAACATGTAAGTATCAGTATGCACGAGAACGACGACCGATAACTTAAAAGTATCTCACATTTCATTTGTGAGAAGACATTAATTGCTTACATCTAGTAAACTTATCAACTAACTTAACTCTAAACGTTGCCAGAACAGAAATCATAACACAGTCACATTCTAAAGAAAATATATAAGATTATTTATTGAGAAAAATTAATGTTCAAGATATAGTGAAATCTTAGTAATTAATTCCGTGTTATCTCATCATTTGAAATTAAGTTTGAGTCAGCGCTGGCTCATTTAAGATAAAATAGTGGAACTTTAAAAAAAAATGCTAACATTCTCTCATTAATAAAGTTCAAATTCCAATAAATACACCTCTGTACCTTCGTAGCCATGTTCCGAAAGTATTATTTTTTTAAATAATATTTTGCGATCATTGAGCATTCAAGGAATCAAATAAAATTTTCATATTGTAAATACAGCTCTGTTAATTATTAAAGTTATCCTCACCACATATAAGACATGTTTCCCAAGTATACACTTTCGCGTGTATTAAACTGTGGCAGTGTTCACCGACCTTCTATTCATAAGTTAAAGTCTTTCATAGGTTTGAACTCCGAGTGTTAGGTAACATCTTTCAAGTACGAACAAGTAACGACTTACGAGCTAAAGCAATACCACCCTCGTGCCTACGATATCTGGCTCCTAACTAACCATTGTAATACTGGTCATTTTTATATACTAAGTTAAAATCATATTTATCTGAGTAGAAATAAATAAAATCTAACTAACTCTTCGAATAGTTTCTAATCTACACACTCATCTATTAGTGGCTCAATGTACTCTTGAAATCTGCACTGTCTCAATATTTCATTTATATACGTGCTACTGAACGTGTATGGATAGTATAGAATGTAGGGATTTCATATCAACCTGTAAGATCACCGCTCCACGAAATACTAGATATATAATCAATCATGAGTCTATTGCATCATATATAAGAACACTCTCTCTTACGTAGTACCTGTTATTCACCCAAGTCAAACACAATATCACTGTCACGATACACAATTCTACATAATTCATATTTACCTTACCTTGAAATGGTCATCTGCGCGAAATTCTCTTCTTGACGTATATTTTTAAACATGGCATATAAACTCACCTTATATTACTAATAAATCATTAGCACGTCAAATTGCAATTCTTACACTTCCAGTAGAACATAACTAAATCTCTTCACTTAAACCATTCATCAATATATAATCACATTTCAATAGAATACCGTCGTTACTTTAACATACTATCGGCTTCCATTTAGCCGCTTGCATATAGCCATAACCCCAAAACCATATGCTAAATATTCAAGAATTGCTTAGCAAAATACGCAGTCAATAACCTCTATTTTTAATAACAGTAATACGAATTCATATGCCCTCTTTCTCTGACGAAAGGAATACTTAATTTGTCAATGATCATCGTATTGCGCAGGTATTTCGTGACGTAAACTATACTCAGGTAAAACGAGATTAATCGAACCTTTACTAGTAACTTAGACTCATTGATTCTAGCTCTACACAAGTAACACACCTTTCTCTTATCGGATATTAGTTCCACTGTCAATGTGCTAGAGCGGTATCCAGTATATGTCATATTATCATTCTAACTCATCACTTCCATCTAATCTTAAAATCTTAAGTATTTCACACATTACTTATATTACACACGCGTTCTTAATTACTTCATAAATCACCAAATTCTCAGCACATGCCAAAATAGATTGAGGGTGCAGATTGCAAGAAACTACTCTACTATAGAAAAGTATGGACTTAGCTCGTCAGTTGCTACATCTGGTCTGGTGGTTGCTCCGTCCTTCTGTTGCTACTAGACCCTCAGATCGGAACTGGATATCTGGCTGGGCTGGACGTTCATGGTCATCTGCTGGTCATATAGCTCGTCAGACCACTCCATATCGTCCGGTCTTTAGGCTGGCCGATCCTCATCCAACGTCATCATCTCCACTGGTTGGCCTGTCCAATACTCTCCGGCTGGTCATCTGGTTCGACGGTACATATCCCCAGTTTAGTCCATCTTGATGAATTAGCAGACAGTCATCATCTTGTATCTGTAGACAATGAGAAGAATTCCTTGTGGGCAGTAATTAGTCATAGTATTCTGCATTTTTCTGTTATTTAAAATAATCGTCAAAGTTTTTCTTTCTGTGAAATATTTTCTCCGTAAATAATTATTATTTTTACTGCTACGGAAATTATAATCTTCTCATATGTAGATATTTAATATTTCACACAAGTGAATTCCGATTCTTCCGGTCGTTACGTTGCTGCTTATTAGCCCAAATCCGTCGTATATCACCAATATTTTATATATTTATATTTTTTTCTCGGCTCTTCTACTTGCATACAGCGATGAATACTTTAATTATATGCTGTCGCGAATATATAGAATTAATATTCTTCTTCTATAGGTAAGTATATTCGTCGAATATGTAGATCCGCTTGCATCTGCGTCTTGTCTCCGTGAAGTAATTTTTTTGAGAGTCTCCTTAAACAATTCACCCGCTGCTATATTTTTTTTAAAACAATTCAAATGAGCCTCTACTGTTCTCCAGTGTCTTCGAAACCTATCCTTTCCGTGACGTACATAGCCTGCTATACGTTGCATTGATACGAAGTTCATTGCCTTAGTAGATTGCATGGGCCATACCTTCCTACGCCGCCATTTTGTTGTTGGTCTACGAGATGCGAACGGGCACATTTAATCCCCCTGGCACAAAGAAAATATATTGGTGTCGATATATTTTCTCATTGTTAACTTGAATCTCAAATGTGACTTTGCATCTCGTATATTCTCTGCCATTGCGATATTATCTATTCGATTATCGAATATCAGCAGATTGATATCGATTACGTCCTAGTTGCATTAATTTGTTTACATGACCCGTAACCATGTATTTGGCAACCGCTTTTTCTTCATTCTAGTGGTCGTAATAAAGATATTTAATCCTTCCTCTTTGCGCATTTCACAATGGTAGGTCATTTAATGGCTTTAGACTTTCTTGACTCTTAAGTTCTTATTACATTTGCTGATTCTCTTGGAAGTATAACTTGATATTGCATGCATTATGTACGTTACGATATTTGCCACTTAAACTTGCTATTTCGTACGCATTATTCCCAAGTACGCGTTCGATTCTGTAGGGACCTTTGTATAACGGTAGAAATTTAGCACATATTTTTGCTGGTGCATTTGATATTGGTGCAGTCTTAACCAGAACTAGATCTCCTTGTTTGAAATGTGGATGGAACTTCTTATTCCGCAGCCTTCTTAACCGTTTTTGAGACTGATCCTTGAGTCTCTGTTGGATCTTTAGATTTATTTCTTGAGGATCTGGCTTTTTCTCTAGCTGCATAGTGAAAATGCTGTCCCATGTTCTCTGTGGATGAACATTTTTATGGGCTACGCTAGGAATTTGGGCAATTGATTGATTAACCGTGTTGTTTAAACTTTCTGCTATGATATCTAGCATATCTATCCATTTCCAATGTTGTTGACTACAATATATTCTCCCGAATTTAGCGATCTCCTTCATATATCTCTCTACGGGATTAGCTGCTGGATGACGAACTGAGCATAACGTATGCTTGATGCCCTCATTTCTTATTCGTTCGCGGAACATAACTGAAGTAAATTGTGTTCCTCTATCAGTTAGGATCCTCTCAGGTTTTCCCATTTCAGGAAATGTCTTATTAATGAGGCCGTGTAAAACTTGTTTAGTATTGGCTCTCTGTATGGCTTGCAATGAAATATATTTAGAGAATACGTCGATAACCACTAGTATATATTTCTTTCCCTTCCTAGCAGTGGGCAACTTTCCAAAAATATCTATTGCATAAATTTCCTGAGCTCTAGATGGTATAATTGGGATCGGTTTATGTCCGCATGTGTAATTGTTGTGCTTTACTCTCTGACACACATCGCATGTTTTCGCTATGTTTCTTACTGATCTTCGTAATCCATTCCACGTGAATTTCTCCATTATCGTCCCTATAACCTTGTCTATACCAGCATGTCCTGTCATCTTATGAGTATGCCAGATTAATTCTCTTTGTAGCCCTTCCGGTATTACAATTCTTTTGCTGTTACTGTTCTTGTCCACTACTTTCAATAGTATTCCGTCTACGATTTCATATTTCTTTGTGAGTTCTGGCGTTGATTCCCTGTTAACCAGATTATCGATGATGATCTTTAATTTCTGGTCAGATTCTTGAAATTCTCTCAGAATCTCTAACTTTCTTAGTAGTTGTTCGTCTTGAGTATCCAGTTCGATTGCTAGCACATGTTCTTCACCTTCATGTGGGTTTCTACTTAACGCATCAGCTAAGATGTTTTCCTTTCCACTGCAATGTTCAATCTTTAGGTCAAACTGTTGCGTGAATAACATCCATCGCGTTATCCTTTCGCTGATCATGACGGCTTTTAACCCAAAAGTCAACGCCTTGTGGTCTGTCCGTATTGTTACTGGGTAGCCATAAATTATACGTCTCCAATGTTGTAATGCGTGCACTATTGCGAGTAGTTCAAGCTCAGTAGTAGTATAATGTTGCTCATGTTTTCTAAGTTTCCTACTGGTAAATGCCAAATAAGTTCGTCTTTTGGTTTCATTATCTTCTTGATATAGGCATGCTCCTACACCAACGTGTGATGCATCAGCTTGAATTATGAATCTCTGTTGATAATCAGGATATCCCAGTTTAATACTTTTCTTCATCAGCTCTTTCATGTTGATGAATGCTTCTTCTGCCTCATCATTCCACTTCCATTTATTGTTGACCTTTAGCAAGTTCTGTAACGGTGCAGCCGTATCTGTGTAACCTTCACAATGGTCTGAGAAGAATCCAGTCAACCCAAGAAATTGCCTTATATGCTTTACTTTAGTCGGCCTAGGGAAATCGCATATTGCCTTTATTTTTACGGGATTTGGTCTTATCCCTTCTCCATCGATCACGTGACCTACAAAAAGTACTTGGCTTTGGCAAAATTTAGATTTTGATAAATTTATTTTGAAGCCAGTTCTCTGTAAATTACTTAATAGCTTTTCCAATTTGACACAGTGTTCTTCGAAGGTAGTGCTCGCAAAGACTAGATCATCAACATAACAATTTACAAAGTCCTTTACTTCACTCGTTAGGCTTCTGTCTAGTGCCCTTATCAATACTGCCGAACTGACCTTTAATCCGAAAGGCAACCGACAATAGGCATATGTTTGGTTATTAAACATAAAATCTGTTAATAACCGTGACTTTTCTTCAAGTACAATATGGTGAAATGAAGCTGTGCAGTCCATACTCGTAAAATATTTCTGACCTCGAAATCTCTTCACAATGTCCTTAATTTTAGGGGCCTGACTATACTCTGGAATCAGTCTGGAATTTAGGACTCGCGCATCGAGGCACAAACGAAGTTTTCCGTTATTTTTCTTTACAATTACTATAGGGTTCAGAAATGGAGTGGTAGTTTTCACGATCAATCCATCAGCTAACATTTCCTCGATGATTTGTTTTACTTCAGTGAAATATTTCTCTGGCACATCATATATTTTTCCCTTATATGGTGTCCAGTCAGTAACTATCAGTTTGTACTTATAATTAGGAATCTGCCCAGGTTTATCACTAAAAGCATCAATATATTTCTTTATGATGTTGTACAATATTCGTTTTTCTTCTGCAGATACCGCAGCTTGAATGATAGCCTCCCAAATTTCGGGTTTTTCGCAGCTTTTCTCTTCGATTGCAACTATCTCTTCAATTCTCATGACCAATTCCGGCTCTAATTCTGTGTTAAGATCTCTTTCTTCTAGTTCTTGGCTCTCTTCGTCCAATAGATCCACTTCTTTTCCCTCGATCTTTAACAATTCGTTCTCTTCAAGTGTGCTACTAATTTGAACTCTTTCTACAGTTCTGTTTCCATTATTTTCTACCACTGGAAATCGAATTTCACCCTTATCCATATCAATTGTCATCCTAGAGCTTATCATGAAGTCTATACCAAAAATGACGTTATATTTTATTTTCTTCATAACCATGAATGGATGCTCAAATTCATATTTTCCGATCTTTATACTTAAGTAGGCTTGTATCTTGCATTCAACAGACTTGTCTGGAATTATGCCTCGGATTTTTACACCAGATACAGGTATGATTGGTATCTGTATTTTCTGATTTAGCTCTTGGAATAAGGTATATGACATTACACTTATGCTAGCTCCAGAGTCCACTAAACAGTACAATCGTGTGTTGAACACTCTCACAACTATTACGGGTAACTTGAATTTAGGTTGAGTTTCGTGACAAGTATCTTCTTTTATTAAATCTTCAGGTTGAATGTCCCAATGATCTATTTGTGCTACTACCCAACTGCGAATTTTGACAATATTCATTAACGGTTTAATATTTACAATTTCGTGTTTAACTAGTTCGTCATCGGCGTTTTTTTTTTTTTCGCTCAGATGTTTGGGAAATTTCTGTGTTCCCATGATTTTCATGCTCCTTCCAGCCTTCTTCCTGTCTTCTTCGTTTATAATTCTGAAGTTCGAGACTTTCTGCGCCTTCGAGGTCGCCGTTTATATCCTTATTTTTGATGGCTTCCTCCCATCGGCTCCTATTTTGTCTCTCTTCTCTTAGCTCTTGAAGATATCGCCTATTCTCATCACTTTGATTATATTGTGCCGGTCTTCTCCTCTCATCGTATCGCCTTCTGTTCCTCTGATATGGTCGACTTCTATTGTTCCCATATCGAGTATTACTCCTATATTGGAAACCATTTCTATTTCCAATTTGCCCACATCTTCCGTGCTGTTGACCACTATACTGACAATAACATTTTCTTGGTTCTTTGTTTTGGGCTCTAACACAATCTTCTGTCCTAATTTCATGACCCTTATCTAGTCCTTGGTTAGTGATTTCGGAGCTGAGCGTATTGACTGCTTCTATTTGTCTTATATTTCTGGGGTTCCTCTCTATTAAGCAGGATGACGTTAGGTCGATCTGTCTTAACCGTCTCTCCATGTCAATAGCAGTTTGTATATCAGAGGCTGCTAATAATCTTTGTATTTCGAGTGGTAATTGCCTCTGAATAGTTTTAATTGCCTCCAGTTCACTAGGTGGAGAATCTAAGTCCTGAAAACGATGAAATTGTAGGGAGAAGAAATCACTAAAGCGAGTTTGGCCTGCAGTCGAAAATTTCCTTGAGTACAGCTCTAATCTTAGCTGCTGCTGGATCTCAGGATCCCAGAACTTCCTCAGGAAAGCTATTTTAAACTCATCATAGTTATGGAATGTGTATTTGAAAGCCTGGAACCAAATATTTGGGTTCCCGTCCAGATGTTTTTCGATAATTCTCAATTTCTTTTCCTCCTGGATTTTTCCTTCCCTAAAATATTCCTCAATGTCCCTAAGGAATTGTTTTGGCGAGGTTTTAACCGAACCGTCAAAATGTTTTGGGCGGTCGTCGTAATTTTTAATGATATTAATTATCGTGCTTCCCTCACTTTGATTACTACCGTTTAATATTTCCAAATCTCTTCTACTTGGGTCGCTTATCCCTGAAGGTGTGTTCTCTCTTTCATTAATCTGTACCTCTACTGCTCTCTGCCTATCACTAGCGCTTGAGGCCATTGATTTCGCCGTGTGCGATTCCACCTTCATCTCTTGGATTTCTCTTCTAATCTGTTTCATCTGCTCTTCTGTCTTTTCAATTTTCCGTTCTGATTCCAGCTTGTTATCTTCTATTTTCTGCTTCAATTCATCAATCTTCTGTGCTACTTTGGTCGCAGCTTGTTCATATTTTTCATCTAAGTCTTGCTGTCTTAGATTTAACCCTTGCATATTAGCTGTTATATTATCTATTTTCTCTTGTTCCAATTTTCGGATTGTTTCCTGGTTCTCCGTTACCATTTCATTTATTTTATTTATTTCCTCGTGTATTTCCCTGTTTCTATTTTCCATGGTTTCAGTCAACCTCATCTGCATGTTTTGGATTCCATTCTTAATTTCACATACTTCTGACCGTGTCTTCGCTGTTTCTTCAGTCACTTCCTCTTGTTTCTTGCGTAGCTCATCGATCATCCCTTTATGTTTGTCTTCTATTTTCTTAACAAATTCTTCTAAAGATTCTTTCTGTTTCTGTTGCCATTCTTCTCGTTTTCGTTCCTTTTCTATTCGTCTTCTTTCTTTCTCTTCTTCCATCTTCCTCTCTTTCTCTTCACGCTCCTGTTTCTCCTTCTGTCTTTCTTCTTCTCGCTCCTGTTTCTCCTTCTGTCTTTCTTCTTCTAGTTTCCTCTCTTTCTCTTCACGCTCCTGTTTCTCCTTCTGTTTTTCTTCTTCCAGTTTTCTCTCTTTTTCTTCCAGTTTCCTCTCTTTTTCTTGTTGTTGCTTCAAATATTCGAGAAACCATAATGGCGCTCCCTCTTGTTTCTCTTGAGCTCTTCTCATCTCCTCTTCTTGTTCTCTTCTTGTCTGAACTCTACCCTGTGTTGCCATTTTATGTCGTTTTCTATATATTCGTTATAATATCTCAAAGTTTATATTAAGCTCTCTATTTTGTTAAAAATCACTATTTGCCTAACAGTCCTCTAAGTTCACAAAATATTAAATATTATATCACACACACCACAATAACTTAGTCTACAAGGTTTAAAAATAGTTCAAGGTTTGCACTATATGCACTAGTTTGAAGTTTTCTCTTCAGTAAATAATAATATTGATGGACCTTCCTGGAGATCGGCACCATCTCACCAGATAAACCAACAACAACCAGACCAAGAGTTCAAACCTATGATTTCGTTCACATTTCGGAACATGTTACGAAATAAATAAATCAAAATTCCGTTATGCTGCATTCCATATTTATATGTATGGCCATCAGCCTATACCATAATTAAAATTAACTAAGTTTCATTTCATATTGACTTAAAATCACCTTACCCTAGATTATTATTATTATTAAAAAGAAGCATTCATCTAATAAATACAATAATTCCTTATTAATATATCTTCACAGGTTCAGCCATGTGGTAATAATTAATAAATTACTCAATACATTAGTGACATGTTTTCTATACCCGATACCTACATTTCGAGCTTCGTCACATGATTGCCTATTAAGTAATATAAATTATCAGACTATTTTCATACACTCCCGCGATGTGTTTCTCTTCAGGCGCCAACCATTAATGCGACATTTAATTTATTTCAAAGTGAAGACGGTTTCCAATACTTTTTCACTTTATTTGGCGTTCCCACGGTGTATTTCTCTTCACTCGCTCCACTGTTGCGGCATTTTATTCTTTGGCAACCAACAACTCCCACGGCATCTTTCTCCATTTTAAATCACGTTATGATGTCAAAAATTACCTCTGGCAACCAGTATTCAATGATCCCGCGGTGTCTTTCTCTTTAAATCGTCACACATTGCGGCGTCATTTTAATAACTTTCCCACGGTGTGTTTCTCTTCAATTGCCCCACAGTTGGGCAGCCATTTTAACTACTTGCACCCGCTCTTGCAGCGGTCAATGCAAGATTATCCCGGTAGCTCATTATTTCTTCTCAGGGTATCCTTTTTCCGCCCATAAAATCTGAGATTTTATATGTAATTGTTTAACGTGGTTTCTGAAGAGATTCCGACCGCTGGGTACGCAACATGTAAGTATCAGTATGCACGAGAACGACGACCGATAACTTAAAAGTATCTCGCATTTCATTTGTGAGAAGACATTAATTGCTTACATCTAGTAAACTTATCAACTAACTTAACTCTAAACGTTGCCAGAACAGAAATCATAACACAGTCACATTCTAAAGAAAATATATAAGATTATTTATTGAGAAAAATTAATGTTCAAGATATAGTGAAATCTTAGTAATTAATTCCGTGTTATCTCATCATTTGAAATTAAGTTTGAGTCAGCGCTGGCTCATTTAAGATAAAATAGTGGAACTTTAAAAAAAAATGCTAACATTCTCTCATTAATAAAGTTCAAATTCCAATAAATACACCTCTGTACCTTCGTAGCCATGTTCCGAAAGTATTATTTTTTTAAATAATATTTTGCGATCATTGAGCATTCAAGGAATCAAATAAAATTTTCATATTGTAAATACAGCTCTGTTAATTATTAAAGTTATCCTCACCACATATAAGACATGTTTCCCAAGTATACACTTTCGCGTGTATTAAACTGTGGCAGTGTTCACCGACCTTCTATTCATAAGTTAAAGTCTTTCATAGGTTTGAACTCCGAGTGTTAGGTAACATCTTTCAAGTACGAACAAGTAACGACTTACGAGCTAAAGCAATACCACCCTCGTGCCTACGATATCTGGCTCCTAACTAACCATTGTAATACTGGTCATTTTTATATACTAAGTTAAAATCATATTTATCTGAGTAGAAATAAATAAAATCTAACTAACTCTTCGAATAGTTTCTAATCTACACACTCATCTATTAGTGGCTCAATGTACTCTTGAAATCTGCACTGTCTCAATATTTCATTTATATACGTGCTACTGAACGTGTATGGATAGTATAGAATGTAGGGATTTCATATCAACCTGTAAGATCACCGCTCCACGAAATACTAGATATATAATCAATCATGAGTCTATTGCATCATATATAAGAACACTCTCTCTTACGTAGTACCTGTTATTCACCCAAGTCAAACACAATATCACTGTCACGATACACAATTCTACATAATTCATATTTACCTTACCTTGAAATGGTCATCTGCGCGAAATTCTCTTCTTGACGTATATTTTTAAACATGGCATATAAACTCACCTTATATTACTAATAAATCATTAGCACGTCAAATTGCAATTCTTACACTTCCAGTAGAACATAACTAAATCTCTTCACTTAAACCATTCATCAATATATAATCACATTTCAATAGAATACCGTCGTTACTTTAACATACTATCGGCTTCCATTTAGCCGCTTGCATATAGCCATAACCCCAAAACCATATGCTAAATATTCAAGAATTGCTTAGCAAAATACGCAGTCAATAACCTCTATTTTTAATAACAGTAATACGAATTCATATGCCCTCTTTCTCTGACGAAAGGAATACTTAATTTGTCAATGATCATCGTATTGCGCAGGTATTTCGTGACGTAAACTATACTCAGGTAAAACGAGATTAATCGAACCTTTACTAGTAACTTAGACTCATTGATTCTAGCTCTACACAAGTAACACACCTTTCTCTTATCGGATATTAGTTCCACTGTCAATGTGCTAGAGCGGTATCCAGTATATGTCATATTATCATTCTAACTCATCACTTCCATCTAATCTTAAAATCTTAAGTATTTCACACATTACTTATATTACACACGCGTTCTTAATTACTTCATAAATCACCAAATTCTCAGCACATGCCAAAATAGATTGAGGGTGCAGATTGCAAGAAACTACTCTACTATAGAAAAGTATGGACTTAGCTCGTCAGTTGCTACATCTGGTCTGGTGGTTGCTCCGTCCTTCTGTTGCTACTAGACCCTCAGATCGGAACTGGATATCTGGCTGGGCTGGACGTTCATGGTCATCTGCTGGTCATATAGCTCGTCAGACCACTCCATATCGTCCGGTCTTTAGGCTGGCCGATCCTCATCCAACGTCATCATCTCCACTGGTTGGCCTGTCCAATACTCTCCGGCTGGTCATCTGGTTCGACGGTACATATCCCCAGTTTAGTCCATCTTGATGAATTAGCAGACAGTCATCATCTTGTATCTGTAGACAATGAGAAGAATTCCTTGTGGGCAGTAATTAGTCATAGTATTCTGCATTTTTCTGTTATTTAAAATAATCGTCAAAGTTTTTCTTTCTGTGAAATATTTTCTCCGTAAATAATTATTATTTTTACTGCTACGGAAATTATAATCTTCTCGTATGTAGATATTTAATATTTCACACAAGTGAATTCCGATTCTTCCGGTCGTTACGTTGCTGCTTATTAGCCCAAATCCGTCGTATATCACCAATATTTTATATATTTATATTTTTTTCTCGGCTCTTCTACTTGCATACAGCGATGAATACTTTAATTATATGCTGTCGCGAATATATAGAATTAATATTCTTCTTCTATAGGTAAGTATATTCGTCGAATATGTAGATCCGCTTGCATCTGCGTCTTGTCTCCGTGAAGTAATTTTTTTGAGAGTCTCCTTAAACAATTCACCCGCTGCTATATTTTTTTTAAAACAATTCAAATGAGCCTCTACTGTTCTCCAGTGTCTTCGAAACCTATCCTTTCCGTGACGTACATAGCCTGCTATACGTTGCATTGATACGAAGTTCATTGCCTTAGTAGATTGCATGGGCCATACCTTCCTACGCTGCCATTTTGTTGTTGGTCTACGAGATGCGAACGGGCACAATGTTAATATGGATATTTTCAAAAAAATAATTTTCCAAGATGCCTTGATCTTCTTCATAACAGGATCAAGTAAATAGTAGATACCCGAGTTACCATCGTATCCCACAAACATGAACTTTTGTCATTTCCCATCAAGTTTGTTCCTTTGACTATGTGGCAAGTGCATGAAACCAATGCATCCAAATTTTTTGAAGAGTCTTTATGAAGGCTTTCTTCCTATGAATGTCTCAAATGGTGTTGTCTTTCTTCTCATTTGTTGAGGTCCTATTCAAGATATACATGACTGTGTTGACTGCTTCACTCCAAAGATTTCAGGATACGTTCATTGCATGCATCATCGACCTTGCATTTTCCATGATCGTCTGAATTTTCCTCTCAATGCAACCATTTTGTTAAGGCAAGTAAGGAGCGATGTTTCCTAAAATAACTCCCTCTTTCTTCAGAACATCCATAAAATCTTCATTTATATACTCCTTACTATTGTCGCAATGGAACATTTTTACCTTGTGACCAAATTGCTTTTCTGATATCTTCAGATTTTCTTTAAATTTTGACAAGTCGTCAGACTTAGGTAAGCAGCGGATGCACTGTCCTTAAGAGAACCAAATGATATTTTGCTCAGTCAATCACCACTGATCTGCATTTAGTGCTGCAGTCCAGGTGATAGAATCCCTATCAGATGTTTACCTATTCTTTTCATAAAACATAAATCAAAGTTGAAAATTCCATCGACACTGGTCCACTGACAACAGAGAATATTCATTCATCAATCGTCTCTCTTCTGACGCCTTCAGATGGATGTGGTAAACGATTGCCATACAAGCATGATTCACAAAGAAAATCTTTGTTTGCCAGCATAATGTCAGTTACTGCTTCTTTCTTCATCATGCCTCGAATGCATGTATTATTTACACGACCAAGCCTTTTAGGCCACAGTTTTAAACTGTTCACAGAAAATTAACAGGCATGGTGCGAGACATCTGTTTCAGTAACGCTTTGTTATTATTTTGATCCAAAATTACACTGTCAAACAGCCTGGGAAAAAAATGGGAGAAGTTGTGGAAGACAAGTACAAAATTACACTGGCAAACAGCTTGGGAAAAAGGGGAGAAGTTGAAGAAGACAGGTAGGCTAATGTTTTAAGGAGAAGGAAATTGAGGGCTGAGGGAAGATGAGGAACAGGAAATTGTTAACAGAAGAGGGAAGAGATAAGAGGAAAGGGAAAGGTAAAACTGGTAAACATATACTAGAGGATAATAAGAGGAAGGTCAGACAGGGTCATAAGTGGGAGAAAAGGGAGGAGGAAATTGGTTCCGAAGCCATCATGGAAGATAAAGGAGACTGGGAAGGGAGATAATCAAATAAGGTGGGAGGTTTGAGGCTTTGTTCTTTGGAGACATCATTGTTAGGTATGTAGGGAAAGTGTGTGGAAGAAAGGGAACCAGGGTAGTGTGTTATCCAGGAATTAGGTTCAGTCAGTCAGTCAGTCAGTCACCACTGATCTGCATTTACAGCAGTTGCCCAGGTGGCAGATTCACGATCAGTTGTTTACTTAGTCTTTTCTTAAATAATTTCAAAAAATTTGAAAATTTATTGAACATCTCCCTTGGTAAATTATTAAATTATTCCAATTCCTAACTCCTCTTTCTATAAACAAATATTTTCCCCAATTTGACCTCATGAATGCCAATTTTAATGTTGATGAATGTAGAAAGAAAGGAGGAGGTAAAGAGACGGTAATAGTTTTTCACATTGGTACCACCCTCTGTGGGTGGGGGACGCAGATGAAGAATACACCCAAGGTATCCCCTGCCTGTTGTAAGAGGTGACTAAAAAGGGCGACCAAGGGATGATTGAATTAGAACCATGAGACTACTTGTAATTAGTACCATCATGCAGGTAATACCATGGGTCGCTTTTACTTGTGCGTAGTACCACTATATTAGGTGCACAATGGGTTTGTGATTAGTAGCGACATTGTATGAATCAGGGTGGGTTTTACAGTACCTGTGATTAGTACCATGAGCGACACCATGGGTCTGCCTTGCCTATGATTAGAACCCCTATGTGAGGAACACCACCGGATAGTACGAGCCCCTGTGATTAGTACACCTATGTGAGGAACACCATAGGTTTGCGTTGCCTGTAATTGGTGCCACAATGTGGGAAACACCATAGGTCTGTGTTACATGCGCGCATTACATTACCTGTGAGTAGTACCATAATGTGTGGAGTACCGTAAGTCTACGCTACTTTTGATTTGTACCGCAACATGACAACTATAATGGTTCTACTTTCCTAGTGATAAGTACCATTATGCGCGGCCAATGACCTGGATTTTGGACCCCTTTAGTATTGTGCTTTAGAAGCAGTCCCTTGGTCAGTAATACTATTGTTTAATGCTAGTTTCTGGGAATGTGGGGCATTGCTGGTTGGATCCACTGATTGTTTTAAATTCACATCCATCCATTCATTCTTCGTCATGACGTTCCAAATTCTGGTCAGTGGATTATTTTGGACTTTTAAATTGTCATTACATTTAGTCTCATTTCATACCATTAGAGGCCGATGGCCTAGATGTTAGGCCCTTTAAGCAATCATCATCA
This sequence comes from Anabrus simplex, assembly GCF_040414725.1. Lineage (NCBI taxonomy): Eukaryota > Metazoa > Arthropoda > Insecta > Orthoptera > Tettigoniidae > Anabrus > Anabrus simplex. The sequence goes on along the minus strand of NC_090265.1, from coordinate 1,073,283,408 downwards.
TCATCATCATCACATTGGTACCAACAATGTAACACAACATAGTTGGATCTGGTTATGACAGTGCAGGAGAAGATTAAGGAAGTGGAGATAGTTATCAGTGGGGTACTGTGCAGGAGGAATACTGGCTGAAGGGTGGTAGAGGATATAAATGAGGCTATGGAATGGATATTTGGGGAAACGGGTGAGATTTGTAGATCCTAATGGTTGGGTAGCAGATAGGAGTCTACACTCAGATGACATTAAGTTGAACCGCAGAGGTACGTAAAGGATAGGAGATTTGTTTATAAGAATTACAGGGAGTTACATTCAGGGAAACAGGGTGGGTTCGGAAGTGGTGTTAAGAGTACAGGGAGCTGAAAGTCAATTAAAGATGACATCAAGTTGTTAGTGTGCATAATGAAACATCAGAGTAAACTTCACAGCTCATATTAAACAAGCACCTAAACATTCTCTAAAAGTGATGTTCTGGAGAGGTTTTACCTAGAGTGGGCCAGAACCAGTAGTTCCCATTGAAGGTATGATGAGCAGTGACCAGTACATAGACATATTCGATGGAGGGTAGTGTTTGAGCTACAAAAACTCTCTCCACATGGTGAAAAAGTTTTTCAACAAGATCGTGGACCATGCCACACATCCAATAGTCAACAATTTTTTTGAAGACAGAGACATTGAAATGGTTCATGGTGTGGGTTACTGTAGTCACATCCTAGTTCATGAACCGTGGGCAACAACTGAGTAGCCTAGTAAGTGGTCCTGAGAGTCGGGATACCAGTTTCTATGGAATGGGAGTGGGTATCTCGGACATATTCTGAGTCATGGCCCTCCTTGTTCTCAGACAGCTAGGACTATATAATCCATCGTGGTCCCTAACCCGTTAGACGAGAGATCCTCACTTGGACTATGTGTAAGTAGGGTAGCATCCTGGTTCATGAATTTACCGAGCTCAGAACATTTTAAGCAAGCCTCGGACCTATGGGAGTAACTGAGTCCCACCCCCATTTGACAGGCGTGGAGCTACTTGGAAACAACTTGGCGAACCAAATGGAATTCAATGGGGGGCTATGAATATTATTGGGACTTATGGAAGAAAGGAAAGTAGAACTGGCCGAGTCAGGAAAGAGGAAGCATCTGGATGTGCTAGGAGTAAGTAATATTTGGGCAAGGGGAGATAACGAGGAAAAGATAGGAGATGATAAAGTGTACTTGACGGGTGTTAGAAAGGAAAGGCAGAGTGTGGGGAATAATATCAGGAATACTATTGCACGCAACATAGTTTCTATTAAGGCTGGTCTCCACTGATTAACATTTTAACACCAATATGTTAAATTTAAATTGAACATGTTAGAATTGACATGTATGTTGTCATTGCATCTTCCCATTGACTTTGCATGTTAACTCAGAATGTTGAGGTTAACACTTTTAACATGGCGTGTTTTCCGCTCCAAGTGGAAAACTTGACAAGTTAATTCATTGCTCGTGAGATATCAGCACAGCTTCTGCAACTTCGTTGTTCATGAGATGTCGACACAGCTTCTGCAACTTCCGTGCTGTTTCCATGTCAACAGATAGCTTAAACAGCCTGCTTCTCGTGAAAAAGCCAAGAAGTAGGATTATAGTTACAAGCTACAAATACAGTACGCACACGTGTGTCATTCTCTCTGCACTATACTAAAATTTGTAATCATAAATGGAGTGAAGCAAGGAGATCACTCTGGACTTATTTAATGATATTACAGAAAGGCCTTCTTTGTGGGATATCTCATCGAATATCGACATAAAGCGAGGAAAGCCGACACTTTCCAAGAACTCAAAATTATCTATAATTGCTCCCACAAGTACATTGAAAAAAAACCCTCCCTCTGCTCCCAGTACAGTCGAGAATTGCAAAAAGTTCAGAAAAGTCGGAAGTTGGGGACGGGAGTGGACGAAGTTGACACAGTCGTGCAATCTCCCCAACTCACCCAGACTGCCAGTATAAAACACAGTCAAGTGTGGAAGCGCACATCACCAAGAATGCACCACAACAAGAAAATTAAAACAAGAACTTGCCATAAACAGTGCAGGTGATAACAAACCCGTGGAACTCTGTCACTGTATAGAAATCTGAGTAACTACCCCAAGAAAATAACAGCACCATACTATTTAAATAATCAAAGAAATTGTATTGCAAATGTTTTAGATAATAGTTAAAACCGAACATCCTCAGAGCAAGAGCTAGTTTATAAAATAGTTGACAAATACCTGTGCATGATTCGGCCAATCCTCACAAAAGATTTTAGACAAATACTTACAACTTCTTTAACAATTTACTCAAATTCCATAGACCTCAGTCTTGCATATTCAGTAGCATTCAGTCTTTTTTTTTTTTTATCCCTTTCATAAACCATTTTTAGAATTTCGGTAGGATATACTAGTTTTACATCTTTAAGATTAGTAAAACTTAACCCATTGGGGAACTATTTCCACATAACGGGGTAAGAGTAGTTTAAAATAATAGTCACACAACAGCAGGAGGGAATAAAATCAAATACAGTAGGTGATAACTACACCAAGGTACTGAATAGAAATAGACAAAAGGATAATTCATCCAGATTGAAACACAACTAGATCAGTAATACCAAGGTATCCAATCAATACTAACCTCATCACAACGCAAAAACAATAATCATCACCAAGGTGACGGACCAAAGCCATCTCAGCTCAGTTGGCCCAATCACAAGGCGGGAGCTCAACAGTGCAAATAAGATATAGACGGAAGAAAAACAGAGGAGAAAACTCCCAATATAAACATTAAATGGAAAATAAACTAAACCAAAGTAAGGAACAGGGAAAAAGATCCCACCACCTGTCCTTGTGAAAACTCCTTCGCTAGGTTACCTCACATTAAACAGTTAAAACCCTACCAAATATGGTAAGGCGAATTCCTAATAAAATAATCATAATGTAGTTGAGAATACAACTTTAACTATAACATCAAAACCATTAGCTTCATCAAAACGTTATAATGTTGAAAATACACATTGAGTAGTTTTTTTAGAACTCGGTAATCATTAGTGGCCAAGCGAATGTTAGTTCCCAGAAAGATCAAAGACGCGGTTTTCAAACCTTTCGTATACCAGACACAAATCCACCCCTTGAAAAGGAAGATCAAACTCCATAGAAAGGCGAGCGCGAAGAAGCTCTCAAAATAATCTTGATGATTTGGTCGAGATATCCAATCCAGATATAGTACTTATGACCACGAGGCTATGAGAGTATCACACAGTTCAATCCATAATAAAAAAAACTGGAGGATGTATTAGTTATGAAGAACCAAAAACAAAACTCTTCGGGGAATAAACCCAGAAGGATAGTTGCACTTATCCATTGTCCATCATATTATTTGATTTTACGGCGTACCGCGAGCGCAGAGCAGAGTCAGCCTCCATGCTTACAGCCCACAACCTTATCATCACTTCTGCCCCCGAACACACACCATTTGCTTACACATGCCAGGGAAATATGCGCGTGCAGGATGCGCAGAGAATTAGAGTACTGGCAACGCAATATAGGATTGCTAAGGGAGAGCGCAGCAGCAGCAGCAGACAGACCCACACCCAGCATACAATTCTCATCGAAAATATTCAAATACATTTCAAATACAAAATTCAAATACAAAATATGAATAGTTTGTGTTTTGGGATCACTTTTAAATAATGTTAGTCAACACCTTGGCAAGAAGGTTCAGTTCCACAAATTTCAATGGTAATACTGTGGTACCAGATCAAAAGGATTATAGGAGGGCTGTTGTTGTTTGAGTCATCAGTCCATAGACTGGTTTGATGCAGCTTTCCATGCCACCCTATCCTGTGCTAACCTTTTCATTTCTACGTAACTACTGCATCCTACATCTGTTCTAATCTGCTTGTCATATTCATACCTTGGTCTACCCCTACAATTCTTACCACCTACACTTCCTTCAAAAACCAACTGAACAAGTCCTAGGTGTCTTAAGATGTGTCCTATCATTCTATCTCTTCTTCTCATCAAATTTAGCCAAATCAATCTCCTCTCGCCAATTCGATTCAGTATCTCTTCATTTGTGATTCGATCTATCCATCTCACTTTCAGCATTCTTCTGTAACACCACATTTCAAAAGTTTCTATTCTTGTTCTTTCTGAGCTAGTTATCGTCCATGTTTCACTTCCATACAATGCCACACTCCACACGAAAGTCTTCAAAAACATCTTTCTAATTCCTATATCAATGTTTGAAGAGAGCAAATTTCTTTCCTTAAGAAAGCTCTTCCTTGCCTGTGCTAATCTGCATTTTATGTCCTCGTTACTTCTGCCATCATTAGTTATTTTACTACCCAAATAACAATATTCATCTACTTCCTTTAAGACTTCATTTCCTAATTTAATATTTACTGCGTCACCTGCCTTAGTTCGACTGCACTCCATTACTTTTGTTTTGGAATTATTTATTTTCATCTTGTACTCCTTACCCAAGACTTCATCTAATTCCCATTAATTCTGTCATAAAGTTTATACTGTGCAGAAACGCAGAGTTATCCCAAGATGCAGGTGAGGTGGAATAGCTGCTCATAACTGTATGACTTCCTTTCTTATAGCAGGAAGTATTTTTTTCCAAAACTACATTAAAATCATGCCCAGATATTCTCAGAAAGTTTTTAAATCCAAACCTGCCTTCTACTTTTAGCTCATTCAGAATATCATCCACATTGTGCCTTTTACTGAGATATTGTCTTACCCACATTCTCCTTTCCTTCATTCTCAAAATCTTGTAAGAAGCAGCAGTTGTAATAACAAAGGTGAAATCCTCTCAATCCACGTCAATTGTTCTTGTTTGAAAATAAAAGACACCACCAGAATTTGTTACCACAAACCGATATGATGAACTGCCTGTATATAAACAAAGCGTCCCACCAACTACTTTCATGGTTTTTCGGAGACACCAAGGTGCTGGAATGTTGTCCCGGAGGTATTCTTTTATGTGCCTGTAAATCCACCGACACGAGGCTGATGTATTTGAGCACCTTCAGTTACCACCGGACTGAGCCAGAATCGAACCTGCCAAGTTGGGGTCCGAAGGCCAGCACCTCAACTGTCTGAGCCACTTAGACTGGCAAAGTCAAGCTTAACATGTTTATAAGTGTGGACACAATGTTACATAGAACAGTATTTAACAGTTAACATGTTGATGGTGTCACCAGTTAACATTTAACATGTTGTTATTAAATGTTAATCAGTGCAGACCGGCCTTTAGGCACGTAAATGAGTGAATGATGTGGGTAGGTTTGGCAGTTGGAGGAAGTTAGGACGAGAATTGTCTCAGTGTATTCACCATGTGAGGGTGCAGATGAGGATGAAGTTGACAAGTTTTATGGAGCATTGAGTTAGATCGTGGTCAGGGTCAACAACAAGGAGAGGATAGTGCTTATGGGCGATTTCAATGCAAGAGTTGGAAATAGAACTGAAGGATATGAAAGGGTGATTGGTAAATGTGGGGAAGATATGGAAGCTAATGGGAATGGGAAGCGTTTGCTCGGCTTCTATGCTAGTATGGGTTTAGCAGTTACGAACACATTATTCAAGCATAAGGCTATTCACCGATGCACATGGAGGGCTAGGGGTACCAGATCCATAATAGACTATATCTTAACGTACTTTGAATTCAGGAAGTCTGTTACGAATGTACGTATTTAACGGGGATTTTTCGATGATACACACCCCTATCTGATCTGTAGTGAACTGAGCATCTCTAGGCCTAGGATAGAGATAGTAAAATCTGTCTGCAAATGAATAAGGGTAGAAAATCACCAGGATGCGGAAATTAGAAAGAAGTACATGAATATGATTAGTGAGAAGTTTCGAACAGTAGACAGTAAACAGGCTCAGGATATAGAAAGAGAATGGGTGGCATACAGGGATGCTATAGTTGAAAAGGCAAGGGAATGCCTAGGAACAACTGTGTATAAAGATGGGAAAAAGCGAACATCTTGGTGGAATGATGAAGTGAGAGCAGCTTGTAAACATAAAAAGAAGACTTATCAGAAATGGCTCCAAACGAGGGCCGATGCAGACAGGGAATTGTACGTAGATGAAAGACACAGAGTGAAGCAAATAGTTGTTGAATCCAAAAAGAGGATTTTGGTAACAACCTGGAAAGGCTAGGTCAGCCAACAGGTAAACCTTCCTGGACAGTCATAAAGAATTTTAGGAAGGGAGGGAAAAAGCAAATGAACTGTATTTTGTGTAATTCAGGTGAACTCATAATAGATCCCACGGAATCACTGGAGAGGTGGAGGGAATATTTTGAACTTCAGATCAACGTAAAAGGAAATCTTCCTGGTGGTGTCGCGAACAACCAAGCTCATGGGGAGGAGGAAAATCATGTTGGTGAAATTACGCGTATGGAAGTGGAAAAGGTGGGAAATAAACTCCATTGTCATAAAGCAACAGGAATATATGAAATTAGACCTGAATGGTGAAGTATAGTGGGAAGGCAGGGATGAAATGGCTTCATAGAGTAGTAAGATTAGCATGGAGTGTAAGTAAGGTACCTTTAGATTGGACAAAAGCAGTAATTGCACTTATCTATAAGTAACGGAACAGGAAGGATTGGAACAAATATAGAGGTATCTCATTGATTAGTATACTAGCCAAAGTATTCACTGGCACCTTGGAAAGGAGGGTGCGATCAGTGGTTGAGAGGAAGTTGGATGAAAACCAGTGTGGATTCAGACCACAGAGGGGCTGTCAGGATCAGATTTTCAGTATGCGCCAGGTAATTTAAAAATGCTACGAGAGGAATAGACGGTTGTGTTTATATTTCATAGATCTAGAGAAAGCATATGACAGGGTACAGAGGGAAAAGATGTTCACCATACTGGGGGACTATGGAATTAAGGGTATATTATTGAAATCAAATAAGGCATTTATGTTGACAATTGGGCTGCAGTGAAAATTGATGGTAGAATGAGTTCTTGGTTCAGGGTACTTACAGGGGTTAAACAAGGCTGAAATCTTTCACCTTGGCTGTTCATTGTTTACATGGATCATCTGCTGAAATATATAAAGTGGCAGGGAGGGATTCAGTTAGGTGGAAATATAGTAAGCAGTCTGGCCTATGCTGACGACTTGGTCTTAATGGCAGATTGTGCTGAAAGCCTGCAGTCTAATATCTTGGAACTGAAAATATGTGTAATGAGTATGGTATGAAAATTAGCCTTTTGAAGACTAAATTGATGTTAGTAGGTAAGAAATTCAACAGAATTGAATGTCAGATTGGTGATACAAAGCTGGAACAGGTAGTTAATTTCAAGTATTTAGGTTGTGTGTCCTCCCAGGATGGTAATATAATAAGTGAGATTGAATCAAGGTGTAGTAAAGCTAATGCAGTGAGCTCGCAGTTGCGATCAGCAGTGTTCTGTAAGAAGGAAGTCAGCTCCCTGACGAAACTATCTTTACATGTCTGTTTTCAGACCAACTTTGCTTTACGGGAGCAAAAGCTGGGTGGACTCCAATGGTATCCCCTGCCTATCGTAAAGGGCGACCGAGGGACGATTGTATTAGAACCGTGAAACTACTTGTGATTAGTACCATCACGCAGGGAACACCATGGGTCGCCTTTACTTGCGATTAGTACCACTATATTAGGTACACAATAGGGTTGTGATGACTAGGAGTAGAGAGTGGTTCACTGTGGGTTTCCAGTACCCATGGTTAGTACCATTCTGAGTGTCGTGACAAGATTTGGACCTTGTAGGAGAATTTCAGGTCAGTTGATTGTTAGCTTGGATCGTTCCTGAACGGTTGGAACGTTAGGGTTGGGAAGTTTCAGCTAAGGTGCAGAGAAGAAGGATAACTAGTGAAGTAGACTCCGACGATGAATTTACTATTTTCAAGTGAAATATGTACAGACGTTATGACTCTAATATGATGAGTCTTGAGCTAGAAGTCGTCCAGAAAGCCGTCGTACTTGGCTACGAAGTATGCAAACTCTTATTATTACTATTATTGCATAATTGCCCTGTCGACTGCCAAGGGTCCTGGCTACACTGCTTCGCGAATATCTACAGAAGGCCCCAAGCAGGGTTTTACTGAGCTGTATGTAGGCTCACTGACCCCACCCAGTCATTCTCGAAGCTTGTGGAATATTCTATCTGATATACCATAGCAACTTCCATGCTTTCAACCAATCAGAGACCCAAATCCTCTGTATATTTCCTGTGCGTCTCTATATTGGTAGCAGTCTGACCTATGTACTGCGTCAACATGACTCATATCCTCGTGGTTGTGACTCTAGCTGTGACGACTTGTCTTGCTCAAGATTTCCTAATGAGTTGAAATATTACTCTTCAACTACAATTCTCAATTATGTGAATTATAAATTATATTACAATTTCCTTTTCTTTTTTTTTTTTTCCTATACCTAACCGTACTTGTCTATGAGTACTGAGTTTCAGCTTCTTATGCCTGTTAACCCTAACATATCAGGTTACAGCGATTCCTCCTATGTTCCGTTCCTTCTGGTTCGATTTTCGGAGGGAGTTGCCATCCTGAGTTCATGTCCCGGGGAGGACACAACATGAGAAACACCACGAATCTGGGCGTTGCCTGTGATTAGTACCACTATATGAATGACACCGTGGTTCTGTGTTGCCTGTGATTAGTGCCCACTATATGAGTAACACCACGGGAATACCGGTGCCTGTGATTAGTACACCTAGTTTAGGAACACCATGGGTTTGCGTTGCCTATGAGTGGTGCCATTATGTGAGAAACACCGTAGGTCTGCGTTACCTGTGAGTAGTACCATAATGTGTGGAACACCGTGAGTCTATGCAACTTTTGGTTAGCACAGCAACATGACAAATACCATGGTTCTACTTTACTAGCGATAAGTACCATTATGAGGGGCCGTTGACCTAGATTTTGGACCCTTTTAGACAACAAGCATCCTCGATTCAGGATCGTGCTTTAGAAGTGGTACTTTGGTCAGTAATACTATTGTTTATGATAGTTTATGGGTCGGATCCACTGATTGTTTTAAATTCATATTCATCCATTCATTCTTCATCACATTTTTTATTCTGGTCAGTGGATGATTTTGAACTTTTAAATTTCATTACATTTCGTACCATTAGGGGCCAATGACCTAGATGTTAAGTCCTTTTAAACAGCAGGCATCATCATCATCATCATTAAGGATGTCAGCAGGATTGTCACTTTCAATAATCAACTGACCTTCCTTTAATAATTAACCACCAGGCAAGTTGCAGTTACGGGTGCGCAGCTGTGAGCTTGCATCCGGGAGATAGTGAGTTTGAACCCCACTGTTGGCAGGCCTGAAGATGGTTTTCTGTAGGTTCCCATTTTCACACCAGGCAAATGCTGGGGCTGTACCTTACTTAAGGCTACGGCCGCTTCCTTTCCACTCCTAGCTCATGCCTGTCCCATCGTCGCCATAAGACCTATCTGTGTCAGTGCAACGTAAAGCCAATTGCAAAATAATAGTAATTAATCAAACTTGTTTAGTCATAATGCTTTCGGAAAACAAATTTATTTTAAATTCTTGTACAAAGAGAATATTAGTAATTACTGACTCATACCAATCAGCTCTAACCATTTGCCAAATTTTATTATCTCTTTTTCCCAAAACAGGAAGAGTTGCAGTATTTCAAGAACAGCAGCTGTTTGAGGAAAAAAAAAATAGATTAACCATCTAATCAATACACAATATAATCTAAAAAGATTATTTATCTAACAAACGTGGACATGTTTTGGCTCTTGATCACTACATTCATGATTTCCTTTCAGATGTGTTTATTTATGTGCTATTAATCTTATTTAAGTGTTTGTATGCTGACCATGGCTTCAAAAGCCAAAACATGTTCACATTTCTTAGATAAATAATCTTTTTCATATTATATTATGTATTTTTTATTTTTTTGCTAGTTGCTTTACATCGCACCGACACAGATAGGTCTTATGGCGACGATGGGACAGGGAAGGGCTAGGAATCGGAAGGAAGTGGCTGTGGCCTTAATTATGGTACAGCCCCAGCATTTGCCTGGTGTGAAAATGGGAAACCACGGAAAACCATTTTCAGGGCTGCCGACAGTGGGGTTCGAACCTACTATCTCCTGAATACTGGATACTGGCCGCACTTAAGTGACTGTAGCTATCGAGCTCGGTCTATTGTGTATTGATTAGGTGGTTAATTTTTTTTTTTTTTCCCTCAAGTTATGTAGTCAGTATGGACCAATATGAGCATGATTACTGGTAACAGCAGCTGTGCCTGGTTTTACTTGACATTGCTTATATTGTCCATTGGTCTGGAAAATTTGGGATGAAAAGCAGAAAATTATTTTTGACTTTGGTTGACTTTTGTTTTTTCTTGAGCTTGCAGTAACCTGCAACGTGGCTGTTTCCAAAAAAAAAAAAAAAAAGTTAACTTTGAATCATTGAGACCTAATAGGATTTGGATTTTCTGATTGTTTTCTCTATTGGAGAAGTGACGATGATTTAGGCTGCTTCTGTGAATTTCCAGGCATTAAAACGTTTTCAAGATTGCTCAGTCATAGCAAAACTTCCTTCTTCACTGATTAATTGAGCAGTTAAATTTTCTAGCATTTGATTTTCCAGAGCAAACAATAGACATGCTTGTCAAAAGTTCTTGTACTTCATAGGTAGTGTACTGAAAGTTTTTGCCATGATTGCTGTGTCACTGATAGTTTCACCAGTATCCTTTAGTTTTCTGCTAAATGTTCAATGTTTGCAATCAGTTGTGCCATGGTTTCATTGTATTTTGTTTGACATTTGTGGAACTTTTCATGCGCTTTTATAGATTCAGTTTTCTGCAAATAAATGAATCGTGCTTTCCAGTACAGTAATTTGATTAAATCTGTTAGTAGTACAACGCATATGTAAGAATAAACATCATAATTGCCTCATTTTTCATCCATTCCTTTTGATCATTTCCTTCAGCTGCAGGCTTTGCTTCAACTCTTGTGTTCATTGTCATATGGTTGTTACGTGCAGAATGTACAAAATTATTTGAAAACAACTTTAGTGATAATTTGAGCCATCAAACTTGTTTGGACGACTAAAATCTAGCTTCTCGGTCATTTTACATAATCATTATTTAGAAGGTTGTCTTAACAGGCATGGCTAAACGTGTTAAAAACAAAAGAAACAATTCAATTTTACGACGCATGTACAATTCAGTTTTCAGATTGGAGTGACTTCATGAACAAGAATAAACAAGACTACACACCGTTGGAGTGTATAATCTTGTTGGTGCCAATAATCCATTCTCAGTTTGTTGATCCAACCCTTTTCACCAGTATTATGGTCATATTGAGAGGTTGCCCTTGGAATCTTATGGACATCACTCGATCACTTATGATGTAACCCAGAACAGTTCTAGCAGCTTTTCTGGTTGATTACAAAAGCCACACTGTGTTCTTTCTGTTCCTCATGTCCTGAGTAATATATTATGTGTTTTTCTAATTTGAAATCACTAATTTCAGTCCATCGTAACTCCGTAATTCCTACGATATCAACATTCAAGAGAGTCATCTCATTTTTCACAATTTCTAATTTACCTTGATGCATACTCTGCACATTCCATGTGCCTACATTTAATCTGTCCTTACAACTTTGGGTTATCTTTTCCTGAATGGCAGCATCAGCAGCATTAGCATCACCAGAAATATGAAGGATCCGAGGCTCTTCCTCACTAGCATATCGAGTCCTTCCAACCTGAGGGTCACATCTCCCGGCACTACATCATCGTAACTGACTTCAGTTATATTCCATGCAGTTTTCTTGGTAATACTGTAATATACGAAAGTGGTTTACCATTGCCTATTTACGCACGTAGTGGAGTCTCTGCCATTGTCATATATACGATCATCCGCCGCAGACATTGTCTTAACTGTTGCTGCCCTAGGAGCCACAGCCGCCACTAACCTGGGATACAGATGCTGCTTTATGGATTTTAGGGGCATTTCCTCCACCCAGGGGACCATCACCCCACCTAGAGGGACCCATCCATCCGAAGCCATTGATCCCTTTAATGAGCAGAGTTATTTACCGCCACGTAGCACTTGGCATGGAGTTGCTGGGTGTACGGCCTGCTCCATTACCGTAGCAGGGATGCCTGGCCATACTACAAAGTTACTGCATACTCTGAGTTTATCATCTTCAGACAACTGTCAGTCAGTTCATTGTAAATTTGTGGGACAGAGGGTAGATTTCTGAAAAAGCTACTGTAATTGCATTTACTAGGAAACTGTTGGAATACAATATTGCTTAAGAATGTAAAGAAGTGTTTTGCTAAGTGGCTCTTCATCATAGCTCTAAGAATTATTAGAGCGCACAAAGCCTCAAAATCACCCTGCAAAAAAAAAAAGGCCTCTTTGGCAAGCTAATATTACTTTTTGAGGGATATAAACTGACTACTCTGTTTCAATATAAGTTCATTATTTATATAATAGAACCACATTAATGTAATAATTTTATTCTTGAGAACTGTTTAGTTTAATGTTCAAATATATTGACAAAGCTGAGATATACTACAAATCTATGACTATGAGTATCAGATCTAAATTGGATTTCTTGTAATCTCATGGTAAAAATTTGGAAGAAATATTTACAATCCAGGCCATTAATTCCAACAACAACAATTAAGAAGTAATTGCACCTGAATGTATAGTATGGTACTTTGGACTTTCTTTTAGGGTGCAAAGGTGATGTGTGGTGGAGAAAGAATCCACCTTCCCTCTCCCTTGGATGGAGGCTACTATTTATCTCCATGTGTACTAGCCAACTGTCATGATGGCATGCGTGTTGTCCAAGAAGAAGTGTTTGGAGCTGTGTTGTCTTTTCTCACATTCTCAACTGAGGAAGAGGTTCTCAAGAGGGCAAATGATACAATGTTTGGTCTAGCTGGTGGAGTTTTCACTAGGTGAGTTATCTGTAGCTTAATGTCAGTTTCTTTTGCTATATGCAGAACCATAAATGAATGATAAAGTAGGTCTATGACATACATACAGTGTTACCAAGTGAGTGGCTGCGTGGTTCAGGTCATGTAGCTGTCAGCTTGCATTCAGGAGATGCTGGGTTCAAATCCCACTTTCAGCAGACCTGAAGATGGTTTTCCATGGTTTCCCATTTTCACACCAGGCAAATGTACCTTAATCAAGACCATGGTCACTTCCTCCCCACTCCTAGCCCTATCCTATCCCATGGTCGCCATAAAACCTATTTTCTGTGCTGGTGCAATGTAAATTTTTTTAAAAAAATCCCATACAGTGTTGAAACATCCAAAGTTTAGCAGCAATGGGGTCATTATTTTAAAGGGTGATCACATGCTTTTAACTGGTGGAAAAGAAGAAATACACAGGTTCTTGGCAAATAAACTTTCAGGCAGGAAGTATGATTACTTGTCTCCCCACTAGATTTGGAAGAAAAAATGTCAGTTAATAAAATTGCTAATGTCCAGGTACTAGAAAAAGCTGTAAACAGTTAAAAAGGTAATTTTCCTCCAACTATGCAAAGTATAATGACCATTTAATAAGCTTTCTTGAAAAAATATAAATACATCTTGTGAATTCATTAATGTACCTACAACATATGATATGAGACTAGTGTCAGATGGGAAGCTAGTTACATTGTGGTTGCTTTTATAAAGAAAATTCTTTGGCCTGGTGTGAGTGATATTTGTAACTGCACAGAATCTTAACCCCATGTGATAATTTTGTAATTATGGTATTATTTACGCCCACATATGTTATGAAAGTATTATAAGCATTATTTATTTCATTGTAAGAACACTATATTAAATTGGTGACATTTTGTGGCACCAAAAGTTGGGAATCTTTGTTAGGCAAGAGAGCTAAGTACTGTATAAGGAAAGTTGTGTAAGAGGTTGGTTTGTCCAACATGATGCAGATCAACCAATATTTTTCATGGCATCAGTATTTCAGTGTTTTGCATCAGTATTTTGAAACAGCGTGCCACATGCGATGAGAATGCAATGTCATGATTAGCTCGGATGGAGAAAACTGCAAGGGTAGAAGTTATGACCAGTGGGAGAACCATGTGACTGGAATAGTTTATTTATTGGCTGGTTCATCAGGAGTGAGATTGTCTTTGAGGCTTGTGGCTTGCATTGACTCTTGACTGGGACATCTGATTGACTTCAGTGTTACTGCAATGTCTACTGAATTGTGCTGCGAATTGTTAAGCTAGTCAACTTCATATTGTGAGCGTGTATTTACCGTGGTCTCTGACCATGAACTTGTACTTCGTTATCGTCAAATGTTAACGAGGCACGAGGGTATCTAACCTCAACTTCGAGTAGCATATGTAAGTGCACACTCATTACTTAGGGGATAAATTGAGAGTGTCAGGATTGATATGTACAGTTGTTCTACCAAGTGGTCGTGGTTGTACGGTATATAGTTATGAGTTTGTATAAGCTTTGGAAGATTAAGGTTATTAAGGCTTTGTGGATCATTTTTCATAACAGGGTTTTATTCCTGTGTAGTGTTGCAGGTTATGTGGCAGCAGTTGGTGATTCAGCATTTCTCACTAGCCAGATTGCGTACATATTAGTGCTAAGATGGTACCTTATTTTGTAATACATGTACAATGTAATTTAGCATGTGTTCTGCGAAAATCAAGGGACGCAGAAAATATGAATGTGATACTTTACTAGCAAGGTTCAGTCATGAGCGAGACAGCGTACAGTGCAGACGTGTCAGTGGAAACGAGGAGTGAGTGATGGGAATAACGGCACAGCAGTACAGGATAAGAATAGGGTGTTGGCAAGGAGCGAGGTGGTGCTGGAGGAAGTGTGGAATGGAAGGAGGCAGAGATAAAAGCAGCACTAAGGGGCTGCTAGAAATCATGTTGTGTACAGTGGTGATAGCAACGTTGTTCATGGTGGGAGGAGTAGAGAAGAACCCAGGTCCCATTTGGGTGGGAGGAATTGGAAGAAATAAAGAGAGTAGTAAAGGAAGCTAGTAAGGGAGAAGAGATTAAAGAAATGCTGCAGGAACACGATCCACACAAAGAGAAATGAAGGATCTCAAATTTTTTATAAAAGAAGAAATTGGTGGGGTAAACGATAAGATAGCTGACTTAGAAGAGGAAGTGGGTAGTTTAAGAGAAAAGGGGGGTGCATTGGAAGAGGAATTGGTAGAAATGAAGAAAGGAACAAGGCTGGCAATGCAGGAGTCAACAAGGAAGAATGTTTTTGTGTATGGAGTACTAGAGGATAAAAAAAAAATCAAAAGTGGAGTTGGTGCTGAAAGTGGTAGATATAATTGCTGATAAGATGAAAATAACTTCTCGGAAGTAGACATTGATGATTTGTAAAGAGTAGGAAGAAATAATGGAAATAAGTCGGTGAAAATGAGATTAATTTCAATCCTGATAGCGGACATATTATTAAGAAATGCAGTGAATCTGAAAGGCTCAAACATATATTTGAAGTCAGAGATAGACAAGGATGAGAGGAAGCAGATGGAATTTTTAAAGCGACGTATGTCGAAGGCGAGAGCACAGGGCATGCGAGCGAAAAGAGTAGGGAAGTGTTTGGTTACAGCAGACAGGAAATGGTCGCAAACTTGGACCCCGGAGAAACTGCTGAAGCTGGAAAGGGGCGGGAAGGAAGGGAGTTGCAGTGACCGAGCACAAAACGTCATCAGTGGAGATAATGGAGACAGAAGAGACGGCAGTGTCAGCAGTCAGCTGTTGGTGAATACAGACACTTTGGTGAGTCAAAGCAGCACAGTTGTAAATGAAATGAGAAAAGACACTAGCGGTCCTGAGTGAGGAGAGAACAGGAGGTGAAGGGAAGGGAAGAGACATAATTAGACAGGGAAGTGATCCAGCCTCCCCGATGTAGGGGAAAACAGATAGGAGTGTGGAGAGAAGACAGGCATTGAATAAGGGAAGATCGATAAGTCTGAAAGATTTATGGGGGGTAGAAAGGATTTCGGCTCGGAGAAGGGAAAGGAGGGAGGGGGCAATAAAGACAAGGAAGATGAGAGGGCCGAGGAAGGCTCATAAGAGAGAATTACGAGAAGCAAGGCAAGGAGTGGAGAAACACATAAGCAGAGAGGGGTGGGGGGAGAAAATAAATAACTATATATGTCGATAGCGATGCTGAACATTGAGGGGTTAATGGGGAATTTGATGAACAGAGAAATAGTGGAATTAGTAAAAATTTTTGAAATAATTGCCCTAGTGGAGTCTTGGTTAGGGCTAGGTGTAGAAATTGAATTGGACAGATATAGAGTAGTAAATGTGATAAGAAAAAAATAGGGAAGATGGGGAGGAATCCAGGGGGAATACTAGTTTTAATAAGAAATGAGGTAGCCGGGAGAGTGGAGAGAATCTAGTGTGAAGTAGACGGGGTAGTATGGTTTAGAATAAATATGGGAAGAGGGGATCATGAGGCAATTTGTCTGGCCCTCCTATACAGTTATCCAGAAGACTCAGTATATGCAAATAAATATTTATTTAGAAATTCATTGAGAAAATAAACATGATTAAAGGGTTCTATGAAGAAGACGGGATGATTTTAATGGGTGATTGGAATGCAAGAGTTAGCAATAGAGTACCGGATTATGGGAGAAATGATATGGAGGTTAGAGGGTGTCGAAGGAGGAGTAAAGATAAAGGTTTCAATTGTTGTGGGGAAAGGCTGCTGGAGTTATGTGCACTAGAAGATTTATATATTTTAAACATGTGGATGAAGGGAGATTGTAATGGGGAATTGACATATATTACAATGAATGGGGGGGGGGGGGGGGCGTAGTGGATATAGGAATAAGTTCAGAGATAGCTTTAAGGGGGGAGATTCGTTTTGAAGTGTTAGGGTGTGGGGTTACAGAACACATGCCAATAAAGATAAAATTGAGAAGTGAAGTAGAGGAAGAGAAGGGAGATGTGAGAAAAAGAAAGAGTATAAGGCTGAGGGGTGGAAGTATGTTTGGAATGATATGAGGTTGGATCTTAGAGAGAGGGGAGAAATATTAAGGGTGGGAATTGAAAAATGTTGGAAGGAAATAACATAGATGGGGTGTTAGAGTTAATAGAACTCCCAGTGCGGAGTGTGGGGAGGAAATTTAAGAGAAGATGGAAAAAAGAATAGAGAGACTGGGTGGTTTGGTGAAAACTGTAGTAGGAAAAGAGAGGTTGTAATGAGAGCCCTAGCGGAGTATAGGAAGGTAGGGGAACAAGGGAAGAGAGAGGAATATTGTAAATTAAGAAGAGAATACAAAGGTGTATTGAATGAAAGAAAAAAGAGGGTGGAAGGAGGTGGAACCAGAAAGAACTGGATACTGTAGGGAAAATAGAATAGAGAAGATCTGGGAGTCTATAAATAAGATAAGGAGAGCAAGACCAATGGAGAAGGGGACAACCATAAGGGAGAAAGATTGGGTGGAATATTTTAAGAGGTTTTTAGGAGGGGAAGATAACTGGTATAGAGAAATTGGAAAAACATATATAGGAAGAGAATTAGAAGTAGGAAACCAGATATTAGATGAGGAGATAACAGGGCAGGAAGTAATTAGGGTATTAAGAAATGCAAGACCCAAGGCAGCGGGGGGTGTGAATGGCATTACTAACAGTGTGTGGAGGGAAGTAGGTGCCAATGAAGCGATGTTGAGAGGGATGGTAAAATTCTTTAACAGGTTGTTTGAAACTGCTAAATATACGAGTGAATGGAGAAAGGGGGTATTATGCCCAGTTTATAAAAATAGAGGGGTTAGAAGCAATCCGAATAATTATAGAGGGATAACACTCTTAGACGCCTTGTCAAAGGTGTACACAGGGAATCTTGACTAATAGGATAAAGAATTGGGCGGAGCAGTATGGGAGTATATCAGAGTTTCAGAATGGATGTAGGAAAGGAAGAAATACGGTCGATAATGTGTGGATACTGGACACTTTGATTACAAAATATGTGAGGAGAGCAGGGCTCAAATTATGCGTAGCGGCGGTTGATTTAGAAAAAGCTTTTGATACAGTGAGTAGGGAGGTGCTATTCACGAGATTAAGAGAGACAGGGTTATCGAAGAAAATGAGAGGGGCAATTGCAATAATGTATGAGAAGGTATTTGTGATAATCAAATTACAGGGAGGAGGGTTGAGTGATTTTATTGAGTCTAAGATAGGTGTGAAACAAGGATGTAAGCTATCCCTGATATTATTTATATTATTTATAAATTATATATTGGAGAGCCATGGAGGAGAGAGATGGCATTGTCCATGGATAGGGAAGAGGGAGGTGCCGGGTTTGGTATTTGCAGACGATTTATTGATTCTGGCATTGACGGCAAGGGATTTGCAAAGAGGGTTAGATGAGGTGATAGATTATACCAGAAGATGGTCTCTTAGAGTAAACGTGAGAAAGGCACACATAATGATATGTAGGAAAAGGAGAGATAGGAAGGAAAAGAAAGTCTGGAAGGTAGATCAAGAGGAAATTATACCAGTAGAAAAAATTGAATATATGGGAGTAATAATTAATAAGGGGTCATGGAAAGAACAGTGTAGAAGGTCCAAATTAGAGGGAAGAGGAGTGCTCACACCAGTAAGAGTATTAGAAAATAAATTCCTAGATCATCATCATCATGTGCAGTTTCCAGCTGTTGGCCGGGTCTGCTTGGAACATAAGCCTCTCCATCTCCTCTTGCCTTCCCACCACTTCTCCCTAGTCACTCTTGCCCAGTCCTCTCCTCTTCTCTGTATACACTCTTCCACTCCTTTTATTCACCTGTCTCTTGGTCTTCCTCTTGGTCGTTTACCAGTTATCTCCATTTCGTGCATCCTCCTCAGTATTCTTTCCTCTGTCATTCTCTTCATGTGTCCATACCATCTAAGTCTAGATGCCTCTATCCTATTCTGTAGTGGCTCTTCTTTTACTATATCTCGAACCTTCTCATTTCTCATCTTGCCTCATCTTGTGACTCCTATCCTGCTTCTCAGAAATTTCATTTCACTTGCCTGTATTCTATTCACGGCTCTCTGCCTCATTACCCAAGTCTCAGCTGCATACATCAGAATAGGTATATAGTACATCTTCTATATCACCCTTTTGCTTCTCTGAGGGACGTCCTTGCTCTAAACCAGGCTTCTGACACTTTTCAGGAATGCTCCTGCTTGTCTTCCACGCTCAATTATTTACTTATCATTATTTCCACTTTCCTCTATGATACTTCCTAAGTACTTGAAACTCTCTACCTTCCTAAGCTGTTGCGCCCCAAGCATTATCCCTCTCATAAGTCTCTCCTTCTTTCTAGTTGTGATCACTATCTCGCTCTTTTAGGCATTAAATTTCATTCCATATTGTTCCACCTCATCTACCCAAGCATCTAACTGTTCCTGGATATCCTCTTCCTTTTCTCCCCAGACTAACAGGTCATCTGCAAACATCATCACTTTCATTTTTCCTTCTCCAATTTTCCTTGTGACTTTTGCCATTATCTTGTCCATTGTTACTACGAAGAACAAAGGTGACTGAGCATTTCCTTTAATCTACCTTTTTGCTCAAACCAGCCTGTTCTCTCTCCTCTTATTTTCACACAACTGACACTCCCATTGTACATCTCCTTCATTCACTCTTTCTATGGTCTGTTCCTCGACACCTTTTCTCTGTAAGGCTTCCCATACCTTGTTTCTACACACATGGTCATAAGCTTTCTCAAAGTCCACGAAGATCATCACAAGATCCTTACCCCATTCATAATGACGCTCTTGTAGTTGCCTTACTGTGAATATGAGGACTACTGTGGAGCTTCCTGATCTGAAACCATACTGCTCTTCTCTTAACTTTTCTTCCACCCTCTTTCTGATTCTATTCTCCAGAATGTTCTCAAACACCTTTGCACAGTGGCATATCAATGTGACTCCCCGATTTCTCTATTCTCCTTCTTGAAAATGGGTATGATTACCCCCTTCTTCCAATCTTTAGGGTCCTTCCTTTCTTTTCATACTACTTTTAACACACCATACCTCTCCTGCTGCCTTCACCATCTCAATATTCATCTCATCTAACCCTGGGGCTTTCCCTCCTTTCATCTTGTCCAGTGCTAGCTCCACTTCTGCCCATGTTAAGTATTTTTCTTCTTCCATATGTCTTCTTCCCTGGTTCTACTTTACTCAAAATTCAATCTTCAAAATACTTCTTCCACATTCCTTTAAGTTTCTCCATTTCCTGTACTTCATTTCCATATTTGTCTATCTTTATAACATCTTCCCTCATGCCTTTCCTCTTACTCTAGACCATTGCATACAGTACTTTTTCTTTCCTTTGCTATCCTCTTCCATCATGTTTGTCCACTTTTCCATCCATTTTTTCTTGTCCTCTGTTACAGCCTTTTTAGCTTCTTCCGTCTTATATTCTTGTGTTGACTCCATTGTCCTCTGTTGAAACCACACTCTGAAAGCTTTATTCTTCTCCCTAATTGCCGCTTTGGCTCTGTCGTTCCACCTTGGGGTCTCCTTGCATCTTTTCCTGGCACTAGTTGTCCCACAAACTTCCTCTGCAGTTTTTACTAGTGTCCTCTTGAACCTTTCCCATTCCTCCTCTCCTGTTTTTGTATCATCCATTGGTACGTTCAATCTTATTTTTTACTGGTATTCTTCCTTGGTTTCCTTTTCCTTCAGTTTCCATATTTTTGTGTGTCTTTCTTGCTTCTCTGTTCTTTTCCTTTCTGTCATTGTTCTCAGTTTCATTACCAGTAGTCTGTGGTCACTATCTAGGGCCTCTGATGGTATTACCCTTACATCTATAACATTTTTCTTCATTTCCCAGTCGTAGATCATATAATCTACAATGGATTTCGTAGACCAGTCACTGCTATACCACGTTATCTTATGGGTTTCTCTCCTTTTGAACCACAAGTTCCCGACCACCAACCTATTTCTTTTGCACAAATCCAGTAGTCTTTCTCCTTATTCCTATTTCCCCATCCTTCCGCTCCAAGCACGTTCTCATAACCCTTCTTTTCCATGCCTACATGGGCATTCAAGCCCCCATTACCACGTTATTTTGTTCATTCAATTGTCTCTCCAGTTCTTCCTCAAAGTCATCTTTATCTTGTTGCATGCATACTGCTTGTGGAGCATACACTTGTACAATTTTCCAGGTTTTTCCTTTGACTGTTATTTTGACTTTAATCAACCAGTCACTTATCCCTTTTACTTCCTCTTTCAATCCATTTCTTACTACCACTCCTACTCCATTTCGCTTTCCCTCATCATTTCCTATCCA
The DNA here is from genome assembly GCF_040414725.1 of Anabrus simplex. NCBI lineage: Eukaryota > Metazoa > Arthropoda > Insecta > Orthoptera > Tettigoniidae > Anabrus > Anabrus simplex. The sequence goes on along the minus strand of NC_090265.1, from coordinate 1,073,262,101 downwards.
GTACAAGAAAAAAACATTCTGCAGCTCTCTCCTACCCTCACCCCTCCACTTAGTCTCTGCCAGCCCTAGTACAACCAGTTTTCTTCTTTCCATTATGTCTACAACCTCTTCTACTTTTCCGGTCAATGTTTGTATATTCATTGTGCCAATTAGTAATCCTGTTCCTCGCCAGGGTTGTCGTCTGTTACATCTGTCCGGCTTATCATTCCTTGTTTCCTTGAAAGCGAGTTAATATCCATCACCAGCTTGCTAGGCCTGTCGTGACTTCATCAGAGCCCCGTTTAGCCGCCATCGTTTTCAGGATTCCTGTAGGGCCTTCACAGCTACCGTAACGATCTCGGGGCCCACACAGTCCCCACTGTACTTCACCCCCACAGGCTATTCCCTACTTGATGACGTTGCCCATCTCCCACGACGTAGACGAGGGGTTGGACTTGTGGGAGACAAATTCCCAGATATATAAAAAAAATTCCCAGATATAAAATACAAAATCCAGAAACTGATGTTTAAATCACTGGTTAAGAGTAAAATGGTATTTGGGGTGGAAGTATGGGGATTGGAAGAGGATAGGGTAGAATTAAACCAAGTAGTGGCGAAGTTCAGCAAGATCATGATGGGACTATGCGGGGGCTAGATTAGTTTGCAAAGAGTCTATGGAGATTGAAATGGTAAAGAGGGTGATAAAGTATAGGATAAGATTGGTGGAAGGGAAGGGAGGGAAATGATTACAGGAAGCTTCTAGATTTCAAAAAAGTGTGGAGAATGAAGGATATTGGGTGAATAAGTGTAAGGAAAGGTTGCAAAACTAGGTTTGGGGGGGAGAGGAAAAAATGGATATGGAAAAAGATAAAGGTGAGAATATTAGATATGGAGAGGCAGAGTTTAATAATGGAATGTAGGAATTGACTCTCTATCAGTGTTAAATAAATTGATTGAAGTAACTAACCCAAAAACAGATTTTGAGGGGAGAAGAGCAAAGGGAGGCTTGTATTGGTGGGTGTTAGGTGTACCAAGAAATTGGGGGTGGGTAGGAAAGGAGAATAGGTGTGTATTGTGTGGGGAGGGGTGATCAGATTTACATATATTCAACCACTGCAAAGCTTTGGATGAGGTGAAAAGGAAATTGCTTAATAAGAAGGAAGTGGAGAAGTTAGATAAAGTTTATAAGATGACATCATGGTTGTGTAGAGTGGGTGAGAGGAACAAATATTTCAAAATTTTTAAATGTGGTTAGAGCAAGATTGATAAAGAAATTGAGGGAGTAAATGAAGGAGACAAGGGAGTTGATAGGTAAAATTGATTGAGTACTGAAAAATTATATAACTGATGTAGAATGTAAGAACAAAAGTTTGTAGTAAGTTGTAATATGATAAAGGCAATAGTGTAAAAATGAAGAGAGGGACAGTGTGGGAAGAGCTACAGAAAGAAAAAATGAACAGAGAAGAGATTTGAATGTTGAACTGTTTGTATGTGTGCAGTGTACGTTTATGTAGAATATTGTGAATAAGTAGTAATGTGATAAAAGTAATGGTTTAAAAATGAAGAGAAAGGCAGTGTGTGAAGAACTATGAAAAGAAAGTGAACAGAGTAGAGATGTGAATGATGAACTGTTTGTACGTGTGTAGTGCAAGTCTATGTAGAATATAGTGATGAGAGTAACAGATAATAAGAAAGAGTGAACAGAGTAGAGATTTGAATGATGAACTGTTTGTATATGTGTAGTGCAAGTCTATGTAGAATATAGTGATGAGAGTAACAGATAATAAGAAAGAGTGAACAGAGTAGAGATTTGAATGATGAACTGTTTGTATGTGTGTAGTGGAAGTCTATGTAGAATATAGTAACTGATAATGAGATTGTGATGGCTTCACGCGAGATGGTGGAGTGTATGACGTAAATTGTCAGAGGGAGGGATAGGCCAGACCTATCCCAAGGAAGCGATGATGTACGTCTGCATGAGGAGAGAGAGGAGATGAGAAGAAGTACGCTATCAATGTGACAGTGAAATGAGCTGAGTATGGTTGCCGTCTTGGCTGGAGAAGAGAGTGTGACGGGCTACGTGTAGAGCTGGTTTCCGCTCACATGCGGCCTGTTACACAAGGTCTGATGAGGAATAGCATTGACAGCGTTACGGGTATCTGAAGACATGGTTTTCCGGCCTCATGATGCAGGGCTAGTTGTGGCGTCCATTGGGATTTGTGATTGATGCAACACTGACTCATTCAAGACTGACTCCAGACCGACCTGGTCTTGCTGGGTTCACTCTTTGTATAGGCCTACGGAAGATATTTGTGGTTTCCACTTCTAGATCCTGAGATCATTCTGGATACATTCTTCATCACTAATCAGCTTCGAGCTTCTTTTAGGAGCTTCTTTATTGTGATCCTCAACAATTTGCCAGTGCTGTTATTTTGCTTGCTGCTGGCCCACCCACATTGTCGCTAATTTGTTGGGATTGGCAGCTCTCGCCAGCATTGTAGCTTCTGCCGATCCTCTGCACTCTCAGCCTTTGTCACAATGTTAAACGGAAGAATGAAATACAGGTACTATGCATTTACCAAATAGAAGTAACAATAGTTTGAGGAAGACCCAGGTTAAAATAGATGGACCTACTGTATTTAAGAACAGTTACTGTGTAAAGCAACAGGGCATGATCTAGAACATATGTGGATGAGTGGTAATGGAAAGATTAAGATAGAAAAGAGCAAATTTTGCCCAGACCTGGCTGCATCTGGATCATCATCATCATCATCATCATCAAAGTTGTTTGGAAGCTATGCTATATGTAAGCAAACTGCTAGTAAAGTATCAAACTAGTATACTGGTTCCACCTAGTCAATACATACAAGTCTATTTACAATTCAGAGTTGTAAAAACATCATATCAATTTTTTAATTTCGTATGGCTATTTCTAGCCGAGTGCAGCCCTTGTAGGCAGACCCTCCGATGAGGGTGGGCGGCATCTGCCATGTGTAGGTAACTGCGTGTTATTGTGGTGTAGGATAGTGTTATGTGCGGTGTGTGAGTTGCAGGGATGTTGGGGACAATACAAACATCCAGCCCCCCGGGCCATTGGAATTAACCAATGAAGGTTAAAATCCCCGACCCAGCTGGGAATCGAACCCAGGACCTTCTGAACCGAAGGCCAGTACGCTGACCATTCAGCCAACGAGTCGGACAAACTCGTGTCCTCATCCCGAGGTGGTGCAGCTCTTTACAGGCACACCCCCATTGGAGGTGAGCTGCGTGTACCATTTGAACCACATACCAGCCCTCCTGCCATTCTTAAATTTCTGGCAGTACCGGGAATCGAACCCGGCCCGAGGACGGCAGCTAATAACACTAACCGTTACGCTACGGAGGCGGACATTATATCAATGAAGCGATGGAAAGAAAATGCAAGACCATAATGTGCCACATGGTCCAATACTTGGAAGGATGATGATGATGATGATGATGATGATGATGATGACATAACCTCTCCTGTCCAAATGCCAACCTCACCTTCCCGGGATGAACCAACCTGTTCCCACAGACGGGGCCCTGTCGACCGAGTCACAGCGGTGTAACCGTTACATCAATTACGGAGGAAATGCTGTAATTTCAGCAAGTCCATTAGCTGAGAGGTGGCAGCCCCACCAATGGTCTTACTTCCTTCAAGCTAGCAACCCATCGGAAGGACATTTGATTGCTTTCAAGTCTTGCAAAAAGAAAAATGCAAGACCATAATGAGACACATGGTCCAATACTTGGTAGGATGATGATGATGAAAAACATAATATTAGAACAACAGTACTGGCCATTTTAGGCCATCTTCAACTGTCTAGAAATAACTTTGACTTAAATTTAATGTATTGAAAGTTGCACAACATGAGTAAAATTTATATTCATATGATTTCCTGTTCTCCTACTTTGATTTTCTTTGTGACCCTATTTCCTATGGTGGTAATTTGTTGTTGAATTTCCTGAACATTAAGAGATATGAGAGCAAGGTCATCAGCAAATCAAGACAATTTAAGGTTATGTTGTCTTTTGATTTTTCAATTTTGATGTTTTTTGGGTTATCCTTATACCATTCCTTCGTTATATATTTCAAAGCACAGTTGAATGGGTGAAACAATCTCCCTGTCTTAAACTAGTTTTTATGAGGAATGGCTTAGAAAATTCCCCTCTGAACTTGACTTTTGATTGTGTGTTGGTTAAAGTGAGTTCAATTAGTTTGATTATTTTCAGGTGAAGATTGCGAGAGGTTTGTTTTTTCTGTAATATGCCAGAACTAACTTTAACAGGGTGATTGGTTCTGCACAGCTTCTCCAAGGTCTGAAACCTCCTTTGTATTCACCTAATTCTTGCTCTAGTTGTTCTTTAATTCTGCCATACAGGATTGTAGCAAATATTTTCTATGTACAGTCCAAGAGATACCTCTGTAGTTATCTTGGATTGCTCTTATCTCCTTATTTGTGAAGCGGGTGGATGATAGCTGTTGTCCAGTGGCGGGAAAATGTTCTGTTGTCCATATTTTTGATAGAACCACGTGAAGGGAGATTCGAACTGTGTCACGGGCATATTTTCACATTTCTACAAAAACTTTATCTTCTCCATATGCCTTGTAGTTTTTCATCTCCTCGACTGCTGTTTCCACCCATTGGAATGTTGAGGGGTTTAGGTATTCAAGTTTGGTGTTTACTCTGGTGTCTGTGTTAATTTTTAAAAGTTATTCGGGCTCTTCACAGTTCAAAAGTTTATTAAATGCTTTTGCCATAATTTTGGCATTTTCCTTATTACTGTGTGCCATTTTTCCTCTTCACTTTTCAACATTAATGTAGGGGGGTTGAATTTCTTTGTCTACCAAAGATTTTATAGTAATCTCTAGAATTGGTTTTATGGTATTTATTTTTTTTGAGGTGATTATATCTTTCTGAAAATGTCTCTTAATTTTTCTAATAGTTTGGGTGAATTTTTTCCTAATATTTTTGAGGTAGATGGCATCTTCTTCTGTTTCGTGAGTTTGAAATTTTAACCATGCCTGGTGTCTTTCTTCGTGACATTTGTCACATTCTGGTTGTCCACCAAGCATGCCTTGTGGCTAAATTTTCAGCCTGTTGTTTGAGAATTGGTATACGGTTAAGTTCTTCTAAATCATCTGTTAATTTTATGGTCTGTGTGACTTCTTGATATTTGTCATTTCTGATTAATTGGTGTGGATCGTAATTCCTTTTTCCTCTATTTTGATATCTTCTTCTTTAATGGTGTGAATTTAATTTTGATTTTGACTACCGGTATGTAGTTGCCTGAACTGGTGTCTATTCCTCTCAGCACTTTAACATTGTAAATTTCTCTATGAAAAGATTTGTCCATACACACATAATCCAACTGCAATTCTCCTTTTCTCCAGCCAGGGTGTTTCCAAGTTTTAAGTTTGTTCGGTCTCATTTTGCAGTATGTGGATTTGGAAATGAGATTATGTTCTCTGCATAATTCAATGAATCTTTGACCATTCTTATTTGTAAATTTGTGTGGAACCCATTTTCCAATTATTTCTCGGTATTGTTTTTCCTTTCCCACTTGGGCATTGAAATCCCATAATAAAATCTTAATATTGTTTTTATTCATTTGATTCATTGTCTGTTCTAGGTTATCCCAAAAGTTTTCCACTTCTCTCCTGGTCTTTGTTAGAAAAGTTTTCTCATTTATGAGGGCATGGGCATTTATGATATTATAATTTTTATTTGTTGTTTTTAAAGTTAAAGTTGCAATTCTTGTTGAGATGGCTTGAAAATCCATGATAGAGTCTATGATGTTAATATTTACTATAAACCCTGTTCCAAATTGCAGGCATTGTTTCATAATCTTTTGTCCAGGCTTCCCGTTGTAAATTCTGTATCCTTGAGGTTCAAGAGGTTCTTCCGTTGTATTTCTCATCTTTTGGAGCCCCCCCCCCGCTATCAAAATTTTTTGTTTATTTAATTCATCAATAAAACTTTTAAGTTTTCCTGTTTTCAATAGAGAATTAATATTGTGTGTCGCAATGTAGTTGATTTTTGTTACGCTTGATCCATTTCTTGTCTTCTGATGTATATTTTGGGCGATTGCAAATGCTCCGGTTCGTTGCTGTCTTTGAGATTGCTACCCATCGAATCCGCTGTAGCCTTCTTCTGCTTTCTTGCTGGACAGAAGACCTTTCCATAATTGACTTTCGAAGGTTTTTATTTATCCGAGTCTGAAATCACTACAATATATTTACAACTACTCTATTTACACTTTGTTTTTCCAGTATTCAACTAACTTATTAGTTATTATGAACTTCAAAGGGCATTTTTCAATGCCAGCTTTAGTAACTTTTGAAGGTAGTTAGCCTTGATTGCAGCAATCTCCAGTTTACAACTATGGTTGTTAACTGCAGAGGAATTCTGATTTAGTTCACTTTTTGGAAATCTCCAGTTTCCCAGAGGCTATTCACACGAACCACGGGGAGGTGCGAACCGAAAATTATATGAAGATTTAATTTTTTGTTTCAGAATTAATTACAGTGATTATTTTTATTTTGACCGTATTGAAATTCAATTACCATATTAAATGTTAAACAATTAATTTATTGAAACCACCTATTCAAGTCAATTTTGATAGGGGGTCTCCAAAAGATGAGAAATACAATGGAAGAACCGTTTGAACCTCAAAGATACAGAATTTACAACGGGAAGCCTGGACAAAAGATTATGAAACAATGCCCGCAATTTGGAACAGGGTTTATAGTAAATATTAACATCATAGACTCTATCATGGACTTTCAAGCCATCTCACCAAGAAGTGCAATTTTAACTTTAAAAACAACAAATAAAATTTATAATATCATAAATGCCCATGCCCCCATAAATGAGAAAACTTTTCTAACAAAGAAGGAAAGAAGTGAAAAATATTTTGGATAACTTAAAACAGACAATAAATAAAATAAATAAAAACAATATTGAGATTCTGTATGGTTCATGGTGTGGGTTACTGTAGTCACGTCCTAGTTCGTGAACCATGGGCAACGGCTGAGTGGCCTAGTAAGTGGTCCTGATAGTCGGGATACCAGTTGCTATGGAATGGGAGTGGGCATCTCGGACATATTCTGAGTCATGGCCCTCCTTGTGCTCAGGCGGCTAGGACTATACAATTCACCGGTGATCCATAACCCGTTAAGAGGAGAGATCCTCACTTGGACTATGTGCAAGTAGGGTAACATCCTGCTTCATGAATCGACCGAGCTCAGAACATTTTAAGCAAGCCTCGCACCTATGGGAGTAACGGAGTCCCACTCCCATTTGACAGGCGAGGGACTCCTTGGAAACAACTTGGCGAACGAAATGGAATTCGAAGGGGAGCTATCAATATTAACGGGGCTTATGGAAGAAAGAAAGTAGAACTGGCTGAGTCAGCAAAGAGGATGCATCTGGATGTGATATTCGGGAAAGGGGAGATAACGAGGAAGATATAGGAGAGTATCAAGTGTATTTCACGGGTGTTAGGAAGGGAAGGGCAGAGTCTGGGGTAAGGCTCTTTATCAGGAATACCATTGCACACAACATAGTTTCTGTTAGGCACGTAAATGAGTGAATGATGTGGGTAGATTTGTCAGTTGGAGGAGGAATCAGGACTAGATGTGTCTCCGTGTATTCACCATGTGAGCGTGCAGATGAGGATGAAGTTGACAAGTTTTATGAAGCATTGGGTGACAACGTGGTCAGGGTCAACAGCAAGGATAGAATAGTGCTAATGGGCGATTTCAATGCGAGAGTTGGGAATAGAACTGAAGGATATGAAAGGGTGATTGGTAAATGTGGGGAAAATATGGAAGCTAATGGGAATGGGAAGCTTTTGCTGGACTTCTGTGCTAGTATGGGTTTAGCAGTTACGAATACATTCTTCAAGCATAAGGCTATTCACCGCTACACATGGGAGGCTAGGGGTACCAGATCCATAATAGACTATATCTTAACCGACTTCGAATTCAGGAAATCTGTTAGGAATGTATGAGTTTTCCGGGGATTTTTCGATGATACAGACGACTATCTGATCTGTAGTGAACTAAGTATCTCTAGGCCTACGGTAGAGAAAGTGAAATCTGTCTGCAAACGAATAAGGGTAGAAAATCTTCAGGACGAGGAAATTAGACAGAAGTACATGGATATGATCAGTGAGAAGTTTCGAACAGTAGACAGTAAGCAGGTCCAGGATATAGAAAGTGAATGGGTGGCATACAGGGATGCTGTAGTAGAAACAGCAAGAGAATGCCTAGGAACAACTGTGTGTAAAGATGGGAAAAGGCAAACATTGTGGTGGAATGATGAAGTGAGAGCAGCTTGTAAATGTTAAAAGAAGGTTTGTCAGAAATGGCTCCAAACAAGGGCCGAGGCAGACAGGGATTTGTATGTAGATGAAAGAAACAGAGCGAAACAAATAGTTGTTGAATCCAAAAAGAAGTCGTGGGAACATTTTGGTAATAACCTGGAAAGGTTAGGTCAAGCAGCAGGGAAACCTTTCTGGACTGTAATAAAGAATCTTAGGAAGGGAGGGAAAAAGGAAATGAACAGTGTTTTGAGTAATTCAGGTGAACTCATAATAGATCCCAGGCAATCACTGGAGAGGTGGAGGGAATATTTTGAACATATTCTCAATGTAAAAGGAAATCATCCTGGTGGTGTTGCGAACAGCCAAGCTCATGGGGAGGAGGAAAATGGTGTTGGTGAAATTACGCTTGAGGAAGTGGAAAGGATGGTAAATAAACTCCATTGTCATAAAGCAGCAGGAATAGATGAAATTCAACCTGAAATGGTGAAGTATAATGGGAAGGCAGGGATGAAATGGCTTCATAGAGTAGTAAGATTAGCATGGAGTGTTGGTAAGATACCTTCAGATTGGACAAGAGCAGTAATTGCACTTATCTATAAGCTAGGGAACAGGAAGGATTGCAACAACTATCGAGGTATCTCACTGATTAGTATACCAGAAGTATTCACTGGCATCTTGGAAGGTAGGGTGCGATCAGTCATTGAGAGGAAGTTGGATGAAAACCAGTGTGGTTTCAGATCACAGAGAGGCTGTCAGGATCAGATTTTCAGTATGCGCCAGGTAATTGAAAAACGCTACGAGAGGAATAGGCAGTTGTGTTTGTTTCGTAGATCTAGAGATAGCATATGACAGGGTACCGAGGGAAAAGATGTTCGCTATATTGGGGGACTATGGTATTAAAGGTAGATTATTAAAAGCAATCAAAGGCATTTATGTTGACAATTGGGCTTCAGTAATAATTGATGGTAGAATGAGTTCTTGGTTCAGGATACTTACAGGGGTTAGACAAGGCTGTAATCTTTCACCTTTGCTGTTCGTAGTTTACATGGATCATCTGCTGAAAGGTATAAAATGGCAGGGAGGGATTCAGTTAGGTGGAAATGTAGTAAGCAGTCTGGCCTATGCTGACGACTTGATCTTAATGGCAGATTGTGCGGAAAACCTGCAGTCTAATATCTTGGAACTTGAAAATAGGTGTAATGAGTATGGTATGAAAATTAGCCTCTCAAAGACTAAACGGATGTCAGTAGGTAAGAAATTCAACAGAATTGAATGTCAGATTGGTGATACAAAGCTAGAACAGGTCGATAATTTCAAATATTTAGGTTGTGTATTCTCCCAGAATGGTAATATAGTAAGTGAGATTGAATCAAGGTGTAATAAAGCTAATGCAGTGAGCAAGCAATTGTGATCAACAGTATTCTGTAAGAAGGAAGTCAGCTCCCAGACGAAACTATCTTTACATCGGTCTGTTTTCAAACCAACTTTGCTTTACGGGAGCGAAATCTGGGTGGACTCAGGATATCTTATTCATAAGTTAGAAGTAACAGACATGAAAGTAGCAAGAATGATTGCTGGTACAAACAGGTGGGAACAATGGCAGGAGGGTACTCAGAATGAGGAGATAAAGGCTAATTTAGGAATGAACTCGATGGATGAAGCTGTACACATAAACCGGCTTCGGTGGTGGGGTCATGTGAGGCGAATGGAGAAGGATAGGTTACCTAGGAGAATAATGGACTCTGCTATGGAGTGTAAGAGAAGTAGAGGTAGACCAAGACGACGGTGGTTAGATTCAGTTTCTAACGATTTAAAGATAAGAGGTATAGAACTAAATGAGGCCACAACACTAGTTGCAGATCGAGGATTGTGGCGACGTTTAGTAAATTCACAGAGGCTTGCAGACTGAACGCTGAAAGGCATGACAGTCTATAATGATAATGTATGTATGTATGTATGTATGTATGTATGTATGTATGTATGAGATTCTGTTGTGGGATTTCAATGCACAAGTGGGAAAGGAAAAGCAATACCAAAATATAATTGGAAAATGGGTTCCACACAAATTTCCACCACCTATTGAATAGGTGGTTTCAGTAAATTAATTGTTTAACATTTAATCCATAATTAATAACAGAATGATAAAGAACATTAAAAAATATATTTACAGTAATCTCATTTTTAATGTGGTATCATCTGCAATTGCTGTTGCCTTCCTATGTGTTTTCATGATGCCATAGATGCCAATCGTTATGACGTAACTACCCCTCATTTGTTTTTCAGAGACTTGCAAAGAGCAATACGAGTGGTCCATAAGTTACAAGCAGGAACGGTGTGGATAAACAACTTCAATGTGGTCCCTCTTGAGATTCCGTTTGGAGGTTATAAGCAGAGTGGAATTGGACGTGAGAATGGTACAGCTGCACTGGATAATTATACTCAGCTGAAGACTGTCTATGTGGAGAGTGGTGATGTGGACTGTGGGCCTTTATTGAAGGATTAGTGTGCTCATTGTATATACAAATAGGTTTTCTGCTGTGGATATAAATATTTCTACTGTGGATTTTTTAAGGTATAGTATGTATAAAATGTTCAGTTTGAACATTTAGCTTTCACAACTGCAGTGTTTTTCAAACAGGTTGTGTCAAGTGCATTTAGTACATATGAAAGTGATGGCAAATACAGAGCCAAAATGGCCAACTAGACACCAGTTGAACCAAAACTCTCAGCCTTTGAATTTCACATCTGATGCTATAGAGATGAGCGAGTCATAGCTCATGCTCGATGTCTTCATCCAGCAGTGGCACTCTCAGCAAGTAGGCAGGCAGACCTGTGTCATAATTTTGGACCTCTGATGCCTTGAACTTATTCTGATGTCATGCACACATTCAGTTTGATAGCTGTCTGCTACATACTGTGCATGAAAAAGAGTGGAATGGGCTACCCCTCATTTCTTTTTCAGAGATTTGCAGAGTGCAATACGAGTGGTCCATAAGTTACAAGCAGGGACGGTGTGAATAAACAACTTCAGTGTGGTCACTCTTGAGATTCCGTTTGGAGGTTACAAGCAGAGTGGAATTGGACGTGAGAATGGTACAGCTGCACTGGATAATTATACTCAGCTGAAGACTGTATATGCGGAGAGTAGTACAGTACCTTCTCTAAGACATTGGAACTCTCTTCAAATCAAAATTATTCAATCTCAGACGTCTCAATTGAAAATTGCTTTAGAAAGGGCACTACACTTAAACAGATCTCTTTGCAAGAAACTGTCTAGTTTCTAGTTCTTAAAACTGAGGCTCCTCTAATATTTGTATTAAACAATATCCACAGCTTTTCCTGTAGTGTCTGCCTGGTAATCTTGGATTATATTAAAGACAACTTTGGTGTATTTGCTACCTTAAAAATTAGTGAAGTAGTTGTCTAAGAAGCTATTACTATAGTCCTTGGTTCCTGTTCTAAACTCTGTTTATTTACTGTTATTTGATTTTAAACATTATCAGCTATATCGTTAATACCTTTATATATACAGTATATACTCACAAGATTTTTGTACTTTTCATGCTAGTTTGATGTAATTCACTATGCGAGCGAGATTAAACTAGACTCCAAGTCCCCCAGCTAAGTTCCATGTGGGTCAGGTGTGCGATCAGGACCCGCATTGAGACTGGTGATACAAGGTCACTGTACTGGTCAGTTGAGTGGGAGTATATGTGTTTTGTGTTCATCTGTAGTAGGCTAGGATCTGAGCTACAGGTCTGGCATTACTATAGTGTGTGAGTCACCTACCATGGTCAACTGTAATTGAACATTTAGCTTTCACAACCACACTATCCTTCAGATAGACTTTCAACTGTTAAGTTGTGTCAAGTACATTTAGTACATGCCAAAGTTTTGTACGGAGTAAAAATGGTCAAGTGGACAACAAATGCCACCTCATAACAATGTCATGAAGTCTGGTTCAGACAAACACCATTCCAAAGTTGCACATGAAATTTGGGTATTTTAGAACGAGAACCAATCATCAGAGATGTCGTTTGGGTTATATTTGATCTTGAAGTAGATACTGTTTAGGTGATAAATCAGTCCCTTCTCAGCATTTGCTTGTTTTGGTTTAGTCATATACCATAAATGATTCTTTATTTTCTGCTGGGTTGAATGGTTATCATGTCAAAATATCTATTACTCCCATTAGTGATCATCCATAAGCATTGTTGTGTACTTCAGAGCTGTAATATCTTGGACAGTTTGTGATCATATGTCATATGCTCTAACTTGGCTGTCTCATAAATGTAAACCAATAAATATGGACTGATGAAGTTGATTTCTTAGGACCTCCCTATGGGGACAGGTGGCACTCTACATGAACAAGGGTTTCATACTCTCTGTAGCATTGTCAACTGAGCATTCTATCCAAAGACAGGTTCAGCACAGAGCACACAGAACAAGCATTTATCGACATCTTGATGGCCTCTACCCATTCTACTCGGGTATATTTTCTGTAGTCTTGTATTAATTTGTTCACCAGTATGTATTCCTGGAAAAGTCTGATACCTTTCCCCTTGTATAGTAACTTTGCTCATGACTGTATTTCTTTGTCACTAGTAAGACCCCAGTTAGAGTATGTTTCCATTGTATAGGGACCTACAATAGGATTATCTGATACAAGAACTGGAAAGTACCCAAAGGAAAGTATAATTTGCTCTGGGTGGTTCCCGACAAAAAGAGTAGCATTACAAAAATGTTGCAAACTTTGGGCTGGGAAGACTTGGGAGTAAGTTGACTAGTTGCTCGACTAAGTGGTATGTTAAAAATTAAATAATTGAAAAGGAGGTTCAACCTATTCAATACTTAAAAGAAAGAAATGTAGTAATTACATTCTTATTTAAATGGGACCGGTTTCGACCTTAGTCCAGGAATTACTCAAAGGATGTTACACCAATCAACATTCTAAAAGGTACTTTAACACAATTTAATAAATGAGTACTTGTTATGGTTCGCCTAGAACCATCCTCAGCTCAAACAATACATACACTAAGGCAGATGTTTAAATTACACACATTAACAATAAATACACATAAAAATACACAAGTTATAGCCATCATATTCTATATGTCACCAAATTTCTGTAATATTATTTAATAAACATGGGGTAAAAGTAGCTTACAGAAAAACTAACAACAATTTTTTCCCATTTTCACAACTTAAGAGTCCATTAACAAATCTGATAAATTTGGCAACTCAGGAATTTATAGATTACTGCACCAATCTTGCCCGGCGAGCTATATAGGACAAACAGACAGGAGCTTCAGTACTAGATACACCAAACATATCAACGCGGGGAAACATAATAGATATTCTGCAATGGGATTACGTATGTCCGAATCCAACCATTATCTTTCCAGTGTAGATAAAGACCTACAAAATATCAAAACCATCAAAAAGGGACCCCTGCACAATATTGCAGAAATGTATTACATATCTCTGGATCAACAAGAAAATTTCAATCATAATTTGTACAAATCTATCAAAAGATAAATATTCTTTATTAGGTTATTCACATATTTAGTGAGGACAGCACGTCAATGTATTACTCCCTGATTCTTCCACACACCTTTAGCATCACAACCAATCCAGAACAAGTTACTGCTCCCTTCCCAAACACTCCTGCTGACATCATCCAGCAACAAGCTTCACACCAACACAGATGAGCAGTGCACTCCCAACTTAGCCAGTTTTTTTTTTTTTTTTTTTTTTTGCCAGTTGCTTTACCGAATGGAAATTCTAAGTTCCCATAGAGGGAATTAGTTGCTTTACATCGCACAGGTAGGTCTTATGGCGACGATGGGACAGGAAAGGCCGAGGAATGGGAAGGAAGCGACCATGACCTTAATTAAGGTGAAAATGGGGAACCATGCAAAACCATTTTCAGGGCTGCCGACTGTGGGGTTCGAACCCACTATCTCCCTGATGTGAGCTCACAGCTGCTTGCTCCTAACCGCACGGCCAACTTGCCCGGTAACTTAGCCAGTGGCAAGATCACGAGGGCAAGGAGTAAGAGAGCAAGTACCATTAAACAACTTTTAATTTTAAATTTAAAGTCTAGGCACACATAGTTTTCATTATATTCTACTCTTCTTTTTCCACAGACTATCCATCTCTCTAAACATTTAACATTCCATTTAACTACGGCCGTATCGTCATACGACTACCTAATATCAACACACTGGCTGTTCCATTTTAACTCTGTAATGAAGGATGTTCCCCCAGGTCTCAACTCGCCTGCATGCAGCTCACCATAAGTGTTAGCTGGTCATATTCAATTTCCTACAGTATAACAATGTACTTTAATATTGTCTATTCAACTGGTTTCAAAAACGGCACTTTTACATATTTTAAAAATGTTTTTTAAGTTTCAATACAAATGTGTGTTTTGACTTATTAGTCGGACTCACAGTAAATAAGTGTGTCAAACTATTATTCCATGTTATCATCTTAGCTCATCCACCTTCATAGCTACATGAATATAATGCTGCTGTTTTCCAGGAACTTTACAAGAACTATAGTCACAAGTGTCATATATCATTTTAAGACAAACTTTGATTGATAGTTTTACAATGCTATTTTAACTTCTAAGGAAGTTATTTCAAGATATTTAGTGACATATTCTATATGTTGGCTATAACATGTGTATTTTTGTGTATATCTATTTGTTAATGTGTGTTATTTAAACATCTTTCTTACTTTTATGTATTAGGCAAATCAAAACCGGTACTCATTTATTAAATTGTGTAAAAGTACCTTTTAGAGTATCAAATGGTGGAATATCCTTTAAATAATTCCTACCACACCAGATAATCATCAACACGGAAATGAATATAATAAACTACGAAGCGTGTTTTTTAAGTAAGGTCCATTTGAAAATAAGTGCACAACGAAAGGTTATTTCAAAAAAGTAAATTTATTTTCAGAAAGTAAATATAATAAATTACGAAGCATGTTTTTTAAGTAAGGTCCGTTTGAAAATAAGTGCACAACGAAAGGTTATTTCAAAAAAGTAAATTTATTTTCAGAAAGTACATACTTCATTCTTCATTCTATTTTTTGACATAGTTGCCAAGTTTGTTCAAACACACAAATACACAAAGAACATATTCCAATGAGACCTATTATTAACTACAGAGCAAGCCCAACCTATAAACTTTCGCAACTTATTCAACGATTTCTCAAAAAGCACTACGTATTCTTAGCTAATAAAACAGTACGGAACTTAATAGATTTTTGTAATAGGACAAAAGGATTAAAGATTGAACCATATCACAAACTCGCATCATTTGACATAACAAACATGTACCCGAACATTCCCACAAAACGAACAATAGAAATCATTGAATCTAACCTAAAAAGTCATAGCAATCTAAGCACTTTGGAAATAGAAGAGTTCATTAAATTACTTAATTTTGCCATTAGTAACAACTACTTTAAATTTCATGATACTATCTATCAGCAACAGGGTTTACCGATGGGATCTCCCGCTTCTGGTATAATCGCCGAAATTTACATAGACTATTTAGAGCACACATTCATTAACAAAATAGACCATATATTTTTTTGGTTTAGATTTGTTGATGACATCTTTATCATCCTCGACAGTAAGTCCACAAATGAAACTGATATATTAGATAAACTCAATACAATAGATTCCCATATAAAATTTACCATGGAATCCGAAAACAATCACAAACTGAACTACCTGGACATAACGACAACTAGACATGATGACCACCTTTCTTACAGAATATACAGAAAACCCACGCATACCTCAAATACAATTAAAATGGATTCCGTTCACCCCAACATACACAAAAGAGCAGCCTACTATAGCATGATACACAGAGCATTCAATATACCGTTAACAAAAGAAGATCTAAACAAAGAATTACAATTAATTCGTGACATAGCTAAAAACAATGGATTCAAGAAAGAAATGGTTAACAAAATCATTCACAAAATAAAATCCCAACCCAAAACCAAACTAACAAAAGTAAACGAATCCAAGAAAGATTATGCACTATTCACTTTCAATAATGTACACATATACCCCATAACTAACATTTAAAAAAAACATAACCTAAGAATAGCATTCAAAACTACACACAATAGTACCAACATCATACACAACGTCAGGACAATCAACAGCAACAACAAATACAACCACTCAGGGGTATACCGTATCAAATGTAATAACTGCGAGACAAGCTATATCGGACATACCGGTAGAAACTTCCTAACCCGATATAACGAACACATAAACGCGGTGAAACACAATCATTTTTCCTCAATAGGACAACATGTCGCAGACTATAAACACAGTTTTACAAACATCGATAACGATATGCAAATCCTAAACAAACCCCAAAGGCCCCCTGCTCAACATAACAGAAGAATTTTACATCACTCTAGATCAGTACACCAATCCAAATTACAACATAAATGAAATCACAGAAAAAACTAACATCATCTTCAATACAGTTATCCCTGCCCTAAAAAACCCTTACCTTAAGTTAATCAATAAACAGAACGCGACACGCAACAGAAAAACACCAAACAACGCACCCAGCTCCACCCCTACTCCCACAACAACTCTCCCTACCCCTCCTTCCCTTCCCCTCACAGCAGCTAGTATGAGCCCAAGAAGAATACGAAGTAGTACATTACAGGCTCGCACGTCAAACACAACTCAGCTACACCAACAACAGTAAGTACATATTCTAATTCACACACATAACCCTTAGACATTCCTCCAACACGATATCACTTATAACTCAATCTTATCTTCCACAGATAAACATAACATCATTGCACAGCTACAAATGGGAAAGGAGCCACTACTTTGAACCCAATGCCATCCAAATTTATGGACGCCACAGGACAACATGAATTGGTTCCAATAAAGGGGCAACACACACAGCAGAGCTGAACATATTTTAGTTGAATTTCATCCATACATTTGGCACCTTTTTAAAATTGAAAGTGTTTTATCCCACATATACACAGGAAGACAAAACTTTTCATCCATGCAATTTTACAAACTCCAAGAATAGCAGCCGAAGTGTACAACTGTAAATAAGACTTAAATACGGAAGTTAGTCGATGTATTGACCAACAAGCAAGAACGAATGTTCATATGCATGAAGTGTTTTTATATATAGTATTTATCTTGTACATATATATAAAAGTTAGTTTAAGTAAAGACATATTTTATACACTAATTTTAAGACCTTCAACATAATATTTTAGACATACAGTTGCAATATTGTACAGATTGACATATACGCCAGTTCACACTAAGACGTGCCCCATTTGTATGTGACTAAATGTACATCATCATCATATAGCATTCCTTTAACAACACAATCTTAATCAAAGCTTCATTATATAAATATGTATGTATGGTTCAGCTGAAGATGACCTTGTATATGAGGTCGAAACCGGTCCTGTAGTTCAATATATGCAATAAATAAGTATTGATTGGTGGAAATCCTCTCCTATTTTTAATTGTACCCACTTACACACTTTGCTTTCACTCATAACAGTATCACCGTACACTTAGCAAATCTGTCGATGAATTTCTGCAGCAGGCAGGTTGCTTGCTGACAAAAACCATATCACTGACCGAACCACACATGCGGCGGGCGAGTTGATAGTCTTAAACATTTTGAAAGCACAGAACACAACCGTACAGGTTAGCTACAGAGCTGAAACTGAGTACAGTTGTTCCCGAGACATGCCGGTACACGACGTATGTGCTCGTTGCGATATGCATGCGAACTACTAGTATCTACAACAAAATGGACCTTACTTAAAAAACACGCCTCGTATAAGTAGTATGATCCGAGCTCTCAGTGGAGAGATGGCGTGGAATGATATTAGTAGATGAATAAGCTTGAGCGGAGCTTTTAAAGGTAGGCAAGATCATAGTATGAAGTTAGTTTGAATTAAAGAGGACGAATTGGGGCAAATACTCATTTATAGGGAGAGGGATTAGGGATTTGAAAATTTTGATAAATTTGAATTAAAGAGGACGAATTGGGGCAAATACTCATTTATAGGGAGAGGGATTAGGGATTTGAAAATTTTGATAAATTTCCCATTCTTTGAAATCATTTATGAAAAAAACTAGGTAAACAACTCATAGGGAATCTACCACCTGGGCAACCTGGGCTGATGATGTCTACAAGATAGATGAAACATGTTGCATTATTTTTTAAATGTTATTTAAATAATGAAATTTAAACATTTTTAGTATTGTAAAGGTGGAACATTTGACCATACGTTTTAAGTATACGCACAACAATACGGGCTTTATAATGAAATTCATTTTATGCAACCAGCTGCCCTTTCTGGCATCAGCCTTATTGGAGGAGTTAATGAGATGAAATGATTTAAAGTTAAAAACTTCATGAGTGTTCCGTATTGATTAGAGAAATAAGATGTACAATATTATAGGGAAGGATCCACCTTTCAATACTCCATAGTAAGTTGAACTAAAAAGTAGTTACAATCTGTTTATTGGGACCAGTTTCAACACATTTCAAGTGTCATCATCAGCCAATTAGCGAAGATCTTAAAACAACTGTGTTCAATATATTAGTTGTTTTAAGATCTTCGCTAATTGGCTGATGATGGCACTTGAAATGTGTTGAAACCGGTCCCAATAAACACGTTGTAACTACTTTTTAGTTCAACTTACTATGGAGTATTGAAAGGTGGATCCTTCCCTATAATAGATGAAATGAATCATGTGATATAAGAATAAATAAAGCCGACTGATTATACTTACAGTATTTATAAGCCTGAAAGACAAGTATTCACCATTTATTGTTATCTTCTATTATTTTTAATTTCAAAATACTGCCTACCAACAAAATTAGCCAGTAACACTGAAAATACAATCATAAATTTGTTAAAGAATAGTGTTGAATACACACGTATACAATTTATAGGCCTAGTCAGAAGTCATGTGTTCCCTGAACAAAATTGGAGGCTATCACATACTGGACCTCTCCTTACTTTTTGTGTTTATAAAAGTGAACAAAAAGGGGGTCCAATATGTGAGGAAATACATTAGTTTTACTTCATCTGGCCATGGAAACTTTGCATATATCAGTCCTTAACCCATTGGGCACTTGGCTCTAAATTACTAACAATTTTTAAGGGTCAGAAATAATTGAAGTTTTTTAACAGTTGAGTTATTTTTGACATAGATACATAATGTAGATGGTAAACAAAACACAAAAAGATGGTCAGTCTATAATAGTGGTGGCAGTTTTCATAGGTCACATTAAAATGGACATTCATTATCAAGTCAGTAACTTGCAAGGGAATTAATATAATGTGTACGTTGTGTAATGGAAGGGTTTCTGACATTTTCTGCCAATCATTTTTGTGTCCAAAGAGTTTAAATATATTCTACCTGCCCTCACTTCCTATGAGTATATGATCAAGCAGTTCCTTTCTTTCTCAATATTTCTTGTACATTTTCAGTATTTCACTACAGTACATTCATGAAGTAACTACCAGTAGCATAGCCAGGATTTCAGTTTGAGGTGGCCTATTAAGGTAGTTCTTCATCCAGAATTTTATTTTGATAGGTGTCCAAACTTCCAGAGTTTAGGTGGTATAGAATACCTAAAAAGGAAATGAGTGTCCTTGGATCCAAGTAAGAGTGGTGGATTCGTGCGGATTCCAGAAGCTAATATACATTATATATATAAAATGCTTAATAAATGTACATTTGTGAAAACTCCTGGGGTGTCTGGACTCCTTGGACGACAACCCCCTTCCCCCCCGCCAACCTCTGTTATTCCCACCCCAACATAACTGCAGCATTTCATATATTCCGAGTACAAGTGAAATTAATGCAAGAATATATAGTTTGAATAAAGATGCAATATTCCGTTATAAAATAAATATGGTAATTTTATTAAAATAATGGTCATGTGATAAGCTATAAAGAAGTGACATTTTATACAAATAATGCAACAAGGAAATACACACACGCACACAACATAGAATGTAAGGTGTATGGGTATAGGTATTTTGTTAGTTGGTAAATAAAAATACACATCACCACATATGCTAGGTAGGGTTTACCTTGTCCTATTAGTTTCCCTCGCAAGCCTGGGATACAGAATATATTAGTATAAAGTTACAGTTTTGTGACGCTAATATTCATATGTATAATTTTTATTAACGTGCCAGAAACCAACGACATGGAGCTGTTGCCATTTCAACACCATTTTAAGGGCCTCTGACCCAAGCCGGGATTTGAACCTGCGAACTCGGACTCAGAAGGACAGCAACTCAACCAGCTGAGCCACATTAAAAGGAGGCGTTTGCGATTATTGTTATAAATAGATGCAGTTAGTATTTTTACAAAGGTTTTATGAGGAGCATTTATTAAGGCATACTTTTTCCAACTGTCCTAAATGCACGAGACTGGACGGTAGAACTAGCTGTAAGCTAAAGAGCTTTGCAGGGATGTCGCTTCCTTCTCTGTTTACTTTTCCAAACAAAACTCCATGGCGTAACAGCCCTAAAGGGCCATCGCCTACCAAGCGACTGCTGTTCAGCCTGAAGGCCTGCAGATTACAAGGTGCCATGTGGTCAGCACGATGAATCTTCTTCGTCGTTATTCTTGGCTTTCTAGACCAGGACCGCCATCTCACCATCAGATAACTCCTCAATTATAAGCTCGTGGGCTGAGTGTACCTCGAACGAGCCCTCAGATCCAAGTAAAAATCCCTGACCTGGCTGGGAATCGAGCCCGGGACCGGCTGTTTACTTTTAGCTATCCTTATTTTAGAATTTTACTGAAGGCATCCGGCATTCGATTCCCGGCACTGACAGAGTTAAGAAAGGTATGGGATGGGGAAGATACAGCCTTGTTTGTGTGTGCAATAGAGTTGGCCTTGAGTCTCCCGTAATCTAAATATCTAACGACCTGGAAGGTAGTTAACTTCTCGGGGCGTAGTACCAAAGTGGTTCCCTTGTTTTAAGAAGACAAATTAAATGAAGATTCTACTTTCTCACAAACGAAGAACGATATTATCAATTTTATGAACACTATCAATAATGCAGCCGGTTTATGTTAAGACTACTACAGAAGCTATGATTTCGATTGTTGGATATAATTACATGGTAACAATCAAAACCATCAATATCTACTGAAGATCAGTCACCGCACTCGGTAGGACTGGCTTTCTTTTCATATCCACCGGGCGAGTTGGCCGTGCGGTTAGGTGCGCACAGCTGTGAGCTTGCATCTGGGAGATAGTGGTTTCAAACCCCACTGTCGGCAGCCCTAAAGATGGTTTTCTGTGGTTCCTCATTTTCACACCAGGCAAATGTTGGAGCTGTACCTTAATTAAGGCCACGGCCACTTCCTTCCCACTCCTAGCCCTTTCCTTTCCCATCGCCATCATAAGATCTACGGTGCGACATAAAGCAAATTCTAAATAAAACCACAATTGGTATGGTACGGGTCAGATCTCTGCAGCGTCCATAACATGAGCTGTCACTTTCGTGGCTTTATTGCCAGAGGGCTCCATCTGCCATTAGCTGCTTGTCTTTCCACTGTCATTGCATGCCAGTGCATGTTTGAGCCTTAAACAAAGCGGTTCATTGTTTCCGGTGCATCTGGGTCTTTCTGACCTGCTCCATACCACGAGTGTGACATACATTCACCTTGTCACTGTCTCCTTCCACCATTATTTCTTTTAGTTCTTCAATTGTTCTGTGTTAGTAGATATTCATACAGTGTGCAAATAGTGTGTAGCAGCAATGGCAAGTAATTTTAGGCGAAATATGACTGGACGATGAGCAGATTCTTGTTGCTTTGGATGAAGAAGATGTAGTTCTTGAAATTAACAGTAATGTTTCTGACTTTGAAGACATTATAGAAGATAGCAAACACTGTAGAGAAAGTGAACAGTTGAAGAAAGTGTTGAAGTTAGTGGTGATAATGATGCTCACTTCTTCTATGGCAAGGGAAGAAATCCATTCAAGTGGACTGCAAGTTCTCCACAGCATAAGAGTGTACGGACCCCTGCGCACAACCTTGTTAGAATATTTTCAGGTGTTATTGGTGATGCAAGAAAACTTGATAAAGGGTCCAGTGAAGGAATGTTCTGGTCGTGTATGTTTAGTCAAGATATATTAGACAAAATACTTTTGCGCATGAATGAGAAAATACATCAGTTCAGAATCTGTGGTCTGAGCAACAGAAACATATGGTGAAAGAAGCTGACATTACTGAGCTGAAAGCATGTTTAGGCCTATGTTACCTTTGTGGAGCTTTCACGTCTGGAAATGAAGACTTGAGCTCACTGTTTGCACGTGATGGAACAGGTCGTGATATTTTTCAAGCTACAATGATGCTTAAGAGATTTCTCTTTCTACTGAGCGCAATGCGTTTTGACAGAGAAGAACATCAGAAAATTGATCCTTTGGCTGCTATTTCATACATTTTCAGTCTGTTAATAAACAACTGTCAAGCTTGCTTTACAGTGGGAAACTATGCATGCATTGACGAAATGCTGCTGGGTTTCCAGGAAAAGTGTAAGTTTCGTGTGTGCATGACAAGTAAACCAAAAAGGTATGGGCTAAAAGTGGGCTGATGTGAAAACAAGTTACTTGTACAATGGCTGTGTTTATATTGGAAAAGATTCTGATGGGAAAGGACTTCCAGCTGAGATGCAAAGTTATTCTAAACCAGCACAGGCTGTACTCGGACTGAGCGAACCTCTGGATGGTAGTAATCGCAACATAACAGCCGATAACTGGTTTACGTCAGTTGAGCTTGTTCAGATTTTTAAAACCAAAGGTCTGACTTACGTAAGTACTTTGAGGAAATATAAACGAGAAATACCACCAGAATTTCAGGCTAACATATCTCACCCAGTTGGCTCGTCATTATACGTCATTATTGTCACATGTCCCAAAACGGAATAAATCAGTCTGGAAAAGACAAGGACAGAGAAAAAGAAGAGATCATAGAATTCTACAACTGCACGAAAGGAGCAGTTGACAGTCTGGATCAAAAGTGTGCCAATTATTTGATGGCTAGGTGTACTCAGCGGTGGCCAATGGCTTTGTTTTGTACCATGCTTGATATTGCTGGGGTGAACAGTTATATCCTCTACTATTCTATTAAGATAGAAAATGCTGAGTCACATGGTTTGTTTCTGAAAAATTTAGGTCTTTAACTCGTTATGCCAAATATTTTGCAGTGAATTTACAATAATCGCTTACCTGTGGACTTCGACAGGTGATGAGTCGAATTTGTGGAGTTCAGCTTCCTCCTAGGGGTGACAATGACCCGATTCCAACAGAAAAAGGAAGGGGTGTTATATTTGTCCCTCCAAAATGGACAGGAAGACAAACGAGTCTTGTAAAGCATGCCAGCGACTTACGTGTGGAATGTTCAGCGTGCGATACTGTCTCAACTGTGATCCAAAATTAGTGCTGTTGAGGAACAAGTAATCTAGCATGTGAATCAAGATTTCTGTAAACTTTGAACACGATATCTCCTTTTTATTAATATGACTGTAAAAATATCTTAAATTTGCTCAAAAAATGCCATTCCATTTTGAAAAAAAGTGAAGTGCTTTTCTTTGTGACTAAAATTTACATAGTGCTCCATTTTTTTGAAAAACTGACTGTCACAAACTATAATTTTTGTGGAACAGCGTTTTTTGTATTTAATAGCTGATAAAGATGTGTAAGACAAAGCAGGAGTTTCATTTATCAGTTTAGATTTGTTAGAAAAGGAAAATAATTTTCTGGGTTGTTTAGACCCTCCCCATACCAGTTGTGTTTCTAAAATCCACCACACCCGCTGAGGATAAAAATAAAAAAATCTTTCACAACCCCTTCCAAGGAAAAGTTGTATCCACGCTAC
Organism: Anabrus simplex; assembly: GCF_040414725.1. Taxonomy (NCBI): domain Eukaryota; kingdom Metazoa; phylum Arthropoda; class Insecta; order Orthoptera; family Tettigoniidae; genus Anabrus; species Anabrus simplex. Next base: position 1,073,237,806 of record NC_090265.1, on the reverse strand, counting down.
TGGCCTGGACTTATACCCGATTCACTGAAATTATTTTGTGGGTATGCCACTGCATCCACTCACCATTTAACGTACAAGGTAAGCCCAAAGAATGGTTGGATACTCAAAATACACCACCATACATGATGCGGTTATGGCTCGAAAGTACTAAAGAAAGGTAAGGGACGGGATTTAGTGTTTTAAGTAGAATCCGAATCAATAGGAAGTGACTTCCGATTTTTAAAATGTTTCATGCATCGACTGCGATTCAAGACTCGGCCGTCTTGATCAGAAGATAGAACCATTGGAACTGAGTTATCATGCCCGCTAAGTACAAAATAGTTACCCGCACTTTTGATGGTGCCATTTGAGGTTCCAATCAGTCAACGGGCATTTGCAAAATATATAGGCTTACCTATAGAACTTAGGTATGCATCCACAATCTGTCTTGCTACTGTTAGAATTTAAAAAAACTTTTTCATAACTTACCAAGAATGCCCGTAGTTTTGGCTTCTTTATGACAAATTGGTCCATCTTCAAAAAAAGTTACTTACATTGCAAAAAATGAACCCACAACCCCGTTAACTTGGTGGTCACGTTCCGGCCCCCTACTGAGTAATCCCTTGCTAATTATTGCCCTTTTCCTCTTTTCTTCACATTAGTCAACACACGGTTATATTCCCAATACTGAGGCCTCTACAGGGAAATATCCCCGCTCATCACAATCCTAAGCTTTTCCTTTCATTCAAGTAGTACAAATATGGAAAATTATGTATGGCCCTACTGAGCCTTGCTAGTAGATTCTTTGTCGCTATGTTAATTTAACATTTTGGCGTAAGTTTAAGTTGTTCGCACCGTGCGTAAAACAAGGCTGATCCTCGCTCTAGTTTCAGGAAACATTTTGGCGGGCCCCCTATCCCTCCCACCCCCTTGGCTATGCCAGTGGTAACTACTATCCAGTTGTTGAACTGATGGACATTCCAACAACTCCCTACACCACTGATGACTGTACTGTCTTTTGATTTCTTATACTTGTGTATTGACTATCATGCTATTACATTGAAGTATTTTATTGAAATAAAATTATTTTTACTTCTACAGTGTTTGTGTTTTCTACCTGTTTCAGAATTTACCAGTAATAGGTACTGATGTTTAAGAGACATGTTTTTCAGTGGGATAACACAGTAAATCAGTGTGTTCAACTGCTTGGACAAACAGTAATACGTAGGTCAAGACATAAGTCATGGCAACTATTTTTTTTTTCTTGCGAACAGGGGACAACATGGAAAATCTAAGATATGCATTTGGAAACGTACGGTATGTACTTGAGTATGATGCCACTAGATGGTGTATGTAAACAACAGTGTCGGTCTAAGCATGCCCCCAAGTTTAGTGTATGAGTGAGTGAGAGCGTCACAAAATGTAAGTCAACAAGCAGGAGCAACGATCGAATATTAAAATAGCAGTTCTCCGCAGCAGAAATGCATAACAATGCTATGGAGAGCTGTGGAAAGCATTAGTTGTGCATGCCATGCTCTATAGAACAGGGGCGAGGTGGGTGGAGACGTTCAAACGGGGTAGAGTATCAACTACCTATTTGCCTCACCCAGGCCATCCAGTGTCCATGGACAAAGCGATACACATGCAGTGAGTGGTATTCAGCGCCTGCCCCACAGCTGGCAATGCACAGTGGAAACCTTGGGTGATTATTTTGAAGGTCTGTAGCTAGTGGAGACCTGTCCGTTGTACATAGTCTTGTGTATTTGCTGTCTATACCATAATAAAACAATGTTTACCAATGACCTGTGTTCTGTCACTTTCCTATGAGAATCTCCTGAAGTCAGAATTTATCTTCAGGCACTTTGCATAAGTACATGCCCTACATTTCCAAATGCATATCTTAGTTTTTCCGTGTTGTCTCCTGTTCGTGAGAAAAAAAAATAGTTGCCATGACTAATGACTCAACCCTCGTATTACAAAGGATTACTAATACTGAATTATCGTTAAGACATGAAATCTATATGTCCGACGGTTCAAGTCACATTGGTAGAAAAAAAAATTTCACCATCAGAATGTTGGGTGGTGGTATAAAATTTCTAATCACTAGATTGCATGCCAAAAGCCTGGATTCAATTTGAAACCTCTCTGGAGCGGTCATACGATGCTGTTGATGGTGATACGTACTTCACTGGGGACGTTAAGCCTTTAGCAGACCTCTTGGTGCTATTCGACAGAAGTAGGCTACATCCCAGGTGGATTTCACCCTCTCCCTTCCTACTATCATACATCATGTCATTCATTTCATCTCATTAACTCCTCTGAGGAGGTTGATGTCAGGAAGGGGATCTGGTTGTAAAAACTTGCTATGAAGATTCATATCACTTCATACCCAACCTCATAGAGGAACGGAACAAAGGTTGAGCATACACACACAGAAAGAGAGAGAGAAAGAGAGAGAGAGAGAGAGAGGGGGGGGGGGAGGGGTTGATAACATGTTGAATTCTCTCTGAATAAAAACCCAATATATTCTGTACATGCTAACAAAAAAGTAGATCAGTTTTTATTCAATACTTGTGTATTCTGATACTGGGTACGGAATGATAGTAAAGTTTTGCTTCATATGGAACGTATTATGATTTAGGCCAGTCCAAGAATTGTAATGAGTTAAAAAGGTGAGAAGTAGGTTGTATGGAAGCCAAACTGTTGCGGGCAGCCTCTGAAGGACTTTTGATAGGAATGAAGGAAGTACATTTCTTCTTATACTGAGGCAACTAAGCTTTTAGTATCCTCATGGTTTTAAATAATAACAAATGTTTTTTGTGTTTCTCCTGATACTGCACGATGCACTTTGTTTTTGATACCGATTTTGTGAACTTGTATACACCATTATTAACCCCTGCGGGTGGGGGACGCACATGTAGAATACACCCGCGGTATCCCCTGCCTGTCGTAAGAGGCGACTACAAGGGACGACCAAGGGATGATTGAATTTGAACCATGAAACTACTCTTGATTCGTACCATCATGCGGGGAACACCATGGGTTGCATGTACTTGCGAGTAGTATCACTAAGTTGGTACGAAATAGGTTTGTGATTAGTTGCAGTAAAAAGCCTGGCCTGGTGGATTCCAGTACCCGTGTGTCGTACCCATGTGAGCAACACCGCGGGTCTGGGCGTAGCCTGTGAGTTGTACTGCTATATGAGCGGCACCATGGGTCAGCGTTGCCTGTGATTGGTACCCACTATGTGAGGAACACCACGGTAATACTGGCGCCCGTGACTAGTACACCTAGGTGAGGAACCTTACCGGTTTGCGTTGGCTATGAGTGGTGCCACTGTGTGAAAAACACCATAGGTCTGCGTTCCCTGTACGAATTTCAATACTTGTGAGTAGTACCATCTTGTGTGGACCACCATGAGTCTTCGCTACTTTTGATGAGTACCCCAAAATGACAAATACCATGGTTCTACTTTACTTGCGACATGTACCATTCTGTGGGGCCTTAGACGTGAATTTAGCACCCCTTCAGACATCAAGCATCATTGTGCTTTATAAATGGTCCGTTGGTCAGTAATACTCTAATTAACTACCTTCTTTTTGAGTCTCATCCACTGTTTTTGTTTGTTTGTTTGTTTTTGTTTTTTGTAGGGCTCATGTCCATCCATTAATTCTTCATGACATTTTTTATTTTATTTTGGTCAGTGGATGAATTTGAATTTTTTGTTATTTCATTTCGTACCATTAGGGGCCGATGACCTCGATGTTAGGCCCCTTTAAACAACAAGCATCATCATCTATACACCGTTATGATCCACTAGTAATTTACATAATGTGCATGAGACCCAGGATTCTGAGGAACAGCAAGTCTATCTGTACTAACAAATGGAAGTCGAAGTGTTGTGATATTATAAAAGGTAGGTATAATAATGCAAATAGCCATGATTTGATGAGGCACTTCCAGGCACCTTAGAAACTTAAAACTTGGTACAGGAGTGATACCTCCAAGATCCCCAGAAAAATTGAAAATGTCCAAGAACTTCCTTAGGGGGGAAAAGCTGGCGGAGCACACATGCGTGTGTGTCAAATTTGGTGTTCAAAAGCGAAACAGTACAAGCATTATTTTCACCCAGTGTCCAAGTGACGAAGCACTGACTTGTTGGAAATTTTAACCCAACATGAATGAACATTTTATCTTGTCATCATAACCATCACATGTGTTTTAATTGTCTTGTCATTTTGTCAAAACTTTTAGCTGATTTTATCATCATAATTATCACATGTATTTTAATTGTCTTGCCATTTTGTCAAATCTTTTAGCTGAAGACGTTCCATAATCAGAACGAAACATGTCCTAGAGATTAAGCTGGATTATATCATGTAATTAATAAAACCATTATATAGAAAATGACAAGTATTGGAAGGTGGGAATCTCCTTATAACTTAACCTTAGTTAAGCCAATACGGGACAAAATATGAGATTTATAAGCTGTAATGGAAAATTTACCATCACCTAGAGTCCAACCATCTCAACCATTTCTCAACGCTTGTGTGGACTATGCAGGCCCAATATTGATCAAGTGTGGGAATGTGTAGAGCACAACACTGAAATGCTATATTGCAACATTCATCTGCTTGTCAACACAGGCAATCCATCTAGAAGTGGTTAGTAATCTGTTTTCAGATATACAGTGATAACGGAACCAATTTCGTTGGAGCAAACCAACAACTACAGGATCTGAGAAAATATTTTCTGTCAGAATCATTCAATCTACAACTTCACGAGCATACAGCAGCAGAGCAGCTAATCTGGCATTTCATACCCCCAAGTTCACCTCACTTCAGCAGTCTGTGGGAAGCAGCGGTAAAATCCATGAAATACCATTTTTAATGTGTAGTAGAAAGCTGGCATTTGAGGAATTAAGTACACTAACTGCTTAGATAATCTACCCACCTCCTTTACAGTGGTGGATGGGAGTTATTACCAAAATTCACCCAGGCTAGGATAGAGTGGTGAGAGTGGTAACACTGCAAACCAAGGCAGGCACACTTACGTGTCCTATTCACAATTTGGTGTTACTGGCTACTCAGTAGGAAGTCTTTTAAGACAATGGAACAGTCTTGTATTGTATTGTATTGTATTGTATTGTGTACGTTGCGTAGACTTGTCAATGATATATTGGAATTTACTGACAATTGAACAGTGTACATAATATTGTAATTCAAGGGAGGGGAGTATGTTTAAGTTATGTTTTTTAATGTATGTTTAAGTTATGTTCGTTTTATGTTTAGGATATGTTTGTTTTGAAAGGTTGTACTGAGGGTATTGGTGTGTTGGCAACAGTTAGTTGTCACAACGTGGCAGTAGAATATAGTTGATTATCTATTACAGTAGTATCAGTCATGGCAAAAGAACGGTTAACAAATCATGCAGGGTGAAATAATGTAACAACTTTCCAGTCTGTCAAACACGCACATCCTGAGATCACATTTGTTTGGAGCTCCATAATTTAAAAATCCATATTAACGCTATATTTCTATATTTTTGGCCCCGTAGGGCTTACCGAGTTTTGTTCTTTGCATCAAAGGCCTTAAAATGAGCTTCTGTCTAGTCTTTGTGCGACAAATTCGATTTTGATGTAGATGTTGATTCCCATAGGGAACCTGAAATATTTGTCCCGAATGAGTAAATTTATAATACCAATATAATGGTCTGTTATTGGACATTATAAATTTTCCAGCTAACTCATTCTTGGTGCCTGCGTTTCGCCCTTGTGTGCTAAGTTAGGCTCGTCAGTTGGGACTTAGCACACCACCCAAGACGCAAGGCTAGTGCATACCGTGGAGGCCACTGCATAGGCTCTTTGAAGCCACCAGCAGTGCCAATGCACTATGAGAGCTATGTCTCATTTCCAAAAATGGCAATGTAGCTCTCTATAGGTGAAATTATTTTTAAAATCGGTTCAGTAGTTTTTGAGTCTATCCGTTACAAACAAATATACAAATATTTCGTCTTTATAATATTAGTATAGATGATAAAACAACCTGTGTCCTGATACACTTTACTTCGTCCATTGTGGCAACCCATAATTGTGGGAAGTCATTGATTCATTCAATAAATATACAAATCTGTAAAAAAAACACTATTATACCAACATCAACTTAAAATGATCAATCAATCAATCAATCAATCAATCAATCAATCAATCCTGATCTGCATTTAGGGCAGTCGCCCAGGTGGCAGATTCCCTATCTGTTGCTTTCCTAGCCTTTTCCTAAATGATTTCAAAGAAATTGGAAATTTATTGAACATCTCCCTTGGTAAGTTATTCCAATCCCTAATTCCCCTTCCTATAAATGAATATTTGCCCCAGTTTGTCCTCTTGAATTCCAACTTTATCTTCATATTGTGATCTTTCCTACTTTTATAAACGCCATTCAAACTTATTTGTCTACTAATGTCATTCCAGACCATCTCTCCACTGACAGCTCAGAACATACCACTTAGTTGAGCAGCTCTTCTTCTTTCTCTCAGTTCTTCCCAACCCAAACATTGCAACATTTTTGTAATGCTACTCTTTTGTCGGAAATCACCCAGAACAAATCGAGCTGCTTTTCTTTGGATTTTTTCCAGTTCTTGAATCAGGTAATCCTGGTGAGAGTCCCATACACTGGAACCATACTCTAGTTGGGGTCTTACCAGAGACTTATATGCACTCTCCATTACATCCTTACTACAACCCATAAACATCCTCATAACCATGTGCAGAGATCTGTACCCTTTATTTACAATCTCATTTATGTGATTACCCCAATGAAGATCTTTCCTTATATTAACACCTAGATACTTACAATGATCCCCAAAAGGAACTTTCACCCCATCAACGCAGTAATTAAAACTGAGAGGACTTTACGTATTTGTGAAACTCACAACCTGACTTTTAACCCCGTTTATCAACATACCATTGCCTGCTGTCCATCTCACAACATTTTCGAGGTCACGTTGCAGTTGCTCACAATCTTGTAACTTATTTATCACTCTATAGAGAATAACATCATCCGCAAAAAGCCTTACCTCGGATTCCACTCCTTTACTCATATCATTTATATATATAAGAAAACATAAAGGTCCAATAATACTGCCTTGAGGAATTCCCCTTTTAATTATTACAGGGTCAGATAAAGCTTTGCCTACTCTAATTCTCTGAGATCTATTTTCTAGAAATATAGCAACCCATTCAGTCACTCTTTTGTCTAGTCTAATTGCACTCATTTTTGCCAGTAGTCTCCCATGATCCACCCTATCAAATGCTTTAGACAGGTCAATCGCGATACAGTCCATTTGACCTCCAGAATCCAAGATATCTGCTATATCTTGCTGGAATCCTACAAGTTGAGCTTCAGTGGAATAACCCTTCCTAAAACTGAATTGCCTTCTATCGAACCAGTTATTAATTTCACAAACATGTCTAATATAATCAGAAAGAATGCCTTCCCAAAGCTTACATACAATGCATGTCAAACTTACTGGCCTGTAATTTTCAGCTTTATGTCTATCACCCTTTCCTTTATACACAGGGGCTACTATAGCAACTCTCCATTCATCTGGTATAGCTCCTCCGACCAAACAATAATCAAATAAGTACTTCAGATATGGTACTATATCCCACCCATTGTCTTTAGTATATCCCCAGAAATCCGATCAATTCCAGCCGCTTTTCTAGTTTTCAACTTTTGTATCTTATTGTAAATGTCATTATCATACGTAAATTTTATTACTTCTTTGGCCTTGGTCTCCTCCTCTATCTTGACATCATCCTTGTAACCAACAATCTTTACATACTGCTGAATGAATACTTCTGCCTTTTGAAGATCATCACATACACAGTCCCCTTGTTCATTAATTATTCCTGGAATGTCCTTCTTGGAACCTGTTTCTGCCTTAAAATACCTATACATACCCTTCCATTTTTCACTAAAATTCGTATGACTGCCAAAGAATGACAAAGAATGACATGTTATGTTCTACTAGAACATCCTCAGATTCTATCAAATCACTTAAATGCATACACAGTATATATTACAGTATTGTTTATGCTGTGTAAACTTGTCAATGATAGAGAGTTAGGTGATAATATGTAAAAGTCTTAACAAATAATGATTGTATAAGTATTCAACCATCACTGTATTAACATAATGAAATACTTCTGTACTTATCTAGACTGCCCAAGCTTAGTCCGTTGTCGCCAAACACTATTTCAGGACTGTGGTCATGGAGAGGCTAGTGGAAATTTTTGGGCATAGCATACTGTTCCGCAGAGAGGGGAGGGGAAGCAAGGGAGGTGTGGGTGGAACACGTGCATGTGTGTGGTTCGACTCATTGTCAATAGTATGAGACATCAGAGTGGGCTTTCTGTAATCTTCTTGTCAGTTTCTGGTTCCATTGTGACAGTAGCAGGATTGAATACAATGATATACAGAGCCATTTCCATACCAATGAGCACAACGGATTTCAATGAAGAGATACAAATAATTAAACAAATCAAAAACACCACCCTCTGGGTACAGTAGATGAACTATTAAATAAACATAAGTAAAATGCCTGGGAAGCCACCAGACATGACAGTGAAAAATATGTAGTTCTCAACTGTTGTTGTTTGAGTCATCAGTCCATAGACTGGTTTGATACAGCTCTCCATGCCACCCTATTATGTGCTAACCTTTTCATTTCTATGTAACTATTGCATCCTACATCTGCTCTAATCTGCCTGTCATATTCATACCTTGGTCTACCCCTACCATTCTTACCACCTACACTTCCTTCAAAAACCAACTGAACAAGTCCTGGGTGTCGTAAGATGTGTCCTATCATTCTATCTCTTCTTCTCATCAAATTTAGCCAAATCAATCTCCTTTCACCAATTCGATTCAGTATCTCTTCGTTCGTGATCCGATCTATCCATCTCACCTTCAGCATTTTTCTGTAACACCACATTTCAAAAGCTTCTATTCTCTTTCTTTCTGAGCTAGTTATCGTCCATGTTTCACTTCTATAGAATGCCACGCTCCACACAAAAGTCGTATATCAATGTTTGAAGTGAGCCAATTTCCTTTCTTAAGAAAGCTCTTCCTTACTTGTGCTAATATGCATTTTATGTCCTCGTTACTTCTGCCATCGCTAGTTATTTTACTACCCAAGTAACAATATTAATTTACTTCCTTTAAGACTTCATTTCCTAATTTAATATTTCCTGCATCACCTGCCTCCATTTGACTGCACTCCATTACTTTTGTTTTGGACTTATTTATTTTCATCTTGTACTCCTTACCCACGACTTCGTCCATACCATTCAGCAGCTTCTTAAGATCTTCTGCAGTCTCAGATAAAATAACAATATCATCGTCAAATCTCAAGGTTTTGATTTCCTCTCCTTGGATTTTGATTTTCTTTGTTGTGTGTTCTATGTAAACATTGAAAAGGATAGGGGGGACAAACTGCAGCCTTGCCTCACTCCTTTCTGGATTGCTGCTTCATTTTCAAAGCCCTCGATTCTTATTACTGCAGACTGATTTTTATACAGATTGTAGATAATTCTTCATTCTCGGTATCTGATCCCAATCACCTACAGAATCTTAAATAGCTTGGTCCAATCAACATTATCGAATGCCTTTTCTAGATCTACGAATGCCATGTACGTGGGCTTGTCCTTCTTGATTCGATCCTCTAAGATCAGACGTAAAGTCAGGATTGCTTCGCATGTTCCTACATTTCTTCTGAAGCCAAATTGATCTTCTCCCAACTCAGCTTCAACTTGTTTTTCCATTCTCCTGTAAATAATAAATGTTAAAATTTTGCAGGCATGATATACTAAACTAATGGTGTGATAGTTTTCACACCTGTCAGCACCGTCTTTCTTGGGGATTGGTATAACAATATTCTGCCGAAAATCAGATGGGACTTCTGTCTCATACATCTTACACACTAAATGGAATACCCTTGCCATGCTGATTTCTTCTAAGGCAGTCAGTAATTCAGAGGGAATGTCATCAATTCCAAGTGCCTTATTCCTATTTAGGTCTCTCACAGCTCTGTCAAACTCTGACCTCAAAATTGGGTCTCCCATTTCATCAGCATCAACAACCTCTTCTTGTTCCAGAACCAAATTATCTGCATCTTCACCTTGATACAACTGTTGGACATGTTCCTGCCATCTTTCTGCTTTGTCTTCTTTCCCTAGCAGTGGCTTTCCATCCGAGCTCTTAATATTCATACACCTAGATTTCCTAGAACCATACAACCTTTGACATCCTTGCACTTTCTATCCACTTCATTCTTTAATCGCCTGTATTCTTTTCTGCCCTCTTTATTTCTAGCATTCTTGTATTTTCGTCGTTCATCAATCAGGTCTAATATCTCCTGAGTTATCCACTGATTCTTAGTTGATTTTTTCTTCCTTCCTAACATTTCTTCAGCAGCCCTACTGACTTCATTTTTCATGACTATCCACTCTTCCTCTATTGTGTTTCCTTCAGCCTTTTCATTTAGTCCTTGTGCAACATGTTCCTTGAAACAATCCCTCACACTCTTTTCTTTCAACTTATCTAGATCCCATTTTTTTTTTTGCATTCTTTCCTTTCTTCAATTTCTTGAACTTCAGATGGCATTTCATGACCAACAAGTTGTGGTCAGAGTCCACATCTGCTCCTGGGAAAGTTTTGCAATCCAACACCTGGTTTCTGAATCTCTGCCTAATCATAATGAAGTCTACTTGATACCTTCCAGTGTCTCCAGGTCTCGTCCACATATACAGCCATTGTTTGTGGTGTTTGAACCAAGTATTGACAAGGACTAAATTATGATCAGTGCAGAATTCAACCAGCCGACTTTCTCTTTCGTTCCTTTGTCCCAATCCGAATTCTCCTACTGTATTACCTTCTCTTCCTTGGCCTACCACTGCATTCCAGTCTCCCATCACAATTAGATTCTCGTAACCTTTTACGTATTGTATTAAATCTTCTATCTCTTCATATATTCTTTCGGCTTCCTTTAGTAGGCACACAGACCTGTACTACTGTGGTTAACAAAAACACATGCAAAGTAGCTAATATTTTCAAAAAACAAGGTCTAAAAGTAGCCTATAGAATGAACAACACACTTTAAACACAATCAGCAAGTGCAACCTAAACAAAAATGACCCTTTCTCCACGTCAGGAATCAATGAACTCAAATGCCAAGAACCTAACTGCAATGCCACAAATATAGGCCAAACAAAACATAATTTCCATGCAACATACAAAGAACACAAAAACGCAATCAGATACAATTGGTATTCAGCCCTCGGAGAGCACGTGTACAACAGTTCACACCATTTCACAGACATCAATACAGATAAAAAAATTTACACATCGAAAAAAAAAAAGGGGGGTGGAGGGAGGGGTCTAATGAAACCAACCTAAATGACCATGCACATTTAAAAAATTCCCCCTTTTCGCTTTACTGGTCAAACACTTACTCTTTAAATTAGCACTTAATGAGCTTTATCATAAAAATAATGTTTAATAGATACTTTCTATTTCAATTCCATACTTTATTTACCCCAAAATCATTAACTTGCTTTTATCCATAATTCATAAAATACATTATAACATGAAGAAGGTTAATAACCTTCTCTCCCCTCTGCAGTAAATGAAGGAAGGCTCCACAATGCTCCCCTCGCTCTGCCCCTACTCACCATTCCCTCTCCTTGGTACAGTATGCTAGATTATAACATGGAGAAGGAATTAACCTGCTCTCCAATATATATTATATATCTTCTCTTCTGAATCTCTATTCATTCATTCACTGTGTTCCTTTCAGCATTCTTCTATCCATCCACAACGTTCCACTAGCTCCTCCCTTGCTTCCCTTCCCCTCTCTGTGGAACAGTATGCTATGCCCAAAACTTTTCACTAGCCTCTCCATGACCACAGTCCTGAAACAGTGTTTGGAGACAACAGACTAAGCTTCGGCAGACTAGATAAATACAGAAGTATTCCAATATGTTAACACAGTGATGGGTGAATACTTATACAATCATTATTTGTTAATACTTGTACATATTATCACCTAACTCTCTATCATTGACAAGTTTATGCAACGTAAACAATACTGTACATATACTGCATATGCATGATTTAAGTAATTATCTGATAAACTCACCAACAATCCAATCATGCTTACCGGGAATAAAATCAGTGAGGTTATTTATTTGAAGGCATATTGTACATCTATCTGGTAGATATATTTACACTGTTGTTGTACTTTAATCTTGGATTATAATTAACTATGTGCTCACTCGTGATGAAACACCCTCTCGCCATTTAGAGTCTAACTATTATCACCGGACGCCTGTTAAATTTTAAATACTATTTTCAGAAATTCAGTGAACAGGGAAAGTCACACAATACTACAACACTGCATAATCATTATTGCATTATGTAATTATATTACTTTTTGCTTAATGAATAACAGGAATTTTACTTTTTAAAAATGGAAATACTGTCATTCCCATCCAAGGAATTGTAAATCGTAGCTTGTACACTTAAACACTGTACCTCTGTAGATTGTAACACAAAAATTAAAACTAACTTTATATACCAACACAGCATAAAATCAAACCAGAATGTCTTGAAGAGATCAGTTTTTTTGTTGCGATTATAGTTTTATTTTAAATAATGTATCCCTATCAGCACTTTGCTGAGTAGTGGAGGAGAGCTTCGTAATTAAAATTGAACGTCTATGCTCCTTCGCTTCCCTGCAAAGTGTATTTGCTCTCTCGCTTCACTGTGACGTATGCTTCCTATGTAAGCTGCCCGTATTTATATCAGGCCCGCCTGGTTGTACTGCGCTAGCCTCAATGGGCGACCAGCTGAGCACCTCTGATTTAAACTGGCCATCTCAGAAACCACTGACAATGTTGCTCAGCTATCATGTCCCCATAGCAAATCCCTTAGCCAACAGAATGGGATGGCATACCACAGTAGTTCCCATGCCATGTAACTTATGTCTATACACTACTCAACCCAACATTAAATCTGTGGATAGTTCTCTCATACTTACTCCTGAGACAAACATATACAAAGTATTTGTAAACTGTTGCTTATTGAAACGGTTACTAGAAAATTTGAGTTGCTACTTACAGAACTAAAAAGTCAGAAAATGTTTACAGTCAGTCAAATGTGATCTAGAATCCACATTTTTATTTATAATGAGGTTATTGTATACAGAAGATTTTATTTTACACACTTTACTATAATAATTATGTATATGCAAATTAATTGAACACAATGTACATTTCAATAAAAAGTTATAAAACTAGCTTTCTGCTTAAAAAAAGTAATATTTACAACACTACATACATTGATAATGATAGAAGGTCCCAAGATTGAGATCTGAATGATTCCCAATTCTGAATTTTAAACATAATTTGTATTTGATCAAAGCTGAGAACTATATGCTGGCCACTTGGGCACAATAAGAACACTTTGGGCTAATTAATTGTCTCTCTTGAAAAGGGAGATTGGTTAACAACATAATCAAGTGGTGCAATATGGTACACTACTCAATCCTGAGGCAAATTTAGAAGAGAACCAAATGAAAGTAATCTGGTTCTCTTGTACTTCTGTTTATCTGCATCAGAGATCAGCAAGTGTAGCTAGGATAGCTCACAGTTATTTTCAGCTAAATCCACTTGATGCTATAAATATTCCTTACATGAAGGTTTCATCAGGTAGAGTAGCCATTCCAGCTTACTGTAAAGACTGGAGCAACAAGTCAACATTCTTCTTGAATTCAGGGTTACCAGTGGTTGAAACCTAAAAACAAAAAATTCATATTTCGTATTGTAATATTTTAAGATACAAGAAGCATAAAGTATTTCATGACATGTAATTGTGTGCCTGCAGTTGTATGCAATTGAATTATCTTTTCAGGTCATCAATACCAGACTAACAGCTAACGCAAGAGATACTGTGATTGTTGTGATACATACTATAATATGGGAAGCCGAGCATTTAATTCAAGGACTAATATTTGATGATGATGCTTGTTGTTTAAAGGGGCCTAACATCTAGGTCATTGACCCCAGATTAAGATTTATTTAGCAACTAGTGCACACACACACACACACACACACACACACACACACACACACACACACACACACACACACGCACACACGCACACACACACGCGCACACACACACACACACACACACACACACACAGACAGAGTTTGCACTCTCCATCACTTATGCACCAATACAATCACATTGATTCCACAGGTACACACAACAGAATTACCAATATTGTACGTAGTCCTGTCTTAATAAGCCAGTGTCGCTTGTTCGTCGGTCACACACTCAAATAGTCTCCGTCTGATGTGCCTTGCTGGTCTTCGCCAAAGGTGGTGGAGGTGTTTATTGCTTTAAGAAGAAGTACAACTAGGCATCCATCCTCTATAAAACTAAATCAGAGGGAAAAAGTGGAAGGAGTCTGACACTTCAAAAAATGAAAGTATCAGCCAAAGAAAAAGAAAAAAAAGAAGAAAAAAAAGGAAAAAAGCCACGAAGGGCATGAAAATGAAAAACTTTTTAGGCCTCCATATGTAATACAGTTAGTCAGAAAAGAACAAAAGTTGACCAAGGAAGGTCAGATTGGATAGATGAAAGTGAGAAGCTTGGCAAAAGTAGGTGGAAGCAATGCCTGGAATCACCTAAGGGCCTCATGGTCGCCAACCCAAGCTCAAAAGTTAAGAGCCCCTGGGGACCCTTTTAGTTGCCTCTTACAACAGGTAGGGGTTACCGTGGATGTTATTCTACCACCCCGACCCACAGGAGGAGTCTTCGCCAGACTCCATGGTGACCCAACAACCAGAGCGCTCCACACTGCAGGCAGAATCGGGACCGAACACAATTTTACAGAGGACACAGTGGGAACACAACTCCGTAACTCAAACACTTCACAACAAAAACAGAAGCTCTGCTTTGTACATGACAATATTCCACAGCAGTACACACACAATACTCGGTGCTCTATGACAGTCAACTCAACAACAGAACACGCACTACACTCAATTGTACTCGATTCTGACTGTCTGCCTGCCTGCTTTATATGGGCCAGATCAGTTACTTGAGATATTATCAGAGAGGGGAGGTCTCCAGAAGTCTCTCGATTTGAAGATTCTGGGCTCAGTCGCCCAGAGACTT
Source organism: Anabrus simplex (assembly GCF_040414725.1). Lineage (NCBI taxonomy): Eukaryota > Metazoa > Arthropoda > Insecta > Orthoptera > Tettigoniidae > Anabrus > Anabrus simplex. Next base: position 1,073,222,582 of record NC_090265.1, on the reverse strand, counting down.
CTAGGGGGATGTTCGAAAGGGACTGGCCTCACTCTTCTCGTCCTTCCCAAGTGGTAGCCGCAGCAGTGGGACAGAGCCAATAAACTTGATATCATTAATAACATTGATCGCTCACGGGCGGGGATAGACTAAGTTGCTCCTTCCACTTTGGAACAGCACAACAACATACTTGCCAACTTTTTAGAAATCAAAAATAGGAAGATTTTTTAATTATTGCACCACGGTCTACGTAAAATTGGACAGGATAGAAGGCATACATATCTACAGTTACAGTGTGAATTGACCATTAAATTTCAAAATTAAATCAAGCTATGAAAACATAAAAGTGGTTACAAGAAAATGTATGGTCTACCTAATCATTCTCATTTATGAGACATACATACAAATAATAATATTTATATCACACCAACACATGCAACAAAATGCAGAATAGTTCCCTTTATTAGACTGTAAATTGAATAGAATTTTAATTTTATAGGTATTTCTGAACACTTGGAGATAACGCTTGTTATGTTTTTTGACCATAATGTGAAGAGAAAATACCAGAAACTGTCACCGACACAACTTCCTGAAATACATGCAACTCTTAAAATTATGGAGTAAGAATGAACACAAACGCACAGAAATATGTGAAACTACCACATACAAAACAGATTAATGTGTCTCATACATTATTAACATACGACTTTGACAGGGGGGAAAAAAACAAAGAACTGCAAGAAAAAACACGTGGCCTACAACTCCAGAAATGATGTTAACAGTGCGCGAACCACACAATAACAAACTCATTCTTTCATCTTGATTAACTGAGTCACTAGCACGCGCTAGCCTCTCTTGCTTGCAGGATGATTTCCGTTCCAAATCTCCGGCTGTAAAGCACACACGATACACAAAGGCGATGGACGATACATTCGCGAAATAAAGCATCAAAAAATACTCTTAGAAATGTGGTTGCGTAAATTACACAAGCAGATACAAATTTATCATTTATCCTAGGGGAAGATTATTGACCATACTGGAGGTTATATTGGTCAAAAGTAGGAAGAAGTAAGAATAAATCAGAAAATCGGAAGACGAGTTAATAAAATGGAAAGTTTTTGGGTAAATCAGAAGGGTTGGCAGGTATGTGACAACCATCCTGCAACAATGCCTAAAGCATAGAGATGTTGAGATACGGTTTTTGAAAGTCATCAGATCGTTTGTGCACAAGATTTGGAATGAATCTGAAGCTCCCAGCAGGAATGTGTCACATGTAGCTAGGAGTGAAAAGCATTTGCAGCATTCAGGCAATATGAAGACAACACAGTTCATACAATAGGTGCAGAATATTATTGATGAGAACCCCCGAATGTTCATGAAGACCATTGTCATAAGGTCCAATCTATACTGTGTAGCCCAAGGACTTTCATTTAACTTGTATGTTGTGAGGAAAGAGAAGTTCATATCGATGCACACAAGAACAACACTGCTCTGAGCAAAGTGATTGCTAGGGAGTGGATTTTTATGTAATTACCAGAGCTAGGGATTTCAGGTGTTGCACCTTAATAACGTTTTACTATTAAAACATTAAAACTGACTAAAAGGAAAACATAAAATAAACAATCTTAACTGTGTTTTGGTTGCACCTTTTCTCAATGACAGCACCTTTTAGCATTCTCTCCTGCCTCATATTTTTCTCCTTTGCTGTGTTTATTTCCATGGAATTCAATAAAGGAAACCAAACATCTGTGGTTTGATCTACTTTCCTCCCATTGACTGTTTTATAAATGGACAACTATCACACTTTCTATATGCTTGTTGTTAGAATTTACTGTTTTAAGGATGGTATCACATTACTCTTGCTTCAGCGCAGTCATGTTAGGCAAAAGCTTTCTGATTACTTTGAGCCTCAATGAACTCCCATTAGGCAAAAGTTCCACAAATCCGTTTGTGCTTTATCACACTACAGTTAGGTGAAAGCTTTAGAACAGGAAGAAAATGGGGAAGGTGAAGTCAAACTGACCAATTAGCAATCCCACCAATCAGTAGCACTGACTGATGTAGTGGGGAATGAATTTAGACTGTTGTAATTTTTCAGTCCAGAGTTCATTTTGGCTAGTGCATGGTGTCTTAGTCATTCTCCTTTGTAGCCAATATTCAACATGTCAAAACAGAAAATGAACCCTGGGAAAATGCAAAATGTTGTTAAACAGTTTAGTGCAGATAGATATTCAAAGTGATTGGTCTGTTTCGAGGTGTAATGTTTGTGATATTTCATTAAAACATTACTTAGTGAGCGAAGTTGCAACTTCACTGAAAAATGAAAAATAACAGTTTCTGGATGAGAGACTTCAATAACATAGTGACCAGGCGAGAGACTGCGCAGTTTGGATCTATAGCAGGTAGGTTCCTCTTCCATCTTCCTCAGTTCTCACTACATGGGGTACAGGCTTGACGGCTGGAGTGCTTATCTTTAGCCATATTAAGGCTGCATGTGATTTCCTACATGCTTAACCAAATGATTCCTAAGCTGTGACAAAGTACAAAGAACTGAACCTAAACAGGAATTGCAAGAGGAACATTTTTACTGTGCATGGTCACACTCTCCTGACAACTACCCTCACAAAATTGGAGGAACAGTCAGTGTCTTTAGAAAGATGAGCAATGGGCTGTTCTGATGGATGGGAAGGAAGCACCGGAGGGAACTGGAAAGCAGAAGCCGTAGCAGAGCTCAGCCATAAACCTTGACATTGAGATATTGCAAGTTGCAATCTACATGACTATATCATTACATATATGAGGTCTGTATTAGTACTATTATAATTCTGTTTTTTCTGAACTGATATACATTTGATGCTGTTGTTATGAAACTTGGAAGTCATCTTTGAAATATACGGTGCTGTGAAGGATTAGTGACAGTTGCTATGGTTATTATAAACAAGTCATTTATATTCTCTGAAGATTGTTTCCTTATATGGTGAATATTTTAAAATTATGAAATTCTATACATTTTATATGTATTTTATCTATACCATGAAGAACTTGGCATATTAACCTTTTTTTAATTGTACTGTATAACAACCAACATTAACTTTATGTGGAATACATAACCTCTTCTGCTCAAATGCCAACCTCACCTTCCCGGGATGAAAAAACATGCTTTCACAGACGAGGCTCTGTCGACCGAGTATAACCGGTATAACCGTTACATCAATTATGGAGGAAATGCTGTAATTTTAGCTAGTCCATTAGCTGAGAGATAGCATCCCCACCAATGGTCTTACTTCCTTCAGGCTAGCAACCCGTCGGAAGGACATTTGATTGCTTTCAAGTCTTGCAAAAGGAAAAGAAACCGGTCGGATATTAAAGATGACGAACATGGCAAAGAAAAGGTTAATGATGAGCATAATAAGTGGAAGAAAAATAATATATTTAAGTGTGCTACAGGGAATAGCACACAAAGACGATCAACTAGATGACATTCTCTCAAAAAAAGGACATCTCGATTGATTCAATCTCTGAAACCAAACGTAAACTACAAGGCTCAAAAGAAATGGTAAATTACCTACAATTTTATAATGGGGTCAAACAAGAGGATAGAGGTCAAGCGGGAGTCATGATCATGATACACAAAAGACAAGATCGAGAATAGATAACTACACTTTCTGGAATGAAAGAATTATTTCAATAAGACTACAGCTATCCAGAGGCTGTCTGACGGTCACAGGTGATTATGCCCCAGTAGAGGGACGATTAGAAGACAATGATAGTTTCTATAACAATGTACAGAAAGTAATTAACAAAATTAATAAGCAAGATATGATACTTTTAGTGGGAGATTTTTATGTCAGAGTAGGAAATAGCAAAATTCAGAACAATATAGGAACAAATGGGGAAAAAATCTGCAATAGTAATGGAAGGAAACTTACTGACTTTGTTCTCTTCAATCAGTTAAAAATTAGATGTTAGAGTATATCGAGGTCCTGAAATAGAAACAGATCATTTCTTAGTAGTTTCACCAGTCCGCATAAAGCCAAGGTGGATGAAGAAAAATACACCCTGCATGGAACAAAAAGAAACCACTTATTAAAATGGTCTTTTAAGAGATCCAAGCATAAAATGGCTATACCAAAATAGACTTAATAATCTAATTCAAGCAAAACCAGTGAGTACCAATGTAGAGGAAGAATGGTCAAATATTAACTTGGCTTTGAAACATGCAGTTTTTGAAATTTTAGGAATAAAAAGAAAATGGAAGAGAAAAAAGGGCCTGAGAATTTGGGATGAAGAGATAATAATGGTCATATCAGAAAACAGAGATGCTTACAAGAAATTTCTGTCAACTGGTAAAATAGAAGATAAACTAAAATACAATTATAAGAGAGCAGTAGCTAAATGAGAAGTTAGACGAAAATATAGAGAAAGTTGGGAGAATCTTGTTTTTACATTGGAAACAGACTTAACAAGACCACAACCACAACCTTATAAAATTCTGAAGAAATTAAACAGGGAAGTTGAGGAAGAGGTAAAACTTGAAACAATACCATCAAATGACTGGCTTAATTATTTTCAAACACTATGGACAAGTCCAAAAAATGAAGTGTTAACTTTACCAATATCTAACAACTATACATTGGAATCTATACCATTGGAAGAGCTAGACCAAACTTTGAAGAAGCTAAGGAATGGTAAAGCGCCTGGAGAGGATGCAATACATGCTGAACTGTTCAAATATTCAAGTAAAACTTTCAAACAAAGATTCCTCAGCTTTGTAAATCAAATTTGGAATGGAGACAATCAACCAGAAAGTTGGCAGAAAGCAATAGTTATCCCTCTTCATAAAAAAGGTGACATAAAAATCCGTGAAAATTACAGAGGAATTAGCATTGTTAACTCAGGTTATAAAGTATATGCAAATATCATTAATGGTAAGTTGCAGCAACATTATGAAGATAAACTGGGGAATGAACAACAAGGTTTCCGTAAAGGGCGCTCCTGCACTGATACATATTTCACTATGAAAATATTAATAGAAAAACATAGAGGATTAAATTTGGAAACACGCATTGCATTTGTGGACTTTAAAAAGGCCTTGGACCGAGTAAATAGAAACAAATTGCTTGAAATTCTAAAACAAGACAATGTGTCTCTACAGATTATTAACAATATCTACAACATCTTCAAATCCAATCTCATTTCTGTAAAATTGAACAAGAAGCAGACCGAGTGGAAATCAATAAATGGTGGTATAAGACAAGGCTGCGGACTCTCCCCTCTACTTTTTATAATATATATGAAAGCAATAATGGAAACTTGGAAACAAGGATGCCTTGGATCAATATAAAAAATGGACGCCTTGAACACTCAGACCCATATTATATGCTGATGATGTTGCGTTGCTGGCTATGATGGAAGATGACCTACAGAGATCAGTTTTCAATCTAGAAAATGTTTCCTCAGATTTTAATATGATTATTTCAACAGAAAAGACCAAAATAATGGCCTTCAAGGGAAGAGAACCGATTCCTAGTAAAATATGCTTAGATAATACAACATTGGAAAGAGTACATGTGTTCAATTATCTCAGGTTCAACTTATCATACCAATCAGAATTATATATACCAGCAAAAAATAAAAAATTCACAAAAACTACAGGAATAATAAACATCATGAAACCTTCACTTGTTCAGAAACATACTTGATTGAGCCTTTACAATACCCTAGCTAAACCAACACACTTTGCTATGGATGTGAGGCATGGACGTTAAGATCTCAAGACTTGCCTTGAATTACAGCATGAGAAATGACATTCATACATCGTACAGCAGGATATACAAAATGGGACCATAAAAGGAATGAAGAGGTGCTAAAAAACTGATAGTACAACCGATAACCGACTACATATACAGTTATCAGGAAAGCTGGAAACGTCAAATACAAAGGATGGAACCTGGTAGATTGCCAGAAGAGATTCTTTGATACCAACTCAGAGGAAAAAGATCTGTAGGACGTCCGATGAAGAGATGGAGGGAAAATGCAAGACCATAACAGGACACATGGCCCAATGCTTGGAAGGAAGATGATGATGCAATCTACAATAATGACTACAAACAAAATATGCACCACTTTAGTCTGTTGACATTTTCTGGACAGTTTCTGGATGAGTGACTTCAATAATGTAGTGACCAGCAAGAGGCTGCGTGGTTTGTGTCCATAGGTACCCGCCAGCTTGCATTTGGGACATAGTATGTTTGACAGCCCTGAAGATGGTTTTCAGTGCTTTCTCATTTTCACACCCGTCAAATGTTGTGCCTGTTCCTTAATTAAGGCCATGCTCGCTTTCTTCCTGCTCCTACCCCTTTCCTATCTCACTGTTGCCATAAGACTTATGTGTGACAGTGCAACATTAAGCAGATTGTACATACATACATACATACATACATACATACATACATACATACATACATCCATCATCATTAGACTGTTATGCCTTTCAGGTTGTCTGCAAGCCCCTGTGAATTTACTAACTGCCAATCTTGTAAGCGCAGCTGTCAGGAAAGTGTGACCATGCATAGTAAAATGTTCATCTTGCAATTTCTGTTTAAGTTCAGTTCTTCATCCTTTGCCACAGCATAGGAATCATTTGGTAAAGCATCTAAGAAATCACATACAGCCTTAATATGGTTAAAGATAAACACTGCAGTCTTCACGCCAGTACCAGATCTAGTGAGAACTGAGGAAGGTGGAAGAGGAAGTAGTTATTGAAATATCACAAACATTGCACTTCTCCTATTTGTAACTAGTTATGTGGCCTCGTTTAGTTCTGTATCTCTTATCTTTAAATCGTTGGAAACTGAGTCTAACCATCGTCGTCTTGATCTCCCTCTACTTCTCTTACCCTCCATAACAGAGTCCATTATTCTCCTAGGTAACCTATCCTCCTCCATTTGCCTCACACGACCCCACCAGCGAAGCCGCTTTATGCTTACAGCTTCATCCAACGAGTTCATTCCTAAGTTATCCTTTATCTCCTTATTCCGAGTACCGTCCTGCCATCTATTTGTACCAGCAATCATTCTCACTACTTTCATATCTGTTACTTCTACATTATGAAAACAGACTGATGTAAAGATAGTTTCATCCAAGTGCTGAGTTTCTTCTTAGAGAATACTGTCGATAGGAACAGCAAGCTCACTGTGTTAACTTTACTGCACCTTGACTCAATCAAACTTACTATACTACTGTGCTGGCAGAACACACATCCTAAATACTTGAATTAATCTACCTGTTCCAGCTTTGTACTCCAACATGGCATTCAATTCTCTTAGGTTTCTTACCTGACATCACTTCAGTCTTGGAAAGGCACCTATATTCAAGTTCCAAGGTAATAGACTACAGGCTTTCAGCACAGCCTGCCATTAAGACCAAGTTGTCAACATAGGCCAACTATATTTTCACCTACCTGAATCCCTCCCTGCCACTTTATACTTTTCAGCAGGCGATCCATGTCATTGTCGGCAGCTGCAACTCGTATCCGAGTAAACATATTCTTCAGCAGTTTGTATTTTCACACGCACAATGCTGTGTGAATATGTTTCGTATGACTTAGTAGCCCAAGCTTAGCATGAAACATACGTCCACACAGATCGCCTGGAATGGTTGGGGTAGGGCGGGGCTTCCATGGTAGTCGTTTATCTTCTTATCCTCTTCAAGCACCGTAACTGATGTAGAAACAGTGTAGCACCAAAGTGTATGATTCTCAGCAAGCATATCCCAGGATTGAGTGTTAATTCCAGCTCTTTTCATAGTATGCTTTAGCTGATTCTTGAAACGCCTCAAAGGGGCTCCATGAAGTCTTGTGCCAGAGCAGAGTTCACCATACAAGAGTTGATGAGGAAGCCTGGTTTCACTCATGCAACGGATGTGCCCTGTCCATCTGAGACAGTGGCCAATGATGGTAGCGTCAATGCTTATAGCATGCGTTTTCTCAAGAACTGCAAGGTTTGTGACTAGGGCCTCTCATTTGATGTTTAAGATGGATCTAAAATTTTTCAGATGGAAGCACTCTAGCTTTCTGATATCCTGATGGTAGAAGGTCCAAGTTTAACAACCGTGAAGCAGTGTTGATATGACAACAGCATGGTAAACCATGATGATGCATGTACAGTAAACTATGAATAACAAAGGTGAAGTATTACAGCTTTGTCGAACCCCTCCAAGTACCTTGAACTACAGTAAGAACTCATTTTATTACCAATTCTCACTGCAGCAGAATTGTCAACATAAATGCCTTTCTATGATTTTAATACTCTATCCTTAATCCCATAGTCCCCAGTACGATGAACATCTTTTCCCTCCGTTATAAGCTTTCTCTACATCTACAAAACAAACATAACTGTCTAGTCCTCTCGTAGCATTTTTTATTACCTGCTGTATACGGAAAATCTGATCCTGACAGCCCCTCTGTGGTCTGAAACCACAATGGTTTTCATCCAACTTATTCTCAACCACTGATCGCACCTTCCCTTCCAAGATGCCTGTGAATACTTTGCCTGGTATACTAATCAATGAGATACCTTGGTAGTTGTTGCAAACCTTCCTGTTCCTTTACTAACACACCATGCTAATTTCATTACTCTATGAAGCCATTTCATCCCAGTATTCCCAGTATATTTCACCATTTCAGGTCTAATTTCATCTATTCCTGCTGCTTTATGACAATGGAGTTTATTTACCATCCTTTCTACTTCATCAAGCATAATTTCACAAACATAATTTTTCTCCTCCCCATGAGCTCGGTTACAGGCAACTTCACCAGGAAGATTTCCTTTTATGTTGAGAAGATATTCAAAATATTCTCTCCAGTGATTCCCTAAGATCCCCTCCAGTGATTCCCTGAGATCTATTATAAGTTCACCTGATTTACCCAAAACATTATTCATTTCTTTTATCCCTCCCTTTCTGAGATTCTTAATTACTATCTACAAATGTTTCCCTGCTGCTTGACCTAGCCTTTCCAGGTTATTACCAAAATCTTCCCATGATTACTTTTTGGATTCAACAACTATTTGTTTTGCTCTGTTTCTTTCATCTATGTATAATTCCCTGTCTGCATCAGTTCTTGTTTGGAGCCTTTTCTGATACGCCTTCTTTTTACGTTTACAAGCTACCCTCACTTCATCGTTCCACCATGATATTCGCTTTTTCCCATCCTTAAGTAGATCCTACATGGTTAGTAATACTGAGTCAATAATACTGACAGTACGCATCAATATTGTAGCGACCTTACATGATCATTATTACTGTCAATATTTTGGTCAGTACTAGTGTGCTTGCTTACCATTGCGGTATTCTCACTTTACAAATAAAAAGTCAATAACCGTCAATATGGAATGAGATTTATAACATGCAACTGTGGTATTCTATCAAAATGAATCGTCAAAGACAAGCATGTGTAGCTATCACATTAGCACTCTGCACGAAATGCAGTGTTAAACGTAAACGATGGGTTAATGATTGGCTTAGGAAAAGAGAAGAGTATTCTCATATCAAGTTGTTGAGGGAAATACAATATACCGAAGCAAAAGATCATCAGAACTATCTCTGAATGAGTGAAGGTACTTTTGCAAAATTACTAAGAATGGTAGAGCCTTTTCTAAGAAGGCAAAATACAAACATGCAGGCTTGTTTATCGGTGGCAGAGAGATTAAAAAATAAAGTCAAAGAAATATTAATGTTTATTTATTCCACCTATTCAATACATAAAAAATGATTTTAAATTATAGGGACATATTTCGCCCTTTATTTAAGGGCATCTTCAGCTTAAATCTCAATCTGAAAGATAAACAATCTGGATCCTGATTGTTCTTAATCGTGGTTGATTTAAAAAAAAATTACAAATGAATGTGAGGATGATGTAGGAAATAGTTAAGATATTCTTAAAAATAAAGTCTTAATAAAATCTTACAAACAAATAGACGTAATTTATATACTTTCTTGAATGTCCTTGTCTAAAAATGTGGTAACAAGTTGCATATTGGTTGTTCTATAAGAACGCAAATTGCTATGTTGAATCTTGTAACGCGGCGCCCTGTGTTGGTTGAGGGCGTTAGAGATAAGTTTAGATCCTAAACAGTTCAAACGTCAGAATAATGATCAAGAATGTTGCCGATTACTCCAAGTGGAGTTTAAATACATTTTAAAGCTAGTAATAAGACGTTTCTGCCGCTCACTCAAATTATGCTGTAGGGGCAAGGGAGATGCTTGATACTTTAAGTGGGGTTTATAATAACTTATAAAGTGGTTAGATTGTTGTAAATCTCGTATGAAGAGATAAATCTGTAGATTTCTTAAAGCACGAGTGAAGAATAGTGCTGTGTTAAATATTAGCTGGAAGGAGCAACTGTAGCTTCTTGTGTAGAGTCAAAAGGGAAATTTATTTGAAGTCTGTAACAATAATAGGAGATTTACGTATTAAGGAATGATTTTGGAGGAAAGGAGAGTTCAAAGAAAAAACCGATGTGTGTAAATTTACTTATCTCTTTATTAATATTAAATTGGTTAACGTAAAGTTGAGTTGGAGAGAAAACGTTGTGTGTAATTTCATTTATTTTCGATTGTAATATCGTTGAAATGACTGATACTTATGCTACTGGTGTTACAACTATGTGAGATTAAAGGAGAGGGTATAAGCGGGGTGCCAAGTTTATATGCTATTGGCCGCGGGGCAGCGAGAAATGAGTTCAATTCTCAGAATAAAAACAAAGAGAAATGTTACCAACTGCTTCAAGTGGAGTTCAAATAAATATTAGATCCAGCCTGTAGTCAATCCTTTTCTTCGTCAGACTATTAAAACTATAATTTGATTTCTTACACCCTCAACCCTTTACAGGACATCTTTTAGTGGAATTGACTGAGTTCTTATAGAATTTTATTATTGTGGCAGCTTACTGTCAGGCTTTTCCCACACTCCTGCAACGTAGTTTGAGAGGGCGGCAGAATTATCTGCTCCGAGAACGTGCATGAGACTAACACCAAGCACGGAAGTAGCGTATACTGGGAGTGGAGAGAGCATTGTTGCCAAGCCGTGCCGGCGGTGATGCCCGATTTACGCGCATTCGGAAAGATAAATTTCCCAAAATTTTAAATAAGACCCACACCCAATTTTGGAAGCGATATTTTCGATAAAACAGTGCGGGTGGTACTCGAGATTATACGGTATCTTCATGGGTCCTCTAACCACCATCCTTGCCAAAAACATGATGTGCTTAACCCATTCAAGTCACAATAAATTGCCATATTGTTGACTGTAGAATCAGATTTAATTTGCCCACTCATAGTTTGAGTGTACTTGTCACACCAAAACATGTATAAAATAAAAACTAATGCAGATAAACCACTCAAATTTCACATTCATGCCACTGAAGGTTATAACTTACCCATTCCTCCTTTCCTTCAGTGACTGCTGGCTGCGGTACAAATATTTCAGTTGAAATAATTTCAAAAAGAGGGGTTCCGTGTACTCTAAAAACATCGCAATTTCAGATGGTGGACGGACTATACATTTTTCGTACGTATTTCTAAAACACCGCTGTATCTACAAAATCGATACGTATTATATCAGGATTATATATTTTTTCTCTCCAATTTTCAATCACTATAGTTATTTTGTGTCACCAGCCATGCGCGTTTGGAAGAACCTGGTGCGGCACTTTCAATCTCAGTTTCTTCAATATTCTGCTCACTTCAGTAACTTTCACTGTTGCTATCACTATCATCGAACTCGGGTTCATTTTCCATAATGTCATTATTGCCATAATCGCTATCTAAACAATGTCTACAAGCGCTTTTAATCTCTCGTCGACATTACCATGAAACCAGTTCTACTGCATTATGAATACAGATGAAAATAAACTGTTATTCAACAATTCCAGTGTCATACAGAAATACAGACAGCATTGTTTACCAACAGTACATGCCTCTAGTTCCCTAGTGTGTATTGTTAGGAATTATATTGCAAGGAAAGCTAATATATGAAGAAAAGCGAGGCACTGTGTCATTGAGAGCTGAGCCCGTCATTTTATTTATGCGCCGAAACACCACACCTGACCACAGCTCGTCATATAACGTGAATGGGTCACCACCCTTATCAGCTAAGTATGGGAGGTTTGCGAGCAAGATAAGTTAAACGGCGAATTTGAGTTCCTAACCAGAACATTTCTGAGAAATAGCTATTCAATGAAACACATTGATAAAGTGCTACATACTAAGCCAAGGGACAGATTGTCACATGAATTTTCTCTTTTAAGTCTGGGCTCCTTGCCATGTGTACAATCTGTTACGGATAGGATGGGCAATATTCTCAGAAGGCACAACATCAAGACCATCTTTAAGCCTTTTATTATCACAGGTAATTGCTTCCAATCTGTTAAAGATCCTATTGGTTTAAACTGTGCTCAAAAATATATGATTCCTTGTTCCTATGGATCTGTTTATGTTGGCCAAACATGTAGGAAGGTAACGAGAGTTAAGGAACATCTCAAGCACGTATGTCTTTGCCAGCCGGAGAAGTCTGCTGAGGCGGAGCATGCCAAGGATGGGAAAGAGCTAAGATTGGGAAGGAAACGGTTGTGGCCTTAATTAAGGTACAGCCCCAGCATTCTCCCTGTGTGTATTCGGAAACCATGGAAAACCATCTTCAGGGCTGCTGATGGTGGGACTTGAACTCACCATTTGATGAATGCAAGCCCATAGTTACGCGACCCTAATCACACGGCCAACTTGCTTGGTTTCACACAGCTTTACAAAATGTGTGTTTTCTCAATGTCCTTATCTCTTAAGAATGAATACACTCTTACCTTTGCACTTACTTGTTCAAAATAGACATGCTCTGCACATTAAAAGAAGCAAAGAATGTTGTAACTAGAGGAATATAATTAACAGTAAGGAAATAAGGAAGCATAACATAATGTTCAAACATATCAGTTAACTGAGATTGTAGGCATAAATGAAGGATACCATACCTGAGACAATATTCTGGTAACTTCAAGCCACACACAGTCTTGATCACTAATAGCAATTGTTCGGAACAGCTTGATGCAGAATTCCTTATGAAAAGAAAAAAGGGCACATTATACAAAAAACACAATTGTTCGGAACAGCTTGATGCAGAATTCCTTATGAAAAGAAAAAAGGGCACATTATACAAAAAACACAAACATTAATATAAACTTCTACTTTAATGAATTCCCAGTAGAGCAGTAACAACAACAATTACTACAACAATACAACAACATTATCGTTATGGATTTTACATCCCAATACAGTGGAAACTCGGTACCTCGAATCACCTCGGGAGCTAAATTTTATTTCGAGTTATCGAAATTTTGAGATATAGAGAATACTATTTTTGAGCATGCATCATCATCATCATCATCATCATGATAGACATTTATTCGTCAACAAATTGTGTCGTCTCAGATGGCTGAACAGCCTGATTCTGATTTTATTGCAGTGACAGCACACACTAGTTGTTGCAGCAGTTGGTTGTGCAAGAACACCATCCCTCATATTCGCTCGTTCTTTCCTACGGTTCCTCTTCTCAGCTTCTAATCTTCTCCTATCTTTTTCTAGATGTTCAACTCCGTTGTATACAATGCTATGCCATTTGGACCTCTCCTTAGCTGTAGTTTCCCAGTTGACTGTATCAATAAGACACCTTTTGAGATTACATTTTAGAACATCCTTATATCATTTAAGCTGCCCTCCACGGTTAAGCTGGCCATTCTTTAGTTGGGAGTACAGGAATTTCTTTGGGAGGCATGTATCTGGCATGCGGACGATATGACCAGCCCAGCGTAGCTGATGCCTGACTATCTTTGCCTCCATGCTCGTAGTGTTGGCTCTCTCGAGGATACTAATGTTCGTTCGACAGTCTTGCCATTTAACTTTCAGTATTCTCTGCAAGCATCGTTGATGGTATTTTTCCAGGCATTTCAGGTTTCTCCTGTAAGTTGTCCAGGTCTTGCAACCATATATAAGAGTAGGAATTACAACAGCATTGTAAACGTACAGTTTGGTTCTCACACTGATATCATGATTGTCAAACACTCTTCTTAGGAGACGACCGAAAGCCGCACTAGCACATCTTAAACAATATTGGATTTCTGCATCAATGTTTGCACATGCTGAGAGGTAGCTTTCAAGGTAAGGAAAATGATTTATGTTCTGCAGAGAATGGCCACTGATTGTATTAGCCAAAGTTCTCTTATTGGAATTTGGTGCCGGCTGGTAAAGGATCTTAGTCTTATTAATATTAATTTCCAGTCTGATACTTTCAAATGCTTGATTAAAAGCATTGAGGATTGATTGCAGATCTTCCTCTGTATTGGCTAAAATAACATTGTCATCTGCGTACTGAAGCTCTGTAACTGACACTGAGGACACCTTGGTCTTAGCTCGTAGTCTGTTAATATTAAACAGATTTCCATCTTGTTACACAGAGTCTTGTCCCCTTTCTTGAAGATAGTGATGATGGAAGCATCCCGCAGATCAGCAGGGATTGTTCCCGTGTTCCATATTTTCACAATCAGCATGTGTGTATGCTGAATTAGCAACGGATCACCCTCCTTGAAAACCTCGGCTGGAATTCCATCTTGTCTGGGTGCCTTTTTATTCTTCAGCTGTTGAATGGCCTTCTCGATTTCTTGAATAGAAGGGACTTCACCTAAGTGATCTCAAATTGGCTGTTGTAGAATATCAGCAAACACATCTTCCTCGATATGCGAGTTTCTGTTCAGGTGTTGAAAAGTTCTTTCCAACGGGAAGCTATCGAGTCAGGGTCTTTAAGAACTCCAGTACCGTCTCTGGATTTTAGACAATTAAGACCTTTGGTGGAGGGACCATAAATAGCTTTAGTAGCACTTAAGAAGGCACTAGTGTTGTTGGAGGCGATTAAATTATCCATTTGCAATGATCTGTCTATCCACCATTTATTCTTGATCATCCTGCATCTCTTCTGGACTTCTGTTTTGAATTGTTGATATCTCTGTTTCTTGGGAAATGAATTTGGGTCATTTTGCCAAGCATTGTAGGCTTTCTGCTTTTTATCAATTAGGTCACATATTTCTTTGTCAATCTCGTCAAACCAGTCCTGATGTTTCCTCTTATTAAAACCAACTGCTTCTTTGCCAGCTGCTATAATAGCTGATTTTAATAATGACCAGTGCTGCTCAATATCTTCTGTGTATTCATTTGGAAGTTTATCAGCCAATAGTACTTGATAGGCAGATTTGATACTGTTGTTCCTAAGTTGTTCAGTATTTAGTTTGTGTTTTATCGCCTTCCCCTGAATCCGTCGTTTTGGAGGAACCTGTATAGCCATCACAGATCGAACTAAGTGGTGTCCTCGAGCGCTTATATCTCTGGCGCGGACAATAATGCAGTCGATTGAGTGCCAGCGCTTTGATCTGGGATGTTGCCATGTTGTTTTAAATCCATCCTTCTGGCGGAAGAGTGTATTTGTAATGACAAGATCATATTCAGAACACTTTGTGAGTAGGAGGGTTCCATTGGCATTGACTTTGCCTACACCCTCTTTACTAATAGTTCCAGGCCAAAGTGACGATTCTCTGCCAACCCGAGCATTAAAGTCTCCCAGCAGAATAAGCTTATCTGACTTGGGTACATTCGACAGGAATTCATCAAGTTGATTATAGAACGCTTCCTTTTGATCACATTCTGACTTCAACATTGGGACATATGCACCGATTACCGTAGCTCTTTGGTTGTTCTTGAGTTTCATAATAATAATGTTATTTGCTTCACGTCCCACTAACTACTTTTACGGTCTTCGGAGACGCCAAGGTGTTGGGATTTAGTCCCGCAGGAGTTCTTTTATGTGCCAGTAAATGTACCGACACGAGGCTGTCATATTTGAGCACCTTCAAACACCACCGGACTGAGCCAGGATCGAAACTGCCAAGTTGGGGTTAGAAGGCTAGCGCCTTAACCGTCTGAGCCACTCAGCCCAGCTCTTGAGTTTCAGACGGAGGGTCGTGAGTCTTTCATTAATTCCAGATGGGAACTCATCACGATTGTGAATAAGCTCATTCTTTATTGCAAAACCTACTCCATGAATTCTTAATTCGCCTTCATCTTTTCCTTTCCAGAAAAATGTATAGCCACTGCCATGCTCCTTGAGTTGTCCTTCTCCAGCATGTCTGGTTTCACTACGAGCAGCAATATCTATGTTGTATTTCTTCAACTCACGACTTATTATTGCTAATACCAATATAATGGTCCGTTATTGGACATTATAAATTTTCCAGCTAACTCATTCTTGGTTGCCTGCGTTTCGCCCTCGTGTGCTAAGTTAGGTTCATCAGTTGGGACTTAGCACACCACCCAAGACGCAAGGCTAGTGCATACCGTGAAGGCCACTGCATAGGCTACTTGAAGCCACCAGCAGTGCCAATGCACTATGAGAGCTATGTCTCATTTCCAAATATTGATGCCTGCCTGGCCATCAGATAATACAGATGTTAATTCCCATAGGGAATATTTTAAATTCCCTATGGGAATTAACATCTGTATTATTATTGCTATATGTTGCTTGGTTATCTACATCAGTGTCCATCTGAGTACGAATATTCCAGGTAGCTATATTCATGTTGCAAATCTTTTTGTTTCTACCGCAAATTGATGTACCCACTGAATGCGGTAATCCAGTCAGGTGAGAAGTTAGATTGCCTATGTTTAGGGCACCTTTTAGAGCCCCCTCACCATTCAGGGTGATCAGAGGGGATCCTAAATAGGACTGCTCAGTCACGGGTGTAGCACACGAGTTGCTCTATAGTCTGTCTTCGAGCAAAACGGCGATCACACACTCTGATCTGTTTTTTTATCATACACTCACCGCCTACGTGCCAACTCATCACTAGGAGAACCCAGATTAAACTATCCTGCTCCCGTCGCAACTTGCCGATCGTCACAGGACTTTGATATTGAGCAGATGGTGTTGCTTGCCAAATGACGCCTGTGCATGAAATCTTTTTACGTGGGAATGCTGGTGCACATCAACAGTCACACGGCCCTTGACAGTTTCAGGACGCTGGCCCAGTGGCATAGAGTCTACGACGACTGGAGATCCAAAAACTGCTGAGGTTGTTAGACCTCATAGACATAATCTGGTGTAGTTGGAGTTGTACCTTATTCGACATTTGGAGATTAAGATGGTATCTTCCAGGAGCGTCTTTCTAGTTGTCGACTATCTCTGATTGCACTCCTATGGCTACAAGCAGTACAGCATGCCATATATGCCATAGTAATCAACACACCTTAATGAATGATAGAGTGGTGATCCTCCAGCACTGATCTGCTCACTGACCCAGTTTCCCATTCATACTGGAAAAACAAGAACATTCGACGAATGCAAGACGCCAAACTCAACTTAACGAAGTGTTCCTATTTATTGTAACAGATTTTAACATGAACTGTATATTTTAACATGCCATTCAACATGTACCACATATTTTTAAATGAGAATGTACCTGCATAATTAATAATTCACCTACACGATTTTTAGCCCTAAAAAGATTCACCCACAGTTATTTTAGATTGTATATATAGTCAATTTTAACTTTGAGTATGCCCAATTAGAACGTAAGACATACTCCATATCATGACTTTTACAACAGACAAGGCAAATCAATAAAACTTGACTTATGTGTAGGTTATAGTGTACAGCTGAGGATGACCGTATGTAAAAAGGTCGAAACTGGTACTGTAGATTGAATTTTTATATAAATAAATTTGTATTGAAAAGGTGGAAACTTTCTTGTCTATAACATACGATAACTGTCAATACGGAAAATGAAACTGATAAATCAAGATAAAGTTTATGCATCAGGAAAATGAATGTATAAAGCCACAGGCATATTATACCAATCCATTGTGCACTAGCCAATAGTAATTTATGAACCGTACGTTAATTGATATTGCATTTACCTATGCTGTCGTTATTATCTTCGTATAGTGACACTGAGCACAAAATCACGAAATCTCACACCACAAGTACACTTCTTAAGTAACCACCTCAAAACGGCGACCACACACTTCCATCACAACAAGCTTGTAAGCACTTACTGAAGGGTGCTGCAATCTTGCGGCGATTCCCAGAAAGTGACACTGTCCGATACTGCACGCTGTCCAGTACTGCCAGATCTTCCCCTACTTTATTTTACAAAATGTTTAGAATTATTTACATTTACATTAAAATTTACATTAAATTCTAAACAATTTGTAATATATTGATTAGGTGGAAAACTCATCCTTCATACTGGTGTAATGTATGTGCTGCAGGTCAGTATATCTCCAAAAGTATTATCACATAGGAGGTTTTGTCCCAGCAATGACATGTTAAAATTTTGCAAAAAGTTATTTTAGTGATTTGGAAAGCTGATATGCGAGTCATTTTCTTAGCAACTTAAGTGTGAATGGTTATGTACATGACAGTAATGTGCATGCTGTAAATCACTGTCCTACAAATGCCAGTAGTGACCATAGACTACAACCAAATGTTTAATTGTTACTGCTGGTCACCCTGCCTGGTGCTTTTACTGGTGACAAACAACCTGTTCACATTCTACCTACTGGTTCGAAAAAAACTGCCATATTGCACTAACCTCCATGCTGAGTATAACTCAAGAAAGAAAGGTTGGTAGTGAATAGTTTGACACAACACCTGATGAAATCAAAGCTTCCTTGAGAGACTCAAAAAGTGTGAGAGTAGGTCTGAAATATAGTTAAATCGTATGGAATATAGCTCTCAAATTTTAGTTAAATGTGTTGAATAGTTTTAAATTTATGAGCAGTTGTTTAACTCCAGTCTTCCTCAAAGGCTAAAATACAGTAATAAGGTGAAAACTGGGGATAGCAAGTGCAAAAATAAGGTAAGGAAAAGGTTAACGAAAATCCATCTTGATGAAATATATTGTTTACAGTGCACTGTGGGCTTAGCATATCTTATTCTGACCTTTGCTTTTGAAAATATGAGAGTGACTGAGGTGTGAGCATAGCTAGTCACATCATTCCCTACACAGTCAGTGGTGCTGATTGTTGGATTATTGTTTTAAGAGGAAGTACAACTGGGCAACCACCCTTTACGTGTCAGTGGGCTTAGCAGACATTTTTATTTTTTAGGATCTGCTTTATGTTGCACCGACACAGGCAGGTCTTACGGCGATGATAGGATAAGAAAGGGCTAGGACTTAAAAGGAAGCAACTGTGGCCTTAATTAAGGTACGGCCCCAACCTTTGCCCAGTTTGAAAATGGGAAAGCACTGAAAACCATCTTCAAAGCTGCCGACAGCAGGTTTCGAACCCACAATCTCCCGAATGCAAGCTGATAGCTACGTGACACAAACCACACAGCCATTTGCTCGATTCTTACCACTGCAGACTGGTTTTTATACAGATTGTAGATAATTCTTCATTCTCGGTATCTGATCCCAATCACGTACAGAATCTTAAATAGCTTGGTCCAATCAACATTATCGAATGCCTTTTCTAGATCTACGAATGCCATGTACGTGGGCTTGTCCTTCTTGATTCGATCCTCTAAGATCAGACGTAAAGTCAGGATTGCTTCGCGTGTTCCTACATTTCTTCTGAAGCCAAATTGATCTTCTCCCAACTCAGCTTCAACTTGTTTTTCCATTCTCCTGTAAATAATAAATGTTAAAATTTTGCAGGCATGATATACTAAACTAATGGTGTGATAGTTTTCACACCTGTCAGCACCGTCTTTCTTGGGGATTGGTATAACAATATTCTGCCGAAAATCAGATGGGACTTCTGTCTCATACATCTTACACACTAAATGGAATACCCTTGCCATGCTGATTTCTTCTAAGGCAGTCAGTAATTCAGAGGGAATGTCATCAATTCCAAGTGCCTTATTCCTATTTAGGTCTCTCACAGCTCTGTCAAACTCTGACCTCAAAATTGGGTCTCCCATTTCATCAGCATCAACAACCTCTTCTTGTTCCAGAACCAAATTATCTGCATCTTCACCTTGATACAACTGTTGGACATGTTCCTGCCATCTTTCTGCTTTGTCTTCTTTCCCTAGCAGTGGCTTTCCATCCGAGCTCTTAATATTCATACACCTAGATTTCCTAGAACCATACAACCTTTGACATCCTTGCACTTTCTATCCACTTCATTCTTTAATCGCCTGTATTCTTTTCTGCCCTCTTTATTTCTAGCATTCTTGTATTTTCGTCGTTCATCAATCAGGTCTAATATCTCCTGAGTTATCCACTGATTCTTCGTTGATCTTTTCTTCCTTCCTAACATTTCTTCAGCAGCCCTGCTGACTTCATTTTTCATGACTATCCACTCTTCCTCTATTGTGTTTCCTTCAGCCTTTTCATTTAGTCGTTTTGCAACATGTTCCTTGAAACAATCCCTCACACTCTTTTCTTTCAACTTGTCTAGATCCCATCTTTTTGAATTCTTTCCTTTCTTCAGTTTCTTCAGCTTCAGATAGCATTTAATGACCAACAAGTTGTGGTCAGAGTCCACGTCTGCTCCTGGGAAAGTTTTGCAATCCAACACCTGGTTTCTGAATCTCTGCCTAATCATAATGAAGTCTATTTGATACCTTCCAGTGTCTCCAGGTCTTGTCCATGTCTAAAGCTGTCGTTTGTGGTGTTTGAACCAAGTATTGGCAAGGACTAAATTATGATCAGTGCAAAATTCAACCAGCCGACTTTCTCTTTCGTTCCTTTGTCCCAATCCGAATTCTCCTACTGTATTACCTTCTCTTCCTTGACCTACCACTGCATTTCAGTCTCCCATCACAATTAGATTCTCGTCACCTTTTACATATTGTATTAGATCTTCTATCTCTTCATATGTTCTTTCGATTTCCTCATCATTCACTGAGCTAGTAGGCATATAGACCTGCACTACTGTGGTGGGCATTGGTTTGGTGTCTATCTTGACGACAATAATTCTTTCACTATGCTGGTCGTAGTAGCTTACCCGCTGCCCTATTTTCTTATTCATTATTAAACGAACTCCTGCATTTCCTCTGTTTGATTTTGTCTTGATAATTCGGTACTCGACTGACAAAAAATCCTGTTCTTTCTGCCAACATACTTCACTTATACCAACTACATCTAACTTTAGTCTATCCATCTCCCTTTTCAGATTCTCTAATCTACCACAACGATTAAAACTTCTAACATTCCACGCTCCGACTCGCAGAATGTCAGTATCCATCTTCCTGATGATCGCCCCCTCTCGTGTAGTCCACCCGGAGATCCGAATGGGGGACTAGTTTATCTCCGGAATATTTTACCCGGGAGGAAGCCATCATCAGTACATCATTCATACAAGGAGAGCTGCATGTCCTCGGGAGTTAGTTACGGCTGTAGTTTCCTATTGCTTTCAGCCGTGTAGCAATATCAGCACAGCTAAGCCATGTTGAGAATTATTACAAGGCCACATCAGTCAATCATCTAGACTGCCGCTCTTGCAACTTCCGAAAGGCTGCTACCCCCCTTTCGCTACACCATATCGCTTTCAAAACACATGAAATGGAGTGGTATATCTGCAGTACAGAACTTCTTTGAGCATTTCCATGGAATCGCAAAGCATGACATTATATCGCGTTCATTCGTGAGATTGGTGAAGTACACACTGCACCAAAACATGTATATATAGAGTTTGGCGGACGTGGCTGGGTGTTCAATAACGTATATATACGGGTTTGGCAGTGAATAGGTTAAAGGTGGTTTTAAAGAAGTTTCAATAAAACAACAACTGATACATGAATATGTATCCTTCATTATACCAACTTGTCAACATAATTTAGTCAACAGGAAGATAAATGTTCAATCAATCAATCAATAAATACTGATCTGCATTTAGGGCAGTCGCCCAGGTGGCAGATTCCCTATCTGTTGCTTTCCTAGCCTTTTCCGAAATGATTTCAAAGAAATTGGAAATTTATTGAACATCTCCCTTGGTAAGTTATTCCAATCCCTAACTCCCCTTCCTATAAATGAATATTTGCCCCAGTTTGTCCTCTTGAATTCCAACTTTATCTTCATATTGTGATCTTTCCTACTTTTATAGATGCCATTCAAACCTATTCGTCTACTAATGTCATTCCACGCCATCTCTCCGCTGACAGCTCGGAACATACCACTTAGTCGAGCAGCTCTTCTTCTTTCTCTCAATTCTTCCCAACCCAAACATTGTTAATGTTAATAATTTCATGCTTAGCTGTGAGTTTCATCTATACTTCTGATGATATAAACCTAAGAAATGACTGACATGGAAAACAACTGCTTAACTGCTTAAACATTACGAATTTATACCTGGAGAAGAGGAGGCTGCAGCTGGCTGAGATACGGTGAGCTTGCATTCAGCACTTGGTACATCTCTTTCTCTTGGAAGTGAAGATCCACAGCCAAGTCCCCCAACTTATCCAGCAGCTCACATTGAAGTTTAAAGACTTGGGTAAAGCAATATGCAGGCACCATGCCTTTGTGTTGACTCTCATTTGCAGACCGAGAGAGGAACTGACAGATTTGTGGCAGGACATTCCTAGAGAAGAAATAAAATTTAAAAAATAGAAAATGAAAAAAATGGACTTCTCTAATGAATGCTCTTGAGTGAGACCTGTATTATAGGAGAGCTCCTCCGAGAGTAAGAAGGAAACGTATTTGAAATAATTGTACCAGTTCTCAGTTTCTAATACTTCTGTGGTCTTGGGCTACAAGAATTTCTACCATGAATATCACCCTCAAAACACAGCAGTAGTACATGGGGATAAGACATTAAAGCCTTATGCCAGTGCTTTACCTGACAAGAAACATTTAATCGTACTGTATTCGATATATCTACAGCTGCCCAATGCCTCAACTCCTGAAGCCACTCCCAATTTTCAAGAGATATGCTCAATATTACAAAATTTGCATATTAACAATATAAATATTTACCGTGATGACCTGTGCTAGTGTAGGCATTGACAATATGAAAAGCAAAGAAATTTTTTCATGCACAGTAGGAATTACGCTCCCCTTCCACCTTTCCAATGAATTCATAGTCAATTTGGGAACTAACCGAGTGAAAGTAATCTCATCAAAAACATATTTTGTTAAGACTTTCTCCCAAGAGGTCATTCACTTCTTGAAATATTGTAATCGTTGTATTCCAGTAATCATTTCATTCTAGTCATTGGTGCACATTGCATTGAAAGTTTGGCCAAGTTGGAGCCCCAGCAATCGTAAGCAGTCATGCCAAGGGCATAAATTATAGAGCCAAGGTTACGTAGGAATATTGCAATACCACATTCGGTACGATATTTTGATACTGATAATCAAGTTACAAAAATATCAATACTCAGATAGTATCAGAAACAGATATCAATACTAATAGTACCATTCAATATTGGCAGTATTCTGCAAGCAGTTTCAAATCTGGAGATAACAAAAGAGCAGCAGAATTAGCTATCAATACAACCTTCAAAGCTCTTATTATTACAGTATGCGTGGATGAATTGTGTGAGCACTACTAACAGTAGAATACTAATACATAATAAAAATATAAATATAGCAGAACGTGCCCATTGTTGATGGACCAATATTTGGCAGTCACTGAAGTTTGTTTCTACTCAGTGTTAACATGTAAGCCATTGGTGCAGACTTCAGGGTTGCTTTGCATATTGATCATCGCCAAAATAATTATTGGTCATGCTCAGCACTTTCAGCATAATTCATGTGCTGTATTTCCTGAAACTTAAGAGCCTCTTCCAACAATTACTTCAACCTGATGGCAGTTAGCATATTAACTTGTGAAGTTCATGAAACTAGGTTTTACAGTGCCAGTGTCTACTTCTACGGCTGAGCATTCATTGTGAAAGTTTGTGTTTTGCCTATTCTAGACATTATGTACGGAAATATATTCAAAACGAGAGTGAAATAGAGTCACATATTAAATAGTGATGAATACCCGGAAATGAGTGATAATGAGTGGAAAGTGAGGAAAGTGAAATTGTTGCAAGTGAGTGTAAAAATAATCTAAGTGACAGAGCAGACACATATGACGAAAAAGGGTTCTGTGGCCTGTGTTGTCTCTAAGGCCTAAAAAGTAAGAAAAGAGACTATTTATTATTGTAAAATTTGCACAGCAAAGTCATTCTTATACCCAGATACATGCTCTGAAATGTATCACACAAGTGAAAGTTTCTAAACTGTCAGGGAAGACTCAACATCATGTGTATAAAATTGCATCATAAATACTAGGTAGATTGTTACTGTATATGTTTATTGGTGAATTTACCAGTTCAATATTTATAGCAGTAATCACAGTGAATTATGAAGTAGGGTAGAAATTAAATTACACTTCAGATATTTATTGATCTTAATTGAGACTAAGAACGTAGATCAAATATAAACAGGATTTTTGTTCCTGAATCTCAAAAGTTGGTAGGACTGGCCCCGTGCTTCTGCAATGCTTAGGCGGGACCGTTAGGAGTGGGGAGAGTGTGCTGTTAGATATTTCCCACAGTTTTGTCAGTAGTACTCATGATGTCGGAGCAACAGGTGCACATCTCCACTGCGCAACGCATAATTATAAAATTTCTTGCTCGTGAAGGAGTTACAGTGGCGGAAATTTGCCAGAGATTGACTGCACAGTTCGGTGATCAAACACTGTCAAGGATGCGTGTGCTTGCCTGGCATAAAAAGTTGAAGGAAGGATGAGAACGTTTGGGAAATCAGCAAGATGATTGCCATCCTCAGACCAGCATTACAGACGAAGAACATTCGTGCGGTTAAAGACATTATTGACGACGATCGAGAGTATCAGAAATTGCAGAACAAGTCAGAATCAGTTATGGGAGCTGTCAAGCAATCATCACAAATGACCAACAGTTCTGTAGTGTGTTCCAGATGGGCCCCTTGCCTTTTGACCGAAAATCTGAAGTTGAGACGTTTGGAGGTCTGTCAGAGGCTTACATCATCCACCTTACATCCCGGACTTATCGCCCTGCGATTTCCATTTGTTCGGACCACTTAAAGAAGCTCTAGGAGGGTAACAATTTGAAGATGACAAGAGTGTGGAAGACTTCGTGCACAACTGGCAGGTGAGACGACCCTGTTCTTTTTACGATGAGGGCATCAAAAAGCTGTCCATATGCTGGGACAAATGCATTTCCAAAGCAAGAAATTATGTGGAAAAATAAATTGTAATTGCCTTGTGTTTTTCAATAAATGAATTTAAATTAAAAAAACTAAAATCCTGTTTATATTTGATCCCTCCCTCGTACTTTGTGTTGTGCCTTGTGCCATTTTTGCACTGTAACAAGCAATTAAGGATTTATTTTTTCAAGATTATATGGATACCTACAAGCTGATCTCCTAAAATCAGGTATGAATGACTTAATAAACCTTAGAGTACTTACATATTTGCATTTTCATGTGTGTTAAGAATAAAAAATATTTTCACAAAAAATAATTATGCTCACAAGCAAAAACATATCCGCTTGACAAGGGTTAAACCAACTTCTGCATCTCCCATGTTTGATTTCATGTTGATAATTCTGTAGTTACCTGACCAAAAATCCCGCTCTTCCTGCCAACGTACTTCACTTATACCAACTACATCTAATTTTAGTCCATCCATTTCCCTCTTCAGATTCTTTAAACCAACCACAATGATTCAAACACCTAACATTCCATGCTCCAACTCGCAAAATGTCAGTATTCATCTTCCTGATGATTGTCCCATCCCATGTAGTCCCCACCCGGAGATCCGAATGGGGGACTATTTTACTTCTGGAATATTTTACCTGGGAGGAAGCCATCGTCAGTACATCATTCACTCATATAGAGAGCTGCATGTCTTCGGAGTTAGTTTCAGCTGTAGTTTCCCGTTGCTTTCAGCTGTGTAACAGTATCAACACAGCTAAGCCATGTTGAGTATTATTACAAGGCCATATCAGTCAATCATTTAGACTGCCACCCTTGCAACTTCCAAAAGGAGGCTGCTCCCCTATCGATGAACCATTTGTAGTCTGGTCTCTCGACAGATACCGATCCGATGTGGTTGCACCTGTAACTCGGCTATTTGCTTCATTGGGACGCGCAAACCTCCCCACCGCGACAACGTCACACGATTCGTAGGAGAGGCTAAAATTCATATGAATACCAATATGTTTTGCCATCATGTTATCCTTAGTTGGCTTTTTTTTGCTAATACAATTTTCTAGTAAGTCCCTTCAATCTCTCCTTACTTCCACAACCATTCCTACCTCTATTACTTTCTAACCAGTAACTTCTTAATTTTTTTATTTCTCTGTTATAATACAGTGGGTCTTTCCCATTCCTTACCACCTTTAACCGCTTGGTGTACTTTGACGGATCTCTCTGTCCTGGCTCTCGACTGCACTCCGGTACAAAGACGGATCTCCCCGTCCGCGTAGTGTATATTTCCGGACTCGCTCCAAGCCGGTTTCCCTTGTGAAAGGATTTGGTATTAGTAACGTAACCTCTTGACAGATAGAAGCACTGTTTTATTCCACTGATGTATTTGATAAACACTTCTGTGCAGTTATTCCGTGGAAAGAATAACCTGTATCTTAGCAACCTCATCGTAAGTGAAATCATGGCTGCCTCCAAGTTGAGTGATAAAGTGATTATAAGGGAATTTCTAGAAGAGAGTGACAATGATATAGAAATAAGCAACGAAGAATTTAGTGGAAGTGAAAGTAGCGAACGTAGTTCGTGTAACAGTGGCGTGAGCGCTGGTGGGGGTGAACAAAGTGTTGTTTTGCCATCAAATGTGTCCTGAATTTTAGGCCTACATCTGATGCCACACCAGTGGATGAAATAAAGGCCAGATTACCTTTAAGTGGTAAAGTATGATGGCAAGAAAAAGTTCAGACCCAATTTTGTTGTTGACTACAAATGTGGAATGGGTGGTGTTGATTCCCATAACCAGAGACTCGCATCATTCCCCTTGATGGCAAAGGATGTAAAAGGATACAAAATATATACTTCTACATGCTAGACATGACACTTATGAATTCCAAAATCATTCATCGCCTCCTCAACCCTGACAAGAAGTGAGAAGGCTTTACCAGCTTCCAGATCAATTTGGCCGAACAGCTGTTGGCAAGTGTGACCTTGCCTGACTATCCAAAATGAGGATGCCCAAGCCCTTAGGATACACCACTGAGACTTCAGGGGAGGCACTGGCACTTTCCAATGAAAATAACCCCAACAATGAAGAAGGTTATCCCATCACAGAGATGCAAAGTCTGTGTGACACGGGTCTGAGGAAGGAATCTTCATTTGAATGCCACCGGTGCAAGATGGTGCTGCACGTACATTACTGTTTTATGATCTACCATACACATAAAGACTTTGCAAAGTACCTCTGACAGTAGTTGGGATATTTCCTCTCATTAGGTTGCTATAAAGCATGCTTTTTAAGCATCGGTGATAATGTCATGCAAAGTAATGAAAATAAATGGTACACCAGGGCATAAGTAAGTTCAGTTAAATTGTATGTGAATGGGTTAAGGGCACACACCCATTTTCACACTCCTCAACAATAGCTTTAAACCAATCCCATAGGTGTATTTATTTACCACTAGCTGATGTACCCTACTTCGCTACGGGATTCTCAGAAAGACTGTGGTTTTCCTAACTGAAGTCAACATAGGTCATTACAAAAACATCAGTAGGAATGTAGTGATTAAAAGCAATGTTACCATAAATAAAAAAAATGAAACGGCGTATGGCTTGTAGTGCCAGGAGTGTCCGAGGACAAGTTTGGCTCGCCAGATGCAGGTCTTTTGATTGAACACCCGCAGGCGACCTGCCAACTTTACAAAACAAAAAATCAGGAGATTTAGATATGAAAATCAGGAGATACAATTGGTCAAAGCTGCTTATTCTAAATGTATTGCACAATACAGGACTACTATGGTATACACTGACTGAGCAAATGTCATGGGATAGCGGTGCACTGATGCGCAGGTGTGTTGTCTGCACACCACATGACCCCTGTGCCAGCGGCAGTTGTATAGGAGACCTTGTGAGCAGTGGCTGTGCATGTGACAGGTGTAACATGGAACGTCGTCGTGAGCTGACATCGTTCGAACGGGGTATGGTGGTCGGTGCCCGAGGGATGGGAAGTGCGATTTCGGAAGTGGTGCGGGAATTTGGCTTCACACGCTCAACCGTGTCCAGGGTGTATCGTGAATGGTTGTATGCGGGTGTCACCGTCCACAACAGACGAACGACCGGCCGTCCAGCCACCCTCGATGACCGTGACCGGCGACATCTGAGACGGACTGTCAATAGTGACAGACGGGTAACCGTGCAACAAATCACGGCTCAATTCAACACAGGTCGTGCTAGAAACGTCTCCCAGTGGACAATCCGTAGGAACATGGGTTCTATGGGTGACCAAGATCTGAGCCACGGAACCCAACGGTGAAATGCCGGCGCGCTGCTGCCTGAGTCACGGAGGCTCAGTTGGAATGGAATCTGATTCAAATTGATTTTGTAATGTTACAGTCACAAAATAATGTAATGTTAGAACTGGCTGATAATTTTTATTACCCAGTGAGTTGGCCGTGCAGTTAGGAGCACGCAGCTGTGAGGTTGCAGTCGGGAGACAGAGGGTTCGAACCACACTGTCGGCAGCTCTCAAGATAGTCTATGTTTTCCCATTTTCACACCTGGGGCTGTGCCTTAATTAAGGCCACGGCTGCTTCCTTCCCACTCCTAGCCCTTTCCTATTCTACCATCGCCATAAAACCTATGTGTGTAAAAAAATTAAT
This sequence comes from Anabrus simplex, assembly GCF_040414725.1. Classification (NCBI taxonomy): domain Eukaryota; kingdom Metazoa; phylum Arthropoda; class Insecta; order Orthoptera; family Tettigoniidae; genus Anabrus; species Anabrus simplex. Next base: position 1,073,193,733 of record NC_090265.1, on the reverse strand, counting down.
TACCTTGCTCTGATTAGAACTGAATGCATGAGTCGTAGATTTATGAATGGTGCCTTCCCTAACTGAAGTGATAATTGACACACATTTTGAACAACATTTGAAAATGTGCCTGAACCATCAACAGAACTAATCAGTGACAAGAGTCCTTTCAATTATTATTGAGCTATTAGTCAAATTATGATAATCATTTAAATCTATGCCTCCACTTGTATAGGACCTTGTGGGGAATTATGACTCCAAGCTAAATTAATATTGATTCCATGACTAGTAAACTTCTTCCCATATAATTTACAATCAACAAAAGTAGATGAATTACCCAATGCTGTAGACTGTGCACACGTTTCAGCAGACATGAAATCAAATTAAATAATTCAAGAAGATGATTAATAACTCTCGTAATATAGAGTATTAGTTGGCATAACGGATAACTGTGTAATTTGACACAATTCATGGGACCAATGCCAATCCAAGAAGTCATTAACATATAGAATGTCTTTAAAGATGTGAAGGAAAGTGCAGTGAAGGTAAATGAGCAATGAGGTGTAACGTGACTCAAATAATATCAAAAGAAGCAGAACACAATTTACTTAACGTGTTATCACCCTGTCGTAATAACCAAAAAAACACAAACTTCCATGTAAAGCCCTTTAGGATAACAAAAAAAAAACCTTATAATTAAGTGAGAAAAACTTTATTATGGTGACGATGGGACAAGAAAGGACTAGGAGTGGGAAGGATGCGGCCGTGGCCTTAATTAAGGTACAGCCTCAGCATTTTCCTGGTGTGAAAATGGGAAACCATGGAAAACCAATGGAAAATTATAGAAAATGCAAGTTCATAATAATTTCTAAACTATCATTCCTTAGTAACCTTGTAAACAAAAGGGATGAACCATAGTCATCATAAAATCACTACTGTAAAAGGGATGAGAACAAAGAGACATGTACACTTAAGAAAATGGAAATTGCAACACCATGAAGGCATTGGTCATTTGTGTTGATTTTCAAGATATGGAACGGTGCCATGTAGGTATGTAAACGATCAAAGTTTCAGACCCATTGGATTGTTGCTACAGGTCTCCCCACGTGATTGGTCGCGGAGGAATCAACTCCAGTATACGGTCTCTGGTGTAGCATAGTTGACACAGTCTGTGCAGTGATGTGTTCCCCGTCAAACATGCCTCGACGACAGAGAAGAGCACGCTATCAACAACTGTCGCTGTTTGAGAGGGCTCGGATAATTGGGCTATGTGAGGCTGGATTATCGCTAAGGACTGTAGCTGCACGTGTTGGCCGACAGGCATCTACAGTACAACGTGTATGGCAGCAGTGGTCAAATGAAGGTACCCACACTCGTAGACCTGGCACAGGCCCAGCGCGACAGACGACTGTGAGAGAGGATCGCCGCATCATTCGGATGGCCCGGATGGAATCCCATGCAACAGCAGCGCAAATTCGAGCAGCTGTGGCACCCCACGTTACACAACAAACAGTTGGTAATCGCCTGCGTGCAGCTGGCTTACGAGCCCGTGTTACTGCAGAGGGTGTTCCATTGACCCCACAACAGCGACGTGTAAGGCTGGCCTGGTGTCGAGAAAGATCAACGTGAGTCGACGAATGACATAGGGTCATCTTTATGTGATGAATCGCGCTTCTGTCTTGCCCGCAGTGATCGCCGGAATCATGTGTGCCGACGTACCGGGGAGAGGGGCCGCCCAGATCTTATTGTCGAGAGGCACACAGGGCCAACACCAAGCATTATGGTCTGGGGAGCTATTGGCTTTAATGTGAAATCACAATTAGTGCTTGTTGAGGGCACTATGACTGCTCGAGAGTACGGTGATAGGGTACTCAATCGAGTGGTTGTCCCTATGATGGTGAACATTGCTAATGGGATGTTTCAGCCGGACAATGCCCGGGTTCACACTGCACGCATCTCCAGAGAAGCTCACCAAGACATCACAACCTTAGAATGGCCCGCCAGATCCCCGGACCTCAGTCCTATTGAGCATGTGCGGGACATGATGGGTCGACAACTGGCCGACCGTCCTCAGCCACCCACAACTCTAGAACAACTGACCCATGCAGTGCAGCAAGCATAGGCCACAATTCCTCAGGAAGCGATCCACGGCCTTACTGACTCCATGCCTCGACGAATTCATCAATGTATTGCAGCTCGTGGTGGGCGCATCCTGTATTGATTGTTGTCCAAACTTTCGGTCAGAGGGACCTGAAAGTGTAATCATCGAATCACAACCGAACACTCGTCCTGCATGTTCAATTGCAGCAATGTAGCACCACTCCTTCTGGGTGTTGCAATTTCCATTTTCTTCAGTGTAATTTATCACCACAGATGGCCCAAATGGCACTACTCACTCTTCAGAGTATCACACAAAATTACCCTATAAACCGCAAAACAATAACATAAAAGTGAAAGAAATATTTAAACTATATAATTATCAGCAGTCTAGAATCTCGCCCTATACATCGTTCAGCCATAACAACAATTGGACGTCTTCTATTATAATTCAACGCCAATGCTGTACTAAAATTCAATAATAAGAATCCTGCAACAGACAGGAATGACTCTATGAAATGGGTTTAAAAATAAGCTTTAAAATAAAATGAAATACTAAAACAACTTTTCTGGTTCTCTCTCAAAGATTCTGAGTGCACTTAAGTCTACTGATCATGAGAAAGACTAATCCACTGGAGGACTAACAATTACGTATTTTACTTACTGTAGGGTTCTGGAACGTATGAAGTTTTTAGCAAGGCAGGCCATCGTATGAAGAAGGGAGAAGCTACGACTAAGTATGAGAGGATCTGAGGCATCCTCAAAACGACCAATCAGAGGTGACCAGATGAGGTGCACTACAGGTAACAGTTGATCTTCCCATTTTGCCAGGATAAGTAGACCTGCTTGTAACGTCTCTAGAGCAAGCAGTTTACACTGCTTATCCTTGGAGGGCAGGAAGTGTAGACATCGTTTCAGAATGGCTTCTGTCATTTCCACATAACTGGGTACTTTCGGTTTAGTTTTATTACCATCGTCTTCATTTAGCTCAGCCATGAGTTCACTCTCACTATCTGGTGAAGTACCCTCTGCACTTTGCACATCAATTTTCAAATCTGATAACAGCTTATTCTCATGATATTTAACTATACTCTCAACAATACTCGTAGAGGATTTAACTTCTTTCCTACATGGTTGCTGACTGCTGTCTTCATCCCCAAGCCATTTTCTGATGGACACAAAAAATGTATAAAATACTTGAAGAAATGACAGAGCATGACGATCTTGAAAAGAATCACAACTCTGCAGCAACACCTGAAGAATAAAAATACACTATGTTTCAAAAACAAATCAGAAAGGAATATGACAAATATTATTCCAATACCTTCTATGATTTAACACAAATTATTTACTGATAAACAAAAAGCTGATGCTGAGATAAGCATGATGGATCAGATTTATTCCTGAAGAAACAAATAAAATATAATACGAAATTGAGTCTGCACATCTAAGTTGATGAAAAATAAGCTCACAATTAGGACACTCGTAGACCTGTAAATGACATTTGATAAGGTGCTTGTCTCGATTCTGTAGATGACTGAAGTACAGAGAGAAGATTTATCTACAATCTGTCCATGAATCAAACAGCAATATTACGAGCTAGGGGACTTGAAGCAACTTCCCAGAAAGGAGTGAAGCAGGAATAACATCTTTATTTTTTGTTAATACCATAATAAGTAATTTGTAATATTACATGATAATTCATATTTCAATCTTTTAAGATGCGAATACTAGTTACAACAAGGTCCATATAAACCATCATAATTTGAATGAGTTATAATTTCTACTAGAACTTCATGGCTAAGTGGTTAGCGTGCTGGCCTTTGGTCACAGGGGTCCCGGGTTCGATTACTGGCAGGGCCGGGAATTTTAACCATAATTGGTTAATTTTGCTGGCACGGGGGCTGGGTGTATGTGTCGTCTTCATCATCATTTCATCCTCATCATGACGCACAGGTTGCCTACGTGAGTCAAATCAAAAGACCTGCACCTGGCAAGCCGAACATGTCCTCGGACACTCCTGGCACTAAAAGCCATACGCCATTTCATTTTCCTACTAGAAGCGAGTGCAAACTAGAAATTGAGTTTAATGATGTTAGTGGCTCTGAGAAAATCTATACCATCTATTGTCAACTATTATGATTATTGTTGGCTATTACTAATTAGTTTGCAGTCTAGTTTTTGTAGTCATAAAATGAATATGCAATAATCTCTTCGTCAGCATGTTTTTATTGTGAAGACGTACTGGAAGACAAATTCCTTGACTGAAACATAAAGAGCATTTCAAAGAGAATTTGGTGTGTGTGATGTTCCAATCAGGCCAACAATTTTATCGATTATAAGAAAGCTGGGGACAGTGGCTTGTTCCTCCGTAAGAGTAGAAAATGAACTAGGAATTAAATCAAGATTGTGTTGATGATGTTTGAGGATGTTTACTGAATTCACCAAAGAAATTGCTGTGCCGATTGAGCGAAGAGACAGGCTACTGTACTTATAAGGCACATTAGAGAGCTGCATAGGAATCGGGCTTACGAACATACAAATTGCATGCAAATCCAGATACTAAAAAAGTGAATGTGTTATTGTCAATGGTTTCAGATTCTTCTTATTGCAAGCCTAGACATTATTTCCATAATTTGGTTTACAGATGAGGCATGGTTCCACCTGTCGGGTTACATAAACGCACAAAACAGCAGGTACTGTGGTACTGAAAATTATAATATCATCCATAAAACACGAGTGCATTGTGTTGCGCAGTATCAGCTACCAGAATTGTTGAATTTTGTATGACAATGTGGTAAACACTGAGGTTTATGGGCACATCTTCAATAATTTATTATTCAACTAAGGTCAAAGGATTTTTCCCACCTTCTATTACTTATTTTATTTTTATAGCTAGTTTTTATACAAACGTGTCAGCTTAAATTCTACTTAAACATCACAAGACCATGTATCATTCCATTTTGAAACATCTTCAGCTTAAAAAACATATCAAGTACAAATATTGGCACACATAAAATAATGGGAACACTAAAGATGATAATGAAGTTAAAATGCTCTTCCGTAAAGAATTAAAACACTGAACACGTCATTGCTCATATTGATAATATAGTTTGTTGTGGCATTAGTCTTTAAAGGGAAGAGGTTCTTCCTCCTTCTAAATATAAAAATGTTGTTGATATTATACATTGTACATTCCATTAACTTGTAATATGTACTGAGTTTTGAATTTTAAACTACAATCACTGGGGGAAACTCCTTAACATCAGAACCTTAGTTGATTATAATTCCTGGTTAAAAATAAAAATAAAGAGATGTTAGTGGGAGTCTATAATGAAAGGAAATAAAATGTATTAAAAGGGAGTAAAGAACCTCGTGAATAAGTGGCAGTGCTGAGTGAAAACAAAGAAATTCTTACGTCCCTGTCAGCCCCGTTATATTCCTCCTTCCCTTATGCCATCAGCTGACTGACTGCATGTGTTGTGAGGTTGATCTGTGAGTGAAGGATGAAACAGAGGAGGGGAGATGGAAGGTTGAGTGATAGGTATATCGTTGAGAGTGAAAATGGTGGGGTGCGAGGGAAGGCACACAGGATGTTTTATCGGATTCTTTTTGGTGATCTTCCTACATGAATCCAAATTAGTAACTTCATCTAGAAAATGTTGATGCTATCAGTTATCTTGTTTATATTCTGGCCAGGGTTATGTTTTTGATCGATCTCAATGTAAAGGTTTTCCAAACTATTCACCAATTTACCATTATTCAAAATTTGCAAAATAGTCAACTCTCTTTGTATTGTGGTAAAGCTGGGATTATATTCGGTCATGTTTTGACTTATAGTCGAGTGTCTGTTATATCTTTCTGAATTTATGTGTTTCTGATACTTATTAAGTAGTTCCTTCCTGAAACATGTCTCCCATGAGTCCAACCCCTCGTCCACGTCGTGGGAGACCGCATCATTACAACATGATTCAAGACAAGAGTTAGAAATATTCATCTGGTACAGTGCTATGCACCAACGGAAACAGCAGAGCCGGAAGAGATGGACCCTTTTTATGGACAGCTTGAAAGTGTCCTGACAAAGATTAAGAAGAAAGAGATCAAAATGGAAATGGGTGATTTAAATGCCAAGAATGGAAATAAAAATGATGGGGTGAAAAAAGTTCTAGGGAAACAAGGAGAGGGAGTCCAGAATGACAATGGAGAGCACTTTGTTGAATTCTGCCTAAATAACCATTCAGTGATTGGTGGATCAAATTTTCCTCACAGGACATGTCACAAAGTAACATGGGTTTCGCCAGATGGGAGAACACAAAATCAAATCGATCACTTTGCAATTAGCCAGACGAGAGGGCGATCCCTCTTAGACACTTGGAACACAAGAAGCGCAGATTGTGGAAGGGACCATCACCTGGTAATAGCTTAAGTTAAACCGAAGATTGCTGCAGTAAACCGAAGAAATAAACCAAGTAGAAAGAGAAAAATTCAATGTCGAAAAATTGAAAGATGCTGACATTAAAAAAGGATTTTGTAATCAAGTTGAAGAAAAGGTACAGTTCACTTGATCTAGATAACGCAGGAGGAGTCCCAAATGAAATGGGAGTTAATGGAAAATGGGAAAGGATAAAATCAGCCTTCCTGAATACAAGTGAGGAGATACTGGGATTCAAGCAAAACAGGAGAAAGGTATGGATATCACAGACAATACCTGGAAGAAGATAGATGAGAGAAGAGATATCAACACATAGCTAAATCATTATAAAGATGAAACAAAGAAAAGAAGCTTGATAGAACAGTTCAGCGAACTGAACTGACAAATAAAGAAAGCAGCAAGAAATGATAGAAGGAATCCGGTAAATAGACTAGCAGAGTTGGCACAGGAGGCAGCACTTAAAGTAGACTCAAAACAGTTCTACAATGTTACAAAACAGCTGTCTCAAAAGAAATTCAATTAGCGCAGGCCAATAAAATCCAAGGAAGCTTACAAATAGTGAAGAACAAATGAGAAGATGGAACGAGCATTTCAGAGAAGTGCTAAACAAAGTCATGGTATACGAGGATCAAGGAGAGGAAGACTATCGAGAGGTTCCGGAACTGAGAGTGAATATCAACCTGCCAACAAAGACCAAGGTCATAAAGTCACTGAAAAGCTGAAAGACAAGCAAATCACCCGACGTGGATAATATTGTGATGGAGGTGTTGAATGTAGACTACAAGTTGACTGCTGAGATGATTTTGCCATTGTTTGAAGACATATTGAAGACGGAGACACTCCCAGAGGATTGGAAGAAGGGAATTTTGATACGACTACCAAAGAAGGGGGATCTGACTTGTTGCACCAACTGGCGAAGAATTACATTCTTGTCTATACCAAGTAAAGTTTTTCGAGAATCATACTGAACCGATAGAAACATTGGAAGCTAAGATCCGGAAAGAGCAGGCAGGTTTTAGAGAACACCGATCCTGTATAGATCAAATAAATAGCTGACAAATTATAGTAGAACAGTCCATGGAATATCAGTCTTCACTGTACTTGGCATTCGTTGACTTAGAAAGAGCTTTTCATAGTGTACAGCACCAAGCAATCTGGAGAGCGATGCAGGGGTATGGGAGTTCCAAAGAAAATCATCAACATGGTCAAAATGCTATACAGAGGTTACACCTGCCAATTGGAACATAACAGAGACCTATCAGAGCCCTTTCAAATAGAGTCGGGAGTGAGACAAGGGTGCCTGCTCTCACCTTTGCTGTTCTTATCGACATTAGATCAGGTCATGACAAAAGTGGTTGAAGGGAAGCAGAGGGGAATACAATGGGGAATGATGGATCGTCTGGAAGATTTGGACTTAGCGGATGATATAGGTCTATTATCTTACTCATTTAGACATATGACTGAGAAAATGAAAGACCTCAAAACGGAAGCACAAAAGGTGGGACTCAAAATAAACATTGCCAAGACAAAGGAGCTAAGGATCAGTGCCAGAAACACAGACCCACTGGTATTAGAGAACAAGACAGAGCGAGCTGACAACTTCTGTTACCTAGGAAGTATTATTTCCAGAAGTGGAGGGGCAAATGAAGATGTCCAAATTAGGGTAAACAAGGCCAAAGGGGCCTTTGCCCAGCTCTGGCTGGTGTGGAAGTCCAGAGAACTGAGAACAAAGACTAAATTGAGGATCTTTGAGACAAATGTGAAATCAGTGCTCTTCTACGGGTGTGAGACATGGAAGATGATTAGGGAGATAATATGCAAGGTCCAGATTTCATTAACAGATGTTTAAGAATCCTCCTAGGAGTGCGATGACCAGATATTATATCAAATCAGGAATTGTGGGAGTGAACCCAACAATGCAAGGCTGAAATCCAGATAAAAGAACGTAAATGGAAATGTATAGGTCACACACTGCAGAAAAGTCCTGACAGCTTTCCAAAAGAGGCTCCTGTGTTACCTCTTTACAGGTTACATTAAAAAACAACAGCAACAACAACAACAATAATAATAATAATATTAATAGATCTTAAGAATTAAAATAAATAAAAACGGTTACAATACTTGCAAAATTTACCGACTGAAAACTGCGTTACATGTAAATAAACAGGTTGACAAATGTGACAACTATAAAGGACGTGGGAAGCGGCATGGAACTCTAAAGGGTGGATGGTTACGTGTGCGTTGTGGGGAAAAAAATGTAAACGGTAATCACTCTTAAAAATTTTAATTAAATGAACTAACAAAACAGCGATTAAAAAGGATGAACAAAATCAAAACAAAAAAGAATAACGTAAATAAACAACCTCATATATAGACGATGGCAATTTCAAACTACATTTAAGGAAGAAAATTAGAGCGAACATTACATGATGTATAAAAGGGTTAATCCCTATAACAAACGAGGTAAAAGAAACATGTAAAAAGATTAACACAGAAACAGAAATGGGGAGATAAAAAAAAACTTAACACAGAGGCGCCGGAACCTAGTATACTAACCTAAAACACGTCCAGCAAGAAACATTGGTTTTCAGGGCACGATTTAAGCGATGCTGAAGTACCGGAGGCAAATCCGAGCAAAGGTTATGACATCTTGATTACAATTTTTCTTTCAATAAAAGAAAAGGGAAATGCCTCCAAAAAAAAAAAAAAAAAAAAAAAAGGGGGATGCTTAGCTGAACAGCTAAGTCATTTTGATTATTAAATGGCGAATGTTAATATCGAGGGTAAACTCCTACGTGGAAGAAAAATTTACAATTAAATTAGATTAAGTCCAAAAAAAAACAAACAAAAAAAAACAAGAAGTAGTGCTTACCCCGAGGTAGGTATCCCATGATGGGATGGAAGCCGAAGCGCGTCCGCCCTCTAGGCTAGTCAGAATCAAAGGATGCAGAAACAAACTTTGCTCTCACGAAGGAGCGAGAAGCCGAAAATGGTGCAACCACCAGGTAACCAATCAGGACACAGAATTTACTGCCGACTTTCACATTCACCAATTAAAATTCTCGTTATTCTGACCAATGAGGTCTCTTCATTCTTGATGATCTAATTCTTTTTGGAATAACAGGAAGCAACTGGAAAAATCCTAAAAATGGCACGTGTAGGTACACGCTGCCTCAAAAGCTAGATGCATGATTTCAAATATTAATAATAATGTTGTACAAATGTTTTCAACATAAATGTTCTTTAGAGTTCCAATTATAAATAATTTTGTTCGCAGGTCCAAGAAGACCACCCCGCAATTATAACAGTATACACCCGTAAGCTTGTGCATACTAAGAAAAATAAAATAAAACGATAAAATAATTAATTTTTTGAAACAATAGATTGATTTTTTCAAAGCAATAAGTCCAATTCTCAAATGTCCAAATAATTAGGTTTTTTCTACAACATAATTAATTTCTTTTAGAACAATAGATGATTTTTTCAAAATACAATGAAGAGATTTCAATGACTTCCGCACAGCCGTCTCAATACCGGTCACAAGGGGCAGAAGAAGAGGGAGACCAAGGATAACATGGCGTCGAACAGTGGAAGCGGAAGCGGCGTCAGTTGTGAAGTCCTGGAAGAATATCAAAACTGTGGTAGTAAATTGAGTCATATGGAGAGCTCACGTATGTGCCCTATGCTCCACCCAGGAGTAACAGGAATTAAGTCAAGTAAGTCAGTCCTGAAACATATTCTTATAATGTTTAGCTAGAATTTAAGCTGGCACATGTTGATATATGCATAAAAACTAGCTATAAAAATAAAATAAGTATTGGAAGGTGGGTAAAATTCTTTAACCTTATAATACGGAATATAAATGAGATTTATAAATTTATTATTCACTGGAGTTATAAGCAATACCGTACAATGCAGTAAAGGAATGTTACGATTATACAATTGAAAAATAAATAAACAAAATGTCTCAGATTAGATGATCTTCACCCAGAAATGGGCCACTTTCATAGCACTATCACAGCCTACCATTAACTCTTGCGTTGTGCAAGAGTATGGGCACAGTTCACAGGTATGCAGGTGCAACAATGCCTGAAAGTTTTAGGTATCCCCATTTATGTAAATTAACTCTACATCTCCCCACACGACTCCTAAGTCTGTTGAGTGATCGCCAGATTTCCCAGTTGGTGTCGTGGACTGCAGGAAGGCTTTCTTTGGCCTTCATCCCCTCTGGTGGTATAGTGGATTACTATAGCTGTGGCATGGCTACCTCAGGTTTTGCAGTGAACATTGTTGTTGTCCACTCAAAGCTTTTCCTTGATTTGAGCCATCTCCTTGAAGGTTGGTGACCAAGGAGAGGGTGAGCTAGGTCCTCTACTGACTTTGTTCTTTCAGTCTGTGCTATGACGTCATGATGTACCACAGGAGGGTCTATGCCTGCCACGGAGTATAGTTTACAGACAGATGTAGATTTTAGGCAGCCAGAAATTGTTCTACATGACTCATTGAGAACAATACTCACTTTGATTTGGATTTATTAATTTTCATCTCGGAGACCTTTTCCAAGACTGTGTCTACATCATTTTCCCGATCTTCTGCAGTCTCAGATAGAATAACAATATCATCAAGAAATCTCAGAGTTTTGATTTCCTATCCTTGGATTGGGATTCCTTTTCCAAATTCCTTTTTGATTTCCTTTATTGCCTGTTGTATGTAAACAATGAAAATGAGAAGGGACAAACTGTAACCTTGCCTCACTCCTTTCTGGATTGCTGCTGCTTTTTCATAGCCTTCGATTCTTATCACCGCAGACTAATTTTTGTACACATTATAGATAATTCTTTTTTCGTGGTATCTGATCCCGAAAAGTCTTCAGAATCTCAATTAGCTTGGTCCAATGAACATTATCAAATGCCTTTTCTATATCTACAAATGCCATGTATGAAGACTTGTCTTAATTGAACCATCTAAGATCAGAAGTAAAGTCAGGATTACTACACATGTTCTTAAATTTCTTCTGAAGCCAAACTGATCTTTTCCCAACTCAGCTACAACTCGTCTTTCCATTCTTCTGTAAATAATACGTGTTAAAAATTTTGCAAACGTGAGATACTAAACTAATGGTGCAGTAGTTTTCACACTTCTTAGCGCATGATTTCTTGGGAATAGGTATAACATTCTGTCTAAAATTGGATGGTACTTCTCTTGTATCATACATCTTACACACTAAATGAAATAACCTCCCCATGATGATTTCTCCTTAAAGGCGGTCAGTAATTCTGAGGGTACGTCATCAATTTCAGGTGCCTTGTTCTTATTTAGGTCTCTCGAGGCTCTGTCGAATTCAGACTTCAAAATTGGGTCTCCCATTTCATCAGCATCAACAGTTTCTCCTTGTTCCAGAACCTTATAATCTATTTCTTTCCCTTAATACAATTGTTAATAATATGTTCCTGCCATTTTTCTGTCTTGTCTTCTTTTCCTAGAAGTGGTTTTCCATGTGAACTCTTAATATTCGTACAAATAGTTTTCCTTTCTCCAAAGGTTTCCTTGATTTTCCTGTATGCAGCATCTACCTTTCCAAGGACAATACAACCTTCAACATCCTTGCACTTCTCCTTCAGCCATTCTTCCTTAGCTGACCTGCACTTTTTATCTGCTTCATTCTTTAATCATCTATTCTTTTCTGCCTGCCTCATTTTCTGCATTCTCGTATTTTCACCATTCATCAATCAGGTTTAATATCTCTCAAGTTATCCACTGATTCTTACTTGATCTATCCTTTCTTCCTAACTTTTCTTCAGCAATCCTACTGATCTCATTCTTAATGACTGTCCACTCTTCATCTATTAGGTTTCGTTCAGCAATTTTATTTAGTCCTTGTGCAACATGTTCCTTGAAACTATCCCTCACACTCTATTTCAACTTATCTAGATCCTATCTTGTTGTATTCCTTCTTTTCCTCAATTTCTTCCACTTCAGACGACATTGCATGACCAACAAATTGTGGTCTGCTCCTGGGAAAGTTTGGAATCCAACACCTGGTTTCTGAATCTCTGCATAATCATAACGAAGTCTATTTAATACCTTCCTCTGTCTCCAGGTCTTATCCAAGTGTACAGCCATCATTAGTGGAGTGTGAATCAGGTATTAGCAAGGAACTAAATTATGATCAGTGCAGAATGAGTGCTTAAGGAATCTTCAATTCCAAAATAGGTTTGCAGTTGGGTATACTGCTGCCTCACAGCACATATCAATTATGTGGAAGTATGTAATTACATGATCATATCTTTAGAATCCCCTTGATATTATTATTATTATTATTATTATTATTATTATTATTATTATTATTATTATTATTATTATTATTATTATTTTTACTACTAATAAATACATTGCAATTGGGAAATATCCCAGTAGCAATGATCACTTATAGTAGTGTGATAATAAAGTAAAGATAAAACATAATTATCCAACAACAACAAGAGTACAACAAGCAATTCCATGGAAAGAAAAATCATAAGTAGTACTACTAGTTTAACATTCTAAATCCAGCATCATCATATAAGAATTCACATACAACTTAAGTATTTCCAGTGCTTTGAAACACTACGGCTTACAATACTATAGGTTGAGACTACAACTAGCTTAGCATTACAACACAGTCACATACAATGTCACACGTACCTTAAGTATTTCAAAATTTCACACTATTACTTACAGTAGACTGAGCAGTCCAATTACTATTATCTTAGAATTGTAAACACAGCAGTTCATATACAAATTCACACTTATCTTAAATAATTCAGACACCTTAATACTACAATTTACAGCGGGTTGAGCGCTGCATTAAAATTGATACCATCACGTAGAAACTTACCACAATTTACAGAATGCTGGAGTCTATTGTTGAAGCATCTTGCATTTTTGGGAAAAGGCTCTAAGACAGCTACAGGTAATGCATTCCAATTATCAATTCCCTGATTTACAAACAAATATATACTAAATTAGTTTTCTGCTCTACCTTTTACTTTATGCTTTATACTTTATGACCTGACCTGCTTATGTAACAGAAGCCTCTCCATTTTGTGTTTTGACCTGGAAAAGGCCTTTGATAGTGTTCCAAGACTCGCTATGTGGGCAGTTCTGAGAAGCTTTGGCTGTCCTCAGCATTTTGTATATATGCTATTGGCTTTACGTCGCACCGACAGATAGGTCTTATGGTGACGATGGGACAGGAAAGGGCTAGGACTGGGAAGGAGCCCCAGCATTTGCCTGGTGTGAAAATGGGAAACCACGGAAAACCATTTTCAGGGCTGCCGACAGTGGGGTTCGAACCCACTATCTCCCGAATACAGGATACTGGCCGCACTTAAACGACTGCAGCTATCGAGCTCAGTGAGCATGTTGTGGGCCTGGTGCAAGCACTTCATGATGGTATGACAGATTCTCCATCAAAATAACTTCTCCGAACCATTCCCAATCACGCATGGATTGAAGCAGGGTTACGTACTTGCTCCGACTCTGTTTGCCTTGTATCTGGCGGTCATGCTTTATGAAACAAAAGACAGCCGCAGCATAGAGATTAAATACCGCTTTGATGGTGGCCTCTTCAACTTGGCCAGACTCAATCGCGAAGACATACCAATGTTACTAGAATAACTGAAATGCAGTATGCTGCTGATACCGCATCACCGGCTCTTACACCTGAGGAACTGCAACAGTCAGTCAACATTTTCAAGGATGCATATGACCTTTTTGGCCTCACTATCAATGCCAAAAAAACAAAGTACTTGTTCAGCCTGCACCAGGGACTAACATCTCAGACTTTACCATTATCATCTCAAACACCAAACTAGAACAAGTAGACCACTTTACTTACCTTGGGAGTATCTTGTCAAAGAGCTGTACTTCAGAACAGGATGTGCAAACCAGGCTTCGTGTTGTCCGTGTGGCCATTGGCCAACTATCACACAGAGTCTTCAGGAATAAGAACCTTACAATTCACACAAAACTAATGGTGTACCAGGCTGTAGTCATCTCTACACTTCTCTACGGCTGTGAAACGTGGACCTTATCCCGCTGTGAAATCAAAAAGCTGGAGCGCTTTCACCAGCAAAAACTATGCTCCATCATGAACATCAAGTGGGAAAACTACGTCTCTAATGTTGAAGTTCTCGAGAAAGTATGTGCTAAGAGTGTAGAAGCATTGATTGTTGGCCATTGCCTCAAATGGGCAGGACATGTGTGCCATATGAATAACACCAGACAACCACGCCAAATCCTCTATGGTGAACTTGGTTCCGGTTCAAGACCACGGAGTGCCCCCCTCCCCGAGATGTTTCAAAGACCAACTGAAACAAACCTTAAAGATGGCAGAAATAAACCTACAAACCTGGGAAAAACTTGCCAAGGACCGTTAACTTTGGCGGCAAAGTGACTGTGCCTCAGTTCAACACTTTGAACAAGAACGCCGCAGACATGAATATATTGAGTGACAGGAATGCAAACTTCGCCAAACCCAGCCAAGATGTCCCTGTCCCTCAGCTGCGCAATGTGTGGACGTATGTTCTACGTAAGGATTGGCCTGTATAGTCACCGGAAGTTTAAATACAAACTACCATGAAATGAAGCGAGCTATTAGCCAGGAAATCTGTAAACTCGGAAACGAGTAACTGCCGACGATGACGATACTCCTGTGCCTTCGCCTGGGAACTGCTGCCCTTTGGCACCCTCATCACGAAGTGTAAGGACTTGTATGCTTTAGTAATTACCCTTCCTATGTGGGTGTCCCATTTTAGATCTCTCTTTACGTGGATTCCTAAGTACTTGCATAAGTCACACTTTAGCAGGGCGTCCGATCCAAGACAATATTGAAAGTCCCCTTGTCTATGTTTCTTTCCGATTCTTATGAGATTGCCTTTTCGAGAATTTCTTTTTGTTACCGAGTGCCCACTTATGGAGTATATTTGTATCACCTTGTAATAACCTATTATCGCTAGCATTCTGTATTTTTCTGTATATTATGCAGTCACTTTGAATTTCATTCGGCAGAACGTTGATAAACGCTGTAAATAGGAGTGGTCCTGTAACACTACTCTGCACTATTCCTGACATTATAGAAACTTCGTTGGAGTATTTACTTCCCACCTTTACCCTCTGCGTGCAGTCTGTCAAAAATTTCCGGATCCACAGAACCACCATTTTATCAATGTTTGTTTCCACCAATTTTTGGATCATAATATCATGTGGTACATCAAATGCTTTAGCAAAATCAATTATAATAGCATCAACTTGCACACCTTTGCCTAATGACTCGCTAATATCTTCAAAGAGTGACTACATATGGCTCTTGCAGGAGAAACCTTTTCTACAACCATGTTGCCATCCATTAATCCACAAGCTTTTCTCCCATTCTTCCCTTAGATATTCTGAAATGAGGTGTTCCATTTGTTTGCACACATTGGAAATAAGGTTAATGGGTCTGTAGTTATCCATTAGCAGCCTGCTGCCCGTTTAAAAATCGGAACTACAGTTGCTTTCTTCCAGTCATCCGGAATTTGCGTATTGTTGAGAGACACAGTAAATAGTATTTCCAAATAGCGAAGAATAGCTCTACCTCCCAGTTTCAGAATCTCCCAAGCAATATTATCAGGCCCTGTCAACTTATTTTCCCTTAAGTTCTTAATTCTTACCTGAACAAGTATTATCGATAATGTCTACTGCCAGGCTATTCTGCTCATTAAATACGTTCCTATACCAATGATTTAATTCATTAACTATTAGTAGATTGTCAGCAATTACCTCACCTTCTCTGCACACTATCACCGACACATCCTGGCTGGCTCCTTTCCTTTTCCCAACATCCTTAGAGATTTTTCCACCCATTTTCTTGGAAGAAAGCACACCTTTCATATATTTGTCATGAGCAGCTTTCTTTTCAGAAGCAAGTTCTTAGAACAGCTTGTGAAACCTATTCATATGCTCTGAACTAAACTGACTTTTGTACGCTTTCCTCACTTTCCTTTTAAGGCTCCTAATTTTCCTATTGGATCTGGGTCCTGTTTCTGTAATTTAAGAGGCACAAACTGCTCAACGGCCCTATTAATAACATTAACAAAATTATCCCATGCTATGTTTATGTACCTGCTTTGTGATGCCCACCTGGGAAATATTTGATATAGAAACACTTGGAATTTAAAGGGGTCAACTTTACTATACTGGTAGACCTTTATTTTCTCCTCATTATCTACTTTAGTATTTAACGGATGTCTAATATTTAATTCTGCAGCGCAGTGGTCACTAATTCCTGATACTGCCATACAGCAAATAATGTACGTCATCGGGTCTTACAAGATAAACATCTAAAGTGTTGTTTCCTCAAGTAGGAAAGTCTACTATTTGGGTAAATCCACCATCCCTAATTAGCTTGTTTACCGCAACCTGACTGTAGCTCCTTCCCGTAGCCTCGCCAGATCAGTTTATGTCTGGAATTGTAAAACTTTTCTGAATACTGTTGCTTGTACATGTAACATCGTACAGTCTATTGAGAACCAAGAAGTTGTTACGAGGTGCCCTATATATTCCTATATTTGAATGGGATTGGCATTCCCTTGATCAATGATTTGCACACACAGCATTTCATGATCCTCATCAACCCTTTTTAAACAACTCCACCACCTCTAGACTCTCTGTTCCTTCTATTGCTACTATTTACATTCCCATTCACTATGGCTGAGTACAAATGACAATATCCACATGGTATCATTCAGTAATATTCCAAAATTCAATAATTTTATTTTGCACGCTTTTACAATTCACCTGCAGTAGTCTTATGGTCTCGTCAGCTCCAGTTGGCAGCCCTCCTCGTTTCAATGACTCTCTTGGGCAGGTTTCCTAACTCATGACTCAGCTATGATTCAATACAAATGACAATATCCACATGGTATCATTTACCTCAGTCTGTCTCGCGCAAAGTCCCAGTCTCTTGTCCAGCAATCCGTCTCCACATACACCAAGTCCAGTTGCGGACACACCCAGCCCATCTGGTCATTCAAAGCCTTCACCCGCCGTAGAGGTATGTCTTTTTAGCTGCACTTGCCAGTTCATACACCTCTCCTATTAAATAGTCTACTGACATCTTTCTTCTAAGATCATTGGTCCCTACCTGAAGCACTAACACTTGCATATCGTCCGGCTCTATGGCTAAATGGTTAGCGTGCTGGCCTTTGGTCACAGGGGTCCCGGGTTCGATTCCCGGCAGGGTCGGGAATTTTAACCATCATTGGTTAATTTTGCTGGCTCGAGGGCTGGGTGTATGTGTCGTCTTCATCGCCATTTCATCCTCATCACGACGTGCAGGTCGCCTACGGGCGTCAACTCAAAAGACCTGCACCTGGTGAGCCGAACATGTCCTCGGACACTCCCGGCACTAAAAGCCATACGCCATTTAATTTCACTTGCATATCGTCGCTATCTTCCACTCTTTCAACCTGCTGAGACAGCTGTCCAATTTTTTTATTTCCAGACAACGCTGTACATTTTTACCAGTCCTTCTTGAAATATCTCCACTCCAGCATACTGTCGAGTCACCCATGCTGAGTATGTCATATAAATTTTTTATGATCCAATCACTTTCCTTCCCTGAGTCAACTGTAGGAATATAATCAGGTTCTGCTTCCTTGTTCCTTTTTGTGATAATTTCTATCTGTGCTTTCACTGTTTCGTTGAATTCTGCAAGTTTCCGCTCTAGATGCTCTATTTTCAAGTCTCTTGCCTTGTTCAATTCCCTCATATTTTCCACAGTGTCACAAATTCTACAAAACCAAAAGTTGTCCAGACAATCTTCTTTCTTCACCTTAGTACAGCCGAAGTGGAAAAACTTTGAACACATCACATACTTGATTCCATTCTTTAAGTTCTTGCACACATTGAACACTTAATTGCTATCACTTCTGTGGGAGCCTGAACATCACACTCCACTGCAGGTCCTGGGTTCAAATCAACACCATCAATAACCAATAAGGCCGCTATAACACTGCCAGGAACCACAAGTTACTAGGTCCGGAAAGACCACACTGTCACGGGAAGGAGGGCTTCACCCGCCCGTACCACATTCCTATCCTCGCCCGGTAAATTTCCAACGTGCAACCCATGGTAAAACAACTTCACTTCAGAATGCTGGGAAAACACATCCGTCCACTTCCACGACTTACTCACTACTGTTAGCTTACTTAAACATAAGTCTCCAGCTCTCAAAATCAACCACAGTCAACACACTTCACACTGCAGACATCCCATCCTGTTTGATGAAATCAAGTCAATCAATCAATCTGGTCATCACTTGCACCACAGAAAAAAACGGAGAGGTATCTACAGTATATCCCAGTTATTTCTGAGGCTCATTATGGTTTTGGCCCAGGGTTTAAGACTGGATGCCCTTCCCGATGTCACATGATTCTTGAGATGAAAATCTAGACCCAGAATCGATCGGGATTCGAACCTCAGCCTTCCTCAACCCACCCCACCCCCGACCCTACTGTTAGCTTACTTGTGTTTCCCAATAGCTACTGCTTAACCTTTGTTTTTAAAACTTTGAATTCCTTTGATATCAAATTTAAATCTGACTGTATTTATTTGGTTCATGGAATATCACCCAGGTTCTGAGGGCAGGACCACAAACGCAAGTGTCTGTGAGCACTCCCATAGTGAAATAGTTCATTTTAAGAATTTTGTATTTCATGAATTAGTGTATTTTAACTGCAGACCAAATTTTCCGCATCAAAGGATAGACTTTTATGTTTAATAAACAATAGCATAAGAAACATGATTCCCCGAGTTTGAGAGGGTCACCAATTTGTGTTCCTCGGCAGGGTTGTCCAGCACCTTCCACATTCTGTTGTCCGACGGTTCGTATTGCCTTCAATTGTAAGTGATAAATATCATTAGGGTTCCGTATTGAAGATACTGTACTACTTCTTCTTATGACGCAGTCTCCCTCCGAAGGTTGGCGATCCAACTGATTATGATTATGTAATGTGGCACATAGGTATTGTTAGAGAAGGGAACTGAGAGAAGTTGTCTTGTTTTGAGCCAGACTAGAGAACTACTGGCTACTACAGCAGGTACGAACAGACGAATGGACAATGTAGCAGATTCTCACCACGAGTTCCCTGACTGAACTGAACATCTTTTAAGAAGAGTAGGAGAGAAGGAGTACTAATAACATTTCACATTTTCTTAATGCCAGGTGAGCAAGTAATGCTGTGGCACACTTTCTAGGTATCTATGTACAGTATATCCCATACATGTAGCACACAACAGTCTATGATCTTGCATCTTAGACTTTCATGTTTGGAGCTAATGTTGTTGCCTGTGGTGCTTTAGGCTGTTGTACAGCATCCTGGTTGGTGAGTGGCTAACATCTATATTACGGAGATGGGCCGGTGCATTGCCATAAAAAAAACACACATGCACATACGTCTCCAGCTCTCAAAATCAACCACAGTCAACACACTTCACACTGCAGACATCCCATCCTGTTTGATGAAATCAAGTCAATCAATCAATCTGGTCATCACCTGCGCCACAGAAAAAAACGGAGAAGCCATAGATATCCACCCATGTGACTACAACGGAGATGAGGGATTACTGCCATCTAATGTCTAGAAACTAGTACAAAAAGGACAAGAACCACCGAGTAGTTCAAATGCCGGGTATAAATACTCCCATTTTACTTTTTCACTCAATCAGCCTTCACAAATTCTACAGGAATGATGGTGAAATGTCAGCCATTCACCAATGCAGGACACGGCACAACAGCCTAAAGCACCATGGACAACAGCAATAGTTTGTAGCATTTCTATTATAAAACTGTTTTCATAAAGGAAGACTATCATCAACTAAATCATTACAGATCATAAATACAGATAAGTTGCACCCTACATACTTCCTTTACAACTTCATTTCCTAAACATACAGCATTTATCTGATGTAAATATTCTATACAGGATATAATTGTATTCACTATTCTTCAAAGAAACTTTCAGTGCATATCAGCAGCTAAGAATTTTCAACTGGACTTAAAAACAAAACCATTGCGAGTGAAAAAAATGGATTAGTTTTTTTAATACGACTAGGTTGATTACTCCCTTGTAAGAAGAAGAAAAAAGGAATGATGGGTACAAAATTTAATTAAGTAGCATTATGGAGTGACTTACATCATCCACTATGGTTTGTAGAGAAGGTAACATTTCCTTGTTACTATGCCTCATTGCAAGGCTCAACACATCTAGGACTCCTGGGTTCCTATCTACTTTACGAAGTTTTATAGTCACATGGAATGAGAAGTAGTCCATATTTGCTGTTAGTAGGCAAGCAATGCTACTTCCATAGCCCCCAGCACAGGCAATCTCCATAGCTGCCATGGTACCCGCCAGTGCAAGGAGTTTGTGGGTACTACCAGCACGCTCCATGACCACATACAATGTACGGAGAAGGAATTGGTTAAATTTAGAACCCAGCATGTGAGCCATTTTACCAATACCTTCTACTAACAAGCAAGATAGAACCAAGTTACTCTGTGCTTGTCCAATTGTAATGCTGTCTTCTTGGACAGAAAGGGGCAGATACCACAAAGATGATTCCAAATAGACATCTAAGACATTGTTTACTGTATGCACACACTGATCCGGTGAAGCTGAAAGAGAAGCATACAGAAAATGATAGAATCTTGATATCTTAAATAAGAACATTAAACTGCAATACATAAATAACTGGGTTAGAATTGGGAAGGACGTGGTCATGGCCTATGAAAGGCAGTCTCATGAATTCCCTGGGGTTGAAATGAAAAACAATAGTAAACCATTTCAAGGACAGCCAAGAGTAGAAACTGAAACAATCTGGGTGAAACTTTCATACATGGTATCCATCATGGCAAGTGCAACCCAAACCTCCTGAGGTTTGATTCACTCAGCAAAGCCTATATGCTATAAGAAAATTTGGTGATCCATCAGTAACCAGAATCTGACTGTGAGAGACCAATTTTAAGAAAATGATATACAGTACATATTTAAAATATATTATAACCCCTTAAGTCTAATAAGTACTGATTCTTTAATAAACCCCTCACCCCCTATGTCCTTCCAACCAACCAAAAATATAAAATAAAATTGTTTTACATTAATTGCTTTACGGCTATGGACAACAGTTTCAAAATCTTCTACTAGAAGTTTCAAGGGATGACGCTAAAAACAAGTTCAAGATCTCTAGTGGAAGTTGTTAGCTGGATGGAAGTGATTTGCCAGTGAGTTTAAGAGGAAAAAAAAAAAAAAAAAACATGGATATCCCACTATCTATAATAATTTTGCTAGAAGAGCCTTTGACTTCATCTGGTAGCAGACATTTGAAACTATAAAGTTGTGCAATAAGTCTTGAACCAGCATATGCCTTTCTGAAGTCCACGAAAAATGTCACATACTTGTTTTTTATGATACTCTTAAGGTTCAAGATTTGTTCTGTGCATGATCTACTTTTCCAGAACCCTGTTTGATATTCTCCCAATTCTTGATCCAGTATACCTCCTACTCTAGTTACATGCAGTACTGTAATCGCTTTAGAGAAAATCATGTACAGGACCATAACTATAGATATTCTTCTGTAATTATTAACATCTTATCACCTTTTTTTAATGCAATGGATGTATCAGAGCTATCTGCCAGTCTTCAGTGATCCTCTCCATTTCCCATACTGTATGTTCTCAAGTAATAGAGTCAGAGATTATACAGAGGGATCCAGAAAAATGTTGACACTCTTTGATAGTAGCTTTGGAACAAAATGATATATCATTGTAATTCTTGCACAGTAGTGTAGTCCATTGTTTTCTCAACAGATGATGAAGATCATGTGAATGGTGCAACAATCTTGCCATGCATTTTCCAGCAGATGACAGTGCACAAATGAATGCAGTAAGATTGTCGTTTGAGGCACACAAGGCCGTATTGAAGTGTTACTGGAAGTGCGAAAACATGATGGAGGTACAATGGCAATGGCGTAATGTGTACGGTACTCAGCCACCAACTCTTACAACAATTTATCGTATTCGGGATAAATTTGAAGCTGACTGTACTGTTCAGGTTGTGCATAAGAAAAGGTCTGACAACCAAAAACATCAACAAGTCCAGCTTCCAGTGCTGGTGTCACCTCAAAAATCTGAGAATCAGGGTGCACGTGAAAGCGGGTAAGCCGATCGACCGTACGATGAATTCTGAAGGCTGCAAAGTGGAAAGTGTACGTTCCCAGATCACTGCACGCTATGAACGAGGACGTCTCAGATCGAAGGATGGAGTACTGCTAGTGGTTTGAAGGCATGCTTCGCAAGGATGAACGGTTTGCAGGGATGGTTGAGGTGCCATTCAAACTGAACGGTACTGTAAACCGCCACAACTGCGCATACTGGGCTCATGAAAATCCTCACATTCACGTGGACAAACATGTTAATCTACCCGATGTTAATGAGTGGTGTGGTCTGTATCCCGCAATTTGATTGTCCCATTCTTCATTGAAGGTACCATAACTGGTGACTTGTATCTTCATATGCTGAAACACCGATTTTACCTGCCATCCAAGAGGTGTTTGGAACTGAAAGATTTTACCTACAACAAGATGGCACTCCTCACTACCACAGAGATGTTAAAGCCTACTTGGACGAAAATCTAACTGGACAATGGATAGGTCTAAGAGGAGCTGCTGAGTACCCATCATGGACTCCAGACCTTACATCTCTTGACTTCTACCTATGGGGGACCTTGAAAAATGAAGTTTATCGACAGAAGCCAGCTACGCTGAACGAGCTATGAGAAAGCATCGGGGCGTCCTGTGCAGCTATCACACCGGCAATACTGACAGCTGTAGTTCAGTCAGCAGTTCAGCGGCGCTGGCGTTGTTTGACACCTAATGGGGATCACTTTGAACACACAAAATAACCTTCCCCCGTGCAAGAAATGTAACGGTATGTCATTTTGTTCTATTATATTGACTATTAAAGAGTGTCTACATTTTCTGCACCCTTCTGTATAAATTCAGTAGGCCCAATTTTCAGTTCTGCCAGAATGTTGTTGTTTTTTTTTTTCCCCAGCCAGCTATGGACCACATCATTTGAACAGGTTTCTTCATGGTCTTTATCCTCTGGCCAGTACTCCTGCATTCATCTTCAGTGAACTGCTTCTCTCTCCTCAGTCCATTCTGGGCTTTTCCTGAAAATCAGTGTCCTAAAAGTTTCTTTTGAGGATGCCATCATGTCTGAGCCCCCACTTTCTCCAAGTCGTATTCAACCTCAGTGAAGCAAGCTTGTTTTGTCTTCTTATGCAGAAAATAGGCAATGATCTGATTGGACAGCTCATTTGAACTCATTTGCATCAGATCCTCCTTTTTTGAAGGGTGTCCATTTTCTTTTCCACATGTGGATATAGTTTACGGTCATGCCTACTTCTCTAACAATTTTCTTTGAACAGGCCCAGACTTTCCTCAAGACCTTCATTTCCTTTGCTTCAAGTTTCTCTATCAAACCTTTCTTATTCATTTGCAAGGCATGCTGCTGCATATGGCTGTACATAGGTTCTCTGGTAAAATGACTGTACTGTAGAGTCTGAACTTAGTATTGAAGGACACAGATCATTTATTATAGATGTCTTTGATTAGTTGCTATGTACATTTCCCTCTTGCTGATCCTTGATATGAAAACATTTTTTTGGATATGTTAGACTCCATTCACCTGGGTGTTTGAACTTCTCTATCTGCTTTATTTTCGTATGTCCCACTGCTAGCTGGAGGCCTGCCTTTGCTACTCGTGCCTTTTGTTTTGTAGAAGTGTCAATGGAATCTGAAAATAATCACAAGTTGATGATGATGATGGTGGTGGTGGTGGTCGTGGTGGTGTTGGTTGTTGTTGTTGCTTAAAGGGGCCTAACATGTAAGTCATTGGCCCAAAAATCACATGATCATCTGCAGATGCTTGAGACACAATTGTCACATTCTTATACAGCCCAGTCTTACTCTATTTCCAATACCCTCTTTACTCAGTTCCTTGCACGACTTACAGATAACTTTCTCAAGCACACGGCTGAAGAGAAGAGAAAGCCCTGCGCAACTGATTTCAAAGGTTTTTGAAATTTTCTCTCTAAATTTCACTTTTGAGGTGGTATCCATAAGATATGTTGAATGAACTTTTTTTTTCTTCCTAGCCTAAATCGATCTGAATTTTGATTAAAGTGGTTCAATCAATCAAGTTGTAAGCCTTCCTAAAATTGAAGATCACCAAGAATATCTTATTCCTAAGTTTCAGGTATGAAAGAAAGGACTTAAGTTCATGATTCTTCTTCTTCCCCTATTCACTTGGGTTCAGGTCCCCTCGTAAAGCGGCACTGTGTTGCTCGAACTCATGCTGTTACAGGTGGTAAGTTAACAATCCTGGGTTTTTTTTCTATGTTTGTCCATTACGTCACAGTTGACCTGCCTCTTCCCATGGATAGATTTGGCATGCTAAGTGTTTCTTTGACAAAATAGGAATTGTTCTTCCTCATTACGAGATTATACCAGCTCATGTGACACTCCTTGAGTTTCTCTGTGATCAGGGCAACTTTAAAGAAACCTTTGATGTATTCATTCCAGATCTTATTGAGTTGGGTAACACCTCCTGCCCGTCTTAGCATTTCATTTACATGTAGTTGCCGTTCAAGTATTATTATTATTATTATTATTATTATTATTATTATTATTATTATTATTATTATTATTATTATTATTATTATTACCACCCACCTTTACGGCTCAGCCCTTTAGCATCCTACATACATCAGCCCTTATGTCAGTTCCACATTTAAAATGAAATAACAAAAATGACCTAAGATTGCTTTAGTATGTCAGCTGGGGGTAAGCAGGAAGTGTGTCTGTAGTAAAATCAGATTAATGAAGCAAACCATGCTCATCACCTAATAATCGAAAAGAATATGACAAAAATAATATGTATTTTATAACACCATTTGGCATACAAGAATACATGTTCACTCTTATCGACAAAAGAAAGAACACTATGGAGTCAAATGGGATGTGCGTAAGCTGATTTACGTTTGGAACGTACAATGTGTTCTATGCGTAGAACAAGCATTCCCAATACAGTGAAAGGCATGAAGTTGTGCTGATTTAAGTCAGTCAAACACACATGTCGTCAGGTCTTGGTCAATTTCATACCAGATGATGATGATGATGCTTGTTGTTTAAAGGGGCCTAACATCTAGGTCATCGTCCCAATTTCATAACAGAAAAGAAATGCTCAGGTACATAGATGAAACCAAATACCAAAAGAAATTCCGCAGATTGTCTATGCAGTTGAGGATATTACTACTGTAGTGAAGTATTCTATAAAAATCGTGCCCATTTCGGGATTACAGAAATATGTCCTTGAGCTGGATGTTGCACAGCAGTTCTACCAGCTCAAGCTGGAAGTAATGGGGAACAATCTCAGCCTAAAGCAACAAACATCTGATAAATAAATCAAAGTCAGTCTGGAGCTCTTCGAATCTTGAAAACTCTTCCTGCAATGCAAGAAGTACAGACTGATAAGATGACTGCTCCTATAGTATAATCAGACTGCCAACCTTTACTTCCTCCTTGCCCCTCGACACTACTGCACTTGGCACACACAGGGCAGGAGCAGAGCCGGAGTGCTATTTGGCCAGTTCTCCTCTAGATTATCAACTGAATAGATAACAAGATTCAGGAATATACAGGTATTACAGTAGTAGTTCCATATTTGTTTTAAGGGAAGTAGAACATAACCTAATAATGGACAGAGATGAAAACACAAAAATGAAACTTGTTAGATTGAATCCTGGCACAGCCCTTTGGCGTTTAACCCGTATCTGCCCACATTACTTTCCTGCAGAATATTGCAGTATATTTTCTAAGTACAGCTGTTTGTAACCTAAATGAATGGGTTATGATAATTTTAGGTTTCATTAACATATTTTTCCGGAGATTTTCCGTGATGACATGTCGACAGTGAGCATGAATGGGCAGGGTAAAAGACATGCTCAATAAAGGTACATTTCTTAGCAAATTATGCTCATATGAATGTAATAATTAATCATTTAGTAAATATTAGTTACATAGGTGTTGAATTAGCATAAAAAATTAAAATATATATGACTTAAAACATCAACGAGGAACAGTTTTGTCTCAATTTAGAATGCACACAGTTTTGGGGATCACTGTAAGTATCTAGGTGTTAATATAAGAAAAGATCTTCATTGGGGATTGTAAATAAAGGGTACAGATCTCCGCACATGATTATGTGGGTGTTTAGAGGTTGTAGTAAGGATGTAAAGGAGAGAGCATATTTGTCTCTGGTGAGACCCCAACTACAGTATGGTTCCAGTGTATGGGACCCTCACCAGGATTACTTGATTCAAGAACAGGAAAATATCCAAAGAAAAGCAGCTCAATTTGTTCTGCATGATTTCCGACAAAAGAGTAGCATTATAAAAATGTTGCAAAGTTTGGGCTGGGAAGAATTGGGAGAAAGATGATGAGCTGCTCGACTAAGTGGTATGTTACATGTGCTAAAATTCATTTCTGGGTCTGTATTGAAAGTATTTTGTATTAAATAACACTAGTATTTTTTTTTTGTACACCCACCTATTCAATATAATACAATCTTAAAAATTGACGTACAAAGCTGAAATGGCGGGATTTGAATGTTTGAAGTTCGCAAAAATCGGGAGAAATAATAGAATTATCAGGAGGTGGGAAAAACTGTCGAAAATCGGGAGTCTCCCGCCTAAATCAGGAAAGTTGGCAGGTATGGAGATGGGATCAAAGGAACGAGAGTGGATAGTGGATGCGACTGAAGGACACGTAAAAAGCCAGATAGAGAGGAAGTTATGGAAACAACAGCTGAGAGAGCTTTTAAAAAGACAGAATCTTGGTATTCTGGGACATCTTATTCGTATTCGCAGGGGCATTCCGTTCATATTCATAGGGCATTTCATTCGTATTCGTACTGGCATTCTGAAAGTAGTCACATTGGAATTTTGATTATAAATCTCATTTCTTGATAGTTGCAGTGTTAATTCATGTGTGCGCAGCGTTTCCAGAGATAACTACTGATTCAGTCTTACAAGTTACATGTTTTTCTTTTCAGTTCTTTATTTATACAGCTGAAGAGGACCACTAAGTGGTCGAAACATGTCCTGTAAGTTTTAATTTTATTCAATTTTGCCTGAGGCATTAATAAAGTATCGATTAGGTGGTTATTTATACTTACTTCTTGATTCAGTCTTAGTCGAATTCTGAACTCATTCTCAAACTTGTTCTCAGAAGCAGGCTTAGTATTATATTATGCTGTACGGAGAGTGTCATTCGGTAATCAGTTAAATATAAAGACAATATTAAAGTATTCACACAGCCCCTATGAAGATAATTCAGAAGGGACACAGTGCAACCGCGAGGTATTCGAAGCAGTAAACAGGTGAAGAGGATATGATGTCAGAACAATTGACATGAGCAAGGCATATTACGTGTGTGTCCGAGTATCGAGACCGTCGCTTTACAGAAACTAAACTAAAGTGCGGGAGTTTCTGACGGACACCCGCGGAACAGTATTCACGAGTGAAGATAAACATTAGAAAGACAGTAGGAAGTAGTGGTACCAACACAGTCCACAACGCTAGAATAAATCACGATAGCCAATGATTAATAATTTATTAAGTCAAATGTTAAATAACTGAGGTCCGAGTGACGTTACAGACTGTTACCAGACTACTCGTGCAACCTGTACGAGTCTGGTCAAATCAGCAAGGGACCACAGCAGTAGCAGTATCGTATCCTGAACTTGAGACGACATGGTCCAGCCCAGCATCCAAGGAGCAACTGATTCAATGGGAACCAGCGATGGCATCATGATCGAGTAGAAGCAGTAGGGAATGATACCTTATGCTGGAGGAAAGATGGAGGTCGAAGGATGAGTAGAACAAACTCTTAGCATGTAAAAACTCATGTAGATGTTTTAGAGTGAAGGTTTTATTTTGTAAATATTAGACAGGATTTTTATTATTGTAGTGATTCAGAAAACTGTAGTTTTATGGTACAGATAATGATAGGAATTTGTAAAGACAGGTAAACTGAGTGATTTTGTTTCATTTCATTTCATCTTGTGTTATGATGGGTGGTTTAGTTCAAATGCATGGGAACCACATGAGATAAGTCATAAATGTAAATACTGGGAAGTAAAGACTTAAATGTTATGCGAGTCAAGGGATGGGATGGAATATAATGTCAAACCGTAGGGAATGTTGAATGTAATGCATGCATACAGTGTAGTATGCATGAATGAATTTGTGTTAGTGTGAAAAGTGTCAATTTAATCAGAGAAGTGATTATTATGTGATTATTATTTCAGAGTCAATGTTGCTTAGGGAAAGTTATTAGTAATGTGTAGCATTGTGGCTAGAGTAATCTAGTTTGTTTATTAATCATGGGAAAGAAAATGTAACAATTGTGCAGTTGATAAAGGTAGGTTATTTCAAAAATTACCATATGCAGTTGATGAGATAGAAATTAATATCATTATGAGTTGTGAGCTTGGTTTAAGTTAGCATGGTGACTGGAAACTGCAAGAGTTTTTTGATAGTTAAATAAACGTCACCTGAAATTAGGCAATGTTATTGAGAGTGTGTATTTGATAATATGACAAGATAGAGATTTCAGAGAGGCCATAGAGGTAAGATGGTATGAGAAGGTTGACAAGCCTTGAGATCACATGTGTGTTATTACGGAGCGACGTTCTCCAGGTGTATGTGCAGCTGAGTATCATATGAAGTAAAGGTATTTATTTTGTAAATATTAGACATGATTTTCATTATTTTAGAGATTTGGAAAACTGTAGTTTTACGGTACAGTAAATAATAGAAATTTGTAAAGACAGGTAAACTGAGTGATTTTGTTTCATTTCATTTTATCTTGTGTTATGATGGGTAGTTTAGTTCAAATGCATGGGAAGCACATGAGATACCGTATTTACGCGAATAATCCCCGCACCCTAACTTTAGGAAGGTTGATTTTGAAAAAAAAAATTGCCAGCATTGACGCAAATAAAACCCGCACCCCAATTTCGTGCCTCAAATTCTTTTTTAAAATGTGCGGGTATTATTCGCGTAAATACGGTAAGTTATAAATGTAAATACAGGGAAGTAAAGACTTACATGTTATACCAGTCAAGGGATGAAAATAGAGAAGGTATTTGAATTCCCGTTTGTGCAAGGCGGAAGGTGTGTGATATTGGTAATCGCTGTCAGCTTATGTTATATGCCAGCTGGACTGCGAAGGTATTTATACGGATCCCAGGGAGTGTCAGGTTTGCAGAGGCCAATATGATGATATTGTTAGCACTGCACTACTCACGAGTATAATTTATCGATTTCCACAAGCGAGTATTTAGACCAGGAAATAACTGCAAGAAAGTAAGATTTGAGTAGAGTTTATTAGTTTCTGTCATGATAATCAGTTTTATAGGCATGAATGGAGATTTGCTTAATGTTGAATGAGAATGTACGTGAAAGCGTATTTGTGGTAACTGGGTGGCATAATATTTTTAAGGACCTGTGTGTGTTGATTTGTTTTATGTTGCGATTCATTGCTTTGTGAATAATTGTCTGTGGTAAATGAAATCCACGCGAGGGTTGAAATTCATGTTAATTTGATGTTGCGTGTGTAATTAAGATAACAATTCACTCAGGATGTGCAGTATGATAGATTAGGTTAAACTGTAGTATTCCCCTAAAACATCTGTGTGAGGCGGGTAGGGACTCATCGATGATAGGCAAATCATGGTGAGGAATAATTTGATCCTTCAGCTAAGTGATCAAATATTCAATGGCTAACGATGTTCGTAGATTCAAGTGCACAGATTTTGAATTCCAGACATTTGGGAGAGAAATTTAAGTACATTTCTATTCGTGTTTATGTCACGATTTTTGTCGTAACTGCTGTATGTTGTGTTTGTCAAGTTAACTTTCTTTGATCTTTCTTTTGAATAAATTTGACTAAATTTACCAAATGTTGCCATTATTTTAGTATAGCTCCAACCTTATTCATGTCTGTCAGTAAGTGGAAAATCTCAGCTAGTAAAGTTAGTTAGACGTTCGTGAGAGGGCGTGAACTGGTCACCCCTGAGATATTGAGCAAAAGTCGGAGCAAAACCAGATTTTGGTGGCATATGGGGACACTACACTGTCAAGATAACGGAACTGATGTATTTGTTCCAGCTTTGATCCATCTAGAGTGACATTAGTATGGATGTTCTGCTGATTAACAGGCAACATTGCCGTTTTGGACTTGCTTATCTTGAGACCAAATTGGTCGAACGTCGTATTCCAGTCATTGTACTTCAGCCTCACTATCGTCCCATATCACTACATCACCTGCAAAGGCAAGAGCTTTAAACTCAGAGTTGTTGTTGAGTCTCTTTAACTCTTTTCATTATTTCATCCATTAAAATGATGAATAAAAGCAGCGATAGTGTGCTGCCTTGTTGTACACCTTGCCTAGTCATAAACCACTCTGAATATCCAACCCCAATTTGGACACAACTCTGGCAATGTTCACACAGCATTTTGACTTCATTAATTAAAGTACATGGTATAGATCTATTCTCAAGGCATTCTCAGATTTTTGTCTCTGTACACTGTCGTAAGCCTTCTCAATATCTAGGAAAATGAAGATTTTTCCTTTTTGCCAGTGCTTCTCCATGATCATTCTTACAGAAAATATCAGATTTGTTGTTGCCTTATTCCTTCTAAAACCATACTGCTCATCTTCAAGCTGTGGTTCGGTGATGGTTCTTAGTCTCTGTTGTATGATTCATTCCATTACTTAGAATCCATGAGATAGAAAAGTGATACCTTTGTAGTTGCTGGGCTTCCGTCCATCTCCTTTCTGAAAGTGAGGGACAGTGACTGCTTTAGTCCAGTCTTTGGGTAGATTTACTTCTTTCCAAATGCTGTTTAGGACTCTTAAACAACCACTGCAATCCTTGCACTCCAGCAGCCTTGGTCATGTCGGTGCTTATCTCATCTGTATGTGTAATGGTAGTCTTCATGAGACCCAGTGGCTACTCCAGAATTCGGTCCTGTATCTGTGTCTGGGTAGGCCTATTTAGAACCACCGCTGCCTACCCCAAATGAAGAAGGCTCTAGAAAATGTGGGCTAAACATCAGAAGTCACCCTTTTGCCTGGCTGGGCAGCTCCACCCAGCGGGTAAGCCCGACATGTGGTCGAAATATGGCAGATGAACGTAAAATTATAATTGGATCCTGGAATATCAGAACATTGCTTGATAACGACAACAGTGAGAGACCAGAGAGAAGAACAGCTTTCATCACCCATGAGCTTGCCAGACTAAACACAGACATCGCTGCACTGAGCGAAACTAGACCATCAGATTTAGGGAAAATTGTTGAGTCCGGATTGGGCTATACCATCTTTTGGAAAGGGAAGGAGGATGGAGCGAACCGTATTTACGGTGTTGGATTCATTTTTGTTGTACCCAGCAGAAACGTCTTAATAAGGTTTTATTGTTTTACTGTATTTGTTAATACAGTAGTTATTCATATTACCAACTACAGTAATTCTCAATCATTGACAAGTTTACGCAACGTAAACAATACTGTACATATACACGCATGATATAAAGTGATTTGATAGGATGTGAGGATGTTCTTGTAGAATGAAACATGTCATTCTTTGTTTAACAGTGTGTTTTTTTACAGGTATGTTTATAGTGTTATATTTTATATTGAAATTTTGTGTGTTTGACAGACTGGAATGTTCGTTTTTATATCTCATTTGACTAAGTCAACACTGGAAATATGGCTTCGTTCTTAACAAAAAATTATTGAAGAAAGTCATCTTTCTCTTTTTTACTATACCCAGTCTGTGGATCATAAATCTGAACAATGGTCAGGGTGTTTTTTGTTTATTTTCTGATGAAGCTTAATGACTCGTTCATTAACATATTCTATATCGGCCATAGCATCAATGTCCTTGCTGATTATAACGCACCATTCTTAGTTTCCTTTTTATTTCCATGCTAGCAGATTTTGTATCCTTTCTGCAGAAAATTTATTCCCTTTCCCTTTCCATTTGCTCAGTGCAAGAATGTCAATCTTTCTTCTTTCCACGAGCTCTACAGGCTCCTCACATTTAGCAGTCAGGGTTACAGTACAGTAAAACCTCGTTAATTCAAAGTCGTTAGGACGCAAAAATCGGATTTTGAATTACGTGATTTTGAATTAACCGTTAACTCGTAATTCAGAAATGCCAACCCTTGCTGCAATTAAACTGAAATAAGAAATAAAATAGTTCAACCTATTCAATACAATTAAATAAGAAATGTAGTGTTACAATGTTATTTGATTAAAAGCGGTACCGGTTTCGACCACCAATCTGGGTCATCATCAGGCAATTAAAAATACAAAAACAATGCATAGGAAAACAAGAAATTAAAGGATAAGTCTTTCAAAAGCAGTTGAAGAGGCAATATAAGACAATAAGGATTAGCACTGTGTGATTTTAAATCATAAAATCCAGAAAAGTTGAAGATCAGTCACTTATATAAAGCACGGCGCAAGCCCTTGAAGAGTAGCATAACACACGCAATATCCGGAACTGTGCCTCAAAATGTTTACGAGAAGAGGTGAATAGTTCAGTCAACCAGTCTGCATACACTGTCTGGCGCAAAGTCACAACACAATTTAGTAAATATGAAGTCCCAAAAATGTGTAGAAGTTGAAGATAAGTTGTTTAATTGAAGTGAGATGCTAGCTCCTGAAGATCAGCGTAACATAGGCCTACTCAACGTCCGGCACTGTGCTTTTAAATGCCGACGAAACTTGGTGAATAGCTTAATGATCAAGGCTGTTAATGCTTCAGTCGCAAAAATATACATTATACAATTAAATGTAATTGATGTATGTATCAATGTTAATAGGATCTTGTAGATTCTTAAAATATGCGGAACAGTTGACATAAAAAACTGTTGATAACTCAGTGGCAAACATAACCTCATGCAGCGAAAGGAAAAAAAACACGATTCAAAGAAGAGGACAAATTATGCTGGCTCCGCTGTGCAACTGCTTTATTTCTTGGGTTACTGTACTGTTTGCATTTATAGATGCCTTGTTCTTGGACTGAAAGTGCCTGACACCCTCCTTAAAACATCATGGCTAATCGAACTTTCCTACGACAAGGGGAGTAAGTCTCCACTTCCGTCTGCATTGCAACACAGTACAGTGACCCCCCCACCCTTGTACGATTTCCCAGCCTGGCACTTCTCTCTTTTAAAACCATAAGCCTGTTTGGGCCTGGCATAAAAAAAATAAAACAATGCAGTTTCATTGGCATTGACAATATTGTTCAGTGCATATGAACTGATTCGGCCAAAGGACGGCATCGCCAGTGTTCTTGGATTCAACTTCTCGGCACACTGCCTGCTACATGATATTGTGGCATTCCTTAAAACGCTGAATACAAAAGAATGAAGATTTTAATTCAAACGTAGCAACTATGAAGCACATTGTAAACACACCGACGTGAGTGAAATTGTGGAAAGCTGACCCTGCATGTTCCGGAAATTCACATTATCATCATCATCATCAATTTCCCACTCCAGTCTCTCGGGTGTAGTTAACAAGCCTCCACCACATCCAATCCAGCTTCTCTAATGTCCTTCCAAATCGTATCCATCCACCTTCTTCTCGGTCTTCCAACTGGTCTCTTTCCCTTAACTTCTCTTTCCAATTCCCTACTTGCTACCCATTCCTTTTCCATTCATTTTACATGTTCGAACCATCTCAGTCTTGCTTTCTGTATATTTTGCACTAAAGGTTCTATATTTAGCTCTTCTCTGATTTTGATATTTTGAATTCTATCTCTTTTGTCTTTTTAACCGATGTTCTTAAAAATTTCAGTTTTACTGTTTGGATCTTACTATCTTGTCTCTTATTAGTTACCAGCGTTTCTAGTACGTATGTTACAACTGATATGAAATACTGTTTATATAATGTTAATTTTGTTCTCTTGGGTAGTTTGTCATCCCATAAAGGCTCTCTGACTTGATGAAAAAATGTTGTACCTTTACTTAGTCTGTTATTAATTTCAGGGTTGATTTCATTACTTCCAGTAATAATGCTACCCAGATATGGAAACTGTTGTACATTCTCTAACCATTCTCCATCTTTGTTTACATGGCTTCTCTTTTTCTCTTTTCCACAGTGCATGACTACAGTTTTCTTTTTACTAATTACCATTCCAAACTCCTTCAGATTTTCATTCCAAATGTCCAGTCTCCTTTGTACATCCCTTTCTCCCTTTCCCCAAATCACCACATCGTCTGCAAATACCAAAGCATTCACTTCATCACTACTAATACTCTATTTTACACGTTTTATGATTTTATCCATCAATATAATAAACAACAATGGCGGTGCACTTCCTTGCTTGAGACCTTTCTTTGTATAAAATGTTTCAGAGTCACCACTCCCCACTTGTACACTGCTTTTACTCTCATGATACAACATTTTTATCTTGTTAATTAATGATTTGGGTACATTCCTTTTCAGTAGGCATTCCCATACATGTTTTCTCTTAACTGTATCATAAGCTTTTACCAAATCCAAAAATACGAAGATGATTTCCTGGTTCCTTTCCAGATGATTTTACATTATCGTTCTCACTGTAAATATCAAGTCTATTGTTGATCTATTAGGTCTAAAGCCATATTGTTCTTCCTCTGTGTTTCTAATATATCCCTCAGTCTTTTGTCTATGACTTTCTTCATTATTCTTAGCCCATGTGATAATAGGGTTATACCGGTACCTCTATAATTTTCACATTTCTTCCTATTTCCTTTTTTGAACAGTGGTACAGTGTTTCCTTGTTGCCAATCTTCAGGTATCCTTTCATCCTTCCATATGGCAATGAGGGCTCTGTATAGCCAGTGTAGTCCAATGCTTCCTGCTGCCTTAATCATATCATGCTTTACCGTTGGTCATTGCTTTCACTCCCCTTTCAAGTTCCAACCATGTTATCAGGTTCTCTTCTTTTTCTCCCTCTATTATTTCCATTTTCTTATCTCCTTCTTCGTCTGAGCAGTCATCCTCATTATAAAGTTTTCAAAATACTTTGCCATCACCTTCTGATGACCCTTTTCGTCATGTACTATGGATCCATCTTCCCTCTCTAATGCCTTAATTTTTTCTTGATTTATTCTTTTCGATTTTATTACTCTGTATAATAGTTTCTGATTTCCTCGACTATCTTGCTCAATTTTGTTGGTAAACTCTCCCCAACATTTTTCCTTTTTTTCCTTGATACTCCTCTTTACTTGTAGTTTCAATCTTTTGTATTCCACATGTAACCTTTCTATCTTATTCTCATCCCTCTGATACGCTTTTTTTGCTTTTCCTTATCCATTTCTTTCTTCACCTTGTTCCTTTCTTTTATTTCTTTTTTTAATATTTTGTCTGCCCACCACCGTGTCTCCTTTCCCTTAACCTTTGCTTTTGTTTTCCTGCATACCTCAATTGCTGCTTCCACAAATGTCTGTCTTAAATTGTCCCACTCTTCTTTCCCACTTCATATTTCCGTGTTAGGCAACTTCCTTTTTATACAATCTTGGAATGCCATTCTTTTATTTTCCTCCTCCAATTCCCAAATCCTGATCTTTGGTTTCTTCTTCAATACAATTTTAGGGATTTTTACTTGTTTCAATTCCACAATTAATAAACTATGATCACCTTCCATACTTTCACTGGGGATTATCTTCATATTCATGATGTATCTTCCCCATTCTCGATCTGTTGTTATAAAATCGATGAGTGTTCCATACTGTCCATCCCAACTATATCGGCTGATATTATGCCTATTCCTCTTCATAAACCATGTGTTTTTTATTATCAGGTTATTTCTGATACAAAAGTCCAACAGTTTCTCTCCATCTTCATTTCTATTGTCGAA
Source organism: Anabrus simplex (assembly GCF_040414725.1). NCBI lineage: Eukaryota > Metazoa > Arthropoda > Insecta > Orthoptera > Tettigoniidae > Anabrus > Anabrus simplex. The sequence goes on along the minus strand of NC_090265.1, from coordinate 1,073,157,162 downwards.
AAGCACGTTCTATTGTGACGCAGAAAATTTTGAATTTAAATTACTCTGTAAAATACTATTCTTTTTTTTTTTTTTTTTTTTTTTTTTTTTTTTTTTTTTTTTTTTTTTTTTTTTTTTTGTAAAGGCAGATTTGAATTAAAAGTCTAAATTTCCATAATGGGACCGACACTGTTCTTTGAATGATGAATTATCCGTATTTTGAATTAAACAATTTAAATAACATGCAAAACCGTACCTCATGTTTCCGGGAACAAGAGCTTCAATAAGTAAACTCTTTCAAGATTCTTCACTAAGGAACAAAATGAGATTAGTTACTTGTAACAAGAGCTTCTTCGAATTAGACGGAAAATTGATTTAACTGATTTTGATTTATCGAGGTTGTATCGTATTTAATGTTGTTATTTTGAATTTGTTTTTCCAACCGGGAATTTTCTTCTATGAATAATTTCGTTTAACTTCGGGCTTATCACCGTCATCCTTACCAGAATTATACATAGGAGGAGGTCTATGTCTTGGTTCCTGTTTATATCCGAGGCTCATTTTACTGTTGAAAATGATTTAACAATATTTTCTACCATTGCTGGACCTAACACAAGGCGAGGTTTTTCTCTCAGGGTTAAGTCCCTTAGCCTTTGATAGTCCCCTATCCAGTCTGCACAGCAGCAGTGTTGTGATAAATTTGTGTGTCATTTCCTACACACAGATTTCATCAAACCTGCTAAGGAGGAACTTCTCCACCCAAAACCGTTGGTTCTTCCTTGGTTTGCCTGGTCTGGTACTGGCCGCAAGACCCTCAGCCAGACAGTCGCAGGTAGTACCGTCTACTGTCATATACGGTAACAGAATGATTCTGACCTGACCAGATTTGGATAATACAGTAATGAAATTATAGCAGTAGTTACAGGATTATATCTGAGAAAGTAACACATAAAAGCTCACAAATCACAGATTTTAACGAGAATTAATTTTTTTTTGTTCTCATGCTCTGGCACAGAAGCAATCTGTATGTGAACTGAGAACTAATCGGCATTCTGTGCACTGCTGCCAAGAATAAACAAGTGACAAACAAACTCAAATATAGAAAGAGAGGAACACATACTAGGATAAACACAACAGGTAGTACAGGATGTGGGAACAACAGAAAGGAGAGACAAGGACAAACATGTAAACATAAAAGGATAAGATGTGGACTTTGTCCTTATCTCTCCTTTCTGTTTTTCTTTCATCCCACACTGACCTGTTGTGTGTAACATGGTATGTATTCCAATCTTTCTTTATTTCAAGAGATATAATAACTTTAAACAAGATATCGTGATTTCTACATAAAGACAATACAGAATGAAACAATTCACAAACATCACATTATAAAAATGCCTACTTTAGTCACTTGTGTAACCAAATTGTATAAAGTGATACACTTCAAATAATTTTGTCTAAATTTCACCAGGTAGGACTTACCTCCAGCCAATATTTCGTTCATAATGAGCACTATCTCACTACGATGTGAAATGTCAGTGTATAGTAGGTCCAATAAATAATCGCTTAGGATACCCAAATCACCAAACTGACCAAGTAGCTGACATATAGTTTGTATTTTCAACAAAATATCTGGATTCATAAAATGCTTAAATTGTTTCCATGGCTTATTAAGTCCCAAACATATACTCTGGTCCAATTCTGAAAAATGAAATATTGATACAATATTAAAAATTCAGATTTAAAATAATATTAATTAGTTGCCATTTAGTTTTCTATTTACTGGCTGGGGTTATCTTTAGGGCATCCACACTGAGTAACTGTGCTTCTGAATTCTACCTTATATCCTGTATTACTCTGATATGTATTAGTTTAACATACCTTAAATTGCTACAGATTTTAAGAGAAATGGGGTGTTGGAATTATGTCCCACAACTGCAATGTGCAAGAATCCAACAGTACAGTGTTGTTGAATGTAAATACCCACAAATGCCATCGCTCTCAGTCAAAATCAAACTGGCTATCTTAAGAAGGGAAGGACAACTAATTGACTGCAACACTGAGCCTAGTAGGTATGTTTGCCAAATTATTGGGCCATGGTTGGGATAAGTGCCTGGGATTTGAAAGACAATGCAGTATATCCCAGCATTTTCCTTCAGTATGAAAAAGAAAATAAAGAAAATTCTGGTTCAATATCTTGTAACTACCAAAAGTTGCCATTAACCTAAAATTAAACCCCACCACTTTAGTTCCCAAGTCCTCCCAGAGTGAGTCTCTAGCATCTTAGCAAGTCTGACAACAAAAACTAGTTTCATGTAAAGAGTACATGGGCAAACCCTGAAACAACCAACAAGCAAACCACAAAGCCAGCAATCACCATGTAGTTTACATCAAACTGGTAGATGGAGGCTCAAACAGACAATGAATGCAGTGGAAGTTGCTGATTCTTAGACAAATATTGATTATGATTTATGTATACTTTCGACTAGAGTAAACAAATAATTTATAAGATTTTCTTCTAATTACTTTTCTGTTACATTTGCAATTATTTCACTAAAATGTGGGCTTAATTCAGTTAAAGCGTGATGACCGAATGAATACTGACCTCCTGCAGTGTCATCTCTTTGTATTTTATATTTTATGTGAAGGTCGAGAACCACTTTTATGATGTAAAGTATCACTCTCCTCAGATCTCCCTTTTTAATGTTTTTTTTTTTAACAATTTGCTTTATGTCTTACGGTGACAATGAGATAGAAAAGGGCTAGCGGCAGCAAGGAAGGGACCATGGTCTTAATTAAGGTAGAGTCTCAGCACAGATCTCGTTATTAAATACAAGAGAGAGTGTATATCATTTCAGATCAACATTTGTTGTGGAACTTACTTAAGGTTGATGAAATAACAACCATCTTAATCACTCAGAATTGCATTCATAACTAATATCAACAACATAAAAATGATGACATCTGTGGGGTTTTCTACAAGAAATATTCGTTTGAACATACACAAATGCAGAAAGGTGAAATGATATGATCTTCGGAGCAAACTCGAACATACACGCTATAAACTTGTCCTGTTTTAAACAAACCCATCCCATATACACAAATCCATACATTATGATGGATTTAGGAGCAGTACAGTGGCTTTATTAAAAATGAAAAATATATGATGCACCAAAATTAGTTCTAAAATGACCATATGAAATAAATGTAACTAGATAAAGCAGAAAGTAAACTATGTTGTTGTTATCCTGAACAGAAACACCACTCAAAGAGCCACATTTTAAGTACCTAGTATGTTGGTTAATGTAAGAATGGGATACAGATATAGAAATCAAAACTAAAATCAACATTGCAAGAGGTGTGTTTCAGACATTAAAACATCTTGTGTGCAACTGTGGCTTAACAATCAAAACCCTGTGTATGTCATGAAGTGTTATGCTTACGCATTATCAGTGCTGCTTTATGATGCTGAGGGCTGGATACTAAAGATAATGGACTGATTGCAGACTTGAAATTTGGATGCATTTCAAAATGTTAACAAACATATGTGTAACCACTATCACTAATGAGGAGATACTCTGCTGTGCAGGAAATCGTACAAAACACTTACAAAATGCAAGAAAACAGCCTATTTTGGTCACATCTTCTGAAATGATGAACACAGCCTGATAAAACTAATCACAGAAGACAGAAGGGAAATGTGAACGTGGACAGAGAAGATTACCCTGTAAGTAGAACCTCTGACAGTGGTTGAACATTCGCAATATTGCAAGAGTGATATGGAATGTGCAAAATAGGGATAATAACTCCATGACGGTTGCCAATCATCTATCAGGGTAAGCACCAGAAGAACAAGAAGAGGATAAAGAAAACACTGAGAGGAAGATCAAATTATCCAGACAATACGAGAAGATGTGCGTAATAAATCAGAATAACACACAAAAGAGAAATATTTCAACTTTATGTCTTTATCAGTAGGAGGAAATAAGAGGCATCATGTAACACAACACATGTAGAGGGGAGAAGAAGAAATTTAAAGCACCATTTCCTGTAAGTTTTTGTGGTTGTGCCCTCCGCCAAGTGAAACATACTCTAAAAATGAAATCAAAATATTAATATTCAAAGTATATACGATACATAAACAATGAAAAGAAATCAATTATCACTAATCATATTACCTAAATGGCCTTAAGGACTCCAAAATCAAGCTGTAAAGACCTGGCCTGTTAAGTCAGGAAACCAAAATACCGTAAAGAAGGTGTTTGGCATTAATGGTGGTGTATATTTCAGATTAACACCTATACGTTGGACTTAGTTTTATTAGCCTATATCCTACAATGCTCTGTTCTAACCTCAGCCTTTAATATTTGTCAATACCACAGAACGTGCTTGCATTGTTTAGTTTTACTACATAACTTATGTTACATGAGTATGTCATACAGTGATTATTTTGCAGTGTGGCGAACTTTAACATTCATGAAATGTTTACCGATGTGCCTTCATAAACAAATGCATTGTGCTCACCCGAAACGGGGAGGAGTTTTATAACTAGGATTTAAGTTTTATACGCCAGTTGGTTCAGGATACCTTACATATAAATTATAAACATAAAAATTTTCCACCTATTCAATACATAGATTTATTTACACTGCGTGTATTTACACTATATGGGTTGCCTGGGACTAGTTTCAATCTTACTTGGGCTCACCATCAGCCATACTAAAACAAATATTTAACAAAATCCTAAAACATGTTTTTAATGAGCAGTATTACATATGTATTGTATGGCTTTACAAGTACACAAAATTATCTAACATCAAATGGAAATGTCCAAATTTGACAACCAGTCCAGAGCACTCGGAGTCACTTGTGTAGAAGCTTCAGATCACCGTTAAATGCTTGAAGTGGGCACTCATTAACAATGTGTTCTATTATCTGCTCCTCCGCTCCACAGTCGTAGTCAGCAGATGAACGGAAACCCCATTTCTTCAACATGTAGCCACACCTCCCTTGACCCGTCCCAATTCGGTTCAGCTTCGACCAGGTTTGACGCATGTACAAGAAAGAGTTCTTACGAGAAGACATCTTCTTGAGCAAGTTTACCTTAGCTGCTTTCCTCCTTAGATCTGGCGGAGCAATATTAGCTAAGACAGGTAACCACTGAATGGGAGTAGATCTGACAGTACCAGTGATAACTCTCATGGTTTCATTAAGCTGGACATCAATTTTTGTTGTGTGAATGCTGTTTTGCCATACAGGAGCACAGTATTCACCAGCAGAATACACAAGAGCGAGTGCAGCAGTGCGTAGGGTATTGGTGTCTGCACCCCAGCTGCTTCTGGCAATCTTGCGGAGTAGATTCATTCTGGGGATCAAGGAAGAAGCCTCCCCGAAGATTGTGGTTAATGCAATCGAGTGTTCCCTGGGCAACGGTTTAACTGGCTGATTCTTCCACAAAGGTGCGGCTACACAGCAACAAGTAATGAGCAGTAAAAACATTATGAAACAAATATACAATTAACACTATGATGTGTGGTTGAATTAGGCAAAGTGCTATGGTGCTAAAAATGTTGCATATGAAAGTGAAATATTATGTGTGACAATAGGTGAGCCATATATAATACAAGTACACAAAGGCGTTAAAAAGTCTGGGTATAGAAGTACAAATGAGATGCTCTATATTGTGGATCGGCTTGAGTCAAATTTTTTAGACACATGGTGTTTCAGATAGAATTCGGTAGGTCCTGGCAATACATTGCGGTTGTGGACCGACTGCTATGGTACTAAGAATGAACAAAATATAATGTGACACTTATAGTAAAAGTATACAAGTACAGTATGTAAAAATGTTTGAGTAACAAATGTGTACATGATTCTCTCTAGAAGAATCTAAGAGGAGTTGATTATGCACTGTATCAGCTTAAGCAGAAATTTTGAACTTGGTATGTTAGGTAACCAAGCTATGTTGATATGACTGCAAGACTGATTGTTGAAGTTTTAGAAATTCTTCTGGAGTTGTAAGTAGGCACTGAGCATGATGATAGAAATGGGTGGAACTCTCAGTTCATAGCGGAACAAGTGGGACCTATTACAATGAGGAAAAGCCAGTAAAAACATAAAGTACGCGGAAAGAAGAATAGATAACAATGAAGCGAATGGACACTCACCTTGCGCACCGGTGTGTGCAGCTTAGCTGGTAGTGTGCAACTGGTGTGAAGATGTTAGTGGCGCAATGGGAGGGGAGGAAGGTGAGGGGCAGGCACATGCGGGTTGGGCATAGTAGTAGTGCCTTGGGAGGGGGGGGGGGGGGGAGAGGGGAATTTAAGGCGGAGCTGAAGGGTATGGGAGAAAGGGTAATTGTTTCGGAAAAATCCTTTAATTAAACTTAGGATCGATTTCTGGTTAGCTGAATTATTGTTTCTGAGAAAAGTGATAAATAAAGATGTTGGGATTCTCTGAGATTTCATTAAAATTGTAATTAGCATTAAAATATAGGTCTAGGTGTATGTAGTAACTTTCCATTATGTTGAGTAAAGGACCCTTATTTGCTAGTTCGAGTGTGTGCAGCTTAGCTGGAAGTGTGCAATTGGTGTGAAGATGTTAGTGGCGGAAGGAGATATATGGAGGGAGGAAGGTGAGGGGCAGGGGCATGCGGGTTGGGCAGAGTGGTAGTGGCTTGGGAGGGGTTGAGGGGGGAATTTAATGTGGAGCTGAAGGGTGTGGGAGACAGGGTAATTGTTTATGTTTATAATTTATATGTAATCTCAATTCAATACGGACCAATAACATGAAGTTTATAACCCTTGGTCAGAATACCTTAACGCATGATAAGCAGAATAAAGACACAACATTATCCGGGCATGATGATCAGATGCTGCTCATGATACACCGCCATTACTAGCAAGGTTGCACGTGAGCGAGCAACACCTCAGTGTACTATGGTAGCGTACCGCCGAAGGTTATCAAGCAAGAAAGCTTGGCTGGCCATACGCTGACAAACTGACACAGAAGATGTTCATGGTTGAACTTATATTTCTTTGTCTATTTTCTGGTAAGCTTTCATGAAGAAGAAATAAAATATGCTAGAGATCGATTTTTGTTTCACAATACTATGTCTTCGTACAATTTCTGTAACTTCTTTTAAGACATCCTGTGTATCCTCATGTCCTTTTTCTGTTGCTCCCTCTGCACATGCTTTAAGTTTATCCTTGTATGATCCCCTATTGTCCTTCCTTCTCTTAAGTACTGTTAAAGAAATTCTTTGTCTTTGCAGTGACACACCTGATGTAATGCTACATACAGCAAGAAAATTCAAGGGGTTAGGTCTATTTCATTCAAAATGGAAGCATATCTGCAACACATTTATTAATGCAAGACCACACTTAAAACCAGAAATCCTCATGATTGCTACAAGACCCCTCAGCGATGAGATCAGACTGCCTGCTTAAACTAATAATAATAATGTTATTGGCTTTACATCCCACTAACTACTTTTACGATTTTCAGAAATGCTGAGGTGCTGGAATTTAGTCCCCCAGGAGTTCTTTTACGTGCCAGTAAATCTACCGACACGAGGCTGACGTATTTGAGCACCTCAAATACCACCAGACTGAGTCAGGATCGGCTTAAAGTAGAACTGCTTAATGAATCTGCATACCTGAGGGTCCAAGTAGCCTGTGAGAAACTGAGGAATCGCGAATACAAGAAATGGTGTGAACTACCCCAAAAAGACAAAGGGGTAGAATTATACCAAGAATATACACCTGGCAATCGATGGTTGTTCGACAAAACAGACCTCACATCTTCAGCCTGGCAAGATGCTATCAACATGACAGCAAATGTAATACCTCGATGAGTTCTTCCATGCAGATCCCAGGATGGATCCCGCTACAGACACTGCAATGAGTCTGAAACCCTTGCACATGTTCTGGGAATTTGTCATTATATAGAATTTTAAAGGAATGTCTGTCATCATTAAGTCAGCAAGATAATAACAAATGGATTAAAGGACTCTGTTTTGGAGGTACATGAGAAAGTTCATTGTCTTGCTACAGGAGGTTGTGTATGTTATTGCAGTTGTCAGAAAGAATGGATATGCTATTGTAATTTATCTGACAGGTTTGAGGACAATGCTAAGTAGGTATCTAGAACAGAAAAAGTATGCATGAGCCCACAGTTACCTACCTGAAGGAAAAATACAGTGTAAGTGAAAATATCAACTTTATAGGATTAATGATAGGTCTCAGAGGAAATATTCCAAAATTGTTAGTGGATACTTTTAAACCGTACAAAATTAATCTAAATTTAATATCAGATATAGTTATTACTACATTGAAAGGTTTGTTATCATTAACACCACACCACTTATGCCAGAATTAACGAGAAATTGCCATGATTATTAATGCTGAAATGTATACTTTTAATTTATGTAATTTATTATACTATGTCAACTGGCAACCTCTGATGAGAGGAAGATGAAATTGATTTTCATCCTCTCTCTTTGATCATTTACAGAAATTGCTTTATGAGCCAGTCTAATGTACAATGTGTGAGGATTTTAGTTTTTCATGCTCATCATTCACAGTTTGTTAAATAATCCTGGATAAACTTTCAAGGCAGTCACAGCATCATCTCTATTAAAGGAGCTATCCTATCCTTTTGCCTATTAGGACTAAATATGGGTCCACACCTAAAACTTTAACAGTTCTCCTAACGGACTAATTTACATATAACATTTTTTACAACTTTTTATTGTTGGGTTCTTCAGTCTGTCAGGGCTGATTTATGAGTGAATACATTTGGAAACTGCCTGAGGGGGAGAACATCTGATAGCGTAATAATAAGTCATCTGAAAAAGAATCAAATTTTGATCTGGTAGTTAGTAAAGGTGCCCTGCATAATGCCCAATACATTAGCTGGTGGAATGATCAGACTAAAGAAAATGACGTGTCTGAAAAGAAACAAGTTTTTAAGATCTGGCAAGAACTGGGTTCGAAAAAAGAAGAAATACAGTCGAAATCATTTATTGCAACATTGCTTTTAATGCCCCGTGTGTGTAACATCTGGTAAGGGTCCCAGCTAAGGGTTACGAGTGAAGACCTCAACGGAATCTTCAGCGGAGGAGATGGACATCGGAATGGTGGAGATTGCAGACGAGGCAGCTCTTGCCCAGAATTATGGGTGAAGTCCATAACGGCACCTTTGGCAGAGAAGGCAACCTTCAGAATGGCAGAGATGGTGGATATGGCAACCCATCCTCTCTGGGGTTAATTAGAAGAGGATACCAATGCTGTTACCTTGTAGAAGTGGCAGGGGACTGCCAAAGGCTAAGGGACAAAACCCTAACAGAAACTCCTCTCCAGTAATAGGCTTAGCAAGCCAGCTGAAGAGTAATTTGGATCGCTTTCGAAACTAAAACAAGCCTCAGAAATAAAAACAAATACCGGGCTGACAAATCTTTTCAAACATTTGTAACGTATGATGACCGAAAGGCTGATGATCTTTTACAACGTTATGCAAAGAAATCCCAAATCAAGAAAATCAAACACAGGACTGAAACACTAAACATCGTTACATTGACAAGTAAATGTGAAAAACTGGTGGATTTCATGGAGAGGAGGAAACTTTGCATCCTTGACATAAGTGAGACAAAATGGAAAGGCACAGGAGTAAAACAAATGAGGAAAGGATATAAACTTCACTGGATGGGTAACAAATCCGAAGCTAGGAATGGTGTCGGATTTGTACTGAGAGAAGATATAGATGCTGTAAGTGAAGTGATATATGTGAATGACAGAATCATCAAACTGGATGTCTCCTTCAATAAGGAGGTGTTAACAGTCATACAGGTATATGCCCCACAGTCTGGATGTGATGAAGAAGAAAAGGAGCAATTTTGATCTGACTTGGAGGAAGCTACTGAAGGAGTGGAAAATGTATTATTGATGGGTGATCTGAATGCACAAGTAGGAACAGACAGACTTGGGTATGAAAATGTGTTGGGCATGGTTTTGGTACCAGGAACCAGGAAGGTGAACAACTTCTAGATTTTTGTTGAGAAATGGCTTAAAAATAAATAACACCTGGTTTCAAAAACAATTATCTCCAAAATAACATAGATTACATAATATCTGATGGAAAAGCTGGTCAAACTATTTGTGATGTTAAGGTTGTACCAAATGAGAGCTTAGATAGTGACCACAGACTGCTTCTTGCAATCATCAAAAATGTAAAAATCCACACACCAAGGAAAACCAAAAAGCCAAAAATTAAAACCTGAGAACTGAAAAAAGGAGAAAACAAAATGATGTATACAAAAAAGGTGGCCTCCAAAATACCTGCAAACAGAACAAATACAGAGTGGAACAGATTCGAAGAATGTCTTATTGGAACTGCTGTAGAAATATGTGGCAAAACTGGTACTAAAGTAAAACAGTCTGGTGGAATGATGAAGTAAAGAATGCAGTTAGTTCAGCAGAAAAATGAAGCAAGAAAGGCTTGAGATAAAGAAATTCAGAAAGGATATGAAAAAGATGAATTAAAAATGTGTGAATTGCAACAGACACACAGAGATTGTAGAATGTGAGTGAAACTAATAGTACCGGGCGAGTTGGCCATGCGGTTAGGAGCGTGCGGCTGTGAGCTCGCATCCAGGAGACAGTGGGTTCGAAGCCCACTGTCGGCAGCCCTGAAGATGGTTTTCCGTGGTTTCCCATTTTCACACCAGGCAAATGCTGGGGCTGTACCTTATTTAAGGCCACAGCCGCTTCCTTCCCATTCCTAGGCCTTTCCTCACCCATCGTCGCCATAAGACCTATCTGTATCGGTGCAACATAAAGCAACTAGAAAAAAAAAATACAGTGAAACTCTGTCAAGAAGTTTTTCAAGAGACTGCAAAAAAAAAAAAAAAAAAACTTCTTAAGCAGGAAACTTCTTAAAAGGGGTAATGTCCAAAAACTTATTCTGTACTTTGAAATACATGTGAAACACACAGCCAACAGATTTCCTTGTTTGTGAACAATACCGAAATAGGCTGATATGTAAGAGCTGCTAACAGAAAGCCACAATATAAAAATTTGCCACAAATTGTTTTGTAAATGATGCCGGCTTGATTTTTAAAGCCGTCCAGCCACCCGTTCAACGCGGTAAAAGGTACCCTTAATTTGCATGCAATTTTTCGGCTTTCTCCTTCACAATAGTCCAACTGAAAGGTATGTTTAAACTTCGCTGCTGTTTAAACCACATTAGCAGAGCTTGTTCTATTTCATCGTACTTTTCAGATTTAACTTCCTTGCAATTTGCTGAAGTAATCCCTGCAGAAGCAAAGATCTCTTCTTTCTTCGCTATAATGCCGTTCAAAGTAGACGGCGGCATCTCCAGTTCCTTTGCCAAAGCAACACGGGAAAGTGTAGATGACTTCACTTTCCTTATAATCTCCACTTTGTCTTTTATTGTTAGTGCCTTTCGCTTGATCTCTTTCCTCTGAGTTCCACTCATTTACACTTAAAACGTTTTTACGTTGATATTACAAGTACAACTAACTTCACCGACTCCTATTCATACCAATTACGATGCTACACTATGCTTGGCAATCCGTAGCTTAGGCTTACAAGACGCAAAGACAAGACAGTTTGTTAGCATGTTTTTTCTATCTTCCTCACACCCCTGACACCTGCTTCAAGGATAATGGCAGCAAATGGGAAATCTGGCAACTTATTCCTATAGAACCCAGGCCTAAATAGCCCCTGCATTCCTACTGGTTGTCACAGCAACGGGTGTAGTTTCTGGCTGTTTTGCAAGTACCGCATGGTCAAGCCAGTATTGAGTTTATTTTCCCGCTTCAATCCTCTTCATGCTATAGGTAATGAAGAAAAGAAACACAGGTTCGAAGTTGCAGAAATGAGTGCATGGAAAAGTATCTGGGGTATTACATGGGAGTGATAAAGACGCAGTAGCAACGCTAGCACATCTAAACGTAAACAAGTTTCTTTCCCCGCGAGAATTTTATTTCATGTCTCCTCATCCTTGTGCTACGTTCTAATAATGTGATGTAATAATTACGAGTGACACAATAATACAATGTTTAGCTCGTATAAAGGTAAAATTAAAAATAACTTTCAATTTTATGCCAACACGTGGTATTGCAATGCCTCTGTATGCCTCCCACCAACACCCAGTTGGCTATCAACATTCGTTCAACTTTGTAGACGATCGGGATCTTTCGGTCAGCTGTTTGGCGGCATGTGTATCAGCTGGCTGCTGGCAAGTCGGCTGTTTCCTGCATAGAGTCAGGAAGTGTTTTTGTTCACCTCACTAATAATGGACATGGAAAATCTTATCAGTTTAGTTCAAAAACGTAGTTTCCTCTACGACAAGGCCCATAAGTATTATTGCAACAACAACGTAAGAGAGAATGCCTGGAAGGAAATAAACAAGGGAATGAAAAATCAAACAGGTTAGAATATTCAATTTTGTGGTAGATTAACAGTAATGTTGTGGACAAATACACTTTATGGTTTTTAATTAATGTTTAGGCCACCTCGATAAATGACTTCACTCTATTGCGGCCCGTAAATTACTGCATTAAAGTTTTATCAAACCATCCATTGTGTGCTTTATGTTTCCCACGTAGAATCCCATTCGATTCTATTCTGCTAGATGGAATGGAGGAGTGGAAATTTTGACTGATGGGTTCGATTCGATTCCGCAAGGTGAGAGTGAGCATCTGGTGTCCGTGTTGCACAGCGTGACGTCGTATGGCCTTGGCAAGCCTGCACAGGTTCCGTGACACCAGAAACACACCGCGAGCACGTGAATGGTCTAACACAGGGTGCAATTTGCGCAGAGACTGGAGGGTTCTAACCATGGGCTGCTTTGAGCAGACGTTTTCTATCTCAAGGGGCTCTAAAATCTGAACTGTTTAACTGGGAAATATATTTACAACAGAACACTTTAAACAGGAAAAATATACATATATCTTAATGCAACTGATCAAGGGACCAAGAATATCACACTTCTTAGGTGGGAAAACTTCTTATGCGGGAACTTCTTAACCGAGTTTCACTGTAGTAGCAGAAGAAAAACAAAAGTCTTGGATTGATTTTACAAATAAATTGGAAGAAGATAGTAAAGCAAATTCCAAATTGCTGTACAGTGTTATTAGAAATACCAATAGTAATTAGGAGCAAATAACAGCTTTACAGAAACCAGATGGGAGCAATACTAGGGAAGACACAGAAATAAGAGAAATTATGAAATTGTACTTTGAGAATTTATACAATGATATAAAGAAGGATTCCAGTCCTTATGCACAGCTTCAGTCAAGCTGCAATGATAATATATCTGAAGATACGCCACCAACTTGGAGTGAAGTAGAATCAGCCCTTAAAAGTATGCACAATGAACAAGCTACTGGCTTTGATGAATTAAGTGCATACATGATTAAAGCTGCTGGCCCACAAGGAATTCAATGGCTATACAGGGTGATAAGGGCAATAGATAAGGATAAAATACTACCAGATGACTGGAAAAAGGGAGTTATAGTTCCCCTGTTCAAGAAAGGAAGTCAAAAAAAAGTGCAGCAACTATAGAGGGATTACCTTAGTGTCCCATGGTTTAAAAATATTTGAGAAGATTCTTGAGAAAAGATTAAGGAAAATTATTGAAACCCAACTGCAAGAACAACAATATGGATTTAGGAAAGATAGATCAACTATAGACTTCATATTCACACTGAAAATTGTATTTAAAAAGCACTGGGAGAAAGATCGTAACTTGACATTTGTGTTTCTAGACATTGAAAAAGCATTCAATAGTGTCCCTAGAACAACTATATGGGGAGTGTCTTAAAAAGAAGAATGTATCTATGGAACTCATTCAGAGAATAAAAATGCTTTATGATGATTGCTACAGCTGTGTTCAAGTAGGAAATGGATATTCAGATTGGTTTCAGACATCTAGAGAAGTGCAACAAGGCACTGCCCTTTCACCATTACTATTGCATCACCATCATGGATGAAATCATAAAAGAAGTGAAGTGGAACACCAATATGGATCTTAAAGCATTTGCTTTTGCAGGTAATATCTGGGGAAATAGCGAGATGGGAGTCCAGGAAAGGCTGAACGTCTGGAATGATCACCTGAAAAAATATGGACTGAAAGTAAGTGCTACAAAAACTGCTGCAATGTCTGTTAATAGACAGAGAAGTGAAGATAATATAATGTTGGAGGGTGTACAATTGGAAACAGTAAACCAGTATCAGTACCTTGGATGCATAATATCAAGTGACAACAGAATAGAGCTTGAATTAAATAACCGTGCTCAGAAATCCAGTCAATTCTATCAGCAAGTTCAATATCTGCTCTGGAATAACCAAGTGCCATTAAGATCAAAGCAAACTCTGTTTCGAACATACTTTGTCCCTATATTGACTTATGGGTTGGAAACATGCACAACTACCAAAAAAGATGACAGCAGACTTCAGGCTTCAGAAGTAAAGTTTCTAAGAAGCATGCTTCAAAAGACTAGGAAAGACAAAGTAAGAAATGAGAAGATTGGAGAACAAACAAGCTGGAATACATCAGTCCCTGAAGGAGACCATAACTAGGGCACGTTTGCGATGGTTTGGTCACGTCAAACGTATGACAGAAAGAAGAATTGCCAAACAATGATTGCATACTGAGATTACTGGAAAGAGATCTGTTGGAAGACCTAGGAGGAGATGGCTGGACTAAGTGAAGGAAGATATCACATCCAAAGGAATCAATTGGGATGAAATCTTGAAGGAGCAGTGGTACAGGAATAGACTAAAATGGAGAGCGCTCGTAAACCACACCCGGGAAACTGGAGTGGAAACTTGATGATGATGACGATGATGATGATTTCTGATGGCATACACTGAAAGCACCTGGTAATAAGGAATTTTAGATTCAAGTCTGAAAGAGTTCACCACTTCCAACTCAAATTATTTAGAAATTGAAGATGAGTAATGCTTGTCTTACAAGCTACTTTCAAACAATTTGCTTTTTTTTTTTTTAATGTTGCAAAACTTAGATTGTTTTTGAACATGATGGGACATGAAAAGGTGCATCCATGGGTTTATTCACGGTACAGCCCCAGCATTTGCCTGATGTGAAAATGGGAAACCACGGAAAACCATCTTCTCTCAAATGCAAGCTAGCAGCTATACAGCCCATACCATGCAGCTATCTTGCTTGGTATAATTCAGTTCACTGGGCGAGTTGCCCGTGTAGTTAGGGGCGCGCGGCAGTGAGCTTGCATCCGGGAGATAGTGGGTTCAAATCCCACTGTCAGCAGCCCTAAAGATGGTTTTCTGTGGTTTCCCATTTTCACACCAGGCAAATGCTGGGGCTGTACCTTAATTGAGGCCATGGCCGCTTCCTCCCAACTCCTAGGCCTTTTCTATTCCATCGTCGCCATAAAACCTATCTGTGTCGGTGCGACCTAAAGCCACTAGCAAAAAAATAATAATAATAATTCAGTTCCTTTGGAATTAGAGAGCATAGATACAAGTAGAGAACTACACTGAATGAGTCTCTAGACTGATAACATAATCCAGGAAAGTATGATTTAGGAGATATCATAATTATCAGTTTAACACCTAAATCCTTCACCTCTCAAGCTGCTATCTTCCAACAGGCACACACGAACAGTCTCCATTTCTACAATTTGAATCAAAGTACGTATCAAGCGTTGAAGATGACAAGCAGAACTCAGCATATGAGGGAGCTTGTCAGCTCCCAGGAGTTGAAGGTAAACTGCCAGCAGGCTAAGTTCTGCCAACTTCTCCCCATCATCTGGGAACAATTCAAGAGTTAAGTAAGTATAAATGATCAGAGAATAGACATTTTATAGGTAGAATGACCAACACTCACTGACAAAAATGTGAAAGCAAGCACTTTAAGAATAATGAGTAAGGCAAATATAACAAAAATAAATTCAACCATTTGTATTTGTGTTTGTAACATAAGTTATTTTTAAAATACCATTTTAAAAACCTGATCAGGAAAATATAATTTGAAATGTGCTAAATTAAGTTATATTACCAAAGAATTATTTTTTTATCTTCTCTATATTAGAACCCTTTACCTCATAAAAACATATACAGTGGACTCTTTTTAATTCAAACTCCAAGGGGAATTAGAAAAAAATTCAAATTATCCAAAATTCAAAATAACCAAGAATGACTATTTTAACAAAAAATATAATACAGTACTGTATAATTACATAAAATTAATAATTCATTGTAATGGATAATTAATACTGTATTATGCATTCTACCATACCTTAACAGCTGCTATGTTGTCCTGTACTGTAGATGAACGTTTTCACACAAAAATATACTGTATAAACACAAGTAAAACAACAGCATTTGCAGTATTTACACATAATTTTGCACATGTGATAATACACCACTTCCATTGCTCACTTAAAAGAGTTAGTGATTTTTGTTTGTTTGGATTTGTATAGTTTTGCATGATAGACAAAATCCTCAATTTCATTTAAAGCTTGAAACACCTCATCATAACAATTTGACAAAGCTTTAACAAATCTTAAATTTCCTATCATTTTGAAAGCTCAGACGTGGTCAGTATAGGCCCTTCCATGACATCATAACTGTTTTTTTTTTTTTTTGCTGTTCGTCATTGGATGGATTGGAAGTTTGTAGTACTTCTTGCAGAATATTGCCTCCTGTCAGATCTCCCTCCAACTGCAACTTCAGTATTAACAGCTAAATACACGTCATAACTGACATCAGTCACTACTTCTTGCCATCGCTCTGGATCAACATGCATTTCTAGTTCTTCTGGAAAAATTTCTGCACTGATTTCTTTATTTTTGAAACTTGCTCTCCAGAAACAGTTTGCAATTCTTTGCTCACATTCCAAGGTTGATGACTTCGGGATGGAGGAAGGGAAAGATTTCCAGTGGCCAAGTGCGGATGTCCACAGACAAGCAATGATCAAGGCCATTGCCGATCCTACACTCATTGACAGCCACAGAGATAAAGGCTAAGTCTGTTATCAATAGTAACTACTTGACCATACCTAGGAACGTACAATAAAAATAGAGAATTCTTGGAAATTATTTGAAGGCTTCAATTCGTGGAACCGTTACAAAAGTAACGTGCAATAAAATCCTGACTTCGAATTAATCAAATTTCAGCTTAGAAAATTCAAATTAAATACAATTTTTTTTTGCATTGATTAGAATATGAATTTCAAGGGGAATAAACTTTTATTTGAATTATCAAATGTCAAATTAACCAGAGTCCACTGTATGCTGTATGTGGCAAAACAAACAACACTGAAATGTTATTGCGTTGGTATATGTTCAAAGTGTGCACGAGCACATGCCACACATTGTTCATAACATTTCTGAAGATTAATGGACATGTTGACGAACAAAGGTTGCTGTAAGAACACAAAAGATGCTGTTATCTTCTCACTTAATTCAAGAATATTTGTAGGTGGATCTGTTTAGAAAACTGATTCTTTCAACATGCCCCATATGTAGGCATCTGGGGTCATGAGATCCAGGGAGCAGGATAGGTATGGGAATGGAGTGGGCTGTAGCTCCATCTCGTTGCAGCCATTGTTGTTGGATTCTGGTGCGACAAAAATAGCTCACATCCTGCACAAATGGGGGTAATAATGAAGTCTCTGTACATTACCTCGTCCATTGTTTTAGGATTCAGTGCAGCATCCTCGATGAAATAAGGTCCCAATATTCCAGACTGGACACACAACATCTGTTGGAGAAGCCATCCCCACGATTCTTGTTTGTGGTGACGATTCTTGAGTGGCCTGTTGTCCCCTTTTGTTGACATAAGACTGATTCAAACAAGGGTGGAGCATGACAAGAAGAACTCAACAGAGTAGCCAATGGGTTTAAATTGTATAACCTCATACGTCCCCTGATCTGGAATAAGAAGGTACCCCTACAAATCAAGATGTCCTTGTATAGGCCTAAATCATATCTTATTCCCATACCAACATATAAACCTGCACGTTGCAGACTAGAGACCTTCATAACCTGCAGGCCTGTGAAATTAAATTTCTTAGGAATACCATTCATAAAACACATCACGATCATTAAAAAAAAATTTAAAAATGAGGATGTCAAATCATCTTTGGGAGTGGAGCACCCCCTGGAAGAAAGAGTAAGGTCTGCAAGGCTTAAATAGTTTTCAGGCATGTAAAGAGAATGCCAGGCACTCAAACCCCACATGCATGCATATATACATGGAACATACAGTTAGCAGAAGGAGGCCTGTTGGACAACCGAGGAAACAATGGCTGGACCAACTGCAGATACACGTCAATAGTAGAGGAGGGGACTGGAAAGTGATCATGGAGGAAGAGAACTACATGGACAAATGGACAGACAACACTGGCAAGAGCTCTGTCAACACCACACTATCCAAGAAGTTGGAAGGGTTACATGATGATGATGAAGAAGGAGAAGAAGAAGACTGATTCCGTAAGATGGAACTCGTCAAAACAGCAAACATTCGTCTGTTATTTGGTGCCCCCTTATTAAAATGCTCTTTGTACTGTTCTTTAACATGAAGCCAACTCGACTCATTCTGACGCCCCACTCCGTATGAACGGAAATAATGTTCCATGATAAACACCTTCTCCACTGTTGCGAGACCCAAAATTGCAGAAATCAACACAAGACTGAATTTACAGTATGTCAAACTATTATATACAAAAAATATATACTTCACTGCTTGGGAAACATGAACAGCAGATGAGCAATAATTTCAATGTTGTTTGTTTTACCGTATATCATACAACCTAAAGTTACTTAAACTTATTAATTCCAATACAGTTCTCCTGTTCATTACAATGATATTTTTTACCTATAATCTATACATGTTTTGGCCCTAAGTTTGGGCCATCTTCAGTAAAACAATTGATTAAAATATTAACACACGGCTATATAGTTGTGAAATATATGAATGAATACCTAAAAACATTAAAAGGTTTGCTGTAAATGATAATAATTGGTAATGAAAAAAGTGTGTGATAAAATATTGCCCATGCCTTGAATGTATTTTAAACTATTCCTCAGTCTTTCAGATGTTAGATGAAAATAAAATATGATGATCACCAAAGCACATAAAATCAATCACTGCACTGACATGCGAGTCCATATATCAAATTGGTTATTGAAGTGAAGTTGTTTTCTTTAAGTTTGCTTATATTGTTAGTGATGATGTGTTTTAAAAAGTATCCACAAGGAACTTAAACTGAAAATATAATGTACAGCGAACGTTGTGATATGGATGGATACAGTTGGCTGTCAATACGGATGTAGAGTAACTGGCTAAAAGGTATATATTGAAGATATATGTAGACGTCTGTAATATGGAAAGAAAAACATTTCAGAAATATTCAGTGAAAAAGGTTGAGGTAAAACTTGTTCCTTGTTACCCATTTGATTCCTTACAGTGAATCAGTTTATAATCAGAACTTTTTCCTTGGTGAGGTGTGATGATGCTGTTATTGGAAGCGGGAGGAGCACATGAGAGAGGTAAAGGAGAAAGAAATGGCCTTGATTCACTGAGGGTAAGACTGGGAGTTATTAGGTTTGTACAGATGAACGGTGTAATTGCTTCATATAATACATAGATTTTTTTCATTAATTTCATTAATTGTAAACATGAAAAGAAGGCTTATCAGAAATGGCTCCAAACAAGGGCTGATGCAGACAAGAAATTGTATGTAGATGAAAGAAAGAGAGTTAAACAAATAGTAGTTGAATCCAAAAAGAAGTCGTGGGAAGATTTTGGTAATAACCTGGAAAGGCTAGGTCAAGCAGGAGGGAAAACTTTCTGCACAGTAATAAAGAATCTTAGGAAGGGAGAAAAAAAAGGAAATGAACAGTGTTTTAGGTAATTCAGGTAAGCTCTTAATAAATCCCAGAGAATCACTGGATAGGTGGAGGAAATATTTAGAAAATCTTGTCAACATAAACATAAATTTTCCTGATCCTAGAGGAAATATTTAGAAAATCTTCTCAACATAAATGGAAATTTTGCTGATGGCGTCGTGAACAACTGAGCTCATAAGGAGGAGAAAAATAATGTTGGTGAAATTACTCTTGAAGAAGAGGAAATGATGGTAAATAAACTCCATTGTCATAAAGCAGCAGGAACAGATGAAATTAGACCTGAAATGGTGAAGTATAGTGGGAAGGCAGGAATAAAATGGCTTCATAGAGTAATAAGATTAGCATGGAGTGTTGGTAAGGTACCTTCAGATTGGACAAAAGCAGTAATTCCACCTATCTATAAGCAAGGGAACAGGAAGGATTGCAACAACTATCGAGGCAACTCATTGATTAGTATACCAGGCAAAGTATTCACTGACATCATGGAAGGGAGGGTGCGATCAGTGGTTGAGAGGAAGTTGGATTAAAACCAGTGCGGTTTCAGACCACAGAAGGGCTGTCAGGATCAGATTTTCAGAATGCGCCAGGTAATTGAAAAATGCTATGAGAGGAACAAACAATTATGTTTATGTTTCATAGATCTAGAGAAAGCATATATAATGTTATTTGCTTGACATCCCACTAACAATTTTTACCGTTTTCAGATATGCTGAGGTGCCGGAATTTTGTCCCACAGGAGTTCTTTTACGTGCCAGTAAATCTACCGACACGAGGCTGACGTATATGAGCACCTTCAAATACCACCGGATGGAGCCAGAATTGAAACTGCCAAGCTGGGGCCAGAAGGCCAGCGCCTCAACCGTCTGAGCCACTCAGCCCGGCCAAGAAAGCATATGAGAGGGTACTGAAGGAAAATATGTTTGCCATACTGGGGAACTATGGGATTAAGGACAGATTATTAAAATCAATCAAAAGCATTTATGTTGACAACTGGGCTGCAGTGAGAATTGATCGTAGAATGAGTTCTTGGTATAGACTACTTTAGGGGTTAGAAAAGGCTGTAATTTTTCATCTCTGTTGTTTGTAGTTTTACATGGATCATCTGCTGAAAGGTATAAAATGGCAGAGAGGGATTCAGTTAGGTGGAAATTTAGTAAGCAGTCTGTCTTATGCTGACAACTTGGTTTTAATGGCAGATTGTGCTGAAAGCCTGCAGTCTAATATCTTGGAACTTGAAAATAGGTGCAACGTGTATGGTATGAAAATTAGCCCAAGACTAACCTGATGTCAGTAGGTTAGAAATTCAACAGAATTGAATGTCAGATTGGTGATACAAAGCTGGAACGGGTAGATAATTTCAAGTATTTAGAATGTGTGTTCTCCCAGAACAGTAACATTGTAAGTGAGATTGAATCAAGGTGCAGTAAAGCTAATGCAGTGAGCTCGCAGTTGCGATCAACAGTATTCTGTAAGAAGGAAGTCAGCTCCCGGATGACACTATCCTTAGATTGGTCTGTTTTCAGACTGGGGCTGAAAGCTGGGTGGACTCATGATATCTTATGAATAAGTTAGAAGTAACAAACATGAAAGTAGCAAGAATGATTGCTGGTACAAACAAATGGGAACAATGGCAGGAAGGCACTTGGAATGGGGAGATAAAGGCTAAGTTAGGAATAATAATAATAATAATAATAATAATAATAATAATAATAATAATAATAATAATCGTATGGCCTCAGCTACCGTGTGCAGACATTTCGATTTGACGCCATCTGGCTGTCTCCTCGTCAATTTTGACGTTCCATTTTACTCTAGGCCCACTAGATGGTAAACCGCGTAAACCAAAACTCTCTTGGGCGTCTATGGCCGAGATTTAATTAATTTTGTCGGGTAAACACCAAATGTGTCACCAGAGATCTTTTACATGCTGACATCGTACGACATGGAGTGTCGAATGGACTTTTTTCCGCCCTTCAAAAATCCGGCTACCTCTGCCGGGTTTGAACCCACTATCTTGGGATCCGGAGGCCGACACTCTACCACTGAACCACAGAGGCAGCTTAAGTTAGGAATGAACTTGATGGATGAAGCTGTATGCACAAACTGACTTTGGTGGTGGGGTCATGTGAAGCTAATGGAGGAGGATAGGTTAGCTAGTAGAATAAAGGACTCTATTATGGAGAGTAAGATAAGTAGAGGGAGACCAGGATGATGATGGTTAGACCCAGTTTCTAATGATTTAAAGATAAAAGTTATAGAACTAAATGAGGCCACAGCACTGGTTGCAAATAGAGGATTGTGGCGACGTTTAATACATTCGCAGAGACTTGCAGACTGAACGCTGAAAGGCATAACGGTCTACAAAGATGATGTATGTGAGTATGTATGTTGTTGTTTGAGTCATCAGTCCATAGACTTATTTGATGCAGCCCTCCATGCCACCCTATCCTGTGCTAACCTTTCCATTTCTATATAACTGCTGCATCCTACATCTGCTTGTCATATTCATACCTTCGTCTAGCCTTACCATTCTTACACGCTACAATTCCCTCAAAAACCTACTGCACAAGTCTGGGTGTTTTAAGATGTGTCCTATCATTCTATCTCTTCTTCTTGTTAAATTTAGCCACAACGATCTCCTCTCACCAATTCGATCCAGCACCTCTTCATTCTTGATTTAATCAATCCATCTCACCTTCAGCATTCTTCTGTAACACCACATTTCAAAAGCTTCTATTCTCTTTCTTTCTGAGCTAGATATCATCCATGTTTCACTTCCATACCATGCTGCACTCCAAACAAAAGTCTTCAAAAACATTTTCTTAATTCCTATATCAATAGATTCACAACCAAGCATTTTTTTTATTTTTCACCTTGTCAATACATTAGTTGCTTAAGGTAACTTATTTGTTAAAAGTGGTACATGTTTCGTATATTATTAACATCTTCAGCCACACAACACTGTTTAGATGAAAAATTCATTAATTGACGAAGTATCAATGCTTTGAGAGAAAGTGCCGGGAGTGTCCGAGTACAAGTTCAGCTCGCCAGATGCAGGTCTTTTGATTTGACCCCCGTAGGTGACCTGCGCGTTGTGATGAGAATGAAATGATGATGATGATGACATATACACCCAGCCCTGTGCCAGCGAAATTAACCAATTAATGTTAAAATTCCCGACCCTACCAAGAATCGAACCAGGGACCCCTGTGATCAAAGGCCAGCGCACTAACCATTCAGACATGGAGCACCCTCACTATTAATACTATTAAACAAACTTCACTACATCCAGGAGCCCATAAAAAGAAACAGCTTAGAATAATACGATTCATTGAGTATAATGTCCATCTTTCCAGTAAAGATTTCAACAATGCCATTTATGTCATAGCTGAAAATAACTGATACAATAAACAATAAAATAAACACTTCATATACAAAATAATCAATAAATTCAAAAGTTAACCTAACACCACTTTAACAAAAGATCCTTCCCCTAAGAAGGGCTATTCTTCTTTTATATTCAATAATAAGAATGTCTACCTAATTACTCATTTCTTTACCCTCTTAACCAGATGTGTTGAGATAATTTGTCTAGCAATAGTTGTTACGCAGTCGGTGGGTAATGACGAGTTAACTCGTCTAGAGCCTTAGAAAATTGTTATCTGCTGGACAGGACATGTTATCTCGTCTCTTACTGTTGAGTGTAGTTCCATGATCGCTTTGTAGATGTCAATAGGCTCCAGATTTTCCGCGCCACAGTGTGCGCCAATATTTTATTTTATTTTCTTCCATACATAATGGCTAAACGCGCTAGTTCAGATGATTAAACTATTCTTCATCTCAATAATCCAAATTATGAATTAGGTGACAACTCTTTGGACAGCACCGATAGGACAAGTGGTGAAAGTGACAGTGAACTTGCTTCTGAAAATGAAAAGGGGGGCACTGACTTTGGTGGTGGGGTCATGTGAAGCTAATGGAGGAGGATAGGTTAGCTAGGAGAATAAAGGACTCTATTATGGAGAGTAAGATAAGTAGAGGGAGACCAGGATGATGATGGTTAGACCCAGTTTCTAACGATTTAAAGATAAAAGTTATAGAACTAAATGAGGCCACGACAAGTGCTGCAGCCACTTCACACTGGCGTAACCTGTGCTCCTTTTAGGTTTGTATCAGTTAGTAAAATAATAACTGAAGCAGTTGCAAGAAGTCGAATCAAATACGAATTATCGTTTGAATTAACAAATGCAAATCAAAAGAAAGCTTTCTCTTTGCGAAAATCAAATGATCATTGACATGCCTCTCGGTCATGGCCATCCATCAACGGCTTCTAATTTCAGACAACCACCAGCCATTAGATATAGCCTGCACGGTTGCTAGGTAACACTGTATGATCATCGATCCATACCTTACATCACAGCATGCAAGTTACACTTCTGTCACACCTACTGTGACGCTAACTTCTGTAACGCAAATTTCCAGATGATCACCAGCCATAAGATATATTTATGTCAAAAGGGGCAGGCTACATAACTTATCTACTATGAAGGCATGCACGCGTAATGTGCGAGTTTGCGGAAGCATCGAAAGATTTGATTGGACCTGCCGGATGGCAGAACATCCTATGATGAAGATGAGTCAGAATATATTCCCCGCTACAAGTGTTCATTTCTCAGTGGAAACTCCCTGGTTAAGAGGTTAAGAAACACACATATGAAAGATTTCAATCACAGCTACACTTCTATTGATCGAGACTTAAAAATCTTGTATTTTGCCCATAAAGGCATAATGCATTTGAAAATATATACATTCATACGGACCAAGATGTGCAACGTAAAAATAATTTAAATGAAATTAATTAAAAAAAATTAATACATTCATCCATAAAAACAAACCTAACAATTCACAGTCCACTCAACTAATCAAGGCCCTTCTTTTCCCTCCCATTTCTCATTTAACTCCCCTCCTTCCCCTTCCACTAACAGCATCAACACTCCTCACCAAGAAAACAATTCTTAGCATACTGTAGACTGATTCACTATAAGGAACTCTTAAACAAGTGTTATACCTCAAATACTACTCCACTCATTGTTCTCTTTACATACACATATCATTATAGACTGTTATGCCTTTCAGCGTTCAGGATGCAAGCCCCTGTGAATTTACCAAATGTCGCCACAATCCTCTATTTGCAACTAGTGCTGTGGTCTCATTTAGTTCTATATCTCTTAAATCGTTAGAAACCGAGTCTAACCATCATCATCTTTGCCTCCCTCTACTTCTCTTACCCTCCATAACAGAGTCCATTATTCTCCTAGGTAATCTTCCTTCCTCTATTCGCCTCACATGACCCCACCACCGACACCGGTGTATGCGTACAAATTCATCCATCAAGTTCATTCCCACCTTAGCCTTTAACTCCTCATTCTGAGTACCCTCCTCCCATTGTTCCCACCTGTTTGTACCAGCAATCATTCTCGCTTTCATATCTGTTACTTCTAACTTATGAATAAGATATCACGAGTCCACCCAGCCATCGCTCCCGTAAAGCAAAGTTGGTCTGAAAACAGACCCATGTAAAGATAGTTTCGTCCAGGAGCTGACTTCCTTCTTACAGAATACTGTTGATCGCAACTGCGAGCTCACTGCATTAGCTTTACTGCACCTTGATTCAATTTCACTTACTATATCACCATCCTGGGAGAACACGCATCCTAATACTTGAAATTATCTACCTGTTCCAGTTTTGTATCCCCATTCTTACATTTAATTCTGTTGAATTTCTTACCTACTGACATCAATTTAGTCTTGGAAAGGCTAATTTTCATACCACACTCATTGCACCTATTTTCAAGTTGCAAGATATTAGATTGAGGGTTTTGACACAATCTGCCATTAAGACGAAGTCGTCAGCATGGGCCAGACTGCTTATTACATTTCCACCCAACTGAATCCCTCCCTGCCACTTTATACCTTTCTTTTCCACTTAATATTTCTAACACGTTTTTCTTTCTATATTATAGACATCTACATCATAATTTCTAGCCAATACCCTACATCCATACTGACAGTCAAGTATATCCATGTTATAAAGTCATAACACAGTAGAACTCGGAACATTTGTTTGTTCTCCACAGCCATATATTTTCAATTAAGATTCCTTATGGATACTATTAAAAAATGAAATGGCATATGGCTTTTAGTGCCGGGAGTGTCTGAGGACATGTTCGGCTCGCCAGATGCAGGTCTTTTGATCTGACGCCTGAACACAACCTGCACGTTGTGATGAGAATGAAATGATGATGAAGATGACACATACACCCAGCACCCGTGCCAGCGAAATCAACCAATGATGGTTAAAATACCCGACCCTGTCAGGCATTAATCCTAGGACTCCTGTGACCAAACACCAGCATGCTAACCATTTAGTCATGGAGCCAGACAGGAATACTATGGAAGCACATCAGTGCAGTGATTGCTTTTGTGTGTTTTGCTGATCAACTAACATCTGAATGAATGAGAAATAGTTTAAAATACAGTAGAGTCTCGATTATCCGACCTAAACGGGACCTGGAGTACGTCGGATCACCGAAAATGTCGGATAATACAGAATAACTTTGAAAATGAACTGAAGCAAACAGGATGGCTATACTCTAGAAGTAAAACAATGACATGTTTTCCAGTACTCTGTTTATTGAATTATCAATTCAATTGTACAGTACATGCAGTATTGAACGAAAACATTCCAGATATCTTACGAAAGGAAACTTTTCTCCACAGATATTAAGCTGCCTAATGCCGTACCGTTTTTCCACCGATCAAACCACCCAGCACTGGCAGGAAAATTAGGGTCCCCTTCATTAAACTCCTTGTGGAAATACGCAGCCTTTTCCTGTAGCATGGGGCTAGATATTGGCAGGTCCTTCTCCCGGTGTTGAGATAACCAAAGAAATAGTGCTTCACTTACTTTTTCGTACTCACATTTTTCATTTTTTCTCTGCTCTGATAGAGCACCACTTTTAAATTTCTTCCCTCTGTTTTTTCCAGTCTCCCACTGTAACACATCCAACATCCATAATCTGAAGCCACATTTTGAAGAATTTAGCGGTCAGGCCAGTGCTTGTCTCATGGTCGCACCCACCACAGCGGGTGTGCCTGAATTTAGTCTCCACCAAAAGTTCAAATTAAGTCTACCAGTGTCGGATAACACGGAATGTCGGATAAGCGAAGGTCGGATGAGCGAGACTCTACTGTACATTCAAGACTTGGACAATGCTTTTTTGCACACTTTTTCATTATTAACGTTTACCATTCACAGCAACCTTGTGATGTTTTTAAGTAGACATGTTTCACAACCATATAGTCATGTTTTAATATTTTAATCAATTGTTTTACTGAAGTTGGCTCAAACGTAGGGCCGAAACACATAGGTAAAAAAATATAACTGTATTGAACAGGAGGATCCATTGGAATGAATAAATCTTTTATAATAGTTAACTGTCAATATGGACGATAATGAAATTTATACCTTGTAATAACCTGCACTTTACATGAAAAAATAAAGATGGATATGTAAAGTATAGATTAAGAAAATAAAAAGATGGATATGTAAAGTATAGATTAAAGAAATAAAAAGATGGATATGTAAAGTATAGATTAAGGTACCATTTCCACGTAGAATTCTGGGGAGTTTCGTTATCAAGTTATAGAAATTCTCTTCCAAGATCTCCAATAGAGAAGTATCGCTTTCTTCTTTTAATCTTTTAGACAGAAGCTCAACAGCTTTTTTACTTTCACATGAAACTTGTTCAATTGGATCATCAGACAGTTTGAGCAGCACATCAACTATAGTCATAGCAACAGGTCTCAAATTTCTGAAAAAAATATTCAGGTGAAAGACAATACACAAGATTTAACTGAGAAAAACTTAACTCGTACCATTTCCTATACTCAATGCATTGCACCAGTTTCTGTTTTTAAGTATATCATTTACTTATATAACTAAATAACATAATATGTTGTCTTGACCTTTTCTTTTTTCAAAAATGCACATAACCGAATAATTTGTTGTACCACACGACAAAATTAAATAATTATTTCTAAACATCAACTTACATTATTTAGCTATTATATGAATAAACCAGTCTACTTTATGTCTAGTGACCAGTGTATGAATGTACAGCGTTTTTCAAATGAATGAATAATCAATATTTTGGGGACATAAGTTATATTGGCATTTATCTTTGAAAATAATAGTTTGTGTAACCTTTCTGACAATATTAATGACAGAAATTGAAGTTAAAAAATTAATTTAGACATTTGTGATATGTTATTAGATTACTTTTAAAAATATGTCATGTATTAGGCATCCCAGTCAACACATTCTTTGTGGGCCATGGACCAGAGGAAGAGTCTTCTATAAAAAAAGTGTTATGATTATCAGGAAACATATACTGTATGATTTTCCACAGATCTTCATTTTTTTAGGTTAATGTTGACTATGTGTCAAGCCTGCCTGGTGGCCATCATCATTAAGGCATCAGGTCTATATGGTCTAACAGTATGGTTAGCTGGCTCAAGTCCTGATGATCAAAAATATTGTCACCATCAGAATGTTGACTAGCAGGGTAAGGAAAGGTAGTGATATTCAATTTATAATCATTAATTGAGTGCCAAAAGCCTAGATTCAATTCCAAACCTCTCTGCAGTGCTCATATGGAGTGAGGGCAATGATGCTGTTGATGGTGATTAGTCCATTGGATGGGGACGTTAAGCCTTAACCAGACCCCTTGGTGCTATTTGAGAGGAACAGGCTATGATAAAGATCTTGATTCCCATAGGGAACCTGAAAAATTTGTTCCGAATGAATAAATTTATAATACTAACTATATTGGTATTAGGAACAGGCTATGTACTGGGACCAGGTTTCATCTTCTTCCTTCCTACTACCATATATCACATCATTCATTTAATAACTCCTCTCATGAGGATGATGTCAGAAAGAGCATTCAGTCATAACACTCCCTGCAAAGATTCATCTCACTTTATAGCCAACTCTGTAGAGAAATGGGACAAGGGTTGGACACACACAATGTTGAATCCACAAGCACATTCTAACAACAATAAAAGGTACTGTGGAGGAAGGACCCACCTTGAAGTTGAATAATGACTTGTCATCAATGTCCCTGGTAACAGCAATTCCAAAACACATCAATGTATAATGGAGCTGAAAAATCATCAATGACTGTCTCAGTTTCTGGCATTTTCTTTGCAAGAATATTTAATGTACTCTATTCTTCTTATCAGGATGGGAAAATCAGATAGAAGTATATGTTTCAGCAAATAGCTAAAGAAGAGGCAGTAAGCAGGTTAAGCAGGTTCAGGATATGGAAAGAGAATGGATGGCAAATCGTTCTATGTACGCTATTTTACACCTAACCTTGTAAAACCTTCAATTATTATGTTTAATACATTAATACATTTAGTACATTTATTAAATGCTCTAAGTATGCCTAACATATGATTTTCCTGTAAATATGTATAGTAAATTTGTATAACCTCAAAATCTGTTCAGCCAAAAACTGTAGAAAACTCTAATATTTATATATTGGGTATGTCCCACTATCAATCTGATACACATGGAGATATCTGGAAACTTATCATGATGTTTTATTATCCAGATATGTGTGGAAGCTTTAAGAATTATGTAGACTTCTCCAGTAAGGGTTTTGTATTGTAGTCGAATATTCCAGTTTGGTCACACTGGAGTACTCCAACCGACTGGTCAGTCGATCGATAGTTCCTTGTATGTTGTACATAATTAGAGTATTGCAAGAGCATTTCCAGACGTTGGAGATTTCTAGATGATCCCTCGAACGGTGTATATATATTGAGCTGGTGTCTGAGAGGCCGGTAGTTAGTCTTGCCTTGTGATGGTGAACTGAATAATCAGTGTGAGGACTTGTTGATACCTGTACTTGTCACAATTGACTGTAAATTGCTTTAGTGTGTTTCTCTTAATAGTATTGCAGTGTTGCTTATAATTGTGTATAATTGTGTAGTTGTTAAGTGAACTGAGTAGGAACTGTGTGCAGTTAAAGAACAGACTCAGTGACAATGTGATTTTTCAATCAAGAAGTGGAACTTATCTCGTGTGATATTTATTTACACCAAATAAAATGAGACTGAGAATGATAAAATGGCAACCATGACAGGATTCTTGGAAACTCGAAAATGAAGATCGACCAGATGACCGTAGCGATTTTATGCAAAGTGCTGGCATCCCAAGGCTTGCCCACAGCAGGAAGCAAAGCGGACTTGCAAGCGAGGCTACGCCAGGATATATTGGACAACAAGGAGGACCCAGACAGTTTCGACTTCGAAAACACCTCGGAGGAAGAAGCTAACGACCCGGTAAGAGCTAATTCTTTAGTCAAAAATTTCAAAGAAAGTATTTCAAAAATTAAGATAAAATAATGAACTTAGAATCAGCCATGGATAAAGTAGTAAACCATATGCACATTTTGGAAAATAAAGTCGAGGAAAAGCCTGGAGAAATCGAGTGAGAATCTAATGATTTTAAAACTGAGGTAGACCAGAAATTTACGAAGTCTGAATTGAAGGTTGGTAATACAATTTTAACCCTTGAAAAGAAAATTGTTACAGACAGTAACCAAGCTGGCATGAGTAAGGATCTTCCCTTTGGGATACATGTCAATTATAGATTAATTAAAGAAAACCTACCCGAATTTCATGGCAGGCTCTAAGAGTGTCCTAAAACGTTTCTGAAAACATCCGAGTCCCTAATTTGTAGGACAAATATACCTACAGAAATCTACTAGTAGATTGTCAGTCAACAACTAAAACGGTCAGCAGGGGTTTGGTGGAAGAATATAAAGGTCTCAGTCTTGACTGGGAAGAATCCAAGAAATAATTCGTCCAGAGGTTCGACTCAGCGGCTCTCCAAACTTCTATTCAAAAAAAAAAAAAAAAAAAATCCTAACTGAGACACAACCCAGTGGAATGAGTGTGGGAGCTTTCATGATTTAAAAACTTCAACTCTTTAAGAGAGTCCACAAGGGAGAAGACAATGACACGAGAGTCCCTTATATAATTGAACTGTTCCATGATAAGGTTCTATCGCTTGTTAAGGTGGTACAGCCACAAACGTTTGAAGATCTCCGTCACATCGTAGCTAAACTAGATGAAGAGACAAGTTACCGTACCACAAAAATAAAGACTTCAACTAAGGATTAATCCCGGGAATGCTACAGATGAGGGCAGACCGGGCATTTAAAAGACCACTCCCTGGAAAAACTCAATTGGGACTGTTTGAGTCGGGGCAGAGACGGTTCCAAAAGAATAACGAAGCCCCCCAAAAAATACACTTGCTAAAAAGTGAATGTATTGGTCAAATTTATAGTGATGATTGACATAATCCACCCCATCCAGCCATTGATTTGACGATTAATGACAAACTTTTTGTTACTATCCTTGACACTCAGGCTTCACACTCATTTGCGAACATGAATGTGGCAAAATTAATAAAACCTCTTCGTCCTGATAAGATGGCGAATGTCAAGGGATGCAGTCCTTGGCATAGATTACAAGATTGAGGGTTATACTTTTCTTCAGATGAAATGCTCCAATGAAGTAACAGAGAGATGAAAGTTGTCAAGGATTTGATACCGTACCTGATATAATTTGTCGTATCCTAGGAGATGGAGAGGCTGGGCACTAGGATTCAAATATCAGATTGACCTTGATAGAAAACACTTTCTGACACCATTAAATTCTTACTCTAATTTATTTAAACAGATTATCAAGTATACCCTTTTCAATAATACTACAGCACACCTGTAATTATTCTTCTCTCAACATTACTTTTAAAGTAATCAGTTTATCAGTCTTTGACTTCTATGGAGAATACACACACTTCCACAGTTCACTATACAATACTTATTAATTCCTTTCAGTCTTTAAGGTCTCTTAACTAGTTGATAATTATCTCGGGTTTTGAAGCTTCTCTCTTCTTGCTTCTTTCTTGAATCCTCGTTGTAGATTTTCTCTGAATCTTCCCTAATGGTTTCAGGACTCGAACGCAGAACTCTAAGGTGAACGCGAACTGAAGCTACTGTCTCCTTTGAACACTCAGGGAGTTCTCTATATACTGTCTCTGTACTTTACCCTGTGGGACACTGCTAACCAGTTCTACTGCTTGACAGTCTTAATTGCTGCCTAATTTGTGTAACTTCTTATACTGCTGATGGCAAACTCAACTGCTGCCTGATCTGACTAACTCCATACACTGCTATCTTCACTAACTTTATTCTACAGAGTCTACTCTCTGCCAAGTGACCTAGTGACTGTCCCTTCCTGAGAGAACACTCCTTTCCAAGTTACCAGAATGCCTGATCAGAATGACGACCAAACATGACCAAGAGTCTCCCTTGTCACACCTCTTTATCACTTCTCCAAGTTTCTAGAACAAGTCATCCCCTACTACTATGTTCCCTCACATCAATGATCTGTTAGCTTCCTATTGGTTACTTCAAGTGTGGTCCCATCCTCTCCTGCATCTACGTGTGTCTGGTGACCTTCCACAGATTCCTTCTAGAAGGAATGATTGCACCATCTTATTTTACAACCACAATGTGCGTTCTTATTTTACAGGGCACCTTGCTACGTGACTAACAACAGGCTTGCTTTTCCTGGTTCACGCAATTTGAGCCTCTAACTATGACCTTCTAGTGTGTTTACTTCTTTCTCTGACAAATATTCTGATTGCACAAGTTTGCTTCACTCTCCGGCTCCAAGTTGAGACTAGCTTTAAGAAATGCTTTTAATTATAATTGTAATTCTGCACTTATTCACTACACTGATAATTGATTTACTTTTAATTACTCCTTCCACTGATTTTGCTTTACCACCTCTTTATATGATAGACTTAAATTACTCATGATTATTAGGGATTTCTGACTGGGAGGTCATGGATTGAACCCCATTCGAAGTGCTCGCTCCATAATTTCCCACGGAAGGACGTGTTGCGAATCGGCACTCGCGACAAATTTTAGGACATGACTTTTTACCCAAACATAGGTTAGTGATGGATTATACAGCCAACGGAATATTCTTTGGTAATAAAAGCAGAATTAGGTTGGCATAGTTAGAAAATAAAGCCTTTGAGTCTGAAACTTTGGAAACCAATGTTTTGGCCAAAATAAAAACAGGGCTGTTAGGGTTGGAAGAGAAGAAAGATCTTGAGAAATTATTGAGCAGGTTTCCTGAGGTTATTACAGATAGAATTTGATTTACCACAACAGTAAAACAAAATAATTCACAAAGATAACGCTCCAATAAAAAAAAAGACCTTGCCCACTTAACCCAGATAAACAAAAATTTGTAATAGAAAAAGTTCAAGGAAATGGAGAACCAAGGACTGATTGAACCTTCAGTATCAGGATGGGCTTATTATTTATTTATCATATGATGTGCACAGATAGATTATATAAATAAGTATACAATATATACACAATATATACAAGCAGAAGCCTATAGTTCCAAATCAAGTCCATTGATCCATATTAAGGCCTCCTCAGTTGCATTATGAATGTCCTCCAAAGAACCTTGAAATGCTCTCTGTGGACACTCGGCAATTATGTGGTGGATGGTCTGTGAGGTAGCTCCACAATCACACCCAGAAGACTTCTGCCAGCCCCATTTATAAAGAGTATAGCCGCATCTTCCTTGATTGACTCTTATCCTGTTTAGAGTCCTGGGTAGATGGAATCCGGGAGGTTGAACATGAGGTAGAGTCACAAGATCTTGATTGGGAACAGAAGACTGCTGCCAATGGTGTAACCAGGCGTTCGTGATGGAGAACCCAGATTCTTCCAGTGTAAGTGCAGTGCGCCAGGGTGGAGATCTAGACTTAAGTCGTGGAGGGGCAGGTTGAGTAATATCCTGGTGAACGGGGAGGTTGGAGTCCAGGCTGGTCTTCTTCCACAGTTTTAGAAGAGCTTCAGACCTTCTTAAGCAAGGCGGTGGAATATTACTGAGTGTAGGCAGCCAGGCCACGTTTGTAGAGCGAATACAACCAGTTATGATGCGCATTGCTTGATTTAGTTGAGCATCAATCTTCGCAGTATGAGCACTGTTCAGCCAAGTTGAAGCGCAGTATTCGGCAACTGAATAGCAAAGAGCTAGAGCAGTAGATCTCAACACTTGGTTGTTTGCACCCCAGGATGTGCCGGCTAATTTTTGAAGAATATTATTCCGACTTTTGATCTTGGCGGCTGTGTTGTTAATATGATGTTTATATGTTAGGGATCTGTCTAATGTGACACCTAAGTATTTTGGGAAGGGACAGTGTTGTAAGGATTGATTTCTGAATGTTATTGTAGGCTTGTAGTTGGCAAATTTATTTCTGAGATGAAACACAGATGCGACAGTCTTTTGGAGATTTGGACGGAGGCACCACTTTTGGAAGTATGTATCTAGTTTTTTTTAGATCTGCTGTAAGAATTTGTTCAGCTTCTGGAAAACTTGGTGTTTGGCTAACCAGTAGTATATCATCTGCGTAAATAAATTTCCTGGACTTAGTTGCTGGTAAGTCAGCAGTATAGAGGTTGAAAAGTAAGGGTGCCAGAACAGATCCTTGTGGAAGTCCATCATTCAGTTTGTAGGTTTTGCTTACTGCATCATCCGAGAAGATCTGAAAGTTTCTGTTGCTAATCATATTGCCAATAAGATTTGTAAGCTTGAAACAGGGGATGGCAGAGATAAGTTTTAGCAGGAGCCCTTCTCGCCAAACAGTATCATAGGCTGCTGATAAGTCTAAGAAGACAGCCATACTAATCTTCCGATTCTCAAATCCATTTTCAATATGAGAGGTCAATGCAAAAATTTGGTCAGCGCAATTTCTTCCAGGTCTGAAGCCAGCTTGTTCTGTGGGAAGGAGATTATTGATGGTTTCTGAGATCCTATTGTATATTAGTCTTTCCAGGAGCTTCAGAGTAACACTTAGCAGTGCAATGGGTCTGTAGCTTTCTACTCTCAGAGGGTCCTTGTTGGGTTTCAAGATCGATATTACTTTGGTCTTCTTGAATAGTGAAGGAAGGTTACCTGTCTCCAAAATATTGGAGAAGAATTTGGTGAGCCAAGTGATTGTTGCAGGTCCAAGATGTTGCAGGAATTCAGGATAGATGCCATCTATACCTGCTGCTTTCCCGGATTTTATGTTCTTGATACCTTCTAGGGTTTCCTCTCTTGTGAAAGGACAAGAGAATTGGGATGATTGTTGTTTTGCTAATTGCTTTTTATATTTCAGTGCTGACCGGATTTCCCTTACAACTTGTTTATCTCTATTGATCTTTGAGATAGAGATCATGTGTTTGGCTAGATCATTAATGTTAACACTCAGTTTCTGTCTACCAGCTAGCTTTGATGAGTCAAGCTTTCTAATGAGAGACCAAGCCTTTCTACTTGAGTGGGTAAAATCAAGAGATGACACAGTGTCGTTCCAAATTTGTTTTCTATTGTCATTCAGTGATTGAATAAGTTTTGTGGCTGT
Source organism: Anabrus simplex (assembly GCF_040414725.1). Lineage (NCBI taxonomy): Eukaryota > Metazoa > Arthropoda > Insecta > Orthoptera > Tettigoniidae > Anabrus > Anabrus simplex. Next base: position 1,073,121,694 of record NC_090265.1, on the reverse strand, counting down.
TTCATTGTTGCCATTTTCCTCAAATTCCTTAAGAAGGCTCTCACTCTCTGCAGTCCATCCAGGAATATATTCCTTACGGCATCCTCTTGGAATGCAGCGCCGAGCAGCACCTTTTATAACTCCAACAAATCTGTCATAGTTATTAAAGGTAGGCTTAATCCATCTTATATTTGCATCAGTTTGTGATTTAAATTTTTTCCAATTAGCTTTTTTAAAGTTCCATTTAGGTTTCGGATAAGATCGAATGACAGGAATATACATGCCAATTTGGAGTATGACAGGCCGGTGTTGACTATGAGGGAAACTGTTGAGAACTGAGCGAAGTATCTGGTTAGGAGAGTTTGGGGATTGGGTTATGAAGGAAAGGTCTGGAGTATATTCCTTACCCCATCAGGTGGAGAAGAAGGTTCCTTTTTCTTTAGCATCGTAGATTAGTTTAAGATTTTCCATGTCCATCCAGTCAACAATTGCCTCCCCATTTAGATCATTTTGTTGATAGCCCCAACATGTGTGATGACTGTTGAAGTCTCCTATGATTACGGTTGGGTGTTGTAAGGATGGTAGAGGAGGAGTAGGCCACGTTGTGTTTGGTGGCTTATATACGTTCATTATTGTTAGATTATTGATTTTAATTGTGATGGTGAAAATGTCATCACTTGAGCTACAGTCGACTACTGAGTAGTTAGTAATATTGTTTCTCACATAGGTAGCTAAGCCATACATCTCGTGATTATTGTGAGCCACTAATTTGAAGCTACTCTAATAGTACTACCTAAAAAGAAAAATCGTGACTACCAACTTTGTGTAAATATACGTCAGGTAAACAACAAGTAAATATCAGATGATTATCTTCAAAACCTAATATAACACGTGAGTGGGGCAAAAGCCTTCAGTACCCTAGATCTTAATTCTGGCTACTTGCAAGTGGAAGTTGAAGAAGAGTCTCAACCTATGACTGCTTTTTCCACACCAAGAGGACTAAATTAATTCTAAGGCATCCACCCTTAAGCCTCCAGCCAGAACCAAAATAAGCCTCGGTGGCTCCAGCAACCCTCAAAATAGCTGGGATAAGCTGAAGGAAGTGTTCATCACGATATGCCCCTAAGATGAGATGTCAAGGGAAACAAAAAGAAGAGTTTAGAGAATGCATTGAAGAAATCATCAAGACACATTCCAGAATCAGGAAACACTCATAGTTGGTGCAGATTTGAATGGGAGAGTTAGACAAAGGAGGAATGAGTACTATGGAGAATATGGAGGCTTTAGATATGGAGAGAGAAATACTGAAATGAGCAGACTGGTAGAAATGGAGTGAAGTTTTTACCTCACCTTTGTGAATATCATCTTCAAGAAGAAGAGCAAGTACCCAATTAACACTTTCAACACTATAACGGGCGTGATTTTCTCGTGTGTTTATATCCAGCTGCACGTATCACGTACGGTTCCCGTCCCTTGGTAGGAGGTAATAGTTCATCTAGTGACCACTAGAATGCAGCAGTTATCGGGAATTTTGAACTGAAACGATAAACAGTGTATTTTCTCCTTGCCGTGACCTCTACCGAAGCACTCGGTGTGCTGCGCGCCCCAAATCTGTCATGCTGTCAGCTGTGTTACTGTGTAAACATGTCTTCACGCCAGCTCAATGATAATGATATTTTGGATATTTTATCGGGAGAAGCGGGTTCAGAGATGGATGAAAGTGATGACGACTCTGCTTACGAACTGGATAATATATCAAGCGATAGTTCAGGTAAGATTTTTATTTATTACGTCACTTTGGAACGTAAGTGTTTAGCTGTATTATTTTACTCCGAATACAAACGATAGAAATACTTCGCCTACAGAAATTTGGGTTTATTTTTTTCGTTTAGATGAAGAGACGCAGGCTGATGATTCACCTGTGCCGGGAACATCTGCTAGATCATCTGAACCTGATGATGAATGGTCCGAAACAGATGATCAACCACAGCTACCTGTCTTCCAGTCGGCATCTGGTTTTACTCAGTTTTGCGTGGGGAGTGACGAAATGGATTGTTTCAGTAATTTTTTTTAGTGACGATGTGATCAAAAATATAAAAACAGGAACTAACAGATATGCAGGTACGACAATTGCGGCAATGAAACGTCAGGGCAAACTGAAGGAAAATTCCATGTCGCACCGGTGGTCTACAGTAAAACTTCACGAAATTTATTGGCTTTTTGCAACAATTTTGCATGTGTGTGTGGTGAAGCTACCCAAACTTAGTGATTATTGGTCTACTGATCCCTTTTATCAGACAGGATTTGCCAGTCGATTGTTGAGTCGTGATAGATTTTCCGGAATTTTATTTATGTTGCACCTAAATGACAATGCCACCTTCATCAAGAAGGGGGAACCTAATCATGACCCACTACATAAACTCAGGCCTTTCTTTGATTTTTTTGGTGCACAAATGCATTGCCAGTTTTCAGCCGTATAAGAACCTAACAACAGATGAGGCTATATGTCCCTTCTGAGGTCGAGTAGAGTTTAGGGTTTATATGAATAATAAGCCCAATAAGTACGGTATGAAAATGTATGTACTTTGCGATCCAGCAACAGGCTACGTACTGAATTGTGAAATATATACGGGATCCGCAGGGAACGTTGACAACAGCATTCAGGCTCTTGTAGATAGATTATGCTCACAGTTTTTCAGTAAGGGCCACTGTATTTATATGGACAGGTACTATACTAGCCCCTCCCTACTGAATATGCTGTGGCAAAAAAAAAAAAAAAAAAAAAAAAAAAAAAAAAAAAAAAAAAAAAAAAAAAAAAAAAAAAAACCTGGCTGTTGGAACTGTCATGAAAAACAGGAAGGTTTTACCACCAACGTTCAAGACAAAGAAATTGAAGAAGGACGAGATGATATTTTTGAGGAAAGGGCACCTTCTTGCTGTGAAGTGGAAGAGCAAGAGGAATGTTTTATGCCTTTCAACAAAACATAAGGCTTCCACTACACTAGTTTCTGGTAGATCGAAGGGTGGTGTCGTACAGATACTAAAGCCTGATGTAGTCATCGATTACAATATAAATAAAACTAGTGTTGATAGAGCAGATCAACTGAACAGTTATTACCCATTTGCACGGAAGACAATGAAATGGTGGAAAAAGCTCTTCTTCCATTCGTTCCTTATGTCTGTTGTGAATGGTTTCATTCTATATACAGAGACCTCAAAATCAAAGATATCTCTTGTGGATTACATGAGTGATCAGTTCGCGGTTAGCAGCTAAAGGAGGAGGAGACATCTCAAGGCTGGAACCTACTCCAGCCCCCAGTGTTGACAGGACTTTTGTTCGCCATTTTCCAGAAAAGGTTCTTCCAACGAACAATAAAGTGAATACTACTCGTTATTGCAAGGTATGCTCAGACAAGGGCAAGAAGGAAAGTGGTAAGCGCATAAGAAAAGAGTAGATGGTGGTGCAAGGAGTGCAAAGTAGGACTGTGTATAGTCCAATGTTTTCAGGACTACCATACGAAAACAAACTATTCCTAAATAGGTAAATATTTTATTCCACTGCATTTGTGTTTATTTGTGGCCTAAGTATATGCATTAAATGATTATTTTTTACTGTTTGAGCAAGCTTATTGGTATAACCTCAATGTAAAAAAAAATTTCTGTACTATTTTCTTCATGTTTTTCATAAGACTAGTATAATTAAATTACTTCAGATATTCACTTGTTGATTAACATCTTCATTTTGGATGGTTGACACCTTCATACAGTACAAAAATCAGGCATGTAATATATTTCGCTGTTCCATAATAACATGTTAAAAATTAGCAAAAAGACACAGTTCACAGCCAGGATCCATGTTAAAATATGGTAGTGTTGAAAGTGTTAACTATTCAGGAGGAGTTATTGTTAGTTAAATGGAAAGTCTATTTTAAATGTAAAAACCTGCAGGTTACCCATTACAGCAAAGAGATCTAGGGGAAGGCAGAGGCTAAGGTGGAGGAATATAGTTGAGAAGCAATGAAAAAAGGACTGAAAGAATGTACTCCAATATACCAGTAAATTACACAAATTAACTACAGAAAATCTGTTGCAACTACATAAATTAAGTAGACATGAAATAGAAGAATTCATGATCATTCTAGAATTTGTTCTTAACAGTAACTATTTCTCTTTTAATAACATGTGTCAGCAAAAATGACTCTGAATGGGAGCTCCCGCCTCTGGAATCATAGCAGAAAGAAACTGAAAATAATTACGACTAATACTTTCTTGACCTCACAGCACTAAAAAATAATAACTACATTACAAGAAATAAAATTCATGTTTAGCCCGTACTGTCAACCTGAATAACAGTTATGGTACTTCTAGGAGAATTCCACACCTAGAATACAAATTAAATTTATTCCTTTCACAATAACATTAAATCATGACACATGTTACATCCTCATTGGAAACTATCTTCAGCCTTTAACTTCAAAAAACAAAAAGAGAACAAGGATATATACGAAGGTCGATCAAATATAAACGGGATTTTTGTTCCTGAACATCAACAGTTGGTAGGACTGTCCCCATGCTTCTGCAATGCTTAGATGGGACCTTTAGGAGTGGGGTGAGCGTGCTGTTGGATATTTCCCGCCGTTTCATCAGTAACGCTCACGATGTCAGAGCAACAGGTGCACCCCTCCACTGCGCAATACATAATTATAAATTTTCATGCTCGTGAAGGAGTTACAGCGGCGGACAATTGCCAGATATTGACTGCACAGTTCAGTGATCAAACACTGTCAAGGACGCGTGTGTTCGCCTGGCATGAAAAGTTCAAGGAGGGATGAGAACGTGTGGAAAATCAGCAACACAATCGCCGTCCTCGTATTTTTCGATCGGCAAGGCAAATTGCTGATTGAATTTTTGCATGGGCAACACATAATCAATGCCGCTTACTACTGCGAGCTGTCGAACAATGCAAGGGTTGCACATCACTGCAAAAGACGAAACCAACCGATTCGACAGATCATACCCCTGATATAGATGTTGATTCCCATAGGGAACCTGAAATATTTATCCCGAACGAGTAAATTTATAATACCAATATAAATGGTCCATTTTTTGGACATTATAAACTTTCCACCTAATTCATTCCTGGTTGCCAGCATTTTGCCCCAGTGTGCTAAGTTGGGCTCATCAGTTGGTAAATAGCACACCCACCAAGGCACACGGCTAGTGCACACCATGGAGGCTATTGGGTAGGCTAACTGGAGCCACCGGCAGTGCCAATGCACTATGAGAGACTTTGTCTCATTACCAAAAATTGATGCCTGCCTGGCCATCAGATGATACAGATGTTGATTCCCATAGGGAACCTGAAATATTTGACCCGAATGAGTAAATTTATAATACCAATATAAATGGTCCGTTACTGGACATTATAAATTTTACAGCTAACTCATTCCTGGTTGCCAGCGTTTCGCCCCAGCGTGCTAAGTAAATAGCACCCCACCAAGACGCATGGCTAGTGCATATTATGGAGGCCACTGCAAAGACTACTTGGAGCCACCAGCAGTGCCAATGCACTATGAGAGACTTTGTCTGATTACCAAAAGTTGATGCCTGCCTGGTCATCAGATGATACAAATGTGATTCCCATAGCGAACCTGAAATATTTGTCCCGAATGAGTATATTTATAATACCATAATGTCCGTTATTGAACATTATAAATTTTCCAGCTAACTCATTCCTGGTTGCCAGCGTTACGCCCCAGTGTGCTAAGTTGGGTTCATCAGTTGGTAATGAGTTAGCTGAAAATTTATAATGTCCAATAATGGACCATTTATACTGGTATTAGGTCATCCTCCTCCACAACAACCTGCGGCCCCATACTGCAGCTCTGTCTCCAAGCTACAGGAAATGCACTGGACTACACTTGATCATCCTCATTACAGCCCAGACTTATCGCCCTGCTATTTCCATTTGTTCAGAACGCTTAAAGAAGCTCTAGGACGGCAATGATTTGAAGATAACGAGAGTGTGGAAGACTTGGTGCGCAACTGGCTGGTGAGAAGACCCTGTTCTTTTTTACGATGAGGGTATCAATAAGCTGCCCATATGATGGGACAAATGCATTTCCTAAGCAGGAAACTATGTGGAAAAATAAATTGTATTTTTATTGCTAGTGGCTTTATGTCGCACTGACACAGATAGGTCTTATGGCGATGATGGGATAGGAAAGGGCTAGGAGTTTGAAGGAAGCGGCCATGGCCTTAATTAAGGTACAGCCCCAGCACTTGCCTGGTGTGAAAATGGGAAACCACGGAAAACCATCTTCAGGGCGGCCGACAGTGGGATTCAAACCCACTATATCCCGGATGCAAGCTCACAGCTGCGGACCCTTAACCACACGGCCAACTTGCCCGGTAAAATAAAATTGTAATTGCCTTCTGTTTTTCAATAAATGAATTTAAATAAAAAATAAAATCCTGTTTATATTTGATTCCCCCTCATTTCAAAACTTTGAAAGACTCTAAATAATTCTTGGTATCTGATCCTGTCTATGTACTCTAGGTTGTTCGTTATTTTCCGAATTCAAAATTTCTGAACACTCACCCTCCAAGTTTGTTCAAATGACTCTTAAAATATACCTATACAAAATTTTGTTGAGATCGGAGCATTCTAACCCATGCCGACTTAAGCACAAAGTCGCATGAAGAAAAAGTGCGGAGTTGCCATCCAGTGCTGAGTCAGGCCTGACCCTATCCGTATGTGCATTGTTATCCACCATGTCACACAGGTTTTTGGGTCGCTAATCTAACAATGTTACATCAATTACGCAGTGCCAGGGAACATGTATTTATATAAAACACCAAATAACTGGACACAAATCACCATCAAATAAACAAGTGCTTGAAGTTTTATTTTATAACATGCGGGGGGGGGAGGGTAAAATTAACTGTCAGTGTACGTGCTGATCTTGTAGTTTATGAGTGTATGATATTTCGGGAGAAAGTAAGAATTCCAACAAGAGCTTATGAGCATTGTTCACCAAAACTTATTAACTTGTATTCAGTGGAGAAAAAAAAAAAAATGCAATCAAGTGTGAAGATATTTTTAAGCATCATGAAGAGGAGTTTAGAAATAATTTGGACAATTTGTTTAATATTGCGCATCAACAAATGAGGAAGTTGGAAGGAGAAGAAGACAGGACGTTTTTACTTTGGCAGAGAGAACCAGGACGTAAAGGCTACGTTGCACGAGTAGACAAAAAAGTTGCAGATAAAGAAGAAAGAGTAAGGTAAGGAAAATTACATCTCCTAATTCAATCTTATCTTCATTTCAGTGAAAACAATAGACTACCGTGTGTCAACTAAAAACAGGGATCTGTTCTCTTTCCTGAAGATGGCCACTAGATTTATTCAAGAATGTCCTTCAACATGGACGAGCAAAACTTCATATTTAGAAGCTAAAATGATAGTTATGGAGTTGAAAGCTGTGAATGACTCTGCTGAAAGGGGTGTTAAATTAATGCAAGATTTTCATGGACTACTGACTGTACAAAGGGCACTAGGAAAGTTTTGCAATGTGAGTGAACACTTTAGACTTTTTCAAAATAAATTCCACCACACTCAATTCACTTCTCCATACGTCGAAACCAGTCACTGAACCAACTCTGCCACTTTTCTTCGGTAACATTTTCACTATCTTGATCCCATGCTCCCAGAAACTCCCTGCCGGATGCAAAACACCGCCCTTTCAGCTTCATTTTCACTTCTGGGAAGAATGTGAAGTCACATGGGGCAAGATCAGGACTGTATGGAGGGTGATCAAGCACAGTCAACCCTGATCTGGCAAGAAAATCCATTGTTACATTAGCACGATGTGCTGGAGCATTTAAAGATAAAAATTTCATTGTTCCGTATTGAAATTATTGATGTTAAAAATTAAATAATTGAAAAGGAGGTTCAACCTATTCAATACTTAAAAGAAAGAAATGTAGTAATTACATTCTTATTTAAATGGGACCGGTTTCGACCTTAGTCCAGGTCATCATCAGCCGTAAAAACATGTACAATGTTTATGAATATTGGAGGTCAGTTTCACACTCTAATAGGCACAAAGACATGACACCACATTCTGTCATGCACAAAGTCACAACACTATCAACTAATATACGAAGATCAAAAATAACTTGAAGTCGCAGACGAATAGATTTGTAGTAGAAAGCCGCCAGCTCCTGGTGATCAGCGCGGCACATTCAAGGTCATGCGCTGCGGTCGAACGCCAAAGTAGAGTGGAGAATGTTTTGAAGGTCCAGAATTTGTCACAGTTGCGGGAAGTTAAATACGTATATAAAAATATACGACGCAGCATGACCTTGAATGTGCCGCGCTGATCACCAGGAGCTGGCGGCTTTCTACTACAAATCTATTCGTCTGCGACTTCAAGTTATTTTTGATCTTCGTATATTAGTTGATAGTGTTGTGACTTTGTGCATGACAGAATGTGGTGTCATGTCTTTGTGCCTATCAGAGTGTGAAACTGACCTCTAATATTCATAAACATTGTACATGTTTTTACGGCTGATGATGACCTGGACTAAGGTCGAAACCGGTCCCATTTAAATAAGAATGTAATTACTACATTTCTTTCTTTTAAGTATTGAATAGGTTGAACCCCCTTTTCAATTATTTAATTTTTAACATGCTGGAGCATTGTCGTGATGCAAGAGCCACGTGTTGAGCTGTGACCTTGGATGGAGCTGCTTGAGAGCCTGGATGACCCGAGGCAGACAAGTCTCACTGTACCACTTCGCAGTAACTGCCCTTTGTGTTTCTAGCACAACCCGAGTTAGGATGCCCCGTTTAGTGAAGAATACTGCAATCGTCCTTTTCTTCACTGACCTTGAAATCGCACAGTCACAGGAGTACCCTCATCTTCAAACAGCCACACCTTGTTCTGGGATTTTGTTGGGACATCGTAATAATAAAGCCAAGTTTCGTCCCCTGTAACGATGCTATTGACGTTACGCGAAGTCCCATTTTCAAACTGTTTTAGCATTTCTTGGCACCATTTTACTCGATGTGCCCTTTGTTCCTCTGAAAGTGAATGGGGCACCCCAAGGAGGACAAACCTTTCTAACATGGAGAGGGTCATGTAAATTTGAATGCATAGCTGGTGCAGGAATGTGGAGGGTCTCTTCTACCTGCTGATATGTCAACCGCCTCTCTTGCTGCAACAATTTCCTCACAGCTTCAATGTTTTCCTCAGTTACTGATTCAGACGGTCGCCCAGAACAAGGATCGTCTTCAACCCCAAAATTACCCCTCTGGAACTCTTTGTACCAGTGGAAAATTGTTGCCCGATGTGGACAGTCTTTCCCCAGCACAGGAGTCATTCCCTCCAGGCACTGGTCAACAGTTAATCCCCAAGCAAAATTGTAGCGGATAGTTGCGCATTATTCACCTTTTAACCACACTGACATCTTAACTTACTTTCAATCCCACTGCTTGGTAACAACTGGTGTGAAGGTCGCACCTTGCTGTCTTCTAGACCGGTTTTCACCCCTCTTTTCATCCATCACCATAACAGGGATGTCCAGCCAACCGTTTTTGCGTATTGCAAAACTTTCCTAGTGCCCTTTGTAGATAAAGAGCAAAAGCAATTTGTGTTGTATTGTGTTCAAGAACATGGTACACTGTATCCAGACTGCAAGAAAGAAACACCAAACAGAAAGTATCAACAAGAATACTAAACACCATAATACAATCTAAAGAGGGAAAATGTATTAAATTTTATTACAAAATTTGATAATAACAGGTGTAGGCTACGTGCCGACACCAGGTTTCACTCTCTCCCTTTCTACTATCATATATCACGTCTCATTAACTCCTCTGGTGAGGTTAGCGTCAGGAAGGGCATCCAGTCATAAAAACCTGCCACGACAGATTTATCTCGCATCACCTCAACCCGACCCTATAGAGAAATGGGACAAGGGGTGGACAAACAAACAACAAACATACAATTAGACAATAAAAATGTATCAATAGCTTTTCCACTAACTTAAAATTACAAAACCTATGCAAATTTCATGCTCAAGTCATCACAGGTTAATACAGTATCCGCCCACTGAGATGAAATTTTGTTTTTGAGTAAATCTGACCCAATAGAAAATACGGTATTTAGAGTATGAGCCCAAAAAACAAGCATTTTTTATTTTTATTTTTGCAAAATAAGGGACACCGTATTGTACTCATATCACTGCCGTCTTACACTAGCCTGGTCAGCCTGTGTGCTGCCTTGAGTTGAACTGCGAACAGCTGAATGCTTGCTTGGAGTAGTGAAGATGTAGAGGGAGAAGTGGGAGGATTGAGGGGAGTGTGAGAGAGGAGCGGGAGTATGTAGGTTGTAAGTACTTGTTGCAGTATTAATGAAAAAATGTTAATGATCTCTTCATGTAAGATGTTGATAGTTTCAGATACAGTGGACACTACTTATTATGATCACTATGGACGCAGATAATTTGATAACATTAACGGACTGATAACAGTAGCCGAAAAGTAAAAATTGATAGGCAATCTGTGTTTATTCATAACCTACATGCACTACAATGAAACACTGATTCATAAACAAGGAAACAGATACTGGTACACAGCACTGCAATACCATTAACTGTTTTCAGCTACGTAAAACAGTCTCTAATTATTGTTTGCTTCTGGTTTTCCCTCAAAAGTCCATTAATATCTAGTGCCTGTCGCATTTCAGCATTTGTTGGTGTTTGTGAAGTTTCGGCAACATCGTCATCATCAGCATCATTATCTTCTGCTCCATGTTCTTCACCTCTCATATCTAATTCTGTGGAAGTAACTGCCTCACATCTTCTGTCTGTTTTGCATCAGTAATGATGCCCTCATCAATGTTCATCCATTCCTGAAATTCCTCTTCTGTTAAGCCTGTTGGACAATGTTTAACATTCTCGTCTACTTCTGGTAACCCTTTTAAAAATCTCCCATGCCGGAAACAGTTCCTTATTGTATGTGCTGAGACATTATCCCATGGCATGGCTAGAAGATGCAGGGCAACGAGAAGGCTGGTTGTTTAGGCAAGGGCACTGTCACTAGTTTTATGCGAGTCCTAAGATTCTTGTGTGCATTTCATGGCAATAATACGCTTTCATGGTGCGATTGATTCCTTGATCGCATGGTTGAATTAATGAAGTTGTATTCGCCGGTAAGAAAACCAAATTGATGTTCTTGAGCTCAAAATATACAATGTGTGCTACATAGTTGTCAACCAGCAAAACTATTTTACGGTCCAGCCTACTATCCCACTTCAGTAGCTATTTTTGAAAATCAGGGCAGTCATCCATGCATTCGAGTTGGAATGATAGTCCATTGGAAACTTATTGATGCCTTTAAAGCAACGTGGGTTCTTACTTTTCCCAATCACTAACAGTCTTTTCTTTTCACCAGACATACTTGCACAACATAAAACTGTTACTCGTTCCTTAGAGATTTTACGGCCTTTAGCACTTTCATATTTGAACTAGTAAGTGTGTTCAGGACAGGTGCGATAATACAGTGCAAGTTTTTGTTTTCTTTTGCTGCCTTAAGAATATTGTCTTGATTTTTCAATAGCTTGCACAGAAGAGGTTGCAAAATTCATAACTCCACAGCAGCATTGCGTTGACTCATTGTAGGTAATTCATCACAACATTATGTAATTGAAAGTTTTTCTTTAATGGTTAAATCTTTAAGTATGCTTTTCACGCTAGCCATCACTGCACTACAACGCTAGAAACTTCATAGTGCGAAAGCTTTAGTAAGACTCGAATGAGTGGTGCTTGGCTAAACTATCACAAGGGAAGAAACAAAAGAGTAACTGTATGCGGGAGGGTTACCACCTGCGCTGACTGGTTTTCTACCGTACACCTACTACAAAAGATGAGACGTGAAAATGGCCCTGAAGACAGGCGCAGTGTAAAAATGGGTTTTTAAGGGTTGGGAGCGTTTTCTTTGTATGCACTCTAATCACATACTTGAGAACGAAATCCTTGAAAACAAATGAGATAACATAAACCGAATTCATGGTCACAATAAACGGAAGATTTTCAATGCTTCAGTATTTGTCCTATGGGACTTCATAAAAGTGATTATATAATACGGCCGATAACATTATCCATGATTACAATAAACAGCGTCCACTGTATTTCGTTCAGATTACCATTCGGATTCTTCCTTTGGTCTATATTGATAAAATCTTCTCAAAGATGTTTCACAGAATACCTTTACTGGTTGTTCAAAGAATGGATAAATCCTGACTGACTGACAAAAATGAATCACTGAAATCAGACATGTGAATACTAATGGCTGAGAATCTATTATGTCTCTTGGCATTAATATGTTCTTGATACCAGGTAAGGAAGCTACGACCAGATTGACCTATATAACTGGCCTGACAATGAGTACACTTCAGCTTGTATATTCCAGATTTCATGAATTATTTTACAAGTTGCTATACGTCGCACCGATACAGATAGGTCTTATGGTGATGACGGGCTAGAAAAGGGCTAGTTGTGGGAAAGAAGCGGTGTTGCCTCAATTAAGGTACATCCCCAGCATTTTTCCTGGTGTGAAAATGGGAAACCATGGAAACCCATCTTCCGGGCTGCCAACAGTGGTATTCAAACCCACTATCTTCCAAATGCAAGCTCACAGCTTTGCGCACCTAACCACATGGCCATGAATTTAGTATTGCTGGTATTAATTAACACTATGGGAATTGTAAAACGTAGTTGAATTACTGTTGACTGTTTTAAATGGTATGCTAAAAAGCTTCCTTTTTTTCTTTTTCGATTCTCTAAGCAGAGTAGATGGAGGTTTATTTATAAACTTATTAATAATTTTATCAACAAAACTTCTTTTGAATCCATTCTTATTACCAATTAAGTAAATTGTATTCAGTTTTTTTAAAGACTTTTTTTCAGATAAAGGAATATTGAGTGCTCTATGAACCAAGCTAAAAATGGATGCTTTCTTCTGGGCTTCAGGATGAAGTGAATCCTGTTTTATTGTATAATCGTTTTTGTAGGTTTTCAAAATATATCAGAGGTAAGTTGATCATTATTTCTACTTATAATAAGTTCTAAGAAATTTAATAAGAGAATCTATTTCATTCAATTGATCTAATACCAAGTTCCTATTTGTGATTTTATGGTCAATTATAGAAAAGAGAGCGTCCACATACCGAGTCCAGAAAAAATCCTTTTCTGTTATTGAATACCTTGGTCCTCTCTAAATGATCAATATAGATTTTGGCTAGAATGCCTGAAGCTGGAGTACCCATGGAAGACCTTCTTGCTGATAAAATGAGTTAATAAATGTAAAATAGTTGTTTGATAATGCAAATCCCAAGATGACCGTGAACTCCTCTGTTTCATGTTGGCTCAATTTACTATGTTTGTAATGTTGTCTTGAACAAGCTTAATAGTTTTTGATACCAGGATATTTAAATACATATTTTTAATGGAAAATGAATGTAATTTATATTGAGGTTGTAATTCTAAGTTCTTAGATACTTTCCAAAAATCTACAGAGTTTTTAATACAATTTTTACTCTTGAAAGTATAGGGCTTTTAAGAAATTATGAATATAATTTGAGGATTCATAAGCCGGACTATTTTTGAAATTAATAATAGGTCTTATGTGAAAGAATTCGTATTTTGCTGAAAATGCAGGTTACTGCCGTAATATCTATTTATAGCATTAATTTTCAATCTGACCTTAAAGGTTTTCAATTATTATAAGATGTACAGGAAAGTGAAAAGAAACGGCATAGAAATCATTCTTTTTATTTTCATGGTGTATATCATCGATTCAAAATTTTGCTGCCTCTATGTATAGTATGAGGTTTACATGAAGGAAAATATCCAAGTACACTACCCATATTTTATTATTTTGCTATCCCCCTATTTTTATGTTACCCGCATTTAGAGTTTTCCCCGCATCCACCGCCATTCCCCACCTCCCCCTCCCCCCCCCTGAAAAACAATGCATCAAGGTTTTTGCTGTACTTAGTTATTTACAAGACATCCCCAAGTACTGAGGCTGGCTTGATGGACACAGTATACTAAAAAAGCATTGGTACACAAAAATAAAGAACTCTTTAAAATGAATTAATCCTAATGCCTTATTACAGCAATGAACATCTTTAAATTTGCCTCTATTTCTTTTCACATCTCCTTTTTCTCTTCATTTATATGTATGCATGTAGGAAGTAAATTCCTTTTAGATTTTTAATTTACTACTATTCACTAGTGATGGGTTGTGCATGGAGTCGTGAGAGTCAAGACGACTGCCTCCGGAACTGACACTTTCTATTGCAGTGTTAACTCCGTTGATGCAAAAAAATCAGCTATCAACTGTTCCCGGAACTGCTTGGATTTATAGTTTAACGTCTCTCCCCTGATAACTTGCGGTATGATAAATACACGAACATTATTAGCCAGCAAACATTAAATATTTTTTCAGACTATCACTGTCAATAGGAGCCTCCGTGGCTCAGGCGGCAGAGCTACGGCCTCTCACCGCTGGGTTCCGTGGTTCAAATCCCGGTCACTCCATGTGAGATTTGTGCTGGACAAAGCGGAAGCAGGACAGGTTTTTCTCCGGGTACTCCGGTTTACGCCGTCATGTTTCATTCCAGCAACTCTCTCTAATATCATTTCATTCCATGTCATTTATGAATCATTGCCCCAGACGAGTGCGACAGGCTTCAGCAGCCGGCATGATTCCTATCCTCGCCGCTACATGGGGCTTAATTCATTCCATTCCTGACCCGGTCGAATGACTGGAAACAGGCTGTGGATTTTAATTTTCATCACTGTTAATGTAGCTCTTTCTTCTTCCTAATAGTCTAATATCGCACTAACACAGTGGAAGTTTTGGCGGTGCAAGGAATAGAAAGGGCTACGATTGGGAAAGAAGCTGCTTTGGCCTTAATTACGGTACAGCCCCATCATTTGCGTGGTGTGAAAATGGCAAAGCATGAAAAACCATCTACTGGGCTGCCAATGAAGGGATTCAAACCCACCATCTCCCAAATTTAAGCTCACAGCTACACACGACCCTAATCGCACGGACAACTCACTCGGTAATGTAGCGTTTTGATGAAGATGATAATATTTTTAAATAATCACCACTATGAACTTCGACATAAAAAAGAAACACCAGTAAGTGCTTGGATTATGATTTTAAACCAAATATTTTACCAATTATTGTGCATCATAATAGCCGGCCCTGCATCAGGGATTTTCACCTGGATCTGAATTCCACTCAGCCAGTGTGAGTTACCTGATGGTGAGGTAGCAGCCCCAGTCTATAAAGCCAAGAAAATGGCCAAGAGAATTAGTCGTGCTGACCATGTGTCGCCTCGTAATCTACATGCCTTCAAGTAGTGCATCGGTTGCTTGGTAGGCCAACGTCCATATGGCTCATTCGCATAACTTAATTTATGGGCTGGAATTCATGGTATTCACTGTCATGACAACAACACTCTCTAAACTGAACACAGCAGTATAATTTATTCAAAACGGTATAGCCTCCAACATGTATGGGAGTCAACAGTGGCAGATTTGTTAAGACTTCATTCACTGTGTTTATTTTTATTGGCTTTATCTACGTTACGATTTTGTTTTTCATGATTTTACCCATGATAGATTTGTTTTCATCTTCCCTGTCTTTTGCCACATTAAATTCATGATTTAACAACGATATATATTTTAAATTTTCCTGATCTTGACAAATGAAGACACGTACTTAAATGCCTAACGTCTCTTATGCAGA
Source organism: Anabrus simplex (assembly GCF_040414725.1). Lineage (NCBI taxonomy): Eukaryota > Metazoa > Arthropoda > Insecta > Orthoptera > Tettigoniidae > Anabrus > Anabrus simplex. The sequence continues at coordinate 1,073,105,884 of NC_090265.1, read as the reverse complement.
CACTTCCTGACTTGACTCATCGTATGTAAATTATACCATTATTCTCATGTGTTGTGTATGTTGGGTATTCAGCCCGAAGGCTGGTTGGATCCTCAACAGGTTCACCATTAGCTGTCATAGATGGCCTAGGTGTCACTGAAGAGGTGTACTAGGGAAAAGAGGAGTGAGGTAGTTTCCCGTTGCTTTCCTCACTGAGCCAGAAGTCGCTACTGCACATCAGTCTGCCAAGCCCACTGAAATGCGTGCATCAACCGACTCTATGAGCAATATTTTCATGCCATTCATAGCAGGGACTGGCTGCATAAGGAATGGCATTACTAGCGTCACTCATACCTCAGCCACTTTCATATTGTCAAAGCCAAGGATAAGACTGAGACTGGTCAATGAAAGTAACAATTTTATTCTGGCCCATACCAGAAGACATAGTGCACTGTAAACACTACATCTTGCCAGCAAATAGTCTTTATTAATGATACTTCATTCTAAAACCCTTAAAATCTCACAGGGGAAATGAGCATAAACATGGATACTATTATGGTATTCACATTATGTGCAGGATCAAACCTGCCAACTTGAGTTCAGAAGGCCAGTGCTCTACTGCATGAGCTACTTAGCCTGCCCATCTTGTTACAGCTTCGCAACATAAAATATTCTTTAAACAAGCCACCGGGATTTGAAGACATACCCTCAGAATTACTGACTACCTTAGGAGGAATCAGCATGGCGAGGTTATTCCATTTAGTGTGTAAAATGTATGATACAGGAGAAGTGCCATCCAATTTTCAGCAGAAGGTTATATCTATTCCCAAGGAAGCCGGTGCTGACAAGTGTGAAAACTATCACACCATTAGTTCAGTATATCATGCCTGAAAAATGTTAACACATGTTATCTACAGAAGAATGGAAAGACAAGTTGAAACTGAGTTGGGAGAAGATCAATTTGGCTTCAGAAGAAATGTAGGAACATGTGAAGCAATCCTGACTCCATGTCTGATCTTAGAGGGCCGAATTAAGAAAGACAAGCCCACATACATGGCATTCATAGATCTAGAAAAGACATTCAATAATGTTGACTGGACAAAGCTATTTGAGACTCTGAAGGTGATCGGGATCAGATTCTGAAAAAGGAGAATTATCTAAAATCTGCACAAAAATCAGTCTGCAGTGATAAGAATCGAGGGCTTTGGTGAAGAGGCAGCAATCCAGAAAGGAGTGAGGCAAGGTTGTAGTTTGTCCCCTCTCCTTCTTAATGTTTACATAGAACAGGCAAAAAAGGAAATTAAAGAGGAATTTGTAAAGGCAATCACATTCCAAGGAGAGAAAATCCAAACCCTGAGATTTGCCGATGATATCATTATTTTAATCGACTCCACAAACAATCTGGAGAAATTGACAAATGGTATGGACAGAGTCATGGAGGAGGAGTACAAGATAAAACTAAGTCCAAAACAAAAGTAATGGAGTGCAGTCAAAGTAGATGATGCAGGAATTTTTTTTTTTTTTTTTTTTTTTTTTGCTAGGGGCTTTACGTCGCACCGACACAGGTGGGTCTTATGGCGACGATGGGATAGGAAAGGCCTAGGAGTTGGAAGGAAGCGGCCGTGGCCTTAATTAAGGTACAGCCCCAGCATTTGCCTGGTGTGAAAATGGGAAACCACGGAAAACCATCTTCAGGGCTGCCGATAGTGGGATTCGAACCTACTATCTCCCGGATGCAAGCTCACAGCCGCGCGCCTCTACGCGCATGGCCAACTCGCCCGGTGCAGGAAATATTAGAATAGGAAATGAAGTCTTAAAGGAAGTAAACAAATATTGTTACTTGGGTAGTAAAATAACTAATGATGGTAGATGTAAGGACATAAAATGCAGACTAGCACAAGCAAGGAAGGCCTTTCTTAAGGAAAGAAATTTGTTCACCTCGAACATTGATACAGGAATTAGAAGAATGTTTTTGAACACTTTCGTCTGAAACGTGGCCTTGTATGGAAGTGAAACATGGACGATAACTAGTTCAGAAAGAAAGAGAATAAAAGCATTTGAAATGTGATGTTAAGAGAAGAATGCTGAAGGTGAGATGGGTGGATCGAATCATGAATGAAAAGGTACTGAATCGAATTGGTATGAGAGAAGAACGATTTGGCGATATTTGATGAGAAGAAGAGATAGAATGATAGGACACATCTTAAGACACCCTGGACTAGTACAGTTGGTTTCTGAAGAAATTGTAGGCAGTAAGAACAGTAGGGGTGGATCAAGGTACGAATATGACAAGCAGATTAGCGCATATGTATGATGTAGTTATGTAGAAATGAAAAGGTTAGCACAAGATGGGGCGATATGGAGAGCTCCATCAAACCAGTCTATAGACTGATGACTCAAACAACACATAAGAACAAGAAACTTACCTCAAGCATTTTTCCAGAAGCAAGTGATATGAGGCTGCCAACTCTAACCTCACTTTCCAGTGAGCATGTTGCTGTAAGGGAGTAAATGATTCGAGCAAAACTGCAACTTTTTGCACAATGTCTGCCACCCACTGTGGACTGCGAATCTGGTTCTCCAGGGCCCTCATCAAGTTCTGCTTGCTATCATTGTCCTTTATCTCAATTCCTGGTTCATCCACAGGCACCAACTGATCAGACACTTTTGCTACTATACGTAACTTTGGAGGTGGTAATTCTTTGGTTATGGCATCATCTTCTATCATAAGAACCACAATTTTACTCCATGCCCTTAGTGCCATCTACAAATGAACCATATTTATTGTAGTAAATATTTATTTCATAAAATTTATAACAGGAAATTCAAATCAATACATTTTAATATCATGCAGTAAGAACCAAGATTTTGGAGAAAACCCGGAAGGAATTAGTGAAGAAAGCACGATCTGTACTTTAGCAGGAAAGGACTATGATTTAAAAAAAAGTAACAGCATCATACAACCTGCACTCAGCAAGTGAAATTTTGACACAAGCGTGATAAACAGATATAACTTGAAAAAAAAATTCTCTCACCCATGGGTAAATAATGCAAGTATTGAGCTCAAATTATTATTATTATTATTATTATTATTATTATTATTATTATTATTTTATGATTATTATTATTACATGTAATGTATGGCTATGAAGTGTTACATCCAGTTAGTATTTGTATTATTATTATGATATGATCGCGTTGATTGTGAGGTTACGTCGTGAAACAAGCGCTGTACATAAATATTTTTATGAGTTCAGTTAATGTAAATACCTGTAAATTAATATTATATAATTTATTATTATTACCTGTATGTGATGTGTAATCCGCTACAGAATTGTGAAACACACTGTAACTTCCAGAATGGCACTAGATGATGGTAGAATATTCTGTATATTATAATCCTGTTGTTAGGCACTCTAGATTTTCGAGAAGGTATGTTTTGTAACGTATCTTTCTAGAAGCCTGGCCAGGCACATATATAAGGAGGCGGTCTTGATGGTTATCCACCTTGACAGGACCAACCCACTTAGGTGCGAGACCTGCATGAAACCCTCCAATCTTATTACTGACTGGGTGGTTATACTGCAGTACTTGTTGGCCTGGTAGGAAGATCTGAGTCTCTTCGACATCTTGAGCCTTGGCCTGGTTAAGGGATCTCTTCACGACCAAATCTTGCTTCTCCTTGATGTTCTACTGCTGCTGCCACTTTGCCAGGGAAACAGTTGCATTATCTTGACCTGAAGTGGGTGGTGGACGAATCTCCCAATCCCCGGTGCCGTATAGCTGTCGAGCAAGGAACAGTTGAGGCATCGTCGCAGGGCAAAGAGAGACTGCAGTATCTGACGGTCTCACAGTCGATGTTCTTTGTCTATCAGGCGGACCCATAGCATCCTTTTCAGCTCCTGGTTTCGTGGTTCTGTTGGATTGGCCCTTGGATTGTAGATAGGGGTGGTTCTGTGCTCCACACCCCATTCTTTCATTTGCTGCCACTTCCTCGAAATGAACTGACTCCCATTGTCTGACAAAATGCACCGTGGATAACCGTAGCGACTGAATACCTCGCCTTGTAGCAGACTAGTGATGCATCCTGTTGTGGCTTCAGGTATCAGAAAGGCTTCAATCCACCTTGTGAAGAGGTTGGTGACTAGGAGTCCTGTTTTACCCCGTGGTGTTCTAGGGTAACGACACATCAAGTCCAGGGCTATGACCTCCAACAGGCGTTGTGGCAGTCTTCCTCGTTGGCTGGAATCTGCATTCCTGTTGCTAGCCTAGGTGCAGGCACAGATGTAGCACCCCTTCACATAGTCCAGGATGTCTTTCTGCATGTTGACCCAGAAGAATCTTCTTCGCCTCCTGGATGTCCGGCTTCAGTCCTGTCGTGGAACTTCTCAAGGATGTCTGCCGTGTGCTGTCTGAGGATCACCACTACTGCAGGCATGTCGGAGAGGTGCGACCTGTACATCAAGAGTCCTTCGTCAACCCAGAAGTTCTGGCAGCACATCTCGAATTCTCTCGGGATAAGTCGACTATCGGTGATCTGTCTCTTAATCCACGGTGTCATGGTCCTACAGGGCTTGTCTTGTTCTTACTACTGTTTGATCATTCCCAGATCAAGTTCCTTCTTGATGGTCATAAGGACGGGTTCCTTAGGCTCACTCTAGTGTTTTCGTGGGAACTCCCTCTCGACAATGGTGCTCCTAGCTTCAGGTTCCATCGCCGGGTGCCTATGTTCGTCGGTCCTGGGACGTGACACACATCGAAATCAAAATCTGCGATTAACAGAGCCCATTGCATCAATTTAGATTTTGAGCCAGATACCGAGTTCAACCATTTGAGAGCGGCGTTATTGGCGTAGAGATGGAACTTCCTTCCTTCCAAGTAGCCTCTGAATTTGCCAATGGCCCACACCACGGCTAAGGCTTCCATCTCGGCAGTGCAGTAGCGCTGTTCGGTGGGAGAAAGCTTCCTGCTGGCATACTAGATTATGTCCCTTCCGTCATCGCTCCTCTCCTGGAATAACACTGCTCCTAAGCCGGAGTCACTGGCGTCTCTCTGCAGGCACATCTTCCCTAGAGGGTCCAGATGGGCTAGACCGGGAGCGTTGCGTATCGCTACGTTATGTAATGCCTTGGAATGCAGCCTCTTCCTTGCTAGTCCATTGAAACGGACGGTTGTTATGAAGTAGAGCGGAGAGTGGTATTGCTTTCTCTTCAAAGTGTGGTACAAAGCTGCTATACCATCCACACAAGCCAAGGAACTAACGTACTTGTCTCTTGGCCCGCGGATGTTCAGTTTCTTCGACAGCTCAATTCTTCTTCGGTTGCCTTTCTAAGCTTTCAAATGTTAGGACATAGCCAAGATATTCTATGCGGGACTGGGCGAAGTGGCACTTCTCCAGATGGCAACTCAGTCCATGAACCTTCAGTCTTGAAAATTCTTGCTGTGAATTAAAATGTCGTTGAGATACACTTGGAAAAAATCTCCAACATATCCTGATAATACCTCATCCATCAGTCGCATGATGGTGGCAGGAGCATTCTTCAATCCAAAAGGCATTACTGCAAACTAGTACAGTCCTCTCGGTGTCATGAAAGTGGTCAGTGGTCTAGAACTTTCTTCGACTTCCACTTGCCAGTATCCGGAGTTAAGATCCAGTTTGCTGAAAATCCTAGACCCACTTACTTGTTTCAGCGAGTCTTTCAGGTCAGGTATGGGGTAGGCATCACTAACGGTCTTCTCGTTCCACCTGCAGAAGTCCACACATAGTTGATACTCCCCATTCTTCTTTTTCTTCTTCTTCTTTGGTAGGACGATAGATGAAGCCCAACAGGATGTAGATGAGATGCCCTTCCATCTCCTGAATCTTCTGGATGATGAAGTTGCATTTATCCGGGTTGATTGGATATGGACGGTCCTTAATGGGCGATGTAGTGTTGCATTCAATGGTGTGCGTTACCGTTGTAGTCCGTCCTATTTTATTGGTGATGACTTCCGGAAAGTCCTTTAAGGTGTGCCTCAGCTCCTCTTCTGCACTGGGTCGAAAATGTGTTAACTGGATATCTCCCAGGTCTACGTCGACTTCCATATCCTTGCGAGTCCGGAGATTTCCATCGGGCCAGGTGACCCTCAGACGTCTGTCTTTTCCCAAAAAGACTTCATGAGCTGCATAGTCTAGGATCATCTTGTATTGCACCAGAAAGTCATGACCTAATATGATGTCAGGTGTCAGGTTCTGAATCACTGCAACGTCAATTACAATAGGCATGCTCATACATTTAGCGGTTAGGTTAGTCTGTCCTTGGATGGAATATGTTACCCCGTCCGCTGCTCCCACTACCCTTCCGTGGTGGTGAGACTTCACAAGCGGTAGTAATCTAACAAATGAATGGCTCGCTTGGCAGTCGAGTATGGCTGAAAAATTCTCGTTACCAATCCTTAAGATGATAACAGGGTGGGGTTGGCCTATTCTACGCACTATCTGGGTTGTGATACTTTCACTAGGAGTTGAATCTTATCGTGGAGTAGCTCTGTGATATCTGGTAAGATCTCGTTTTTGCTTCCTTCTGGGTGCAGACGTTTGAAGAGTTGGTACTTCTATAGGACGAATGCGCTAGCTCTCATGCCAGTGGGTTGTGCTTCAGTCAGTAGCTTCCTTTTCACGGAGCTCTTCACCCCTTCGGAATCAAACCTAGCGAGGAAGACCATTCAAGTTATTCCATCAAGTAGCGGCTTGCCCCTGTAATCGCGGCGTGATGAGTTGCATGAAGATGTTCTCTGCTAAATTAGTCCTTCCTAATAGGCTGACCGATTCCTCAACGAAGCAAGTCGGGTTCTCTTCCAGTCGCCCGTGGTATTCTGCAAGGCTCTCTACAATCACCTTCAGGTCTAGGAGTCCTGTATTGCCGGTTAGGTTTGAGCGGGTTGGAAGTGTGGCGGTACGTCCTATTTGAGTTAATCTATTTTCTACTGCATGAAGGGTGCTTTCCTTTATATTCTGCACATCTCCCTTGATGGTCCAAATTTGGTTTTCTAACCTTCCTTCAACAGCAGAAATACGGCTCCCGAAATTTCCCTCGACGGCAGAGATACGACTTTCAAAATTTCCCTCGATGTTAGAAATCCTCCCCTCAACCTGCTGTTTTATGCCGAAACCTGGATTTCCACCTCCTCCTCGAGGTTCACGATACCCCCTTCCAGCTGGCTTACTCTACTATTGATCTGGTCAACCTATCCCAGTTTTGACATGATGTCTGATGTCTGCTGCATTAATCGATTGGTGCCGTCGCTAATTTGCGATTAAATTTCGTCATTCCCGGTTGAAATTTTTTATTCTAGGCTCTGTTCAAGTTTCTAAACCTGCGTGTACACTTGTAATATTTGTCCGGTTAAAAGTGAGTTAGAGTCTGAAATTTTGCCAGAAAGCTTGTCATTTACGTCTGAAATTTTATCATTTACTTTCGAAATTTGATCTGCAATCCGTCTTGTTAGGCCGGAATTGATGTCTGAAATTTTCCTGTTAGGCTGGAACTGACGTCTGAAATTTTGTCATTTAGCGCCTGCATCATGGTCATTAGGTTAGAACACATTTCGGTTATATTTACCTCTTCTTCTGTCTCCGAATCTTTGTCGAGTTTGATGAAGAACTTTTCGGGATCTTCTCCTTTTTCCACGAGATCTTCCTGTAGCCGCGCCTGTAGCATTTTTGTCTTCCCGTTCATAGGGAGATTCTTTCTGGTGAGTTCGTCCTTGAGTTGTTTCAGTGACATATTCTCTAGTATCACTTGCATTATGATCTACTACACACTTACATTCGTATTTACTTGTAAATTTTTTTCATCATGTCATGGTCACCAGTTAACGTATCCACCAAGACGCACACGAAATGCTGTATTCACATCTATTTACAAATTAAACACACACATAACCTTAGTCACTGCTGTCACTAGCAAAATACACACATCAACAAAGCCACCATTCTAAAAATTGCCCATCATGGCACATGGAGGTTACAACCTTAAAACACTGTTGAAACAATTGACTGCTTACAAAAATGGTCGTACAACACGTGTTCACCAGTAACACCTGTTACACCATACCTCTACTAAGCAATAACTCATCTCTACCGTCAAGACTGCCACGTTATATGTGTGCCTGGCCACGCTTCTAGAAAGATACGTTACAAAAAATACTTTCTCGAAAATTCTAGAGTGCCTAACAACATGATTATAACGTACAGAATATTCAACCATCATCTAGTGCCATTCTGGAAGTTACAATGTGTTTCACAATTCTGTAGTGGATTACACATAATATACAGGTAATAATAAATTGTATGTATGTTGGGTATTCAGCCCGAAGGCTGGTTTGATCCTCTGCAGCTCTGCCAACAGCTGTCATAAATAGCCTAAGCGTCACTGAAGAGGCGTATTAGGGAAATGAGGAGTGAGGTAGTTTCCCGTTGCTTTCCTCACCGAGCCAGCCGCTGCTATTAGATATCAGTCTGCCAAGCCCACTGAAATGCATGCACCAACTGGCCCTATGAGCGATATTTTCACACCATTCATAACAGGGACTGGCTGCATAAGCATTGCAGGAAAGGACTATGATTTAAAAAAAGTAACAGCATCATACAACCTGCACTCAGCAAGTGAAACTTTGACACAAGCGTGATAAACAGATATAACTTGAACTATAACTTGGGTATTCAGCCCGAAGGCTGGTTTGATCCTCTGCCGCTCCGCCAACAGCTGTCATAAATAGCCTAGGCGTCACTGAAGAGGCGTATTAGGGAAATGAGGAGTGAGGTAGTTTCCCTTGCTTTCCTCACCGAGCCAGCTGCTGCTATAACACTACATTTAATACTCTTCTTCCCGACTCTTGCACTGTAAGAGATAGAAATAATTAGTTTTGAGGTGAAAATACAAATGATCACGATAACAGGATCAAAATAAAAAAATTGAATAAGATTTTTGATAACAAATATTTTGAACCACTATGTCTTGTTATTAATGATAATAATTGTACTCAGAGGTACACCCGCTCCGCTCATTCAAATGAAGTGCCTTGAGGAATGCCATCTGATATACAAAGTTTGCAACAACTTGTGCAAGAAGTTTGAACTTTTCTTCACAGATGTCTCTACCAAAAATAACTCATATCATGCCCTCTGGCATAAAGAGGAACTATTATAATTGTTAAGTAATTTTGTATTCCTAGGTTTCCTAAAATGAGTTGATTATTCTTTGCTTTTGGTGTATTACAGTTTGCTACACTTCTATCCCATCCCGCCAACTTGAGATGTTAGCCAATAGAAAATTTTGTGTATTTAATTTTCAACCAATAATCGTTTTCTTTTATCTATTTAGTTATCCAATAAAATTTGGAGTTGTGTCGGGCCTTGGCCCAGAGCTCTCTAGAACTTTCCTCTTGGGTATAAAAGCTGGCACTTTTTCGAGCCACCTTATTGATCGTCCAGTCTACGAGTGTGTGTTAATAGAGGAGGCGGGGGCGTCTCGCCCGGCATCGAGTATTCCATCAGCTTCAGATAATGGCAGCCCTTATATAACTATGTGATAGCCTCTGAAAGCTAGCTCGAGGGGAAGGTTTCCAATCATCAATAATGTAACCTTAAATTTCCGAAAATTTAAATTTCTACTTTGAATGTAAATTTCAAACAAGTTAACAGAACTTAGCTGAAAGCCGGGAATAGAGACTGTGTTACCCTCTCGCGTTCCCTATCAACTTGATTTTGAGGTGACTATGGTTCATAACCTGTTTCAGTTTGAAATCATTGTAATTTAAATTTTCTCTCTATCTAGTCAGCTTGGTAGCTTAATCTTAGCCTCTGTGGCTTCGGGCCAAAAGCCCAAATAGGGTTTTAATCCTTTAATTGCAAATTTCAAGGAATGCAAGTGTCTGCCTCCATCTCATTTCGATTTTTCAGCCAGTAACTTTAACCTGTAGTTTTTCCACAAAGGCCCAGTAAAATGGGTTCTCGATACCCCTGTATAATTTCTTTTGTGTAAATAGGCAGACTGTTGATACGGTCTTGTTAAATGTAGGTTGTGCCTAAACAGGCCTGGAAAGTGTTAATTTTATTGAGCAAAGATACTCTGGTTATTAATGTAAAAGTTTAAGGTTGCCTTGAGAAGGCTGTAAGGGTATAAGGTTTGAAGCGCAGTCTCCTAGATAAATTCATAGAGCATAGATGCTCTTTCTATTCATGTAGAGATGTTAGTGTAAATATTGAATGGTGCCTTTTGGAAGGCAGTAACGTTGTGGTCTCCTAGATAATTTTGTGGAGCAAAAGATGCTCTTGGAAGATTGTACATTGTTAATACTCCGTAAATGAAATTGGGAGATCTGTCTCCTTGACTACTGAGTGGATGGAGCAATAGTGCTCAAGTAACATTTGTAAAATTGGGAGCTTTAAGCTCAGATTGTTAATTGATAATTTTGTTGATTTTTCTGATTTCTCCAATTTTGTACCTAAGCTAACGAGCTAGTTCTGTATCTGAGAGCTTGTTCTGTCGCTGAGCGACTTGTTTTTTTAAAATTTAGCATCTGAACAACAACACCAACAACAAAAAAAGCAGAAAAAGAAATATAGCTCCGATTTTGAAGTTTTAAATTAATCTTCTCATTGAATAATATGGACCCATTCATGCTCGCACCTTCTTTTACCTCTGTCCACCACGGTATCCCCGTAACAATAATAATACTAAAGTACTTTTACAGGTTTTGGAGATGCTGAGGTGCCAGAATTTTGTCCCTTAGGTGTTCTTTAACATGCCAGTAAATCTACTGACACAAGGGTGACATATTTAAGCACCTTCATATACAAGGTCTTTATTTATGCTTGGCAAGGACTTTCTCACTTGACCTTGGCCGCCGATGACAGGTCGCTACCGGCTGCTGGCGCGCGTGGTTTCCGGCACTTCCTGCAGTGGCTGAGAGCTAAGCTACAAGATAGCAGGGGATTCAATGAAACTACTGCATACTGTATGTCGTATTGTATAGTGTTTTATTGTGATTGTATATAGTGCTGTAATGTATGTTAAATATTCGTTACGTGAACGTGTATATCTGCACAATACTTACATTAAGTGCAAAAAATCGTGCGCTAGGACAAGACAAAAGTTTCGAGTGAAATCTCCAGGGAGACCCATTCCTATCAATCGGACAATAAAACAATTGGCCAAGAGATTCAAACGTACACGTTCAGTAAACAATAAAAATAGATGTAAAGGTCGTTAACTCCTTACTGAAGCGTGTTTGGTACGAGGATCATAAGTAAAAAATCTGTGGCCCCCTCGTAGCCCAGATTTAACGGCATGTGATTTTTATTTGTGGGGAATGTTAAAAAATGTAGTTTATGGGAACAACTCTCACACACTAGATGAACTTAAGGACAATATAAGAGCTGCAATTGCATCCATCAGTGCTGAAGAACTTGGCAGAGTAACTGAAAATTTCATTAGGAGATGCCGATTATATTTGACAGCACATGGGGAACATTTTCAGCGTAAACTGTGAAAATGGTGAGTAAAATGCATGATAAATGCATGACGATGCATGATAATGATTTTGAGCATAAACTGTAAACATGGTGCATAAAATGCATGATAATGATTTTGAGCACCGTATTCTGCCGTACATACGCACGCGCGGTAGCCAGCAACTGAACCGTCACAGGCAGCCAAGGTCGAGTGAGAAAGTTCTTGCCAAGCATAAATAAAGACCCCGTACCACCAGAATGAGCAGGGATCAAATCTGCCAACTTGAGCTCAGAAGCCCAGCTCTCTACCCAGCCCAGCTCACAAGAAAGGAAAAGAATTAAATTATGCCAAAAATGTACGATATGTATTTGCATTACTTTGGAAAATTATAAAGCAAAACTAAACCCCATGGTGCTAAAGCCCTGTAGGGCCCTGGCCTAACAAGTTATCACTGTTCAGCCCAAAAGCTTACAGATTGTGATGTGACGTAGTCTGCATTACTAATCCTATTGGCCGTTATTCTTGGCTCTCTAGATTGGGGCGCTAACTCACAGTTAGGTAGCTCTTGAATTGTTCTCAAATAGGATGAGTGGACCTTGGACCAGCCCCCAGATCCAGGTAAAAATCCTTGACTTGGCCACGAATCACACCCGGGCCCGGGTAAGAGGTAGACGCGATAAAAACAGCATTTTCTTCTTTACTGTGAATGTTATACATGATTCTTTTTCACGGTTTTCATATTTTACTAGGTTTGCCATTAATTATAGGTTACCTCATTTCTGTACTATACATCCAATTCTCAACAGATGATACTAAGCCCTGTTCTATATTTTGGCTCAAAAGGTGAGGCAATTATTTAATTAATGTTCATAGACTGTAGGAAACAAAGTTACTATCATCTCTGATAGTGGAAATTTTTTTTACTATAAGACAAACTGATGATAAAACAGCGATAAAATAACATTAAAAGGAACTTACGAATGTCACTCGATGGCCTTGTTTATCATCACCAATTGCTACTTTATGTAGCCCAGTCAGTATACCAGGAAGAACAAACATAAGCATTTCAGCCACTTGATGTCTCAGGCCAGATGAAATGACTTTTGATCCATCGTGTACCTGGGCAATCGTCATGATGAAAGAAATGGCTGCAGCTCTAAAATTAGGATGTAAACATCACAATTTACATAGAAGTATTAAAACTAATAATTCTGAACACAGAACATAATAAAAAGTAAGACCAGTCACAAGAGAAAAGCAAATTTTACCACAAAAAAAAAAAAAAAAATATATATATATATATATATATATATATATCCACAAATATAAATAATACTGTGTTACCTGAAGTAAGGCCTCAAATGTTATTTTCTGTGCGAACTGTTTGTAACTCTTGCCATGATAACAAAGAGCACCTAAAAATCATGCAGTTGGTTATTATGTAAAATTGGTATTTAGAAATAGTAATTCTTTTTAGGTGAACTAAATTAAATATGGTAAGGCCTATAAGCATGGCTCCTAAATGTGCTAATGGAACCCTTAAGCACTGTTTCAGCTAGTGTTTATGAAGGCTTCAAACTGTTCACAAAAGTTAACAAGAAATGTAGGGGTGGTCTCCCGGGCTTCTAACATTAAGCTAACCACAGTCATTGATTCAAGATGGTAATTTCTCTAAAGAAATTGACAGATGGCTTGTAGGTGTGTATTCGGTGGCAATGATTTCCTCAGTCTGATTTTCATGTATCTCCAACTTGACATTATATTCAATGATGTATCTATCACGAGAGTTTAGCTTAAAATTTGATATCTGCTTGGTTGCTGTCAACATTAGAAAGCCCATGCATATCTTCACACTGAATCATATCTCCTTCAAGAAAATGAGAATGGCTGATCTGGCAGAGTGATGATATGAGTTTTGTAAGAGTGAACTTGACCATAGAATTTCAGAACATGAGTAAAGGTTTCAAACTCCCAGCAACAATGCCAAAAGAGGCTGGTACCCTGAGATCTGCCCAGTATAGTATGAACAGCTGATTCATTTGCAGTCATTTTAAAAGCTTCAGCCATTTGCTACATTATAGTCCTTGATGTACTCTAATTCATTTGTTTGTAGGGTATATTGCTTGAAAAGGAACACATCTTTCCCTTTATGCTCTTCCTTACTCCAATAACTCCATACTAGTCGCGTGTATGCATTTTGTAATTGACACTCAACACGCCAGAAAGTAATACAAGCAGCTAATTCTCTAGTTTCCAACACTCACTGAAATATTACAAAATTATATTGACTTCATCACTGCTGTCTTATAACCATTTTAACACTACTGAAGTTTGTATAATTCCATACAAATGTTAACATCTCCATAAAACAGATATTGGTATTGTGGAATATAAATATAAAATCAGTGTACAAATTTCATATTACATGTAGGTAAAACCTTAAATCATGAAACATTACATTACAGGAAGATTTTTGATGATGATGATGATGATGATAATAATAATTGTTACAAAGTTTCCGTGGCTCACAGAAGATTAGGAATTGCCTGAGTTGAATAGCTGGACAAGGAATTAGAGCAAGTTTTAATATAACAAATTTGGAAATTTTATTTCTCCCTCCTATGGATCATTTGAGCCGCACGACTCTATGATTTCTTGTAGTGACAACTGAATGAAAACTTGCTGAAATTTAAAATTACTGTATTGGACATAAACTTTAAAACATTGAAAATAAATTGAATGAGATCAACATTCTAATATCAAAGACGTTCTGCGTAACTGTCAGTCGTTATTAACTCACTAATTGAACAGATCCTTGAGGAACACTTCTGAATATGGTATCTTTCACATACTTGGTCACACAGCCTACACACAAAGTTTGTTTGGTTCATGGAATGCTTTGTTCCTACACATGTTGAAATGGAACCCATGAACAGCAAATCTTGTGACAATATGTCTCAGCCGGAAGCCCATTTCCAAACATTTCTGATCCATCATGGCCTCTGTCAAGTAAAAGTCGTCCCAAATGTCCCTCTTCTTTCTTCTTAGCTTACGCATCAGTTTAGCATATGCAGCACTTCCTGGCAAAATTAGATTGTATCTCAGATCCTCGATCAGGAAAATTTCCCTCACAAGCTTATAAACATGACGCGATCTTGTTGTCTTTGATACACTCTGGGTTCTTTTTAGAGAGTATATGTTTCTCATAAGCCAAAGATCCTGCAATACATCCATGATGAAATGTATCATGAAATGTATCAGCCGATATGCCCTATGTCTTCTAAAAGAATATAGTAAGCACATATGCTTCGGGAATGAAATCTATACTTTCCGAGATGGCACACTACATGCTACATTTAAGTAGAAATAACATTCAACTGAATAAAAACAACAGAAACAATCAATTTATTAAACTACAATCAAAAGGAAGTAGCAGAGACTAGCTGAAGCCTGCCAGATGTGTCAATTTTCAGTCGTTAATTCTGTGTAGCCAAAGGTCCTTGAATCTCGTCCTTTTCTCAATAGTTCTTAAGTAATATTGAACATGTTACTTCCTCTGATGGCAGTTATCGAGAAAATAGAAACTAAAATGACAAATAACTTTAAAATTATGTAAACTGGACATATATAGATCAGACTATCCAATAATTCTTACCTCAATGAACGTAGCTTTTCATTCTGCATAATCTGCACACATATATATATCCCTTGGCTCAATTGTGGAGCATGTGCACTTTTATATAACTGCTGAATAATATTAACTGTAATCTGATGTAGTAACTCAGTCGAACATTTCACAATGCTCAGTTTTAGTTCCTCAGGAACATCAGCCACTGAAAACAAGAGCCATCTCTTTATACAAGTACAAAACAAATTATTCATAATTTCAACATTCCCTGTGTTCTCCACCACATGGCTTCCATTTGTACAACCAGCCGTCAGGAAGGTCTGATGTAGGAATACTTCTGCAGCAACGAGGACTGATGCTATCCAGCATTAAGTCTCTCTTGCAAATCAGCTCTGCATTCTCAAATAGCTCTCCATATAGCAAGGACCTTTAGTATTCACTGAAGATCCTTGCACCTGACATAATCCAGCCACCTGAGCTACCTATGGCCAAGGGCGAGGGTGATTGGAATAAGGAAGAATTTAAGTGAATAATGATATTCGAATATTCACAAAGTTAAACATACTAATATAAAAATAATAACACAAAATTTAGAAAATATTCTATTGAACTTTTTCTAAATACGGATTTAAAGCAGCCAAGTGAAGTCCTAACGCAATATTTATTGTAGTGATATGCATTTATAAGAGAGAGCATAGACCATTAAATCAAAAATGGAAGAACAGAGACAGTAAATAAAAAAGGTGCCTAAGGTATTTGAGGACATATTAAAGGCAGTACAAAAAAAATCGTATCTGACAAATCTGACAAATAACGAAATGCACTGATGCAAAATTTGGTACACAGGTGGGGTAATGGTTGGAAAACAAGTTTATTCAATGTAAATGCTTTTAGCTGCAAAGACAGCTTCCATGCAAGACTGAAAACATAGACATGCACGAATCACATGATCCTTTCTGATCTTGAGCATTACTTGAATAACGGTGGCTTCTAGAGAATAAGTTGTATTGTTGGAATGTTGATTCACCTCCTGTTTCAACAACTACCCACATGTAATAATGTAAAAAAAAATTTAAACCACAGTTTTTTTTTGTTTTACTTTTTCTATTTGTTTTACGTCGCACCGACACAGATAGGTCTTATGGTGACGATGGGATAGGAAAGGCCTAGGAAGTGGAAGGAAGCGACTGTGGCCTTAATTAAGGTACAGCCCCGGCATTTGCCTGGTGAGAAAAAGGGGAAACAACGGAAAACCATCTTTAGGGCTGCCGACAGTGCGGCTCAAACCCACTATCTCCAAAATAATGGATACTGGCCACACTTAAGCGACTGCAAAACCACAGTTTAATCCTGATGCAAACATATAGGCAGAACATCTTGTGTTTGTACATAGACATAGTTCATTGGATAAGCAACCGTTGCATAAGCACTAGACTGGGTGGGAGCTCAAAAAACAGTGTATCACAGTATTTTTTGCTGTATAACTTATAAAGATTTTGGAAGTATTTATCACATTCAAAAAAATGTGTATCACAGCAGTATATACCATATTTACTTGCATAATTCCCACATTTAGAAGGCAAACCTCGAGGGGCAGGGGGGTGGAAATCCACTGACATTAAGCAATAACTACAGCAGAATATGTCTAGGGAGTCTGGACCACAGCTACTGCTGCACAGTCCAGCTCCATGGCTAAATGGTTAGCGTGCTGGCCTTTGGTCACAGGGGTCCCAGGTTTGATTCCCGGCAAGGTCAGGAATTTTAATCATCATTGATTAATTTCTCTGGCACAGGTGCTGGGTGTATGTGTCGTCTTCATCATCATTTCATCCTCATCACAACGTGCAGGTCGCCTACGGGCATCAAATCGAAAGACCTGCATCTGGCGAGCTGAACATGTCCTCGGACACTCCCGGCACTAAAGCCATACGCCATTTTATTTACCGCTGCATATGCAGCTGAGGCTAGGTGCTGGGGCGCACAGGGGCCCCAGCAAAGCCATTGACCTGGAGGCCATGTGTCTGCGGAATGTTAACCACAGGGTCTTTATATAACAGCCAATTTGTCTTGAAGGTTATTGCGGGCGAGGTGCAGCCTAGGTGACCATGGGACTGCCCTTGAAAAATGAACAGGATGTTAGTTTATGCATCAACCAACTTGTTCTGTACTGAATACCATTGTGGGTGAGGAAAAAACAAGGAGAGGTGCAGTGCAGGAGTCCAGGCCAAATCTGCTTCACAGCTTGTTGAAGGTTATCTATCCATGAAAGGTGAACAGGATGTTTGTGATGACTTGTAATTTTGAGTGAAGGTTAACAAGCAATAACTCCAGCCAACTGGTGAGGAGTGAAGGTGGGGCAGGGAGTATTTAAGGACAGGACCACGGCTTGCTAACCATCATCTAGTTAAAAGAAGAGAACTTCTCTACTACTTTTCTTTCTTCTTCAGTAAGTGAGTTGAAATTTATTTAGTTTGTTTTCTTATTTTGAAAAAAAAAAGAAAAAGAAATAATAATAATATTTTAAAGTAATGGACATGCTACTGAAATTGAATAAGATAGCAAAGGCACGTCAATTTCACAACAGAAAATTAAGTGAGTTGCAAATTTACCATCCTTAGGTGAAAGAACCGAAAGCAGCAGAAACACATTTTGGAAGGAAAATAATAGCTAACATTGAGGGTGAAGATAAGGAAAACGTGAGTGTTTTCCTACCAGCTAAATTTTCAAAACTCTCTACGGATGAATTAGAAGAAATGTAGAAAGGCATGGAGAAGGGATATCACCAAGTGTACAGTAGAATGTAGATAATTTCTTCATTTATTTTAACTAAGTATGCAGAAGTTTTCATTCTTTCTCAGATACAACTTTTTTCTCATTTCCATAATTGTTTTGTTATTTTAAAATAGTACGTGCTGCTTTTTTTTTTCAGGTCTGTGTTGCTATGATGAAGTGGAAGATTACGGCTGGATCAGAAAACCAGGCATATCTTATCATACAGTCATCGGTTACAGATACATCGAGGGGAGGAAGTCGAAAAAGTAAACAGGATGATCAACATGAACCGGGACAGCTGAGCGCAAAGCAATGCCAAAAACTCAATGAAAATTGTATAGCATTATGGAATAGAACTTGTGCTCTTTTAAGTTTCACAGTGTATGTGACTAACCTTAGTAGAGCTTATGAAAACCAGCAGGAGGTAACAGCTGCTCTAGTGAGATTTCTGTTATCCAAGTTTTTCGATTAATGAACATTTTTTACTGTTTATTGGTTACAACATATTAGATGAACTGTACATAATTGCCTTTTCCTCACAAGAGTCGACTAAAATTTCTTATTACTGGAATGCATGGATAGGTAAACTTCAGGACGAGTTTCCAAGCAAAGCTGTTTACTGTTCACTAAATGTCGTAGGGAGTGAGTTAGCTCGATGGTTATACTGTGCGATGACTGATTGTACATTCTTCATAAGTCATTGCTACAGCAAATGGTAGAGTTGTTTAGAGAATGTAGAAAAATTTAGCACCAGAATGTCATTTGTAACTTATTTTAGTCATAGAGTTTCCTTCGAACAAATGTAGAAAATTAGACATTAGACGGATGAATATGAGGGAAGGATGCAAGCTCATTTTGATAGAGAGTTTGAACACATTTGTGATTTTATGAGAGAGGTAAATGGATCTCTATTAATTTTTAATAAGTTTGAACCTAGCGAGGAGCGACAAGCTGCTGCTCAGCTAGAGCTGATTGAAAATCTAAACGAGAGGAATTGTGTGATCAGATTTTAGAAATTTATTTACACGCTCGCAGTGTTAATTGGCTAACTCTTCAGACAGAAGATATGTCTGTTTTACAATGTAAGCAAATTGAGGAAGCCTTTAGTTGTAGAGTGTACACACTGGCGGTAGTAAATGTTAAAATGAATTCTTACTTCCCGAAGATTTTGAAGATAAATCTTTTGTTTGGTTTAATGAAAGTGAGGAAAGCGCTTAATACACAAGCATTGAAACTAAATACTGTTCTGTGCACACATGTTCTTTGTGATGAAATCGCTAACAATTGTTTTCATACTAGGAACGCAGAAATTAATGAATGTATGAATATAAAACATTGGTACAATGATTATGTAACTACACTAATTTTGAAAAAATTGAGATTTTGATGCTCCTGATTTGGGTCGGTCTCTGTTACGAATTTGTGAATTAAGGATAAACATTAATAAATATGTTGGTTTTCACATGGGGAAATCGCAGAGTAGTCTAACATTGCCTTCAGCAATTAGAAACAAGAAGGCAGTTATTAATTTGCAGAACACACATGATGCTTGCTTTGCATGGAGTGTGGTTGCTGGCTTAGTTCCAGCTAAACATCATGTGAGTCGCATTTCTTCTTATCCACATTATAATTTAATTTTGAATTTAAAACATATACCAATCCCGATGGAATTCAAAAAATTTAAGATCAAAAAGAGATCTCTGTAAATGTATTTGGTGCTCAGTACGATGTAAACAGCTGGGTTTGCATAGGAAAGAAAGAAGATAATAAAAAGTTTACCCTTGTTCCTTTGTACGTTTCAAACAAAACTTGTAAAAAGAATATAGATCTACTAATGCTTCACATTGGTGACAGTGAGAAGTATCACTTCTGTTTAATTAAGAATCTTGCATGTCTTGTGCTCACATCCCTTTAGAAGTCTAAGAATAAAATTTATTTATGCAGACTATGTTTGCAAATTTTATACCAGACACAACGTATCTGTTTTAACCACATCTTCATGTGCCGTCCTGACAATGTCTAACAACATTTCAGCATGATTTAACAAGCACCACAAGAGCATCTCATTTTATTAGGTTGATTGATGTTAAAAACACCATCTAGCAGTTCTGCATCAGCTGGTGGACATTTACAGCGGTGTCGAATGACTTGCATACGGCTAACACCACTCAAGTGGATTTGGTGACTGACTACGGGATCAACATTTACCAGTTCCCGTATACAATTGATTTAGTAATGATTAGCAGTATTAGAACTAACAGTTCTGTGAATATTAATGCATGAAAGAGTCTCGATGATGAGCATTCTCAAGATGCAAGAATTTAGAACCTAGTTATTTTCAAATTTACTCATAATTTCATCCCTGTTTTTAATGTCGATTTGTATAGGCCGATATTTGTTTCATTTGTTTTATGTCAAATGTGTGTATGTACATTTGTTTAGTTATTAGATGTGTTACATTAAGGCTGAAGATGGCCAGCCCTGGCCAAAACTAGTCCCTAGTTAATGTAATTTAGAATATTGCACATTACAGTATTGAAAGGTGGACCATTACGACATTAATTGAATAATTATATTGTAAGGAACTAAATCATAAATATACAACAACTGTCCACAATTAAAAGATTTTACATTATGAAAAGAAAGGTCCCTTACTCAATATACTTGAGAATATTTATATTGATATTGACCAATACAACAATTCCTCACACAACTTAAATGAAATCAATGAGAAGAGGAACGTTTCGCTGGAAACTTTTGTTCCAATCATCTGCCTACAGTTTGTTAATAAAAACAAGTTTCACTGTCGACATTCCTGAACTAGACCTGCCCTTCCCTCAATATCTCCCTCCCGTACCTTACCCCTCCTCCTTCCCTCTTTCGCTTCCCCTCCCAACCAAATCAGCACTGACCCGCTGCTAGCTACACACATGTTTAGCGAGACATGAGACGACAGCCTTCTAACGAGTAAGTTTGATTGAGCCTATATCCTTTTCTTTCCTTTTCATGTGATATATATATTTTTTTCTTGTTTCACCCATTCATTCCTTCTTTTCTTTTCTTCCATTGCAGATGATGTGCACTCATTATCCCCTTATTGACGGTCTCACTACGTCGCCCAAAACAGATTTCCACTTTTAAAATGTTTAGCAAGTTTTATGTTAAACAAAAGAGTTTTTAGAAGAGAGGATTTTTCTACCTCAACATTCACATGTTTTTTATATGTTAATTATGATCATTGTCTTTTAATTCCACACATATTTCAGTGTTTTTATGTGTTTGCATATATATGTAATATTTTAGCTTCTACTGAAGATGGCCTTTAGATAGGCTGAAATATGTTTAGACATCCCATCTAATATAGATAGTTTTTTGTATTGAAAAGGAGGTCAGTATAAGACTTTTTTATTTGTAAAGTGATAACCGTCAATACAGAATTAGATTTATAACATGCAATGGTATGCATTACTATGTTACTAACTGCTTCTGTGTTCAAGTGACAACGCCATATCAGTAACATGTGACGATCATAAATGCACGACGCACTGCAATCTCAGCATGGGGATTCGATCAAGCTTGACAACGTGCAGGAAAGCAAAGGATGAATTGCAAGGCTGGCACACAAACAAGCTGACGCAGGAACACAGTGCACATATCTCCTACTAGCTTATCAGGCTGACTACAAATTTGACGTCAGATTTGTCGTTTAGAAAATAAATCTATGATTCAATTAATTACACTCGCCTTTTGTCATGATGATGTGCAAGTAAGGTGGTCATAACACATCGTCCTTTGAACATGTCCCCTGGGTAATGTTTTTTAAGTTTCAACTACGAGGCATGTTTTTTAATTAAGTACCATTTTGAAATAAATGAAAAACAGAGATTTTTTAAAATTTTATTTTTATATGAAAGCCTGTACATTACTCTACTTTTCAACATAATCCCCACCAATATTGAGGCACTTGTCATATTGTACAACGAGCTTTTGCATACCATCCTCATAGAAGTTGGCCGCCTGATTTGTCAGCCACTGCAACATGGTCATCTTGACACCATCATCGTCTTTGTGGCGTTTGCCGGCCATATGTTTCTTCAAGTGCAGGAACAAGTGGTAATCACTGGGCGCAAGATCGGGACTGTATGGAGGGTGATCGAGTTGTTCCCAGCGAAATGATGTGATGAGGTCTTGGGTTCGAAGAGCCACATGTGGGCGGGCATTGTCATGAAGCAAAAGGACACCCTTACTGAACATGCCACGCCTTTTGTTCTGAACTGAGTGGCGCAATCTCTTTAAGGTCTCACAATACTTTGCTGAATTGATTGTCTCACCGCGGGGCAAAAAGTCCACCAGTAACACCCCCTTTCTGTCCCAAAACACGGTACACATTATTTTCCGGGCAAACATTGTTTGCTTAAACTTCACTTTCTTGGGTGAAGTTGAATGTCGCCATTCCATAGACTGCTGTTTTGAATTAGGTGTAATGTAGGCCACCCAGGTTTCATCCCCTGTTACAATTTGACTCAAAAAGTCATCACCTTCCTCATGGTAACGCTCCAGGAAAGTTAAGGCACTGCCGAAACGTTTGCTTTTGTGCTCCTCTGTCAACATTTTTGGTACCTAGCGTGAGCACACCTTTCAGTAATTTAATCGTTCACTCATAATTTCATAAAGAACACTTCGAGAAAATTGAGGAAACACGTCAGATAACGACGTAATCGTAAAGCATCTGTTTTCTCTCACTGCTCGGTCACCAAATCTTCATTAATGGCTGAAGGTCGCCCATGCCGTTCTTCATCATGCACATCTTTGCAGCCACTTTTAAATGCTCGAACCCAATTTCTAACCATTCCATCGCTCACAATGTTTGGTCCATAAACTGCACAGTTTTCACGATGAATATCGAGAGCTTTCGAACCTCTTGCACTCAGAAAACGAATAACAGACCAGACTTCACAGTCGGCAGGACTCTCGATCGGCGAGGCCATTTCAAATGCTTGCCAACAAACGTACACAAGGGCGACTATTGCCGTAAGGGCATCTCAGCCTTGCTAACAGATGCAGGTACACAGCGCGCATGCACAGAATGCCGACCACAGCACTGCATCAGCGGAATATCAAAACGTTACTTACTTAAAAAACATGCCTCGTATTATCTCGGCATGTAGTACAGTTAGCCTATTGTTTTGAAGGCACATGGTAATTTGTTTCAAGTAATTGGTCTCAGCACAATGGGCTGAATGTTATAAAATTTCAATTAACATTTCCACAGCATGTGATGTAAAAAGTGACAGCATCACTATCTGCTCCCAGTCTGACGTCTTCATAGGTAACGATAGACCATTAAATTACATTACAGTCTTCAGTGAAGTTGTATTGAAATCCTTGCTCATTTTAACTGTGTATTCATGCAATATTTACCATGTTTAATTTGACTGTGGATGTACCGGCCTCAACCCATTATAATGTTGTACTAGTCAAAAGCTTTATTGGCAATTGCACGGCAACTCGTTATTATACAAATACCTTTTTTAATAATAGTTTCAAAGGCTACAGTATGTCCCCAGGTCTCTTAAAAAAAAATTCTGAAAATTTTCCACAAAATAGCCAAACCCCCTATTTTGGGACCTTAAAATTGGCATAAAAAGTGTGGCAGATATGCGAGTAAATACAGTAAATATACTTTGAACTTCAGTCATTCAGCCTTCTTTTGCAACCACCTCATCCAAAACTGAGGCTTATCAACTTCATTATTCCCACACCTTGTTAGAATTATTAATTAATTAAATTTAATTAAAGAACAGGGGCACACAAACTTAAATGTATTATGCTTCTTGATCAGTCAAGTTAGTTAAAAGATGCTGACATATCTTGGCTTCTCCAAGTTTCAAACTCACCATCCAAAATTATCGCACATGAGGATTTGACATGTGTACAGTATTTTGTGGAATCAATGGTACAAAATTTCATACTGGATTTAACAGAAGGTATGTAAGTTAGCAATCCAAGTGACGGTGGTTATGGTGAATGTTGTTTTAAGATGAAGTACCACTAGGCAATCTCCTCTATTAACAATACAGTTGAACCTGCTTTATACGTAACTCTATTCTGCGTAATTCGTACTTGTACGTAATTTCCTTTAGGTACCGGCAAAATGTAATTTAAAGGCGTGTTATTTAAACCTTGTGTACATAATCCATTTATACGTAATCCACTGTTATACGTATTAAGTGTCAGTGAAATATATCTGAGTTTTACGTAATTGTAATGAGCACATGCTTTTTTAAAAGAAACTACTGTATTTACGAAGTTTCCACTTTGTCGGCGAAAGCAGAAGTAGAACGGTCTCGTTTCGGTGTTGAAATAGAACACAAAGAGTTTTGCCGAGTGACATGATTGACACTTACTTATTGGCGGCTTAACAAAGGCCAACCGATCGAGTCATCTTCGCTCTCTATCTCGCTCCTCCTCTACCTTCGTCGTTTTTTACAATCACAATGCCGCCAAAGATTAAGTTACATTACAAGGAAAGTGAGCGGTTTTGGTGCGGAAACAAAAGAAAATACAGTAAATTTGTTTGAATATGAGAATTTCTTTCATGGAAACAACAGAGAAGTAAAATGTCCATGGTGCCGGCACGTGGTGTTTACTGTTGAACAGTAGTTTTGTCACTCAGTTGCTTTTGATTAGCCATGGAGAACAGAAAAAGGAAAAGTTATACCCTAGATGAAAAAGTAAAATTTATACGAGAAGTGGGCGCTAATCCACACAAAACAAAAACTGAAATTGCTTCAGACTTAGGGATTGCTTATACAACGCTATGTACAGTCATCAGTAAAAGAAACGCTATTTTGGATGAGTTCTTAAAACTGGGTTCAAAATCAGCAAAGCGCAGTCGTCAGCAAGAAGGAAGGTATGTAGATTTGGAGAAAGCACTTTTCACATGGTTCCAGCAAAAGTGGGCTGCAGCTCTACCACTTAGTGGCGACATGCTGAAGGCAAAGGCAATAGATTTAGCTAAAAAGATGAGTATCACTGCTGATTTCAAGGCTTCATCAGGATGGTTGCAAGGATTTAAAGATCGTCATGGAATCACAGGGAGAACAATTTGCGGCGAGTCAAAAGCTATAGACGACATCGCGGTGCAACACTGGAAAGAAGAGGTTCTGCCGGGTATCGTAAGCGATTATCAGCCTCCAAACATCTACAATTGTGATGAGACCGGTCTATTCTACAATCTCCTTCCCAGTAAAACATTAGCGGAAAGAGGTGACTCATGCCATGGAGGGAAGAAAAGTAAAATTTGTGTAACAGTACTTCTCGCCACCAATGCAGATGGATCTGATAAATTTCCTCCACTTGTGATAGGAAAATCGAAGAATCCGAGGTGTTTTAAGGGTGCGAAAAAAAAAAACCTACGGAATATGAATCCAACAGAAATTCTTGGATGACTATGCTTCTAATGGAACAGTGGTTGAAAAAACTGGACATTAAAATGAAAGAAACAGAAGAAGATCCTTCTTCTTATGGATCGATGTGCAGCACACATCCACCTCAAATCGTTCTGGAGAATGTCCGAGTGGAATTTTTCCCTCCTATCTGTACCAGTGTTCTACAACCGCTTGATTTGGGCATCATTGCAAATTTCAAAGTGCATTATAGAAAAATGCTGGTTCAACATTTGATAACACTTGAGTGATGCAGGAAATGAACCTCTCTCCATTAATTTGCTACAAGCTATGGACTTTATTTCGACTGCCTGGAAGCAGGTGTCATCCTCCACAATCAGCAACTGTTTCCACAAAGCTGGTGTCTTACTAGAAGAGGCCGCCTCCAATGATGATTATGGGGACGAAATTTTGTCTGGCAATGAGCTAATGCTACCAGAGGGTGTAGAATTCGATACTTCTGTGCATTTCGATGATAATCTGGCTGTATGTGGAGAACTACTGGATGAAGACATTATTGCTGATGTATGTCAACAACGCAGTGGTGATCGACCAGCTACAAGCGATAGTGACAGTGATGGAGATGGAAATAACGACTTGAATCTTGAAACACCTCAACTGAGTGAAGTGTTAAATGCAATCGATGTGTGTAGGAGTTACATCAGTGCGAAAAGTTGTAGTGAAAATGCTTTGAATTCCTTACTAAGTTTGCAAAAGGAGGTTTATACTCTTAATGCAAGAAAAGTGAAACAAGCCAAACTATCTAATTTCTTTAAGGCTGGACCAAGTTCAAAATAATATTTTCTGTCTTAATGTATTTATTATTTGCAAGGATTTACCCATGCAGGTCTATTCCATTGGTTTTTCAGTAAATGTATTTATTATTTGCAAGGATTTACACATGTAGGTCTATTCCATTTGTTTTTCAGTAAATATGTGGTGTATTGTGTAAGTCTGATTTCTAAGTAATTCTCAGTTACAAGTAGATATTTCTCTTCCCTTTGATATACGTATAAGTCAGGTTCAACTGTATCTCATAATTCCCTCAATTCTGAGGATTGTGATCTCCCGGGAGGCTATTGGTCAGTTGTCTCCATCTCTCGCGGTTCTCAGCCCGATGTGCTGCACCTAAGATATTCAACCCAGTTATACTCATGATAATGTTCAACCACTGAGTGGGAACTTGCCCACGATCTCTCTTGCCAGGAACATTTCCAAGAATGATCAATTTTTCTATGCTGTCATTCCACGTCATATCCAAAGAATTGTAAAACTCTTTGTTTACATAATGATGATAATCTGATTCTGATGTTGAGCTGGTTTATAATGGAATGATTTGTGCGAAATGCTGTCCAAGGTATGCGACACATTCTTCAGAGTGAAAAAAACTGAAGGGTCTCCACACTATGAAAAATTAAGGTATCGGCCAAAGAAAGGAAAGGGCCATGAAGGGCATGAAAATGAAAGACTCCCTAAGCCTCACGAACCTAATACCATCGGAGTCAGAAAAGAACAAGAGTTGACCAATGGAGGTCGAATAGGATAAATGAAACTGAGGAGCCTGGCACAAGAAAGCAATCAAAGTGAAGCTTTAATAAACAGCCTGATTGGCATCAGCAGATATATGTGACAGTGATTATAAGGGCTGATAATGAGACTGCTACCTCAAGACTTAAATTTAACCTGAGAGCCTGGTATGGCATGGACCAAATGTTGGCAGATATGAGGTTTGTTCCAACAAGAACGGGAAATGAAATGAAATGAACATTTTAACATCAAATAGACTGCATACAATTTTTAATTCCTCAATTTTAAGTGTGCATTCTAATTAGACAGTACGAGAGCATAGAATTACAGACATTAAGAAATTGAAGACAACTCATCAACCAGATGAGAATAATTTTATATTCATGACTTACAAGAATTCTCTTGTTACATATTAGGGATATTTAATATAGCATAATAGATGTTTAGGATTTAACCAATAAATATTCTGTTGTATGTAAATATGTATATGTATGAGTTAAGTATGACAATATTTTGTTTAATATTTAGATCGCCAAGTTTTTTTCACATTTTCTAAATCAGCTGATGATGGTGACATAATAGAGCACCGAAACATGTACTGGAATAAATAATGTTGTAAATATCATCCAACAACATTGTATTAGTATTGAAAAGGTGGAACCTGATAGACTTTAATTAATTGTGATCTCAGTTCAATACGGACAAATAAGATGAAGTTCCTTACGTTTAAAGACTATGGACCGTTCCTGAACCAGTTTGCGGACTGGCAAAGCAGTTTGTGCTCCAGAACAAGTACGGTTCGTCAGAGACATGCACAGTACACCAAAATAAGTGTGAGCTGTGCACTCTGCTCCATAGCTGTCACTTGGTGAAGTGTGAACAGCTGATCGGTATCATCTGGCGCGAGCAGACGACACGTTACACATACAATTAAATAGCAGTACGGTGTTGTTATACAATTATACAGTAAAGGTTAAAAAGTTATACAGTTAAAAAGTCATATTTGACTACACACTAATAAAGTAAGAGGCACGAAATAAAAACGAGAATGATGCATGACGATTTTGAAGGCGGTTCCTTGAATCACTAGCTCACTGGGACATTCTATATTAAATAAATAAATAATCTATCAAGCTCGGTGGATATATTACAAGATCCCAAAAGCAAAAACTGAAGATTATTTCGGCAAGTTATTATAATTTTTTTTAACTTGTTTGCAATTAGGTTTAAATGATATTCATTTTCACTACATGTATGAGTAACTCATAATTTAGTAACCAAAATTCTCTCTTTCTCTCTCTCTCTGCCTATAGAAGAAACAGTACCTCGCTATGACAATGAAACATTCAAGGAGCATTTTTGCGTCAGTAGGGAAATAATGGAAAATATTGCAGAACGGTATGAAGGAAGTGACCAGTACAAACATCAGTCTGGCCAATATGGAAAACTTTCTGCACTGAGTCAGGTTTGTCTGCAGCTGCTGCAATAATAATAATAATAATAATAATAATAATAATAATAATAATAATAATAATAATAATAATAATAATAATAATAATAATAATAATAATAATAATAATAATCGTTAAGTGTTGCTTTTCCAATAATGGTTCAATTTTTCCTGTGGTTTATTGAGCATCAGACTGCAAGTTTCTGGGATGTTGCAGATCGGTTTGACATTTCTTTGAGCTATCTAAATTGTCAAACGATTGACTGTCTTCATTAGCAACTTATCTCCACAAGTGATCAATTGGCCTACAGAAGGTGAGAAAGTAAATATTGAGCAACATTGGGAAAGTGGATTTCCAGGTGTCATTGGTGACATAGATGGCTGTCATATTGAAATTGATAAGCCTGCAAATGATCCCGACTCTTACATAAATAGAAAAGGACACTATTCCATACAGGTATATTTTATTTATCATAACATGTCTTCATAGTAAACCACTCTTATTAATGAATGCAAGCTGTTTGTGACCACAGGCGAAATTTTTTGGATGTGTTTCTGAGTATTTTTTAATGCTATTTGTTCGGGGGTCGACCCGTGTGGATCTTTTGCCCCTACTGGCACCATATTGTATGAACCTGCGTGTAATTGGAATTGTGGTAGTGTGGAGTGTTGTGTGTGAGGAAAGGAAGATTAAGGACGCCACAAAGGATGTCATTACAATTAAAAATCCTGACCCGGCTGGAAATCGATCCCGGGGCCGCCGGGTGACCGGCGGACGCGTTGCCCACTAGCAGAGTGTTTAGAAGTTCACCTCTTGGCAATAATTTAGAACAAAAAAATGTGATCAGTGTTTTCTTTTAGGTGACAGTGGTTATCCTCTGAAGAGAACCGTCTACATTATCGGTTTTTACGCTGCCAGTACTCGTGGTAGAATTATAAATTCACGTAATTCTGGAATAAAGTAATTCTTATTTTAGAAACAGGTCCATTAGTCTATAATTTTATTAATTGAGTCATTTTATTGCCAATTACCTTCCACTGAGTAGGCCTAACAAGATGTTTAGCAGAGATGAACAAGAACAGCTGTTTATTTATCCTCAAACAGGAATCTCCCACGTAATTGTGAACGCATGCGCATTGTAGTTTTTCTTGACCGTTCACGAACCGTTCCAACAGACTGTTGTTTAGCAACGGTTCCCAACGAGTACATAGCTCGCGCATGCGCTTACATCAGTTCATGAATCGATACCAAACCGTACGCAAACTGCTTGTTGGAACAAACCTATGGACTGCTGTACTCGTACGAAACATGCAGCCTCTGCATTCTCAGGATTGTGAACTAAGGCAAGGATAGTGTATTGTTTCCTCTTCCTTTTGGTGTACATATTGACCTTATTGGTCCTTTCCTTCCCTTTGATCAACTTGGAAGTTATCAGTTTTAGCACTGTGACAACTCACCATGGCCGGAAGCGGTATTGTATAGCTTTCTTTTCTTATGAACAACAGAACCAACGAGTTAGTGATAGTGCTCTGGATTCCAGTGATAGTTCATCAATAAGTGACTTGTTGTGGGGGAAAGTAACAAAGAAAGTGAAAGCAATAGCAGATGCATGAACATGATGTTAAGCAATGTGCTTCCATGACAAGTGCCTGTGCATTGCAGGGGGGGAATGTAAATTTGCTCACATGGTACAAATGCACCTGGCTGTATAAATAGTGCATTATATTGTGTGTGCATACGTACAAAAACTATTGAGTTACAGCAGTTCCAGTACCACAAATTTTACACGCCTAACTTGCAGTGAATAATGGCCTCCTCCTCCTCCACCAACGAGTGATGCGCAGAGAGAATGCTCCCATGCTAAGGGGCTTAAGGTAGCAGTCCTGTATTTGCCTAAAGTAAGTTTGGAAAAGCCAGTACAAGTTGCTATGGCTGAAGATCAAACCACTCAACTTCAGCTTCTCAGCCCTCACATGGAGTGCACCTTGGGTGTTGTGATATGAAAATGAGCAGTTTAATGGCCGGTTTCTGGTACACCACAGTTACCTGTGAGTTACCTAAATGCACTTGTAACTTTAACTGCACTGTTAACTTTAACGAGTTTCCGGAAACTTAAATCCAGATTTATAAGCCCTGGTAATAAACAGAGCAGTTATCGTCATGTTTAGTATCTGTCGTCCTCCAATAGATGTCTCTACGCAAATGATTTTAGGGTTATTTTGGTAATATCTAGTTACTTTTACTAGCAGAAGTTTTCTACAATGAAAAATGGTTAGCAAATATGTACACAGTCATCTCAATCAATCTGATCAGCATGTAATAATCTCTCATAATATGAATATACAGTATGTACGATCAAATAATGCAAACATTATATATATTTCCCATTCTTATTCACAGTACGCAGTCATCATCTAAATTGCACCTTGATCGTTGTCGTCAGTAAAATTATAAAAATACACAGCAATTTCCAAACAGATCGCTTTTCACTGATCCAGAGCACAACAAGCGTAAACGAAAAAATCCATAAATGAAAACATGCAGCACACTTTGGAACCTATCATTCCGGCACTGAAGTTCTACACTGATGGTGCAATATCCATTTGTTCCCGCTGCAACTGTTGCAGATTTTTTTTTTTTTTGTAGATTGCAAACAAACCGAAAACTCCTACTTAAAACATGCATATGCCGTTTTTCTCTTCAAGGATGCTGGATATGTACAGTAAGATTGCCGTTTCTTCAGTTTTTCTTCCGTATCTCGACGCTGAGTTTTACGTACAAAATGTTGCTTATTCCCGTTCGTATCTCTCTGGGAACTCACTCATTGATCATTCTTCTTTGACATGTAATTTCACCTGATCAGATGCCAAACCCTTCAAGAACTCCATTTTTCTCCGGGCTTTCATGGCACAACTTGGACAACACGAAAGCATTACAATCTGCGATCTCCAACAGCCAAAAGAAAATAGCCATATCACTCAATTTTTCATCAGTACTGTAGTTCCCTAATGTACTCCTCGAACTGAGAATTTGTAGTTCATAATAACTGCAACGGACTAGTAATTTGACGTTTTACTTACACTGAGCACGCAACATGCATTACAAAAATACTCTCATAACTGCTAACGTGAAGTCCACTTGAGAATTTCAATCGACCCTAGCGAGCTAACCCCGACCTAGGGTGTGAAGTGTATTGACACAGATAAGATGACATAACCTACAGCTCTCTGCAAGATTTTTAATTAAGTCCAGATGATTTATGTTTACTGGGAGTCTATGAGACCACACGTCACCGGTTAAAGAGTACAATAACATTAAAAAAGCAATGAAAAATCTATGTTTATTATTCAGCAGGCTTATATTAAATGCATACCGGTACCTATGATATTTATTATTTAATACAAATGTAAATATTCCGTAATTTCAGACCGGGCGTTAACTAACTATTGGTGCGACACATGAATCAAAGCCTGACGAAAGAGATCTTAACATTAATTCTACTGAACAAAGAAAGATCAACTTGAGCCTGATGAAAATCCATTTGATTCTTCTATTTTATTTGACGATTCATTTCCCGTATTGCAAGATACGAGAAGACTATAACCTAAACAGATGACAGTGGACAGATGACACCATTTAAGTGGAATCGGTGACTAAAAGCCAGTGATAACGTGGAAGTAAATGTACTGACCAAAATAATGTAGACTCCAACACACCCAAGCACGTTAAAACTACAATGAATGACTGTAAATATATTATAACCAGTTCATTATCACGTATTAATGTTTACAAAACTAATATAAGACTTTGTACGAGTGGCGCCTCATAGCGGTATATGTTGGAATCAGTTCTAACATAGAGGTAACTACAGCACTAGCTGCAGTGACCAGTCGTTGCGCAGATAACTGTGAAGAAGCCGATAACTGTTGTTTCGGAAACTCGTTTTAAACATATCAGTATGTTAAGTCACTGATAACTACGCATCTACAGATAACTGTCATTCCAGAAACTGGCCATAAGTGTGGTCTATACCTGAACATTCCTTGCACAGCACTTCCTGAAAAATCAGAGCAGTCACATTTCCCTCTAGAACAGATGCATAAAAAATATACTTACCCATATTTACACGTGACCCATCAAAAATTTGTGAGAAGAGCAGACCATAGAGCCGGAGGAATAGAGACAATTCCTCAATCTGAGTGCAATGAATGAGCTCTTTCAGAGTATCTGTGATGTGCGTCTTAGCTTCTTTACTGAAACAAAATTACAAACTGAAAAGGTTACTGCCATAAGTCATGTGAAAATACTGCTAAAGCATAGTATTCAACAAGAAGAAGAATCAGGTAGATTTTCTAGGTTGTATTCATATAATATTACTCATCACCATCAACATAACATCAATCACCACTGATCTGCATCTAAGGCATTTGCCCAGGTGGCAGATTCATCATCCGTTGTTTACCTAGTCTTTCCTTAAATGATTTCAAAGAAGTTGGAAATTTATCAAACATCTCCCTTGGTAAATTATTCTAATTCCTTATTCCCCTTCCTATGAACAAATATTTACTCCAATTTATCCCCTGGAATTCCAACTTTATATTTCAGTTTCATATTCTACTTCCTAAAGCTCCATTCAAGTTTATTCACCTGCAAATGTCATCCCATATGATCTTTCTCCTTCACATCCTTACTATAACCCCTAAATACACTCAAAAATCCTTTATTAACAACCTCATTAATATGATTAACCCAATGAAAGTCTTTCCAAGACCAGCTTGTCTCCTTACTCCCAGGTCTTCCCAGTCCAGAATTTGCAACATTTTTGTAATGCTACTTTTTCAATGGAATTCATCCAGAAAAAATCATGCTGCAATCCTTTGGATCTGTTCGAGTTCTCAAATAAAGTAATCCTGGTAATATATACAATTTTGTGTGGCTATTTCTAGCCGGGTGCAGCCCGTGTAAAGCAGACCCTCTGATGAGGGTGGGCGGCATCTGCCATGAGTAGGTAACTGTGTGTTATTGTGGTGGAGGATAGTGTTATGTGTGGTGTGTGAGTTGCAGGGATGTTGGAGACAGCACAAACACCCAGCCCCCGAGCCAGTGGAATTAACCAATGAAGGTTAAAATCCCCGACCCTGCCAGGAATTGAACCCGGGACCCTCTGGACCAAAGGTCAGCATGCTAACCATTTAGCCATGGAGCTAGAGTAATCCTGGTGAGGGTCCCATACACTAAAACTATACTCTAATTGAGGTCTTACCAGTGACCGATACACCTTATCCTTCGCATCCTTACTATAACCCCTAAATACCCTCATAACCATATGAAGAGCTCTGTAACCCTTATTTAACAACCTCGTTAATGTGATTACCCCAATGAAAGCCTTTCCTTATATTAACACCTAGGTACATAGTGATCCCCATGAGGTATTTCCACTCCATCAATACATGGTACTATTCCCAATTCATTGCCTTCAGTGAATCCCCAGAAATCTAATCAATTCCACCAGCTTTTAAACTTCAATGAGAGAGCTACCTCTATGCACAATGCTTTTTTTAATGAACAAGTAAAGTTAACTCTGCTGTATGTTAGCATATTGCACTGAGTGGGTGGAATAACGTGACAATTTAACAGCAACTTGGTTGAAAAATTCTGAGTAGTCTCGAGGCCAAAACACCCCCCATTTATTATTAATAGTGGAATCAACCTGGGAGGAGTCCTGGTAACTCTAGCAAATGGGAGTTCAGCAAGCGAACTCAACCAGTCTCTTTCACTCCAAATTCAGCACATAACCTAGATGCCCCTGTCAAGCTGAGCAAACCAGTGGAAGGTTGGGTAACGAATCCCAGCGGGAAGCTGGGTTGGTGAGCCAATCCATACCAAGGGCTTTAAGTTAAACCTTTGTTATCTTTTAGGTAACCACCCCTCTACAATTCTCGTAAAATTTGAAGCATGGGGAAAACCTCTAACAGGAAAAATACCCCAGGTTTAATCAATCCACCCCCATTCAGGATGGGACAAGCAGGTCATCAGATTCAGAGGAACCTGCACTTTCATGCATTTCACCATTACAAACTCCACACAAACTAATGAAAAAGAAAAGAAGCTTTGCCTAGATAGCTACCGTAAACATCAACTCCCTTCTTAAAGTGGGTAAGCTAAAACAGACGTTTCACATGCTAGGCAAATACAAGATCAAGATAGCAGCGCTCCAAGACACCCGTTTTCCAGATGACGATGCCATTGAGTCAGAAGATAATAGGATCTACAAGGACAAACCACGTGAAAGATTGCTGAGTACAGTCTCACACCTAGGTACAAGTTTTTCAGTACATTGCAGCATGGTCGATCACATTTTAGATTTCACTTCGTCTGACGGAAGAACTTCCTCACTGTCATTCCGATTTTGTAACAGAGCATACACCACAGCGACCTTCCATGCACCCCACAAACGATACCAAACAGAAAGACCTGGATACGGTTGAGCACTTCTGGAACTCCCTACAAGAATTACTAGACAAGATTCGATCTCATCATTCCACCATACTCACGGGTGACTTTAATACGCAAGTTGGCAAGGAACTAAAATACCAAAGGACAGTAGGCCTTTACCCAGCGCTCAAGAGAACAAACAAACAAACAAACAGGAATGGAGAGCGTCTCATACAACTCTGTGATAAGTACAACTTGGTCTTCAAATGAACAGTCTTCAAACGCATCCCTAGGAGGGCCAAGACCTGAAAGAGCCCAAACCATCTGTTAAGCGAATTTCAGATTGATCATGTGGCTACAGACAAAAAATATAATAGAGAGATACTAAACATCAAGGTATTGCGAGGAGTAAACATAGATTCCGATCATTACCTTTCACTTGTCAAGGCCAATTTTCTACCCTTGAGATGAACAGCAAAACCCCCAAGGAGCTCTAAAATACCCAGGTTCAACACTCTGCAGCTACATGATGAGAACTGCGCCTTTCAGGATACACTCACGAAGAATACACAGAAAGAGGGTTGGGCAGCCCTACAGAAAGATCTCCTGGATGCCGCCGACGAAACTATCCCCACTATGTCCAACAAAGGCAAGCACACTTGGTGGACAACAGAGTGCGACCAGGTCATAGGGGAAAGGCATAGAGCCTGGATCACGTGGAACCAGCACAAGAATGAAGCCAACCATGAGGCCTTCATCACGCAAAGAAAGGCAACAGCAAACACTGCACGCAGAGTCAAGAGGAATTACCTACGAACCCTGCTTCAACAAGCAGAGAAAGACTTCCTGAGAATCAACTCGAGGGATCTGTACAAGGGGCTCAAGAAACATTCGGCCCAGTACACTGCCCCTACCTTACTTCTTCGTAGGCAGGACGGGAAGATTCAACTGAACAACAGGGACTACACCAATAATCTTGCAGATTATTTCCAGAAGCTCCTCAACACAGAAGAACTTAGTGAAAGACTAATCTTCCATGAGCCTTCAACCAGGAATCCTGATTCTCAACCACCCGACAGGAAAGAAATAGAAGTTATAATCAAGAACCTAAAAAATAACAGGGCCTCAAGTGAAGACGGTATAAGGGCAAAGATATGGAAATATGTAGAGGAACAGTCCCTCCAGAGCATCCACTTGATCTTACAAGATCAGAAGGATGGATGTCAGCTGTGATAAATCCACTCCACAAGAACGGATGCAAGACAGACCTAAATAATTACAGGTCACTTACAAGATTCTTTCTGCAGCCCTGTTAGCTAGAGTCACCAGCCAACTACACTCTCCATTAGGTGAATATCAGGCTGGCTTCTGGGCCAATGGATCTTGCCCAGAGCAGATACAAAATCTCAAGACCATCCTCACCTATAAGACTTAAAGGGGACATCCCTGGATAGTGGCCTTAGTAGATTTCCAGAGAGTCTTCGCTTTGTAGCGGATAGGGCTGGCTTGAAGATCAACATCAGGAAGAATGAATTCATGACCAATAGCAAAGAAGACCCTTCACAATACCACTACAAGATACCCCCATCAGAAAGATCCCAGCGGTCAAGTACCTAGGAGAGTGGATCTCAGCAAACCAGAGTGAGAACCTAGCCATAGACACCAGGTGCACAAAGTTGGAGAAAGCCTACCACTCCTGCAGAAGCATCTACGCATCAAAGTACTTCTCCAAGAACCTCAAACTCAGGCACTATAATGCCTCCAAGTGTCTCGTGATGACTAGGAAAGGCCTTCTCAGGAAACTAGAACTCAAGGAAAGGAAGATCATGAGGAGAATACTGGGACCCATAAGAGAAGAGGGAGTCACCTACAGAATTCAGCATAACAATCAGCTACAGGAATATCAGGAAGACACCATCACTAGTCCCTTCCAGGAAGCACCAAAAAGGGCCACTACAGGTCTGGCACGTAACAATATCATCCTCCGAGGAACTCATTTTCACCGTCTTGCTTTCTTTAAAAAAAAAAACTGTCATGTTATCGCTGGAAGAAGTAAAACTCCCCGCAGATGACTAGTGTGTGCAGATCTGCTTATCACTGGCCCTGCATACCTGGACCGTCAGGGCTGCCCGCTCCAAACAAAATGTACGGTACTTGAGCGACTTCCTATTGATCTATATGAGAGATTCGCCCCATTATTTCAGAGACTTGCAATTACATCTGGAGGCTGTTGTCTTCTTAAAATACGACAGTGTCAAAAAGGTTTCAAGGTGTGTTTCAACCTGTCTTACCTGTTACTTCCTGTGTAGGCTAAGTCTATAAAGTCATTACTATATCCCTCCCATATTCCCAGCTCTTTTCCACAATCTGTCAGATTGAAAATGGTTTGTACTGCTGACCTTCTACTTCCAAATCCAAATTGTTCCCCTTGTAACTGACTTTCCACCTTTTCTCTGATCCTTTCCATTATCGTGGCAACATGGGAGAGAATGGTGATTCCTCAATAGTTACTGCACATCTTCTTATCTCCATTCTCAAATATTGGTATTATAATCCCATTTTCCAAATCCTCGGGCATTTTCTTCTCCCTCCACACACACATGAGTGTTATTTAAGTCCACTGGAGTCCCACTGGTTCTGCAGCCTTTATCATTTCTATGGCTACTTCATCTATTCCCATAGCTTTTTCTATCTTCTTTTTAACTGCCCACTCCACATCTGTCATTGTAATGTCTGATTCCCTCTCTCTTACTTCTATTCCAGGATAACGTCTCCACGTCTGGTTTCTCACGCTCTGCTGTTCACTGAAATATTCTTTCCATATGTTCATTATCTCTTCTGCTTTTGTCAGTATTACTCCTTTATTCTTCAAAAATTCTGTGTTCATCATTTCATTCCTACAATTTCTTATAATTTCAAATAATGATTTTTTTTCCCACAGTTCAAATCTTCCTTTACTTCCTGGGTGAAAGTTTCCCAACTTTTCTTTGGCTACTACTTTTTGGCAAACTCTTTTTGCTTCCATTTATCTGGCTCTACTCTCTTCAGCCTTTAATGTTTTCCATTCTTTCCAAGTTATCTTCTTTCTCCTTTACTTTATCTTTCACTCAATCATTCCTGCATGTTGTCTCTCTCTTACCATTCCTGATGTTCTATCATATATTTTCTCTGCACACCTTACAAATGCACTCTTAAAATTATTCCATTCCTGTTCCACATGACTAATATCTGTCCTTGGTATCAGCTTTTGCAATTCTTTCCTGAACTCTTCCTGAACCTCCTTTCCCTTCAATCTCCAAACCGTACTTGTTTTTTTTCTCTTTTTCCTTGTAGTTTTGAGACCTTGCCTACTTTCAATTTTGCTATCACTACTCTATGGTAACCCCCAAAGTCTTCCTCAGGCACAGCTGTAACATCCATAAGGTCCTTCTGATTTCCTTTTTCCACTAATATGTAATCAATCAACGTTTTCGTTCTATCTCCCCATCCATACCTGGTAACCTGGCTATTTTTCTTCCTGAACCATCTGTTTCCTATTAATAGTTGGTTCCTCTGGCAGAAGTACATTAACATATCCCCTTCTTGATTCTTGTTACCATATCTATATGGCCCCAGAATCTCTTCTCTTCCTACTTGTGCATTCAGATCTACCATTATAATTACTTCCTTGTCTTCTATTGTTTTTCTCCGCTTCTTCAAAAAATTTTCTGTATTCTCTTTACTTCCAGTTTGTGGAGCACATACTTGGAATAGATCACGTATTCTTGTCTGAAACAGTATCCTTGCTATGACATTCTGTCACTGAACTTCTTCTCCTTCTCCACATATTCTAGGCCATCCTTATTAATGATTGCTACTCTGTTTACTGTATCCTTTCCTCCACTGTAAAGCAGCCTTTGCCCTTCCTTCAGTTTTCTTTCCTCTCTTCCTCTCCATTTTGTTTCACTAAAACTAAGGAGGGCTATGTCTTCCTCTTTCATTGACTATCTTGTCTGTCAGGATTGGGATGTTGACTGACCCAATTTGGATTACACAATATAAATATGTGAAACAAATTACAACGCTTGTCCGACTCGTTGGCTGAATGGTCAGCGTGCTGGCCTTCGGTTCAGAGGGTCCCGGGTTTGATTCCTGGCCGGGTCAGGGATTTTAACCTTGATTGGTTAATTCCAATGGCCTGGGGGCTGGGTGTTTGTGTTGTCCTCAACATCCCTGCAACTCACACACCACACATAACACTATCCTCCACCACAATAAGACGCAGTTACCTACAAATGGCAGATGCCGCCCACCCTCATCGAAAGGTCTGCCTTACAAGGGCTGCACTCGGCTAGAAATAGCCATTATAACACTGAATTCTCCCTCTTTAATTTGTTTACCACAACTGCCCTATTTGGTGTGGTATTGCACAGATAGATGGTATGGGAACAACCTTCACAGGTTTCTGCAGCACAACGTTTCCATTTCTTATCAGGAACCATGGCCACCAGATGGTTTGTCCCATCATATGTGATATCTTCCCTGATGCGGATGGATCCTGAGGAGCTTCCACAATGACCTGGTCCTCTTGGTAGCATTGAGTTCAATGTCATGTAGCACTATACAGTATGTCTTCTAAATTGCAGCTGGGGCAGATCATTCCCCGTTTCCCGGTACAGGACCCAGAAGCATTGTGAATGTGACACATCTATCAACAATGTAAATATATGCGACCACCACTTTTTCTCTCAGAAGTGTATTCTATAAATATTACAGTGTTTTCGTCTATTCGGTCAATTTCACCCATGTACTGGTTAATTTTCCAAAGGCACATGGACAAGAGACACCAATTTTCTTTTGTTCCTCTTTATCTTTGTATTATCTCATGTGTGCAAAAACCTCATCATGATTTTGAAATGGTATCTTCTCAATGCACAGTAATCCAGCACCTGAATCACAGTAGCTCCTACTCAGAAGCGGATTGTATCAAGACAGAATAAGGATACCAATGAACCATTTCATCCACTGATATCTTTGGATAAGCACAGTTTTTGAATAGAGTATAATCAGAAACCTCTCTTATCAAAAAATATAAAAGTTCCTTGTCCAAAACAATTCAAACAAGTCAAACTGAGATACATTTGTGCAGGCATTACAGGAGAATATTGGGCTTGTTTCTTTGAGTTCTTCTCCTTCCCAGTCATGGTATGTCTTCTTATGAAATGCAAAGGTCACTTGAGAGCTGTGAGTGCTTAATGAATCAGTAGAATGAAGAAGAAATTATGAATCATCCCATAGGCATTCCTTGCTCCTAAATACTACTTCTGCTCCTGCCTGTACATGCTGGAGGATCCAAGATTGTTTAACAGCCCACCACAATCTTTGTCCACTGAGTCCCTGTCTAACTCAAAATTTGAGTCAGGAGGTTCTATGAAGATGGCACCTATCTCATCATCCTCTTCCTCCTCCAGGATTGCCAAACTCCATCTACAGTCAACCTAAACCAATCAAGTAAAAGTTACTAATCTGCCTAGTGTGGCATATATGGCATGGCAATATACTTTTGTAAACAGTTCAGTCAATTATGAACAATCATGTAATGTAATAAAATGCACTTAAATTATGGTCTTTACAGTACGTTAAAGTTCTGCTGAATGATTCATATTGTTCATAAATAACTGCATATCTTTCTTGTACATATTTTTCTTCTCATCAAAGCTTGTACTCCTTACTTCATTAATGCAATGCTACAATAATGCACATAGCTGATAAAGAATGACAGTTGACACACAAGAGTATATACAACAAAGAAATGCAACTAACAAACATTCTCATTTCTAGCAATAATCATACCAAAATGACACTGTGCCAAGTTAGTACAAATTATTAAATAATAACTTACGAAAGATCAGTCCTTCTTAGATGTAATTCCAATGGAAACAACACATATGTCTGTAGTTCCTGCAGTAGTTCTGAGGGTATTTTATGAAGTTCTGTAACAAGCTGATTGCAGTGCTCATTTGAAGGCTCTTTTATAAATTTGTCACATACTGCCTTCAGAATCTGAAAGGCTCTGTTTTTATCCATAGTTTCTTCACAAATAATCACCTGCCATGAAGCAAAATAAACAATTTGCAGAACAACCATTATAAGTAGTAAAAAGAGACAATGCTAAAGAACAGCAAACACATGAGTATATGAGTCAAAAAATAAGTTTCTACTAAAAAAATTGTATAACGGAATCAATAACAAACAATACATATTCCTTTTTACAAGTGTAACAGGTATATGAGCATATTTCATGAACTTCTTGGAGTACAACATCCAAATGAGCAACATGCTGCACACTATAAAAAAATACATTAGAAGGTCCAAAATGGATACTAACATGAGAAGCTTCGTACCCCAAATTCTGAAATATGTAAGATGAAAGTGGTGTAAAGCCTGCTCAGTCTGTTTTAAAGTGGTTCCACCAACACTTCTGATAGGCCTGTAAAATACCTACCACAGAAAGACATACAAAGTTAGCCAAAATGAACAATCTTAAGTTGTATACAACTAGAAATTCTCATTAACATAACCTCTACATAAAAAGAAAACTTAACACTTCCTTTCGGAA
Source organism: Anabrus simplex (assembly GCF_040414725.1). Lineage (NCBI taxonomy): Eukaryota > Metazoa > Arthropoda > Insecta > Orthoptera > Tettigoniidae > Anabrus > Anabrus simplex. The sequence continues at coordinate 1,073,064,548 of NC_090265.1, read as the reverse complement.
TTATTAATTACAGTGGCAAACATCTAAGAATGAAAATATAAACGTTAAACATCAGTAATATCATTTTTACCATATTGTGTAATGATGTCTAATTAAATATTGGCAGCACGGGCATCCAGTCCTAAAGGTACAGATAGACACATCATTTGAAAGAGAAATTCCTCCATAACGACTGCTCTAATTGAAATCAAACATCCTTAACTCTTTGTAATATCAATATCCATACTGCCAAACACATTCAGAATCATAAAATGAGAAACATTTCCCTGCATTTCGAGTCCACAAAGACGGGCATTGACCATTTGGCATAAATGTGAGTATACGCCTATGATGATCAAGATTCAACTGTACAAATATTAACACAAAAACTGACACTCAATAAAATCACAAAGAGCACATTACGATTTACTTCCGTGGCAATACCAAAACAACCGATATTCTGAACAACACAATTTTGGCATTCGATGTTTACCAATACATAAAATGCGCCATGTCTCTTTCACAGAACACGAATATGTATCAAATTTGACAATCATTTCCACCGGCGGTTACAAACGTAAGAAATTCTCTTCGATGCTCGTAACCTTAGATGAAGAATGACATTCATACGGAAACTTAAATCGCATAAGAACTAAAGGCCGGTCTCCACTGATTAACATATAACAACAACATGTTAAATGATAAAAGTGCTAAATGTTAAGTGGTGACACTATCACCATGTTAAATGTTCAATACGATTTAATTTAACATCGTGTCCACACTTGACATTCTACGTTTATATATAGGTAGTTCATCATATCAATTTGCGGTAATACATTTAGGTGGTGTCTAGTATTTTCAAACAGGGTCAATGGACCCAGATGAAGAGGAATTGGCCTCTGTTATTGCCACTATTGCTTCTTGTTATGATTTAGAAATGCAGTTTTATTAGACACATTTCCACCCCTCATCCTTCTCATTGCTTCAAAAGCAAACTTCTTTGAAGTATAAACTTCGTCCGCTCCCGCCCCACGACTTCCGACTTTTCTGATTATTTTGCAATACTCGACAGTACTGAGAGCTGAGGGACGCTAGAATTTTTTCAATGCACACGCGGGAATAATTATAGACAATTTAGAGTTCCTGGAAACTGTTGGCTTTCTTCGCTTTATCTCTGTATTCCTTTGATGAGACATCCCACAAACAAGGCCTTTCTATCATGTCATTAATTAAATCCAAAAGTAATCTTGCTCCACTCCATTACTGACAATAAATTTTAGTATAGTGCAGAGAGAATGACACGCGTGCGCGTACCGGCAAATACTTTAATATGACAATACCGGACAGCTTGCTGTTTTCAGTGAGAAAGTCGACAGTGCTGCTACCTACATGGCTTGGTGTGACCAGCTCTTCAATAACATATTGTCATCTGTATTATTCTTGGCGCACTCCAGTGTTGTTTATAATGTATCTGTGTTTGTCACTAAATAATCTTAGATTGCAGTTATATTCCAAGAAAAGTGTTATGCGCTGAACAAATTACCCACAAGATAATGGGCATACGAACTGATAAGGACCACAAGTATTAAAAACAGTAATGACCTCGCATCTCTGTTAAGGTTACATTCTATGCCCCTTATATTAAGAAAATCAAGCAAATACTCTATTGGAATGTTAGTGGGACGTAAAATCAATAATATTAACAAATATAGAACTCAAATTGAAGGGTCCACATTGTTAAACAGTGCCATAAATTTCATCGAAAACTTGTGGGCCTGTAGCGTAATGGTTATCTCGGAAGTCTTGAAATTGAAAATTGAAGGCCATGAGTTTCGAATCCAGTCATTTTTCACTATAAGAAAATAATAGTAATATTAAAATTATTATTATTAATAATAATAATAATTTTCTTTACGTCCCACAAAGTACTTTTAGGGTTTTCGGAGACGCCGAGGCGCCGGAATATAGTCCCGCAGAAATTATTTGACATGCCAGTAAATCTACCAACACGAGGCCGACGTATTTGAGCACCTTCAAATACCACCGGACTGAGCCAGGATCGAAGCTGCCAAATTTGGCTCAGAAGACCTTCGCATCAACCGTCTGAGCCACTCAGCCCGGCGTAAGAAAATTCTTCTTCTTTATCAGTTTACACTCCAGGGTTGGTTTTTCCCTCGGACTCAGCGAGGGATCCCACCTCTACTGCCTCAAGGGCAGTGTCCTGGAGGTTCAGACTCTGGGTCGGGGGATAAAACTGCGCAGGATGACCAGTACCTCATCCAGGCGGCCTCACCTGCTATGCTGAACAGTGGCCTTGCGGGGGAATAGGGAGATTGGAAGGGATAGACAAGGAAGAGGGAACGAAGCGGCTTTGGCCTTAAGTTAGGTACCATCCCGGCATTTGCCTGGAGAAGGATGGTCACTTACAGAATGGCTGAGATGGGTATCGAACCCACCTCTACTCAGTTGACATCCGGAGGCTGAGAAGACTCCGTCCCAGCCCTCGTACCACTTTTAAATTTCGTGGCAGATCCGGGAATCGAACACGGGCCTCCGGGGGTGGCAGCTAATCACAATAACTACTACACCACAGAAGCGGACAAGAAAATTATTTCAGTGTATTATTGGCATAGGCTTGAGCACCAGTCCAACTAATTTAATACGTGTGTATGGTAATTCTTCATGCATAAATTTGTGAAATAGACTTAAGGAAATTCTGAACACTTCTTCCTTGTCAGGAACATCGTAGTTCAGTCACGTAACTCTAATGTATTATATATATTGTATATTTCTGTCTTCAGAGGTAAAACAGAAAATTCAAAGTACAGCAAAAGCGAGATAGCAGCGTGAGCTGAGTTCGTTGATGATGATGATGATGCTTGTTGTTTTAAGGAGCCTAACATCGAAGGTCATCGGCCCCTAATGGTACGAAATGAAAGAACAAAAATTGCAAAGGCATCCACTGACCAAAATAAAAATAAAATATGGCATGAAGAATGAATGCACAGGAACTCAACAAAACACAAAACAAACAAACAAAAACCAGAGGATCGGACTCAATACAGATCGAAAATAACATTATTACCGACCAAGGAACCACTTATAAAGCACAATGATGCTTGGTGTCTAAAGGGGGTGCAAAATCCACGTCTAAGGCCCCACAGAATGGTACATGTCGCGAGTAAAATAGAACCATGGTATGTGTCATGTTGGGGTATTAATCAGAAGTAGCGAAGACTCACGGTGTTCCACAAAAGATGGTACTACTCACAAGTATTGCAATACGTACAAGTAACGCAGACCTATGGTGTGTCTCACACAATGGCCCAACTCAGAGTCAACGCAAACCGAGAAGGTTCCCCACCTAGGTGTACTAAACAGGGGCGCCGGTATTCCCGTGGTGTTCCTCACATAGTGGGTACTAATCACAGGCAACGCAGACCCACGGTGCTGCTCATATAGTGGTACAACTCACAGGCTACGCCCAGACCCGCGGTGTTGCACACATGGGTACGACGCACGGGTATTGGAATCCACCAGGCCAGGCTTTTATTGCTACTAATCACAAACCTATTTCGTACCGAATTTAGTGGTACTACTCGCAAGTACAGGCAACCTATGGTGTTCCCCGCGTGATGGTACGATTCAAAATTAGTTTCATGGTTCTAATTCAGTCAGCCCTTGGTCGCCCCTTTTAGTCGCCTCTTACGACAGGCAGGGGATACCGCGGGTGTATTCCACATGTGCGTCCCCCACCCGCAGGGGGTAGTGTGTTTGGTCCGCGAGATGTATTTTATTTCCCTCAAGTCCGCCGGCAAGCCGGTTAGGACCCCCCCTATCCGCCACCTGGGACGCGCCACGTGGGAGTATCACCTCTCCCCCTGCTACGCCTGCGTAGCAGGGTCGTGATGAGCTGAGTTCTCCTGTCGAATTCGGGAAGATCAGGCGTACCGAAGAAGGAGAAGAAGAAGACAAAATAATGGATCGAAACTCCTGTTCCTTAATTACAGCTTCTCTTTCCCAAAATCTTAATAATTCATGGATGTTGTTAAGTTATCTGCCCCCTCTGGCGCTTTGGATGAAAATCGTTAGCGCTTCCTGCCCCCCCCCCCCTCCCCGTTTTTGTGATACCTTCATTCTTCGGAGTGTTGGACCTTCTGATTAGTGTTAATAGAGGATGGCTGGCCAGTTTTACTTCCTCTTAAAAAATAATCACCGCCACGGAAAGGTCAGCGTACTGGCCTTCGGTTCAGCGGGCCCTGGAACGATTCCCGATTGAGTCGGAGATTCCATTCGCGTCTGTTAATTCCTGTAGATCGGGGGCTACGGGTTTGTGTTCGTGTTCATACGCATCTTCAAATATATACAACATGTCACACGAGAAACAACCACAGAAACACGAGGTATTGAATATATATCCCTCCACATACAATTGGTGGTAGGAAAGGCATCCGGTCGCAAAACTGGGCTAAGTCCATACAAAGTCCTTCGTCAGGCTACAAAGAAGAGGAGAGAGTAGGTAGTTGTTAAATATTTTCCCCAGAGGATGGGTTGATCCTCAAACAAATTCTTCTTTTAATTTTTAAGACATAGCGAAAGGCGGCTAACGTAATGATCGTTTGGAGGTTTATAAAGGAAGCATTTCATATTTTAAAATTTCATTCTTAATTATTATGATTATTCAATTATTTTAACAAAAACATTACCAATGAGTGTAGTGCATTCCTCTCAACTGTAGCATATACGAGTATGCAGTTCACACCAACACGCTAGATATCACCACCATCGCTGTTCGCACTCCACTCAATGTTGTTGAGATAGAGCTGTCCGGTATTGGTGTATTAAAGTATTTGGTACCGGTACGGTATTTGTGGTTTATAACATTTGTTTATAACCAAGACCGTAGAGATGTGCCACTCGATCGCCTGGTGGAGCAGGCTCGAGTGCTGACGTCACGAACTGGTGTGTCGACCTTGGTCGAGCAAGATCGAGCAGCACAGAATTCCCACGTGATGTAGGCTTGCATGCGCTCTAAGCAAGACGCGTCACAACCATTGAACTGTAGGTAATACCTACCAAGGTATTACCTATAGTTCAGTGGTCACAACACACGCGTCAATGGTTGTGACTCGAACCACACTTCTGTCTTCACTTATTCTCTTTGGTCTTCACATTCAGGCATTACATTGTAGTAGAGTAATTAGCGATCATTCTACAGAAGTACGTACATACCACAAGTCGTAGTGGATGCATCAGTTTATAAAGCCCATATATGCCTAGAATAAATTTTGTTATCAAATTTAATTGACTGCTCGACATGAAGATGAGCTCTGCATAGTGATAATATTCTTGTAGTTTTCCTATCGTTATTTGGTCACTACTTCCATTTGATGTATCATTTTAATGACATATTCTTTTCAGTTTTATTATAGTGCTATGGTACTATTCCTCCTACACGAAGACGTATTGATATACAATACTCAATTGGTATGACGGGACCTTCGATATTTAATTTGTATCCATTCAATTTATAATTATTTTGCTGCCGTATATTCTAAATAGGAAAAGGGAAAGGAGGAAGAATAATAAGAACATTTGAACAGGACTGAAGTCCTGAGTCCGAAAGGATATAACTGAACTTTCAGGATTTTAAAAATTACGTCTCACAATCCGTAGATATTGCATGTTATGAAAATGCATCACTGGACACATAGGGCTGGTATTATGTTCTTGTAATTCTAGTGGATTAGTCATTAATAATTAAATATATTTCGATATAAACTTATTTTATTACCACGAGCATGCGGTATTTGACATCAAAGAGCAAAGAATATTGCCACGCAACTGATTTAATACAAGGAAATCACTCATAAATGGCGGGCCATACTACTGCTCGAGTACTGCTCGACCTACATCGAGCTATGATGTCATCAGCTCGAACTGCGCTCAAGTCCATCCCTACAAGATCGAATCCAATCCTCAGACCATAATGCTATTCTCGATCGTTCAAAGATGGCGAATCGTAAAGCCAGAATTGCTGGAAATGTGGCTTTGTTTTGGTTTGTTCCTATCTATGTAGTCGGCGTAATTTTATGAAAGTTGAGGATAAATGTTAGTTTGTTTGTAGAATATAAGTGTCCGAGTGTATTTATATGACTCAGTGGACACATAGGATCTGTAATTATACGCAGTAATGTGAGTGTAGCACTTAGAGCAATTAATGACACAATCACCCCAAGTAACAGCACAAATGCTCTGAGCATGCAGTCAAGGCACATATCAGAGTCATGGAAACGTGCGAGACCAACACTAACGAAAGAAAAATTGAACAATCACTCAAATAAACCGATGACACGAGAGGGGTGGATTAAATGTAGACCTGGTCATTTCAAAATTACCATTTAAAAATTACCAACACTTACTTGAAAACAAAGAGAGATTTAATGACAAACTTTCAGTAACTTACAAATTAATAAAGGCATATCCTCGCTGGAAAATTAAATTTTAAAAACTTACTGCTCAAAGATCAGAAAAACCTACGGTCGACCGCTCATAAAAGAAAAAATTAATTAATGAATTAATTAACGAATAAGAAAATTAACCAGACTACATACAATTCTGAAACGCCTCTTCAACTCGAAGGTATCTTTTAAATACCAATAAATTACCTTGACAAGTACTTAGTTCTATCACACATCGTATTCAACCTAGAATCAATTTGAATTAAACAGTTATTTTGTTGATGCTGAAACGTTCTTTAGGGTATTTCCAAAAGAGCTCCTACAAGGATGGGTGGGAAATTACGATCAAGATTCCAAGAGAAGAATCCCCAAAAATAATAGTAGTAATAATAAGATCCGCAACACCGGGTAGAAAATATGCCAGTAGGGAGAGAAAAATGCCAAAATCAACTAAAAGGAAACAGGTTAAACCGCCCACAATGCAAAATTCGTAACAGGGACATCAAGGCATCTTCATTAACATTCATCAACAATCTCAACAACATTTGCATTTCTATTGCAACAAAACCACGATAGCTCAGTCAAAGGAAAGGGCCAATCACAGGCCGCGAATCAACAATAGGAGAAAACATCTTAAGAGACAAGAGAAAAACGGGACGCTGAAATATCCACCAAATACCAATCAAATAGGAAATAAAAATTAACTAAGGAAGTTGGAAATGAAGGTAGAACGGAAACAGAATACACACGTAAATCCCACACCCTTGTAGCAACTTGCTTGGTTAGTAACCCAGCTAAAACATAGCGTTTACCACCTACTTATTAGGCCTAGAAAGCCATAATCAAACATTAAGTTTTGAATGTACAATCTCGAAGGATAAGGAAAAAATGTTCGTTTACAGTTCACGCAACTTCCTAGTAAACAAACGTTATTTATATATACTGTAAGTTCCTTTTAATAACCCGAAAAATGTTCACATACCACAAGGCAAAAACGTGGGTTTTAGATGACACAAAACTACACCGTCTCCCGGTACACACTTAACATTTTGGAATTTTCAGTTCGCCACATAGAAACGGTATAAGATGAGTTGGAAAAACACTTACAGATTAGCATGCCGCCGTAGTTGTGAGGTCGCTCCAGCATCATATCCATACTTACATATAGTAGAGGAAATGTACTACAAATTCCAGGCGAGGAGGAAAAATCTAAAGAGAACCTTCGAGGTTCACCAGGGCTTAAGCCCTAGCAAAGTAACTTCAGCCTGGGTCCACCATAATTCCACATTTCATCTCGCTTCACTTTCCAAACCGTAATGGCGATTACCGAAGATCCATCAGTCAGTTAACTGCTTCCACGATAACGTGCGCACACTCGTCCAGAGGGAGAAGGAGCGAGTGGTGAGGTAGTTCATACCTACGCCACTAGAATGCAGGAGAATACAGTAAGGCACCGTCTGGACTAACACGACAGAAGGGCATATTAATAACCTTTCCAGCCGGAGAAGGTTTCAGTTTATAAGTATTGAAAATACTAAATTACTAAATAAATAACGAAGCGGCGAACCACTTTAAGAACACGAATTTCCACAACCATGCAGTTAGTCCAAAAATATTTACGGAGAGTGTATAGATTATTACGCTGGTAATAGTCTCCCTCCCCGAAGCTTCACATGTATAGCACATGATTAACTTCATAAGGCGGTGGTCTTGAAGCAAGCTAAGTTTTTGGTGGAATAGTCCGAATGTGAAAACAACCACCAATCATCAGTCTCAGTTAATGCACCACCAGCAGGATGAGTCCAACAGTCATAAGACCAAAACACATATGATTTGAGTAAAAGAAACCATAGAGTTCACTTAGACGACACCAGATGTCTAGTCACTTTCAATCATAATGAAGTACCATGCACCAAACTGGTGCTACACACAAGTCGCAGATAAATTTATTAATGGTCCAGATCAAAGGTGATTCTTATTCTCCAGGATGTTTGTTAAGCTTTAATTCGAATAATCAAATACCCCAAGTTCATATGCATCATCTGATAGAAGGTTACGTTACCTTGTGGCACACACACAATTAGAACAAGTCCTTAAATGTTTGTTATAAGTACATTAGACCTTCTTAGTCTTAACTGCATCTGATCACGTACCTAGACTTAAACTACTACATGTTGGGCAAATTAGTGTTATTTATAGCACTTGCGTTAGATAAGAAACGCCTTCATTTGGTTTCCATCCTTTAATTTGGATGGTAACGACAACAAAAAAATAAAAAAGGCAATGCCCAGAAGGGGAAGTAAGAAAAATAGTAAAACAACATTGGTGAGCGTAAAACACGATTACAAGGTCCGACCGGAGAATACTTAACCTAAACATAAATTAGATTAACATGACTTAAGTTTACGGTATGACACAGGATACAACACCTAGAGAAGGAAAGGACAAACCGGATTAGAATACAATAATTACTTATACAACCCTAAACCAGGTACAAGAAAATACATTACTATAAATATGTCATGCCTAAATTAAATATATGGGCAGGGACACAATGTACAATATATCAGGAAAACGATAAACTTGAAACCCAAAGATAGTGATTTCCTCGAAACATCTTTCTATACATATAAGCAACCCTATCAGAATGCTACACAATAACGTCACCATCAACAAACTGAAACTAGGAGGCTACCGTTACATAGACATAATACTTCAGACAGGCACCAAGCCACGGACGACGAATGGTTCCCAGAATAGGAAAGCTAAGGGAAACTCCCATCCAACCATTATATTACAAAACAAAGACGTTGACCAAGGAAGCACATGTTGCGAAGCGGCGTTACACAGAAATACAAGTTAAGCTTACAAACTCCTCTCTATTTTAAACGGAGTAGAACCACTAATCAGTGAGCCAATTAATAAGCTTTTAAGCACATGACCAAGTTCAAGAAATAAAATTTACAATAAATCGATTTTAACGCCACATATACACTCCATGCAAAATCCAGATAAACAAGAAACATGATAGGATATAGTTTTATTCACAATTAAGAGAAACTTCCAGGAACAGGATACAAGGTAAAGATCAAAATTCATGGGTTACAGTAAATAATTACTCAAGACAGGACGAATATAGTAGCTGCAGTTGGAGACTTTAAGATCTTTCAGATGGAGGGTACGCGTATAGTTGGTCATCAGCAACGAGCTATTAGCAACACCAAGCCAAGAGTAATATGAGGATAGCAGAGGTCATAATAACACAATCTTTAACACCATGGTGGAACAGGACAGAAATTGGCCAAAAGGAAACAGGAGTGTTACCCAGTCTTAAATCTTATATTCCTCACATCTTCACAGAACTTTCAAACGTATACATCAACAGTGAGCTACTCAATCAAATTAAAGGTTCCGTAGAGCACACCGATTAAGCAGTCACCTTTGAAATATGGGAGCAGAGACCTGACAAGATTCCCTATCGGTTATCCACAAGAGATCTCGGACAAATCCGGACGAGAAATAAGTGAAATCCTTAGACTCACGTTGTAGCCACACAACCACAGGTACCTCACCCAATATAGAACAAGATAAATAAGATATAAATGGTAGTTCACCAACCAGGTAGCCGGAAAATGCTCCAAATAACAGAGAAATAGAAAATACCACTAAACAACCATATCATCAGATAGTGGGGAGGTTTCCATACCACCTATGAAGCACTCGTTGATCCCATACTCAACTGGCGCACCGCAGGACGACAAGATAACCAACCAATAGCCAAGGATCCTAACACTCCAGAAGGAAAAGGGCCTATAGGCTGGCAGGTTAATTTCGAAATGAACATTATAGTACCGGATAAATGCATGATGACGTCTGATTACTAGGGTATGCAGAGGATTAAAACCAAAGGAACAGACCAGGTCATACTGGAACCACACATCATATGCAAGCAGATAAGACACATCTAAAGAGAGTTGCAAATCCATGCCAGGGTTTATTTCCCAATCTACGGGGACACATGGTAAATTAAAAGCAACACTGCCCATACCGAAGTGCCATAACAAATAACTAATACCACACGACAACAACACAATCATAATGGACCACAACGGACATGCGTTATCTAAAAAGGGAAAGATATACCAAATACCCACAACATGTCGTGAAGCCATCATACCACCTCACAATGTAAGCCTAAAACCAAACCACGGTACCGTTTACAACATTACTAACTCAGGACCGAAACCAATACCTACTAGGCACGAAAGGAGACCGCGCTCCTCAGGTAGAGGATCCATTAATGCAATACGAGTAAAAACATCACAATAACAAATAGACCGGGCAGGACAACATGGAGCTACAACTCGATTAGATAACATACTACAAGGATAATACACCACATTAGAGACTAAAACCAGGCAAGTAAAGTCTTTAGAAGAGTGAAGAATTAATACCACCTGCAAGAAGAAAAACGATTTTAAAAACCACCTAGTTAACCATTACTATCAGGAAGGGAAAGCCAATGCAAATTTGCAAAAGAAGGTTAGCCGGGGCAGGATTTTACTCAGCAGAAAATCATAGGTACAAGAATGATTAGGAGTGGATAACTCAGCAAACGGGGAATTCACAACAGATAACAGAAATGCCCCAGGGGAGGACATCAGAGCAATCGCAAATTAGGGAATCGTGCCACCAGAAGTTGGAGACGGAAGGCAGTGAAGACTGTGAAGTCCATGCAGTAAAGACAAACAGCCAACCACCACCAATTCCGATCGACGGAGTTCCGTCATAGCCAATATCCACAGGCAAATCCAAAACATAACCAACAGGACCTAGCACCGGGTATATCCAGTTCCTAGTCAACCTACACCAACAAGGTAACCTAAAAGATAATTCGGTTCGATAAATGAACACCTAACAATACTACAATTGGAATAGACAGCCGATATATCATCAAAGGTAATAATAATGTTATTTGTTTTATGTCCCACTAACTACTCCTTTACGGATTTCGGAGACGCCGAGGTGCCGGAATTTAGTCCCGCAGGATTTCCTTTAGGTGCCAGTAAATCTACCGAAACGAGGCTGACATATTTGAGCACCTTCAAATACCACCAGACTGAGCCAGGATCGAACCTGCCAAGTTGGGGTCACAAGGCTTGCGTCAGCCCAAAGGAATCGGATAACAAGGACTAGGATCAAAAACTAGATCAGTTCAAGATAAATAGGGGATAGGAGACTTTAACAGTTTTCATACTAGATAACAACAATGCGCAGAGGAGAAATTGCCTACAATTTTCCAAAATGACTACAAAACCAAGGCAACTACAGCACAAAAGCCAATATTCAAATTTATGATCAAAATTTTGCAATCATTAATGATCAGGATATAATCAATATATGATGGACGGCGCTGGCCTGCACCCAGACCAAAGGAGCAGTGGGTTATTAATAATTAAGAAATTAGGTACCAATAGTGCAAGGGAAAGAATACACGCTTTCCGCGAACCACAATTGCCTTTTTAAAATACAATGGTAAAAACAAGTACACGCTAGTAAGTACTACACGGTCATATCAAGATTCACCGGGGGGGCATGAACGCAGAAGATATGGTACGGAAAGCTTAAACAGGTGGTAAAAATTCGCACCCTACTAAGCAACCATTTTTGACAGGAAAAGGTGGTAAGTACAATAAGAAATACCCAAACTCCTCAAAATAAATACAGTACACCCCAGAAAACTTACTAGATTAAATTCACACCTGACTAGGATAGTTACATAATAACCCAAGGTGACCTATCAAATTTGCTCACTGAAATGTAGTTCTCATCCGCAGATCCAAACATGCATTAACCTGGTTTGAACTGGGATAAATGGACCCGTCTAATCCTCTTGGCGATGGGGTCACTCACCAGCACCGACACTGGAGATAAAAACTGTAAAATAGTACAGGGACCTTTGTACCGGGGAGCAAGTTTAGCAGAAAATTTGTTAATAGCCTTGCTAATGGGATGGGACGTGACAAAAACTTGATCGCCAACCTTCAACCTAGTTGACTTTCTACCCTTGTTATACTTATTTCTGCCTTTCTCATAGGATACTGACAGTTTCTTCTTGGCTTCGTCCCAGATTTTCTAAGGACATTGGGTTTAGACAAGTCTGGAAGAAGATCATCAATGCCCAGTACGATGGACATAGGAGAATACGGGGTGTAGCAGAACATAAGTGACATGGGGGTCTTACCATGAGATTCATATGTGGCAGAATTGAAGGCATGAGCCAAACAGTGCAGGCAAGAAGCTCACGTGGATTGTTTATTGTGATGATATGCAATTAGGGCAGATTTTAGGTTCCGGTTCATTCTTTCGGCATAAGATGTGTTGGGATAGTACGGGGTAGTGGTGACATGGAAAATGCTCAACTCTAAAACGTACTTCTTAAACAAGTGTCTAGTGAATGCACTAGCATTGTCAGAAACCAGAAACTTGGTGGGCCGAAGGATGCAAAGATAGAATTTAGGCAACATATAGACGTACGAGAAGTCGTAGAGCTAGTGGGAAAAATCCAAGAAAATCGAGAAAACGCATCAATACCAACAAAGATATGAGTATTTCCCAAGGTAGAGCGAGGGAGCGGACCTACAAAATCGATTAATAACCGTTCCATTGGGTGAGAGGCTTGTGAGGATGATAATAAACCCACACGATTGTTCAGACTAGGTTTACTGATAGTACAAATTTTACAGGACTTAATCATGTTTCGGATATCACCATCCATCCTTTTCCAAATGAAGAATTGTCTAATTTTCTGCCCAGTTTTAAAGGTGCCTAAATGACCACCAATGGGACAAGAGTGATAGTACTTGAAGATGATTGCCACTAAAACATTGGAACACCAATTTTGGAATTACTGTAGTATCGCTTCGACCTTTACAGCATTATACACCCTTCACCAGAGAATAAGGTTTGACCACGATTCCATCACAAATTTTGTCGATGATTTCTTTCAAATTAGGATCAGCCTTTTATTGATCTGCATACTCATGGTATTACAAAGGTAGATCCGAAAGAATGACACCCACGCTAACATTAGTTTAATCAATATCTTCAACTTTAGATTTTACATCAAGACCAAAACTCCCGTCAAACATTCTACTTAGCCTGTAAGCGATGACATGCTCCGAAACCCTGATATGCTTTACCTGAAAACTAAAGGCGGAGATCCTAAGCGCCCATCTAGTAATTCTGCCCGTTCTTTCCGGTCGATTCAAGCCCCACGAGAGAGCCTGATTATCTGTTTCAAGGTCGAAATTTACATGTTCAATGAAAGGTCTGAATTTTTCGAGTGAAAACAGCACGGCCAAACATTCCAACTCATAGATGGAGTACTTACTCTCCTAATTATTGAAGATCCTAGACACATAGGCAACGGGTCTATGACCGTCCTCTTATTCCTGTAAGGGTACACCAGCAACAGCTTTTCCTGAGGCATCAGTTTGTCAAATGAAGCGCTTACTAGAGTCGGGTATGGCCAACAGAGGAGCATTCGATAAGGCAAGTTTCAGGGTTTCAAAGGCTTCTTGCTGGGAGGGGCCCCAGATGAACTTGACATCCTTACGCCTGAAATGATTTAGAGGAGCTGCTATCTCTGCAAGATTAGGAATGAACTTCCTGAAGAAGTTTACCATGCCAACGAACCGTGCGATGCCTTTGACATATTTAGGGGGTTGAAAGTCCCTAATCGCCTGAGTCCTGGAGTGGTCAATGGAGATACCATCAGAGGAAACCACATGTCCAAGGAAAGACATTCTCGGCTTAGCAAACGCTACCTTTGACAACTTGACAGTTAGTCCGCCTTTCCTCAAGCGATCCAGGACTTCTCTAACGTATTCGACATGTTCTTCAAAGGAATTTGAGAAAATAACGAGGTCATCAAGGTAATTAAAGACGAATTTGAACATAATGTCTGAGAGTATCGAATCAAACAGTCTCGTAAGAACGGCCGAACCACAAGAGATCCAAAGGGAAGCCTCAGAAATTCGTAAAGGTTCCAATCAATAATGAAAGCAGTCAGTGGAAAGGATGACTTAGACAACGGGACTTGGTAATATGCTTGATTGAGTTCTAACACTGAAAAACTTGGCTCCCGAGAATCACCCAAAAGAAGTGTGCAAATCGGGTAAAGGGATGGATTGCAAGATGATCTTGCGGTTCAAAGCCATGTAGTCGATAACGGCACGATAGCCACCAGAGGGTTTAGGTACTAGAAAAACTGGAGATGCGTAAGGAGAAGTGGAGGGTCTGATGACCCCATCGGCAAGCATCTAGTCGATAATCTTTTTGAGTTCTAACATCTTAGGAGGTGAAAGACGGTTGTTTGTCATATAGTTCAATCTCGTACTCTAATACATCCGTCAGTCCAAACTTGTTAGTGAACACCTCTGGAAATTGATGGCACAAGTTACGGACTTGATTAGCTTGTTGGTATTCCAAATGACCAAGATCCAACTGATCTATTTCATTGTTCTCCCTAGGTAGCGACCTACCTACATAAGCAACACTGAAGTTACCCAAAGGAACATCAATAATATCAAATTTACAATTTGGGGAAAATTTAAAGTGGAATTTTCTACCTTGGAGGTCTAAAATTAAACCAGTTCTTGACAAGAAGTCCGTACCTAAAATCATGCTACAAGCTAGCTTCGGAGTTACCAAGCAATGAACCTTCCCAGTAAAGTTAGCAATACGCAATTTCACGTCAACAGATCTTAAAATTTCCATATTATCCTTATTAGCCGTGACACGTGTAACCTTGACTTTCTTCAACTCAGGCAATTTACAAGGGGACCTCATTTCAACATACCAACTAGCATCGATTAAAGTGACAACGCTACCCGAGTCCATTAAAGCAACAATCGGTTCATTATTCAGTTCCGCCTTCGCGAAGGTATAGACTCAAACAAAGCGGAGATCATATTACATTCCTGCAGACAAATAACCCTTTCAGAATCCACATAAAATTCAGGGGCAAGCGATTTACAAGTATTACAATTAGAGCTTAGTCATTGATTGCGTTTTTGGAACGAAGTTGGGCAATTATTTTTAAGATGCTGCCTCGACCGACACAAATAACAAGGATCAGAACTACGCTTAACTGAGGGGCAAGCATTCCTAAGGTGATCACGTGACCCGCAATGTTAACATTTTAAGAGCTCCACTATTCCTAGATTGAGGCAAAACAGGGTTCACAATAGGGGGAGGGTGGCAGATAGGACTGGCTGCGCCCCATGCTTCACATCTTCAGCAAAAGTACAAGCAGCTTCTAATTCAACAAAATTAGTCGGGCGCTTCGTGAGGGAGAGGTAGGATCGTTAGGCTGGGGAAATACCTTTCAGAATACGAGCCACCATTTCCTCTTCTGGCACCGAAATTCGAAATACTTTGCAATAAAACCGCAAGTCTAATGTATAGTTTAAAAGATTTTCATTTAGCAGTTGGTTCCTAAAACAATACTGAGGAATCAAACTTTGCAATGCTAAGGAAGGGATAAATTTTGATAAAACAAGTTCATGAAATTCCATAATCGTTAAGTTCTTTGAAATAGCTTCAGAGAGTTCACGTTTCAAAATTCCCTCACAATGGGAGAATAGGACACGGAAAATTCCTAAGTCATCAATGGAATATATACTACTAGACTCTGTCATTTCTACCAGGAACCTCAGAAACCAGGTACTTTCTTCAATTGAATTGACGGAGAAATTTTTAACTCCGTTGAAAAGGTCCTTTAACTAGGAGTTAGAAGGAGTACAATTTAAACGGGCTAGAAGGTTCTCTAAAACTGGGGAGGCTGCACAACATGAACCTTGATAATTAGGGGAAGCATCAACACGATTATTAGCATTATTAGAGGGAGGAAAAGAGCAGATTTCCCTCTCAACAACCGATAGATTCTCCATATCCTTACTTGCTAACATTATGTCTAGTTCAGCAGAAATACTAGAGGCAATGGTCAACAGCTTTGAACATTCAGAAATAAGGCTAGGTTCAAGACTCATAGTATTAAATCTTGAATGCGACCTAAATAATGCCACACCCTAGACTTAAGTCTGTTAATCAACCCCTTTTTGCGGGAGGTTTCAATGAATTCCTGATGGACAATTTCAATGTCAGTTAAGGCATCAGCAATAAAATTTAGGGACTCACCAAAGTTGCAAATCTTTACAGAATTGAGATTTATAGGAACCTGGACATGCGAGGTCAACAAAGCAGCACACTCTGCGACTGTGGTAGCAGGTTTGACGCCCCGGATAGTTAGTTCATAAACTAACTCGGATTTCCTGAGCTGGTATGGGAACAGAACTGCCCTCGCCACCGTTTTTGTACATGAAACAATAAGTTAGCACGTTAATCCAAATAAAAGCGTTCCTTTCACAGGAAGATACATTACAACTTTCAATTTTTACTCTCTTTGAATCCTCATATAATTTAAAATTACCCCACGACCAGGCTTTTTTAAGGGACAAAGCAAATAACCCACTGATAGTTGGCACAAACAGAATAGATAACAAATTTAAAGAAAGGGAGATTAAAGCATATAGTACACAGGGCAAAATAAATTTAAGGACGGATACAACAGACCTTCGGGTAGATACGAGCAAGTGGCACACAAATCAATTAACCGAGCTCTGCTGCCACGAAGTGTAGCACTTAGAGCAATCAATGACACAATCACCCCAAGTGAGAGCACAAATGCTCTGACCATGTAGCCAAGGCACATATCAGAGTCATGGAAACGTGCGAGACCAACACTAATGAAAGAAAAAAGGAATAATCACTCACCATTTAATAAACCGATGGCACCAGAGAGATGGATTAAATGGATCAAAATTACCCTTTCAAAACACCAACACTAACTTGGAACCAAAGAGAGATTTAATAACAAACTTTAAGTAACTTACAAATTAATAAAGGTATATCCTCGCTGGAAAATTAAATTTTAATAACTTACTGCTCAAAGATCAGAAAAACCTACGGTCGACCACTCATAAAAGAAAAATTAATTAATTAATTAATTAAGGAATAAGAAAATTAACCAGACTACATAAAATTCTGAAACGCCTCTTCAACTCGAAGGTATCTTTTAAATAAGAATAAATTACCTAGACAAGTACTTCGTTCTACCATACATCTTATTCAACCTAGAATCAATTTGAATTAAACAGTTCATTCGTTGATACTGAAACGTTCTTTAGAGTATTTCCAAAGGAGCTGCTACAAGGATGGGTGGGAAATTACGATCAAGTTTCCAAGAGAAGAATCCCCAAAATAATAGTAATAATAAGATCCGCAACACCGGGTAGATTTTGGGTTTTCCAAAACGTGTACCAAGATTGTTATTGTACTTGATCTTTCTTTCTTTCCTTCACATAGTGAAGAACTTGTAACTAAACGGAGCTGAAACAGTGTGTATGATTTAGACCGATGGGCAGAGTAACTTAGACAGCAGAGCACTGGCCTTCTGAGCACGACATAACAGGTCCCATTCTGGGTCATTCCGGTGGTATTTGACGGTCCCAAGCACATCCTCGAATCAGTTGATTTACTAACACATGAAAGAACAATTAAGAGATAAAATTCTGGCAACACGGCATCTCCAAAAGGCGTAAAAGTAGTTACACTAATACTTTTAGTGTGGAGCATTTATTTCATAATAATTTTCATCATACATGATCTTCAAATCTGCGACGTCCTTCACCTCTACCCCTCCCATAGTGCGGGAGTGTGGTATCTCAGGGTACGGGAGGAGTCCGGCGACTCGTATGTACATCGGCTGCGGTAGCAGGTCTGGCCGTCAAACATTAGCAGCGTGTAGGGTTTTCATCTATCTCTAAATTTGAATTTAAATCAATAACCAAAGTAAAGACTGAAAAAAAATTACTATGGAAATGGGCTCTATAAATCTTCTGTGTCACCCCAAAGATGAACTTTTGGGGGAGGGAGGTTTGTACCGGGAGGTACACCCCTATCCCACGCATTCTAATTCTGCGCCTAATAGTACTCTCGTACTGATAAAAATGTGCAAATGATAATGAAATAAATTTGAATATTTGTCTCAAGGTGTCACTACTAAAACCTAGGATCCTGCACCCTGGTGCGAAGTGAAAGAACTTTTCTGAAGAAGTTTTGTATCTCTAGGTTTCTGGTAACTAAGTGATGCTCATTTATTTCTGTGTTGGCAATATTTCCCTCCTTTTCGCCAGTTTTGAATTTAGCCAATCCCGAATTTTTGTAATTAATTTCTAACCTATCCTGTGTTTCTTCTGCATTTTTTGTATCAGCCAATAAAATTTATGTGGGTGTATCTTAATGATTCATGAAAGATCTCGAATCTTCCCTGAGGGTTTAAATACCGTGGCTTTTCTCGCCTCTTCGCCAATTCATCGTCGTATTTCTGAGAGTGCGGGTGTAAAGCAGGAGGCGGGTAGGCGCCTCTTTCATCAGGCAGCAGTTCTCCGTCGAGGTAATGGCCACATAACATCTTTCTTTATTGCTTACTTCGCCAGTTTAGCCCGAGGGGAAGGTCCGAATCTTGAAACATGTAACTTTAGTTTCTAAATGTAACCTTCTTCGGTCTACTGTAAAAACTTCAAAAGTCTTTTAACTGTAAATCGGGGATAGAGAGTGCTTTACCCTCTCGAGTTCCCCTTCATTTTTGATTGGAGGTGACTTCGTTTTCATAACCGATTTTCTATTCTTAATGTATTAAAAGTTTCTTATACGATTCACCTCCATAGTGTGGTAATAGTCCCTGTTTAATCGGCCTAGTGCCCCTTAGGTTTTAACAAGTGTTCATGTAGGAGTGCATGTACACGCCTCCAGACATC
This sequence comes from Anabrus simplex, assembly GCF_040414725.1. Lineage (NCBI taxonomy): Eukaryota > Metazoa > Arthropoda > Insecta > Orthoptera > Tettigoniidae > Anabrus > Anabrus simplex. Next base: position 1,073,045,224 of record NC_090265.1, on the reverse strand, counting down.
TTATTATTTTGGGCCATTTTATTAACCTGTTCCTTTTCATAAAGGCCCTTGTAGTTTTGCTACGCGATACACCTGTTTCAAATTGTAAAATTGGGTCAAAGAAGGCCAGAGTGTTGTAAACTTTTGATGTTGAGAATTTGAGAGCCTGATAGCTCTTCCCTTAAAATTTTATACTTACAATGGGTGCCTCTTGGAGGCTAGGTATGTTGTTGATGGGAGCAAGTGCTTCCTGAACTTGGGGTTTTCTGCCCCTGAACCTTTGTACCTTCTTGTAACTGGAAGCCGTGAGCTCAAGAAATGCTAAGCGAGAGGCGGGAAGCCAGTATTACTAAATTTTGGATGTACTGGCGTTGTAAAAACTTTGTCGTGGTACTTGATATGTTCTTGTGATCGCACCTAGTGAAATATTGTTAATGTTTTGGTGTTGTTAATTTTTAAAATTCAAAAATATAACCTTTATTAAAGTTTTTAATTAACTTTAATTTCGTAGTTAGACCCATTCCAGCCCGCACGCTCTTTCACCTCCGCTGGTCCACGGGTAACCCCGTGACAATTATTATTATTATTATTATTATTATTATTATTATTATTATTATTATTATTATTATTATTATTATTATTATTATTATTATTTGACTATTATTACTATTATTATTATTCACCAATAGTGTTAGAAAGTACTCAGCTGTGGTTTCCTGTATAGTTATCCTTATCCCTATCCCCATTTTGTAATGTTTTTAACCCACAGTAAACACACGAAAACTGTAACATTCGTCAATGTGATATATTTCCGGAATTAGTCAAATTAATTGTAAATATTAGTAGGTTTATCTATTTTATTATTATTATTATTATTATTATTATTATTATTATTATTATTATTATTATTATTATTATTATTGAAACTGTAATTCGTTGTATGTTCATTTCTTCGTAGGAAGCAAAATGTTAATTTATAATGTTTATTATAATAGTTATTTTTATGTACAGCAGGATAGCATAGTACCATAGTAATTTTTTTCAGTCTCTTTTTTCATTTATTTAGTATTTTATATATCTTTATGTTAATTATGTATTTCACTGGTTAAGGGGACACGAAAAGAAAAAATGAGAACTTTTTATTTTATTGTTTTGAATTTTGTATATGTGACCATTCCCCTTTCCAATGGTGTATCAATTTTGATAATCTTCCTGCAAGAAGTATTTTTAATTAATTCTTTTATAATATGATGCATCGTCTCCAGGCTCCTGCAAGGCAGGTAATTTCACATTTAGACTGATGAAAGCAGTATTTATATATATATATATATATATATTCCAATAGAGTGGTAGATTTATGTAGATGAGTGAAATATATTGCTGTGGAATTTCACTGTATGCAGCAGTGTCATGGATTTGGTTGTTGACTGTCATTTGTTTGCTTTGTTTATGGTTGATATGATTACATGACATGTGTTTCTGTTTACTTCGGTGTTCTTACTGTATTTTGATGAACCAATATGCCTCGTGTTAATACTAGAGTGTTCAAAAAGCGTGTTCATTCGAAGAAGAAGAAGAAGAAGAAGAAGGCCAGAGTTGGAGAGAACTTTGTTGCTGACCATTTAATAACAGTCCTTCTCCTAGTAATGTTCTGTGAAATGTCATCAACCGAGGACAAGCTCCAGCATGGACTGTATCCACGGGGAGAAGGCAGCTGATGTAAGTTCAACAGAGGAATAGAGACAGGAGAAAATTACAGTCATCCTCATAGTCTGCCATATGATATTATGGAGGAAATACAATCAATTTTCAGGGATCTGTCACACATTAACCTTTTGAAAAATGCTTCCATGGTCGCACACAATATACTAATGAATGTGTAAATAGCATTATATGGAGCCGTTTGCCAAAAGCTGTGTTTGTGTCAATAAGGATACTTCATTTTGGTGTATATGATGATGTGGCATCATTTAGCCAGGGAAATAATCACAAAATGTGAAGTGCTGCAAAGACAGGGGCTGGGCATTGGCTCTCATACCCGTGACGCCATGCTGCAACTCGACTTGGAAAGACAGAAATATGCTGAAATGGCTGTTAAAAACTTGCACCAGAAGGCCAGACAAGTCAGAAGAGCTAGTAAGAGAAGCCTAGAAAATGAAATGTAAGAGGATAAAGATAATCCAAGCTATCGAGCAGGCATGCACTAAAGCTGTGACTTTAAAGTCCATTTCCTGAAAGTAATTATTTTTAATACATAAGGAACATTTTCTCCGGTTGTGTGAGATACAGAGGATTCAACCTTTCAGGGTTACTTTCTAATATAATTGTGCACATGCTGAAAGAATTATTATTGTTGTAGGTCAGATATTAAGTCTTTTATTTGAGTAAAAATTGGCAAAAAAAATTGTCTAAATTTGTAACTTCCAAATAATAATTCAAAAATCAGGAAGTATTTCATATTACTCAAAACCAGTTATTTCAGTACCAAGCCAAAATATGTAGGTACATGCTGTGTAATTTTCAAATTGATAGCTGTAATAGGTTTTTAGAAAATTTACCTTTGTGAAGCATGATTTAACATTGTAAGCATAGGGCGTTCCGTGTCCCCTTAAGTGTAAGACGGGGACACGTGTCCCTAACTTTGCCAGTTAAAATAAACCATATCTATCTATCTATCTAAAGCACTACACGTTATTATTATTATTATTATTATTATTATTATTATTATTATTATTATTATTATTATTATTATTATTATTATTATTATTATTAAAAGCTGAAGTTCGTGGAAGAAAATAGTAAAATATGCGTGGTTTAAGAGGAAACAAGATGAAATGTACGTCACGAGAGGCAACATCGGTCGCGGTAGTTAACTACATATTACAATGCGTAAGCCTCGAACCAGGTCAAGCACGTGGCGATGAGTCAGCTGTAATCTCGTATTGTGTATAAACATCAAACATACACATCAACAAATCTAAGAAACATAAAAAAGGTTACACGTTAGAGACATGTAGCTATTAACCTGAACGCCAGGCCGACGGTCGCTTTCATGAGTACAAGATGATTTATCAAATTATACACAATTCACAGATTTTGAACGTATGTAAGAAGATTCCGCCACAAATACATCCAATATTTTACTATGATGGTGCTAATAACAAATCGCAGCAGATTACGCTACTGCGTCTTAAGACGATGTCGGTAGAATACAGTATACAAGTCATAAGGCTGCAGTAGAAGAAGAGGAAGAAGAAGGTAACGAGAGCAACATATTCAAGCAGGAGAGAGCCGAAGAAGACCCAAATTAGTGACACAGACATAAGAGTGGCCTGGTCGTAAGAACTACAGTCGCGTTAAAGAATACCTGTGGGGAAAATTACGTCACCGCCACCTCCATTGGCACGTAAACATTTATTATTATTATTATTATTATTATTATTATTATTATTATTATTATTATTATTATTAGTCAAGTTAGCCGTGCGATTAGGAGCGCGTGGCTGTCAGCTTGCATGCGTCGTAAAGCCACTAGCAATATTATTATAATAAATGTGTTAGTCTATTATTACTAACTATTATGAAAATTAAACTTAATCGCCCCACTCAAACTTCGTAGCTCGAAATCTGTCAGAAAACAATAAATAAAATAGTGAACTATTAACAAGTCCGAATTATTATTAATCTCATAATTGCAGACATGTCTCCGAAATTATCTTAACATGTATTTACAAATTGTGTTACGTCGCACCGTCACAAATAGGTGTTACGGCGACGATGTGTGAGAAAAGGGATACAAGTGGGAGGGAACCGTTCGAGACCTTAATAAATGTACAGTCCTAGCATTTGCCTGATGTGAAAAAGTGAAACAACAGAAAACCATCTTCGCGGCTGCCGACAGTGGAGTTCGAACCAACTATCATCAGAATGCAAGCTCACAGCTGGACGCCCCTAACCGCAGGACCAATTTTCTCTGAACTCTAATGCCGGTCTAAGTAGCTCGGACGATAGAGCGCTGATCTTTTGATCCCACATTGGCAGGTTCGATTGCGGCTTAGTTCTGTGGTATTTGAAGGTGCTCAAATACGCCAGTCTCGTGTCTGTAGATTTACTTGCATTAAAAAAATACTGCGTTAAAAATGCTGGCACTACAGTGTCTCCCAAAACCGTGAAAATTAGTTAGTGGAACATAAAATTATTATTATTATTATTATTATTATTATTATTATTATTATTATTATTATTATTATTATTATTATTATTATTATTATCATTACTAGTAGTAGTAGTAGTAGTAGTGGTAACGTTATTATTACGTAAGTACTAATTAAACGGGTTCATTACAGTCATCATTCTACCTATGGCACTTACTGTCCAGTAATAAGCCTTCTGTCCGCCTCTGTGGTGTAGTGGTTAGTGTGATTAGCTGCCACCCTCCGGAGGCCCGAGTTCGATTCCCAGCTCTGCCACGAAATTTGAAAAGTCGTACGAGGGCTGGAACAGGGTCCATTAAGCCTCGGGAGGTCAAATGAGTAGAGGTGGTTCGATTCCCACATCAGCCATCCTGAAAGTGGTTTCCCGTAGTTTCCCACTTCTGCAGGCAAATGCCGGGATGGTACCTAACATAAGGCCACGGCCGCTTCCTTCCTTCCTTCTTCCTTGTCTATCCCTTCCAGTCTTCCCATCCCCTCCTAAGGCCCCCGTTCAGCATAGCAGGTGAGGCCACCTGGGCGAGGTACTGTCATTCTCCTCTAGTTGTATCCCCCGACCCAATATCTCACGCTCCAGGACACTGCCCTTGAGGCGGTATAGGTGGGACCCCTCGCTGAGTCCGAGGGTAAACCAACCCTGGAGGGTACACAGATTAGGAAAAATAAGAATAAGCCTTCTATTACAAGTGCCCGGCGGCAATTCCACAGTAGCTCTTTTTCCTTCGAGCAATGTTCACTCATGGAAGCAACTACCTTTTTTGAAATTTGTCTCATTAATATCAATTTCACTGATTATTTATAGCCTTTTCTTTCAGTGTCCACCGTCCTTTCATTGACCTGAAAAGTTTATGAATAAGCATAGACAACTCGCATTGTCTATTGTCAGAAATTAATCGTAGACTGTCGCAATAACAGCACAGAAATGTTGCGCCCATTTTTTCATTTACTTATTAATTATTTCCTTTCATTTTGTCAGCTTGGATCACTGAGTAATGCCATTGACGTCTTGTAAATAACACACAACACTTGATTCGCATGCATGTGCTGGTACGGATCTTCGACGTCACTGTAAGGATTCTGTGTACTTTTCACACAAATTACTCGAGACCGGTTTTCGAGTACAAGAAGTGGCCTGGCACGTGAGTCTACCTCTCCTACTTGCCAAGCCTTTAGGGGAAGTGCAAAACAACATGTGTTAGCTAACCGGCGTACCCTGATACAGCCGTTCAAAACACATTACGTCCTGAAATATTTGGCTCAGTTGTGGGAAAATTAAAAGGACAAGGTAAAAAGTAGATAGCATATATTGTGAAATGTATTTTTCTTTGCCGAGTATCTTAATATCTGCACGTATACCCCTAACACTCTGCATATAGATGAAGAAGTATCCTCGCTGATCTCGCATCAGCCTGGTCAGCACGTGTACCGCCTTGAGTATAACTGCATATTGAACGAAACGTGTACCATATGTATTTATATATTTATATGTATTGAAGAAGATGAATACAGGCTTTTCGATGAAATTCATGTTCCCATTACAAAAAAGTAAAAAATAAACTAAGTCTGCTATGTGGTCACTCACATGGGCGGAAAACCGGGCCACATGTAAGCGCCATCACTATAACTTGTATTAGTATTAGTGTTCGTATTTTTAACATAAAGTTAAGAAATAAAATTAATAACATTCAAAGAAGGATAAGCTAACAACCTACTGCTAATGTCCGGCCGTGTCATCACCCCTGGTGAGAAGAAGGCCACCCTCCCAATGATGACAAAACCGGCCTTATCCGTGGGGCCCAAGAGAAGACCACAACAACCCTACCAGATGACAGTGCAGTTTTCTCACCACTCCGTTGCGGCCGGCTATGTGAAGCTGAAACCGCTCTCCTCCCGTACCCCGTGCCTCTCATATCTTAATTATTTTACATATTTGGGGTAGGCCGCTCCTACCCCATCCTTTTACGGGTATGTCCTGCTCTCCCTTTCCCATCACTCCAAACCCTCTCCTACTATGCGTAAATAATGAGAAAACAACACATGCCCAAATATATACGACTAAGTACCATGATGCTAGCTTACTGCGCATAATAATAAAGTTATGATACTCGTAATACGCTGAGGCTACGTAACAAACAAAATATAAATATTAGAGTAAAGTTAGAACAAAAGATAGTAAAAGAGCAAGATGGCGCAACCATGTAGGACCTACTTCTGCATCCTACCTTGTCAGCATGTCTAGTACAATTACAACTACACGCTGACGTTATCATAACATTTAAAGTTCTGAGTGCCAATCGCCTACTGACCTACTTAACGCTGGCTACTCCACTATTTACATTCAGGTTATTGCATTACATACTACCTCGCACTTTTTAGACATTGTTTTTAACTGCACATAAGAACTTATTCAGACCACTGTCGTTTCTCCACCGGTTCGCTATCCGTACAGTAATTTTTGCTCATCTTTTTGCATACACATTTTTGCTGCTTCACATTCAGAAACTCTGTCCTTAGTTTCTCTGTCCCTATACAATCACAAAGTTAATGTCGATCATCATACTTAACATCACATAGTATGCACTGAGAGCTCTCTTTGCTTCTGATCCATCCACTACGTCTATGCAACCCCATCAGCCACCATAAATATCCCACCCTTTAATCTTACATCTCCGAATCTTACAATTAAGTTGGAGATCTGGTAGACTTAATAGAATAGGCTGAACGAATTCCTTTCTCTACTTTCTGCCAAACAATTCTGCATCTGAATGTCCTTAATTCTCACTGTCAGGGTCGTCTGCATTCTGCTATTATTCCCCTTCCATCCCTCCAGCCAAATATATCCCATACAAAATTCTTAAATTTTGCTAGCCAACACTCATCATACATTCCTTCCAGTTTATATCTACATGCTTCCTGCAGTAAAATATCGCCTCCAGCCCGTCTTAATCTAGACCAATAATTGCATACCCTTTTAACGCAATCTATCTCGATAAACTTTCCGCATAGGATTAATTCCCCCACATTTGCTGTACATTGCGGTAATCTCATAACTGCCTTAATGAATTTATATCAGTCTGAATCTTTTCTTTTCCAATCCCCATAAATCAAACACATATAAAGCTCTGCGTAGTAGCAGAATTTTTATCACTAGCCTCAGTATTTTATAGCTTACCCCTGGGTTTTTGGCGACTAGAATTTTTATAGCAGCGAGAGCTGCAACCCTCTCAATTTGCTTCTCTTGATGTGGTCTTCCCATCCTCCGTTGCTATTTAGCATCACTCTTAGATATTCTAATCATATATTCCTCTATTCTTGCCCCCTGGGCCCTCCATTCTCTTACCTTTTTACCCTCTTCCTCATACTTATAGTCATCACCTTCGATTTGTTATAGCCAATTTTCAGAGACCAATTATTCGCGTAATCTGCTAATTTATCCGAACATTTCTGCAATCCACCCCTAGTCAGCGACATTAACAGAATATCATCAGCGAATATCAGGCCTGGGATTTCTATATTGCCCATCGCCGGTACAGCCCGTGCCCTTCCAGTATATCATTTATAAATAGTACAAATAATATGGGCGATATTTTGCAATCTTGTTTATGACCCTGCTTGCATTTTATCGGTTTGCATATTACATTGTCCTATAGTTTGACGCCACTATATACTCTCTGATGCAGCGCCTCTATCGCACGTATCATTTTCCTAGAGACACCCAGCCTCCCTATTTTGTCTATGAACGCTCTTCCATTCACGGTGACGAACACTTTCCCAAAATCGACCGCTGCCAAAAATATGCTGCATCTTTCGTGCACATGAATTTTTACGTTACCAATTTTACAATCATGATAATATCTATTGTTTTCCTCCCCTTCCTGAATCCCGCCTGATATTTGGAGATTATACCGTTATTTTCAGCCCAATCCCTTAGTCTATTAACTAAGACTACTGTGTAAATTTTGCTCAATGAATCTAAAAGAGTTATACATCGGTACATGTTAGGTAAATTGCTTTTCCCTTTTTATATAATGGGCATGTTATCCCATACTCCCATTCCTTCGGCACCTTCGCCCCATTGAAAATCCTCTTGAATAGCTTTGCAATTCTTTCTCCCATCTGGCTGTATTTACTTATTTGTTTCCAGCATACGTTACTAATACCATTCTTCCCCCCTGGCTGATTTCATCTTCAGTTTCCCAATCACCCCCTGTACTTCTAGTGTGAAATCCCTATCTAGTTCGTGTATACTTACACATTAGACCACAATGCTTTCTTTCCTTTTACTCCCAATCGTCCCTTCCTCCTTACACCTCGCTAAAATATGTCATCCACTGTACATAATATATTCATTTTATTCAGTCCCTCCCCTCTTTTATTAATCCTATTTATCCTCTCCCATACTTTTTCAATTCGATTAATTCTGCATTCCCTGTTTATTAGCTCTGATTGGTCTTTCAACCACTGCTTCTTCCTCTCCGCAATTTTGCTTTGTACTCTTTCCTCAGCCTGCAAAATGCTTCACGCTCTTGCCTTCCTCCTTTTGCTCTATACGCTTTTAATCCTCTTCACGCCGCTTTTCTGCGGATCTCAAATTCTCTGTCATACCATTCACCACCTTCTATATTTTTCCTTCTGCTGTGCTCGGTTGCCCGTACCACTCTCCTTATAGGGTATTCTAATAACTCCAGCGCTCTATCTATATTATTTTCCTCCAGCGCCTTTTCCCAGCCAGTTATAATTGTATATCTTTATACATAAGTGCGTATAGCTCTCCTTTTTAGTTCTCTGTCCATATACATTTAATATAACCACCACCCCACTCTACTGGAAGTTTTCTCTTCTCCTCTTTGCTTTCCTCTCTCCTTTTCACCAATCTAACTCATACCGGAGCGGGATGCGATTCGGTCCAGTCCTCCACCCCTATGCTTTTGATGCTATCTAGCAATTCCTCTGAACTTATTACTAAGTCCATAACGCTCCCCCCTTGTTCAGTGATATAGGCCATTTTGCCTTCACTTCCCCCCTCCCAATAGCCCTTCAGAATGAAGAAATTCCCTACTTCGCATAATCCTAAAAGTTTTCTACCATAGTTATTAATTATCTTATCATTACTACTTCTTCCAGATCGTACTATCAACTCTCCTTCTTTACTATACCTTGGATTTCGCTCGTCTATTCTGGCATTCCAGTCTCCAAGTAACAATATTCCGTCCTCCTCATACCTCCATCTAATGATACTAGTTTTTAATAATAATTCCTCAAATAACTTATCATTTGCATATGGAGATTCCTTGGGGTGACAGTAGGCAAAAGCCAAGCACGCATGTTTCTCTCTCCCTGCCTCTTTCTCCATGTTAAATATTATCCACATAACCCCTTCAATGTCACTCTCAGTATGCTCTATACATTCATTCAACACTTCTTTGACTAGCACCGCTATCCTCCGGGCGAACGGCCCAATTTAATCTTTTTCTTCACTTGTGCCTCACCCAAGTTATCTCCCATCGCACTTCTAGCCATGTTTCCAAAAGCACTACAATATCAAAACTTTCTATTAAATGTTTCACTTTTATGTTACCTATTTTACTCAATACACCTTCAGTATTAACAAACCCTACCTTCCAGTCAAATTACAGCATTTTTCCCTACCTTCCAGACCACCATCATTATTCTTACTTCTCGTCACCCTCTCGCTCTCAGCTTCTACTTCCCTTCGATCATTCTTTGACGCTTTATTGTCAACCTTCCTCTCTTTATCTTCCAAGCCTTTATTTCTTTTCCCCCACAGGTCTTCAAGCTCTTGCTTCTCCCCGTGGGCATAAAGTTTCTCCCTTTTTTGTCCACCCAGATCGGCAATCACCGCATCCGCTTTTCCTTTAGGAACACTATCTGTTAACACTTCCTGAACATGCACATTTGATATTTCACTCACACTATTTTGCACTGCATTGTTTCCTTGACTCGGCAATTCAGCCGTGGTTACCACGTTTCCTCCTTCCTCTTGATCGTTCTCCTGTATATCTCTTGGCAGCTTCGATCGTTCCGCTTTCTCCTTTAGTTCTTCCTCTATGTCTTTTTGTATTGTTACAGACTAAACACGCCACTAGACACCATTTATTACCACCAACCTTTGATCCTTAATAAATGCTATGAGACGTCGGTGTCCAGCTCTGCCTAAATGTTTTCTTAAGATTTTCATATTCTCAATCCCTTCTCTTCCCAAATCTTTTCTCCTTGTAAGTTCCTTGCGTTTTTAGCAATATATCCGCCCGTATGGTTTTTATCATCTTCACTTTCACTGGCCTCCTACCTTTCACTTTTCCTTCTCTTCCGACATCGTCCATATCAACTTCAATGAAGTTAAGTTTCAGGTTGTTTTAGACGAGGTCCTCCATTTTATATGTAAGCTTCACTTTATCTTCACTCCGCTCATCCTGTAATCCATAGTGCACCCGACAGGGGCATGATCCAAGCACCTTTGGTTAATACTGATCCTTGAAATTATGGACGCAATGCTATTTAAAGAAAGGGAGACCTTAATTAATTAAGATACGCACCATTAAGATAGATAAATTGAGTCTTTTAAAGTTATTTTACAGGATTTCTTTGTTTGCGACCTATCGCGCAATATTGTCCCTTGTGTAGCTGGAACTCGCGGCAGACGCCAAGCCTACCTACCCTAGCAGGAGGGGTTATGAATGGGGATTCCCCATTACATCATTCGAGAGAAGACATCCCTTCCTCAAGACTCAGAGAATGAGGGGAAACCAACTTTTTCGAAACGAAATATAGGAGCCATCTTGAATTCGGGATAGCCAACTTAATTATCTACAATCTAAAAATTAATGAAATTCGGATTCTGGAGTCGTCTCCCGATTTAAAAGAGATAAATGTCACTAGGACATTTATTTAAAGTGTCTAATGTCCCCTTTCTTGATAACTAACAGACGAAGAAAGAATATGGTGTTGTTTCTGTGTGGAAAAGTACCAGGGCCAACTGTTTATTCTCATGACACCTCCTTGACGAAGGGAGTTCACCCCGCGTGGTAGGGGAAGCCGGACAAATTTTAATTAATTACAGAAGATCCTGCGAAGAATAATCGTAAGGATATGTCTCGATCACATAAGCCAGATATTGGTCACCTGATAGTTATACTATTACACCTCTAATGTGCCGCAAATTTGTGGAAGGTGAATCGTTCCCTGGTAAAAACCACTGCAGTAAGGGAAGAGCGTCACTCGGGACTCGCGGCTTACCGACGGCGAAGCTATGTTTGGTTAAGCTCTCATTAGTTCTTTGTTCAAGTGTAACAATAGAATTCGCATAAACAGTGTATAGATTTGGTCTCCGTGACACCAGTGTTAGTTTTGATAAAACCGTGATGTGTCGCGAACATTCAGTGCGAAAACTAATAATATTATTATTACTATAGCACGATAGTATTACGTAGCAGCAGACTGAATAGTGGCTGAGAGATAGACGGGATTCGATACTGAACCGCGGACTACGTAGTCGTATCCGAGATTGTGACCGGACGTTCACGCTGTTAACCAGAGTGTGGAATTAAAACAGTGACGTGTTTGTGCACAGGATTTACTGCCAGCGGTTTCGTCAACCTAGAACCATGGACTCTCAGCCCGGAGGAAGAATGGTGCCACCAGTAACTGCTTTGCTACACATGGGTCAGCACTAAACCAGCAATGGACTTCCCAAGCCAACAACGGGTCATCAAGTGATGGAGATGAGTATTAACCATATTTAATATGACATGATCAGATGGGGCGGGAAGCAGTTACCATAACCTGACGCTATAATGTTAGAGATAGTAGCTTCAGTTAATGTAGATGTGCTATCATGATGCACGTAGCTTTTATTTACTTTATTTAATTAATAATAGGTCTGAGCAATTAATTGTAAATAAAGGTAAAATACGATAAGATTGCATGCAGTAGTAGATTGACTTATTCATTTTATTTGGGGAACTTGTAATTATTGATGCGTCAGGAGACCAATTTTTAGTAATTCAGAGTAATTCAAGTTAGCTTGTAGTTAGTCCTGCGTTGATAATGCATGGCTGGTAAATAGTGTAATTAGATTACGTGAGCACACAGTACTACGAGAGATGACTACGGAACTGACACCACGGGCCTCCCACTGAAATATTTAGATAGGCATTGTTACAATAAATTGGCAGGCTTATCACAAGTTAAGTGCAATATGAGGATGAGGTAAGTCTCGTGAGGATAATTGAATGTTAATATTTAATTGAGTAATCACCGTATGAAAATTTAATTGGGTTGGTCACTGTGTGAATATTTAATTTATTATTGTATTACCGTGTGACGTAATTAGAAATTAATTATCTGTTAATCACGAATTTATTAGCGATTGATTACGTCGTCATTACGAGGAAGTTCGGTATGATCACACAGTATAATCTAATTACCAGGTAAGTCATGTAGGAAGATAGTATAAGGATGAATCCAATAATAATAATAATAATAATAATAATAATAATAATAATAATAAATTGTAATGAAGGTAATCATACAAGAATTGGTATCATCGAAACCGGTGTCACGTCGTGAAGTCATGATAATGTGAAAGGAATATGTGCGTTGAATTGAGGTGAAGTACTAAGGGCCGATGCAATTTGCTTAATGAGCAACAGAGCTCGGTTTATTGTGAACGAACCTCGAGACGGGGTGTTTTTGTTAAGAAAGGCCGTGTTACGCATGTCAAGGCCAAAGTCATCAACTGCCCACGGCAGGGGGTTGGGGCGTTTGACCTAGTAAAGAGAAGTGTTTTTTGTGTGCCCGACCGCTCGTATAAGAGGGAGCCATGAGTTAAAGAAAACAAGGCCTGTAGGAATCGGTTAATAGTGGAAATATTCAACACGCCAGAATGCGGTGTTCGTTATTAAATGACACGGTGATTGGTACCAATATTTGGTAGTTTACTGTCATTATTCATTTGAGTATAATGTATCTAGGGTTTCAGTGTCCTCCTTCCATCAACCGGGGTGTTAGTTCAGTTCCCTGCGTCGGCATTGGTACTCCAAAATGCCAAAATGAAGGACGGGTGTCTCACGTGTTTACTGTATATAATCTGTGTTTCACTGAGTTGTTTATGTATCATGTTGTGATAATAATTAGTGTTGACGATGGTCCTAACCATCAGGGCGGCGAATTGTATCCTAGTGAGGGTCGGTTCAAACCCGGGCGTTTGTTCCATATTGATGTGAGTTCTTTCTTGGTAATTCGTTGGGTAGTGATTGTGTATTTTAGTATAGGGATTGCTCAGACTTATTGCATGCATGTTACTCTTATTAGTTAATAATATCATATAGCCTCAGTGTTTGTGGTAAATGTTCTCCGTTCGTATCACGTCATGGCGAATCGCTCTGCGATAAACAATACTCGGATCCATCACACATGACTAAAGGTCGATAACAAACCACAATTGATAATAATCCATGTAATTAATTTGTTACTATAAATGCGTCATTACCATCATCATCAAGGCCTAAAAAATCGTTTCTGTTAATCTAAACGTTAACCCGAATGTGTTCTCATTGCAATTAGGGATGACCCGTATTTCCTACCCAGTATGCCTTTAAGATATAGATAAGCGCCTATTTTAATATACTTTCAACCCTTTGTCGCCCTGTAGATATCTCACGCCGGTGCCTTCATGGGTAGGGGCGGGTGCAATAGATATATATGCATTTCTTCATCCATTCTTGGTTAGCGAGGCCAAGCTCATTCTTCAGAGACGCCACTCCTTTTTCCAGATATTTTACCGGATCTTTTAGCACTCCCGTTGCTCTCTCATTCTCCTATATTTTTTCTGTAACTCCTCACTGTTCCTTGAACCATGCCTTCATTTCTTCAATTCCCTCAGCTTGTTATTTTTTCATTTCCTTACCACTACATCACCAGTATACGTTTTCTTAGCGTCTCCTATCAGCTCCCTGATTCTCTCTCAGTTCTCCCAGCTCATGTCAGGGCCTGGAGTCATATCCACGCCCCTATAATTAATAGCATGGTTATCACGTTCGCTGCCAAGATAGCCTCGCCAAACTTCTCCAGCCCTACCGTGTTCGCCGCATGCCCTGTCGTCTTCTTCTGCCTGCGCTTCCAGCTCCCGATCGCCGCTCGATATTGCTCAATGCCAATCATGTTCCACCGCACTCACCCTAACACACATCCACTCTGGTTGCTTGCTCAAGTTGTACTGATGTACCATGTGCGCGTACCATGATTTAATGTTATTCTGAAATGAAGAAAAATAATTTGTGTTGTAAAGGTGGAATTCTCTCATAAGTACCACAAAACTTGCCAAGGTCGACAATACGGGCTAAAAATGAATTTAATTTCTTGTAATGTCTCTCTTTTACCGGGAGGATGTGGGTTCAATTCCCATGCAGGTTGGCGATTATAATCTTCATGTGTGGACATAGCCTACGTTAGAATAACAATAGACGAGCAATGTGGGAAGATGCCAGAATGTGCCGGCACATCGATGATGTCATTGTTGCAGGAGCTGTTGAGGGTATAATACACTGGAACTATACTCTAGTTGGTGTTTTACCAGAGACTTATATGCCTGTCTGTTACATCCCTTACTACAACCCCTATGGTGGAAGTTCGCCTTCCTCCGATTGACAATGAACTCAACATGAACAACAAGAGAATATCGGGAGAAGGAGATCCTGAAATGGAACAAGATGCAATATCACTTTTATTTTTAGAAAAGCACACAAAAGTTGGCTACTTCAATTGAATGGAGAAATATGTATGCATAATAAATGAATAACAATCTGCAAACCTATTCATTCGATCAATGCGATCGGTAATGCATATGTGGAAAAACATTCAGCAGTGCGACGAGAACTCGAAAACCTGAAGAATGAAATAAGCAATCAACAAAAAACTCAACATTGATATGGGTGACAGGTTGAGTATGGAAAATAAGCGATTTACTGACGTACCTAATCCATGATGGTCCAAATAACATCGTTGTAGGACAGTATCCGGCTGCCCGGAGAGAAGTTGACGAGTTAAAACTTGCCTTATCTAAACTTCAGAAGAATAATCTACCAGTAGAATCTAACGGAGAATAAAATATGAAGAATGATCGAATTAAAAAATGTTGATTCTCCTATACACGAACAAGATGTTGTTAACAAACAGTATTTACAAACGTTTGCTATTGCAAAATAAGTGTTTGAAATGATGAAAAAGGAACTCCGAAATAAACCAAGAAAGGCTATTTTTCAAATTAATACCGGTAGTCTACCATTACTTCAATCACCAATATATATGTCACAAAACAGTCGTCTTCTGTATAAGTTTCCATACACAGGTACACTAACACCATTAACTGTTTCACCTAGTTATCTGTTATATGAGATGATTAATCATGTGAACAAGCCAATCGAATTAGAAGGTGCACCAATTGGTATAAAGGAAAATGATGAAATTCAGTTCCGCCTAAAAAGTCCGGAGCAATGGAATACTAATAATCTTCCGCCCCATACACTCTTTGAATATACTATATATGAGTAAAACAATGGATGTTTAACTTCAATTAAAAAAATGCAGGCTAACATTGAGGCATGAAGTGTAAAGAATAATTTAGCTAAATTAAGAAAATGTATAAAAATAGAACTCTCTCAAATCAGATATGGTATCAAACCAGTTAAAATTAGAAGAAACATTTAAACCAATAACTGAACCATTAAATAAACTGAAGCTGTATACAGTTAACTCGAATTTATTAAAGGCAAATAGAAATCGAAAATTAAGTAGTTATATAAATGATGAAGAAACAGTGAAGATAAATCTGAAGAAGCTCGGGGAAAAGAGGGGAAAACACTCCTGCAAAATTATCTTAACCAACAATTAAGACACAAAGTTGATAGAATATTTTGGATACGAGTAGTTAATGGAGAATACAATTTACGGAGTAGAAAAGTACTGTTTCACGTTAACAATCTCATAATTGACACTTACAACGATCCTGTAACCGACGGTCTCCTTGAATTAATATTTAAGGAATATCCAGACGCAAACTTGCATGATAATGATGATCTGGCAGCTTACGCCCATATATTAAATTAACACTAATGTACACAGAAAACAGTATGACGCAGACAAGAAAATGAGAGGAACGAAGTAGCGCAAATTTCAAAAAGATATCAAGCCATTAATAGAAGATGAAAGAGTAGAAAGCACGAACACACTAAAATTTCAAAGTGTACTTAAATACAAACGTGCAGGAAGAGAAACGAAAGTATCGTTGCTAGGAGATAAGTGGAGAAATGAACAAAATAAGATATAATGAGTTCATTGGAATGATCTAAACATATCTAGTAGAGAGACTGAAAAATTTAATAGCATCTAAAAGTGCAGGTCATTCGTTACACGAAAACGAAATCATGTCAATCGAAGAAGAACTTCGAAAAGCGGGTTTTATTGAACAAATGAACACTGCGTGGGACGAACTTCCATTCGCAAACGGATTTATAGTGGACAGTTCCTCTAAGGATACACAAATAACCGATGAATTGACTGTGTGGTCAGAAAGTGCATTTGGCAACAACTAGCTGTAGACATACTTCGATTTAAGAAACGAATACACGATACAACGAATTTATTTACCCTTACTTAATGAACAAAGTCAGCAAAGAAACAGCGAAAGAGCTCCGTGCACCACTACGAAATAATATTGAAATGCGAATTTTAATTGACAAGGGGAGAGATGACCTTCACCAGGCTGATCTTGTTATATGCCACTATTTTCGAAAGTTAATAGTGGATATAATTACATGTTGACTGTAATTCATGTTTATTCAAAGTATGCATGGGCAGTTCCACTTAAAACAAAACAGAAAAAAGTAGTAAAAAATCTGGAACGTATTTATTCCAAATGTAAACGCCTTCCTAAACATCTTCAAACTGACAGAGGAAAGGAATAGTATAATAAGGTTTTTTCAACAGTGGATTACAAAAAGAAAATTAAACACTATTCTACAGGGAGCAGCTAGAAGGCAGGTGTAGTTGAACACTTCAATCGAACACTGAAGCAGTGGATGTGGCAGAAATTCTCTGCACGTGTTTCTTACCTCTGGCTTCGTATGCTACCGAAATTATTAGACGAATATAATGATCGAAAACATCGTACGATTGCTATGAAACCTATAGAAGTTATAAATGATCCTAAACAAGATACAAATGTGTACAAATACGAGAAATAAAGAAAAAAGTCTTCTTTTCCGCCAAAATTTAAAGTAGGCGACATAGTACGAATAAGTAAAATTAAGCGATATTTCACAAAGGATTATACTCCCAATTGAAGTAATGAATTATTTACTGTAACAGAAGTAAATGAAACATTACGAGAACTTACTTGCTTCACGACTATCAAAATAAACCAATATAATGGGGCGTTCTTTGAACAAGAACTGAAGACAAAACATCCTTGAGTATACATTATTGATAAAACTTTACGCAGAAGAGGCAACAAAGTATTAGTCTCCTGGTTGGGTTTCGACGCCACTCATACTTCTTGGATTCCGAAAGAATATGTATACTATATATTCTAAAAATATCGGCGGTAAGTACGCTAACATAATATTAATTATGTACACTTCTACTCTATTGTCTACGACGAGATTTACCTACTTATAATACTCTGTCTCTCTCTTGTTGAAGAATTCTCTCTCTCAAGAGCAGTGGTGTTTGTTTGTTGGTGTCGACGTAGCGCTTTAACTCAAAGAAGAAAATATTTACGTCTCAAATATACATAATTAATTCAAAACATTTATGTGACATACATCTTAATAAAATTATATAACTCTTTAAGTTTACTTTTTAATTTATTTCCCCGATAAACAATCACTACCGCGAGAGCTGGCCATGCATTTACGGGGAGACAGGTATAAGTTTGCATCCGGGAGATAGTAAGTTCGAAACCTCTGCTGTCAGCAGCCCTAAAGATAGTCTTCCATGGTTTACTGATTTCACGCCAGACAAATAGCGTAAGCTGTGCAATAATTATGACCGTGCTCGCTTCCTTCCTATCCCTACGCCTATCTGTGTTGGTCTGACGTAAGAGAAAATACTAACATAAGGAAATAACCTGATATTTCCTTATCCTAGATTAGATTGCCTCCCTTCTTTCCTTCCAAAGAAGAAGAAGAAGAAGAAGGAATGACCAGAAAGAAAGAAAGAAAGAAAGAAAGAATGAAAGAAAGGATGAAAGATTCTTTATTTCAAAATAACAGTTAACAAATCTCATTTATAAAGGTGGGAATAAATTTAATCCTCCTCCTCCTTCACCTATGTGGAAAGGAAAATTAAAATAGAATGAAATAAGAATAAAGAAAAGGAAATAAAAACAAAGAAAGATTATTCCTTTCTCTCAAAACTAAACTCATATACACTCACCTATACGGGTAGGAATACATTTAATTCTTTTACTTCTTCTTCTTTTTTCTTCCTCTATGTCGAAAGGAAAATTAATGAAGAATTTAAAAAGCTCGTCTTTCCATGTCGCACAATAGATGTTTTCTTGAAATAAAAGGAAAAATTAAAATTAAACTGCACGTGAAGTAATAAGGTTTTTGAAGAAAGAAGAGTGTGAATTGGGGGTTATCCCTATCGGAAATAATATGATACGAACTAACGAAGAGCTTCAGCTCTTCGTCAGTTAATTCTCTAATACAATTTAGTACCGTCCGTTCGATCGGACCCTCCACTTCACTAATATTGCGTTGTTCGCACTCTTCTTTTATGCGAAAAATCTCTCGTAAGGCGGACAGCTTTTCAAACAGAGCTCTGTGATTGATCATGGCGAACTCACTAAGAAAACACAGTCTTGCACTTGCAACATGCAAACTTGCACTTTATATACACGAATAACGGGGACACGTATTTTCAAAACTGCTTTGTAAGCCTAGCGGGCACAACATCACAAATTTTGAGTTCGCAGCCTGCTAACATTTCGGCAATATGTTCATATTTTGATGGCCCGTGAAGATATAGACTGATCAACATGTGGTTACACGTGTTAACCTACATTCCCCGCGACACGTTGACCTCTACGAGCTACGGATAACTCGTCCGCACCTTCCTGGTTGGAACACTTTCACGACGTACCGAGCTGTCTGTCCGACGATCGCACAGATGTGTAGTGGTGACTTTTTACACAAAACTAACTCGCGTCTGCTAATATAAAATAGCATAATCTCACCCCTGGCATGAAAAGGAAAAATATATTACAAGCGAATTCACTCCCACATTTAGTTACTTAGAATTGTGCATTCGAATAATAGTGGGTTCGGACCCCAATGTTGCCAGCCCTGAAGATATTTCTCCCTGGTTTCCCATTTTCACGTCGGGCAAATGCTGGGGTGTACCTTAATTAAGGCTACGGGTGCATCCTTCCAACTCCCTAGTCCTTTCCTCTCCCATCTTAATTGTAATCTACCATTGAAAATAAAGTGTGTGTCTGTGTGTGTGCGTGTGTGTGTGTGTGTAAATGAAAACGTGTCGACGCCGTTGGCATCAGTGTATGTTTAGAAACTATTAAGGGATATGGATCGACAACAAATGAGAAATGAGCTGGGAGAGAAAAACGCAGCTGTAAATGCGAAATATGTTCGCCGAACGTTAAGCCTGATGCGCTACACACTATCTATTTCTGACTACTACGTGAAGCTATTTCAGCCTATTACAAACATGGTAGCTTACTACGAATGCCGCAGCATCTAATTAACTATTTGGTATCAGTGTTTCTCTCAACGTATGCTGCTCACGCCGTAGATTTTTCTTGGGAAGAACTGCCTTTCTATACAAAGGCTTTACTCGAGGTAGCCGCATACCGACGTTGTACACTACACTACAATCACCGTGGAGATAGTGGAGATGATTTTGACGGTCCGAATCCAATGATTAAAGAATGTGAACCCTGTAAGAAGGAATTTAGAAATATATTTTGAACCAACAAATAAATTAAACAAACATTATTAGACTACCGGGCGAGTTGGCCGTGCGGTTAGGGGCACGCAGCTCTCAGCTCGCATCCGGGAGAGAGAAGGTTCGAAACCCACTGTCAGCAGCCCTGAAGATGGTTTTCCGTGGTATCCCATTTTCAGACCAGGCAAATGTTGGGACTGTACCTTAATTAAAGCCAAGACCGCTTCCTTCCAATTCCTAGGCCTTTCCTGTCTCATCGTCGTCATAAGACCTGTGTGCGACGTAAAGCAAATTGCAAAAAAACATTATTTGACTAGCTTGAATAATGATCCTTTCTACCTTACATGCATTCACTTCCTCTCACTTTTTTCTGTCGTTTTTCGTTGATTACTAGGCGAGTTAGCCGTGCGGTTAAGTCCTCGCAGCTGTGATTTTGCGTCTGGGAGATAGTGAGGTTCGAACCATACTATCGCCATCCCTGAAGATAGGGCTTTTTTGTTTTTTCCTATTTTTTACACCAGAAAAATTCTGAGGTTGTACCTTACTTAAGGCCATGGTCGCTTCCTTCCCACTCCAACTCCTTTACTATTCTATCGGCGCCATCTGCGTCGGTGTGAGGTAAGAAAAATTGTAAAAAATTCGTTGGCTATGAAATTTTCCAACATGAAGATTTACGGCTGGATGCCCTTCCTGATGCCAACATGAACAATTTGAGAGCTAACCAAGATGAAATAAAAATTTATAAATGATATTAGGTACGTAGGTAGAAAAATTATGTAAATAAGAATTGTAAGAACTGACCCCTTATTTACAGACAATAGAGGTGGTAGCACGGTTAGCAACACATTACAAGAAAAGACACAAATCACTCATAATAATGAAATGACACATCATACTCAGTAAATAAGACATTTAGTAAGCAAGACTACTTTATATACACACATGACTGGCTAAAACAGGACTACAATCCATACACTTGAAAATAACAAAAATGTAACAAAAAATTCGTTGGTAAGACACGAAAACGCACACATAGCATGTTACAAGAAAACCACCAATAACTGAAATTGAATGCCGTAATGTTCTCAGCAAATAAGAAATTCAGCAACCTAGACTAGTTTAAAAGGGGCACATGACCCACTAACCTAACACTACAGCCAGTACACTTGAAAATGACAAAATTAAGCGTACATTAGTTGGTAAATCACATCAATGTACAATATATTACAAGAAAAACACAAATTACAAAGGACAATGAAACAACATTCGCAACAAATACACATTCACCAGCCTAGTCCTAGTCGAAATATACAATTAAATGTGTATTTATAAGGAAATAATAATTATTGATAAAAACATCTGATAACACAGCAATGCAATTTTTAATAATCGTTTTCAACTTTACACTGCACTGACACTCATCATTGAGGTTATATATACTACTGGGGCCGATGACCTGCGAAGTTAGGCCGATTGAAACAACAAGCATCATCATCATCACATATACTACTCTTAATTAACTGAAATCCTAACACTACCAGTGCCTCTCTTTGATTTTGTAACTTAAGATATTCTGGTTAGTAGCTGTCACTAATTAATACCGAGAAAAGTCTGAACACGTTACAACACAAGGACATGACCATCAATGATGGACACTTCAAACCACTTCTCTTCACTAGATGAAAGTACATTATAATTTCCTTGTCAGTATCCACAAACAATTCATTTTCTGTCCGCAACATTTCAACGCAGAAATCACACTTTTATATCATATTTCAGTAATTTGTAAACTGGTGTAGCTAGCAATGCAGAACAAAATCCAGAGTGTTTGAAGGGGAAATGTGATGCGAAGTACACTGACTAGCAAATGTCATGGGATAGCAGAGCACTGATGCGCAGGTGTGTTGTCTGCGCACCACACGCCCCCTGTGCCGGCGACAGTTGTATATGAGACCTTGTGAACAGTGGCTGTCCGTGTGACAGGTGTAACATGGAATGTCGTCCTGAGCTCAATCAATCAATCAATCAATCAATACTGATCTGCATTTAGGGCAGTCGCCCAGGTGGCAGATTCCCTATCTGTTGCTTTCCTAGCCTTTTCCGAAATGATTTCAAAGAAATTGGAAATTTATTGAACATCTCCCTTGGTAAGTTATTCCAATCCCTAACTCCCCTTCATATAAATGAATATTTGCCCCAGTTTGTCCTCTTGAATTCCAACTTTATCTTCATATTGTGATCTTTCCTACTTTCATAAACGCCATTCAAACCTATTCGTCTACTAATGTCATTCCACGCCATCTCTCCGCTGACAGCTCGGAACATACCACTTAGTCGAGCAGCTCTTCTTCTTTCTCTCAATTCTTCCTAACCCAAACATTGCAACATTTTTGTAACGCTACTCTTTTGTCGGAAATCACCCAGAACAAATCGAGCTGCTTTTCTTTGGATTTTTTCCAGTTCTTGAATCAGGTAATCCTGGTGAGGGTCCCATTCACTGGAACCATACTCTAGTTGGGGTCTGACCAGAGACTTATATGCACTCTCCTTTACATCCTTACTACAACCCCTAAACACCCTCATAACCATGTGCAGTACCCTTTATTTACAATCCCATTTATGTGATTACCCCAGTGAAGATCTTTCCTTATATTAACACCTAGATACTTACAATGATCCCCAAAAGGAACTTTCACCCCATCAACGCAGTAATTAAAACTGAGAGGACTTTTCCTGTTTGTGAAACTCACAACCTGACTTTTAGCCCCGTTTATCAACATACCATTGCCTGCTGTCCATCTCACAACATTTTCGAGGTCACGTTGCAGTTGCTCACAATCTTGTAACTTATTTATCACTCTATAGAGAATAACATCATCCGCAAAAAGCCTTACCTCCGATTCCACTCCTTTACTCATATCATTTATATATATAAGAAAACATAAAGGTCCGATAACACTGCCCTGAGGAACTCCCCTCTCAACTATTACAGGGTCATACAAAGCTTCACCTACTCTAACTCTCTGAGATCTATTTTCTAGAAATATAGCAACCCATTCAGTCACTCTTTTGTCTAGTCCAATTGCACACATTTTTGCCAGTAGTCTCCCATGAT
This sequence comes from Anabrus simplex, assembly GCF_040414725.1. Lineage (NCBI taxonomy): Eukaryota > Metazoa > Arthropoda > Insecta > Orthoptera > Tettigoniidae > Anabrus > Anabrus simplex. The sequence continues at coordinate 1,073,021,935 of NC_090265.1, read as the reverse complement.
CCACCCTATCAAATGCTTTAGACATGTCAATCGCGATACAGTCCATTTGACCTCCAGAATCCAAGATATCTGCTATATCTTGCTGGAATCCTACAAGTTGAGCTTCAGTGGAATAACCTTTCCTAAAACCGAATTGCCTTCTATCGAATCAGTTATTAATTTCACAAACATGTCTAATATAATCAGAAAGAATGCCTTCCCAAAGCTTACATACAATGCATGTCAAACTTACTGGCCTGTAATTTTCAGCTTTATGTCTATCACCCTTTCCTTTATACACAGGGGCTACAACAGCAACTCTCCATTCATCTGGTATAGCTCCTTCGACCAAACAATAATCAAATAAGTACTTCAGATATGGTACTATATTCCAACCCGTTGTCTTTAGTATATCCCCAGAAATCTGATCAATTCCAGTCGCTTTTCTAGTTTTCAACTTTTGTATCTTATTGTAAATGTCATTGTTATCATATGTAAATTTTATTACTTCTTTGGCCTTAGTCTCTTCCTCTATCTCGACATTATCCTTGTAACCAACAATCTTTACATACTGCTGACTGAATACTTCTGCCTTTTGAAGATCCTCACATACACACTCCACTTGTTCATTAATTATTCCTGGAATGTCCTTCTTGGAACCTGTTTCTGCCTTAAAATAAATATACATAGCCTTCCATTCATCACTAAAATTTTTATGACTGCCAATTATGCTTGCCATCATGTTATCCTTAGCTGCCTTCTTTGCTACATTCAATTTTCTAGTAAGTTCCTTCAATTTCTCCTTACTTCCACAGCCATTTTTAACTCTATTTCTTTCCAGTCTGCACCTCCTTCTTAGTCTCCCTATTTCTCTATTATAATAAGGTGGGCCTTTACCGTTCCTTACCACCCTTAAAGGTACAAACCTGTTTTCGCATTCCTCAACAATTTCTTTAAACCAATCCCAGAGTCTGTTTACATTTTTATTTACCGTTTTCCACCGATCATAGTTACTTTTTAGAAACTGCCTCATACCTGCTTTATCAGCCATATGGTACTGCCTAACAGTCCTACTTTTAAGACCTTCCTTTCTATCGCATTTGTTTTTAACTACCACAAAAACAGCTTCATGATCACTAATACCATCTATTACTTCAGTTTCCCTATAGAGCTCATCTGGTTTTATCAGCACGACATCCAGGATATTTTTCCCTCTGGTTGGTTCCATCACTTTCTGAATCAGCTGTCCTTCCCATATTAACTTATTTGCCATTTGTTGGTCATGCTTCCTGTCGTTCGCATTTCCTTCCCAATTGACATCTGGCAAATTCAGATCTCCCGCTACAATCACATTTCTTTCCATGTCGTTTCCCACATAGCTGACTATCCTATCAAATAATTCCGAATCCGCATCAGTGCTACCCTTTCCCGATCTGTACACTCCAAATATATCAAGTTGCCTATTATCTTTAGAAATGAGCCTTACACCTAGAATTTCATGTGTCTCATCTTTAACTTTTTCGTAGCTTACAAATTCTTCTTTCACCAGAATGAAAACTTCCCCTCCCACCATTCCTATCCTATCTCTACGATACACACTCCAGTGCCGTGAGAAAATTTCTGCATCCATTACATCATTTCTCAGCCATGATTCAACTCCTATTACAATACCTGGTAAATATATATCTATTAAATTACTTAATTCTGCTCCTTTCTTTACAATACTTCTACAGTTCAACACTAACAATTTTATGTCATCCCTACTTGATTTCCAGTTCCCTGTTCCCTTATCACCGCTCCCTAGGCCATCCCGTTTCCTTGAATGTACCTCCCTATTACCCTTCCAAACAATTTTCCTAACTTATACGTACAACTGCGGTTTAAATGAAGGCCATCCGAGCGCAGATCCCTATCTCCTACCCACCCATTAGGATCTAGAAATTTCACTCCCAGTTTCCCACATACCCACTCCATAGTCTCATTTAAATCCCCAATCACCCTCCAGTCAGTATCCCTCCTACACAGTATTCCACTAATAACAATCTCCGCTTTCTTAAACTGCACCCGTGCTGCATTTACCAGATCCTACATATCTCCAACTATGTTGGTACTTATATCAGCTTGCCTTACGTTGTTGGTACCAACGTGAAACATTACCACCTTCTCCTTCCCCTCCTCCCTCTCTTCTACTTTCCTCAAAATCTGCCTCAACCTAATTCCTGGATAACATTCACCCTGGTTCCCTTTCCTACACACACTTTCCCCACGTGTCTAACGATGGAATCCCCCATGAGCAGAGCCTCAACCCTACCCACCTCATTTGATCCCCTCCCCTCCTGGTCAGCCCTATCTTTCCTGAATGCTGCAGAAGCTACTTCCTCCTCCCTTTTCTCCTTCCCATGACCCTGTTCCACCTGTCTTTTCCTATCCTCTACTCTACATTTCCCTTTCCTACCTTTTCCCTTCCTCCTACTTCCATGCATCTCAGCAACAGTTCCGTGTCTCTCATCATCCCTCTGTTGTTCTACCTGGAGTGACTCGTACCGATTTCGCACAGACACCTGTCCTGAATTCTGATCCTGAATAGAGCCCTTGGCCTGCAATCTCCTTCCCCTTAGAACATTAGACCACCTGTCTTCTACAACTCCTCCCTTTCCTTCCCCTCCCTCTAGTACACCTACTGTATGGGAGCTGACACCGTTCGAACGAGGTATGGTGGTCAGTGCCCGACGGATGGAAAGTGCGATTTCAGAAGTGGTGCGGGAATTCGCCTTCACACGATCAACCGTGTCCAGGGTGTATCGTGAATGGTTGAATGCGGGTGTCACCGTTCACAACAGACGAACAACCTGCCGTCCAGCCACTCTCGATGACCGGGACCGGCGACATCTGAGACGATTGTCAATTGTGTCAGACGGGCAACCGTGCAACAAATCATGGCTCACTTTAACACAGGCCGGGCTAGACACGTCTCCCAGTGGAAAATCCGTAGGAACATGGGTTCTATGGGGTATGGAAGCCGGCGCCGCACACGGGTGCCACTGTTAACCCAATGTCATCGGGCACAACGACGCGCATTTGTCGCCAGTCACCAGGGATGGACACTGGAACAATGGCGTAACGTGATATGATCGGACGAATCAGGATTTTAACTGCACCATGCCGATGGGAGGCCCCGTGTATGGCGCAGACCACATGAATCGATGGATCCCGCCTGCCTCGAAGGTGTGGTCGAGGGCGCTGGTGTCTTTGTTATGGCCTGGGGCTCATTTTTCTGGTATGGAATTGGCCCCCTAGTTGTTCCGGGAGCCGGGTTGAGTGGCTCAGACGGTTAAGGCGCTGGCCTTCTAACCCCAACTTGGCAGTTTCGATCCTGGCTCAGTCCGGTGGTATTTGACGGTGCTCAAATACGACAGCCCCGTGTCGGTAGATTTACTGGTACGTAAAAGAACTCCTGCGGGACTAAATTCCGGCACCTCGGCGTCTCCGAAGACCTTAAAAACTAATTAGTGGGACGTAAAGCAAATAACATTATTATTATTATTATTATTATTATTATTATTATTATTATTATTATTATTATTATTATTATTATTATTAGTTGTTCTGGACGAGACTTTGAATGGTACGCGGTATGTTGTGCTGCTTGGAGACCATCTCCACCCATTTTTAGCCTTCCTGCGCCCAGACGGTTCTGCGGTGTTTCAAGATGGTAACACTCCACCACATCGCTCCCACGTCGCCCAGGTATGGTTTCAAGAACATGCAGCGGAGGTCCAACGACTGCCATGGCCACACAGGAGCCCCGATATGAACCCTATGGTGCATATCTGGGATGTTCTGGAACGCAGGCTCTGTGCCATGGATCCTGCACCCACGAACAGACCAGCATTGGCGGCCGCTCTGCAAACGATTTGGTGTCAGCTGCGTCCAGAGGACTACCAGAAACTTGTCGACTCACTTTCACGGCGTCTCACTGCAGTTCGCAGGGCCAGAGGAGGCTCCACACGCTATTAGTTGACTATCCCATGACATTTGCTAAGTCAGTGTACTCAGTGGCGAAGCGTCAACTCAGTAAGGGGGTAGACATATATTTTGTATTTAAACTATGTTAATCATATTATAGGCCTATGTGGAATTTTTTTTTCGACGCATACAGGTCTGTATTCAATATTGTATTAATGTCCCTGAAACTGAGAAAAACCCTATAACAACCTATAACCCTATGTGGACTCGTTTTATTTTTAAACATAGACTAAACAGACAGCGTGAGTTGTCAAATAACAACATACTTTAGAATAAACATATTTCCTTGTTATGTAGATTTAATAAAGAAATAAGAAATAAATAGGTTTTCGTACACGCCACCTTAAAGAATATTCTCGTAAATGAGTTCAATCCGCCTGTCCTTCATTTCAGCAAATACTGTATCTTAATTATTCTCGTCTTGAAGTCAGGCATCTTGCTAACTTGCCACAGCGGTTCCTTTTCTATAGCTGGAGTGTCCAAGTTAGGCAGTCGCTGGTTGGTCATCGAATTCCTTAAATAGGATTTAATTCGTTTGAAATCACTCATAGCGCGTTCACTTGTAACTTACGTTAACAGAATATACAGCATCAAGTTAAGCAATTTTTTTGTTTCCGTATGCAAACTTTGGAGTTCATTATTCAGATTGTAAGCCAATAGATGTTGGGGTTATAATGCCGTAACTACGAGTAATATTTGTGGGCAAGAAAATGTATGCACTTCAAGGGTTTTGAAGCTGTCGTTCATTTATTAGGTGTAAGTTTGTTATACTTCGTATTTGAATATTATTATTTTGTTTTAGACGTGTCTTACAATAAATTAAATTCAATTAATTACATTAAAAACATGTTTGAGAAGGTACCCAATAGGAGCACCTTTATAACTGAGATCCAAATACTAGTCAATGAGAGCAAGAAGAGATGCTGGTAAGTCTGTCTACTGGGCGAAAACATCTCCCTATAGTAAAGTCATAGTTTCATAGTCAGCACCTACAGATAGCGATCGAATTGCTCTATTTTAAAGCTTTGAATATCAAAGGGAATATAAACAGAATGAACAGCGTTTTCTCTCACCTACGTGCTTCGTGCAACCAATGCGAGCCCTAGCATTGCCCAAGTGAGACGAAAATGAGTAAAGAGAGGAATACAATAATGTAATGAATTTGGAAATAATTAATGTTCTAAAAATAATTGAATTTACTAGTCAATATTTCGTTCACAAAATGTTAAGGGTACACGATGTCTACCCTGTCTCTCTTGATGCTTCGCCCCTTAGTGTACTACTTCCAATGCAGGCTCTAACGTATCGAAATTATCAATAATTCCATCACCTCTATTGTTATAATCATTACGAGCATATACTTTCAAAGAAAATTCACCAAGTTTCGCGGAGCTCACATTCAATACACTATATAATAAATCTAAAATCACTCTTTGAGCTGTCTTTCTGACTCAAGAATGTGTTCCACAGAAGCATTATAAATGTAACCACTCATTCTCCTGTACACATCAAATCTTCCCTCTAAACTATCTGCCTGCAATTTCGCAGTAAGCACAAAAGACCAGAGAACTTATTGAAAATATATTTACACAGGTCTATCACTGTGGTAAGTGTGAGTGTCAATCTTCCTTCTGTTTATGACATATGTCATAAATCTATGTATGTTTTTAAACATGTAAGGAATGACAGTTTCATGTCATCAGGACCAGTAATTGGACTAGCATCTTCATTTCTGGTATATATAACTTTCATGGGATGCTGTAGATTACAAACTGACCACCACTTTTGAATAAATTTAGAAACTGGATTGTGCCATAAGAAACATCCACACCTTGACTTACTAATTACAAGCCAGCAACATTCGTACGATAAAAGTCTTCACTTCTAATGATACATTCTCTCTCTATTGTTGTTGGGCAGAGAGCCTTCCTAGATAAATTTGGAGCCACTTTTTAGCAACAATCTCTTCTCTAAATGAAACAACTCTTAAAGGTCTGAAAATATGGCCTTAGTAGTTGTAAATATACAGACTGACTCTGTACCAACGTCAACGTTGACCACTTTTTCAAACTGCAAATATCTTATGTTACGACCGCTCTACTACATCTTACCTTCTGCCTTCTGTCGCATTCTACCGTCCATCTGCTTGCTCGCCCAGCTGTTCACTGACTGGCCTGTTCTTCGGCACTGTTGCTGCTCCCTCGTTGTGACGTCACACCTACGTATTTTTCATCGAGTAACTTCTCGAATCTCTTCACCACGTATATAAGCAAGCTATTCCTTAGTTTCCCCGGTCAGACATTGAGTTGGAAAACAACACGAGTGGAGAGAGCGGAACTATTCGCTAGCGGCTGGCCCGGTGCAACGTTTTACCTACTTTTAATTTGTGAATAGCTGCATTGTTTATCAACAGACTGGGTGAGCAAAATGTTACAACATTTTATATCTTATATCAAGATTTGAACTTTGAATGTTAAATTATTTGGTGGCTTCATGGTCTCCATTCTAACTGAGTCCTTCAGACTGATACCTTTATCTATCTCATACACCAAAATAAACTGTGCTTGGACAAGTGATAGAAGTGTTGCCACATCCTGGACTTTTTCTACAGGACCGAGTGGTCGCTTACATTGCCAACGTGATAGCGTTTAAGCAGCCTGGTAGTATTCCCCCCCCTCTCCTTTCCCTCTTTTCTTCCCTCCTCACTCAGTTTTCTTTTTCTTTTCCGGTACTGAGTGGTAAAAATTTTGCCTCCCGACGTGCTTTAATTCTCTTGCCCTATTTTGGGTTTCAAATGAAGATTGTAAGGGTGGCCTTAAATCATTATTTTCAGATATACTAATGTACCCCCCTTTTAATTCTTAACCAATGTCTTTTTTTAAAAAAAAGTAGTAGTAAATTTAAATAGGTGCTAATTCTGGTTTTTTTCTCTGTCGAACTCTGGTCTTGGGCTTTTCTTGAAAATCATAATCGTTATTCCCAAGAATTCTTAACTATTATTCATATTGATTGTATTTTGGTTGTCAAACGGGCTGAGTCCTTGCTAAATGTTTGTAATTCCCATTCTTTGTTTGTTATACACTGCTTATTCTAGTCATTTGAAGTTTAAATACAATTTGTTTTAAATCAATTCACTTTTCTTACATTTGGTTCGTTGTACGTTCTCTCTCACTCTTTACCTTTTCCTTCTTTTTTTTTTTTTTTTTTTTTTTTTTTTTTTTTTTTTTTTTTTTTTTTGAACATTGTACTTACCACGGACAGCCCTCTCGGTTAGCCCGCCGTGGCGTCCACTGGCTCTGCTGATTGATGAATAATAAGTCTGATATACTACGTTTGACCCAACGAGGCATCTAGCGCATGCCTTTCCGTGGTCCGATAAGTCACCACCAGTGAAATAACATTTGCTTGCTTCTAGCGTTATGGTGTCCTAATGATTACCGTTTGACGATCTTTGATGTTGTGGGTCGACCATCCTATCATTATCTATGCCAAGATTTTCGTCCTTTTAGCCATTTGTATGAACATAATATTTATTAGCACCCCACATTGACAAATACGCCACACTTATCAACGTTTGGACTAATAAGAGAATGTTACAGTCCATACCAGTAGTTCTGGAGAGTATCCTATTTGATTAGTTATGGAGAACTCTAACTGTTCCAGAACAAATTTCATTTTACTACTTCTCTCTACATTAAACTCACAGTCTAACTCAAGTGCATTTCTTTAACAGTTTCATCAAAAGAGAAAGTTTAGCAGTGAGACCAATATTATGAAAAGAATAACTTGTGAGATGACTTACTAAAGTGTCAAACTTAGTCGATTTCATTTCTTCACAAGCATCGCATTCCAATATATACCTAAAATGCCCTGTAGGCAATCACAAATTTTTGTCAAGCACTTGAACTGCAAATGACCTTGAACCTTTAAAACTCACTGATGGAACGTTAATAAATTACTCATCATCCATCCATCTTCACAAACAACACCATCTTTCTTCATTATTACATTGAATGGTTTAACGAATTTCTTCTGAACTTCAAAGATGAATGAAGTAAAAACTGTAATTTTTGTCATTTTCAAACCTCTTACTGAAACAACCTCTGAATACTGAAAACATCACAAATACATTAAAAAGATCTAGATAACCAATAAAAGGACCGATAAAAGGACACTGCAACACTGTTTAATAAACGAAAATTTTCGGCGGATAATTAAATCTCGAATTCCAGTAGCAAGATAACCTGAATGTATAATGCGTTAGGAACTTAGGAACTTTGTGAGTCTATGCCTGCCATCTAGCGGAAAATTATTGTCGCAGCCTATTCGAAGAACCCATACACAGAGTAGGCAGTATAGGATGATCGAGATGGGGTGATTGACATATAAGACGAAGAAGAGAAGCAGAACTGTTCGCGTTGGTTACCGGTGGTGAGTAGACGTGTGTTTCTAGGCGCTAGCGTTTTATTGTTTATGGTGTGAAAATCGTTTTCGGATTTGGTTTTGTGTTTACTTCATTCTCTCTCTTAATTGAGGGTGTTGGGAGAGTTAGTAATTGTTGTATGTGTTGAGTTTGTACCTCACTCCTGGCCTCATGCCGGAGTCAAGTAGGGGAGATAGTATGGAGGAGGAGCCTGTTGTAGTTGACAGTCGAGAAATACCTACGGAGGACACTATTGTGAATGATAAAATCCTACCGAAACCGAATTCTGCTCTCCCTACTAATACCGGCTCCTCTGATCTAAAATCTGAAGTGCAGACATACGATGCCAGTCATACTGGTATATATATATTTTTTTGTGGAAGCTGTTGACGACAGCAGAAAATTGGGTAATATCCATCCAATGACTCTTGAAAAAAAATTATGACCGGAAATTTGAGGATGTTTCCGTAATCTCTCGTAGAGGTAGACACCGAATACAAATGGAATTTCAGACCCGAACCCATGCTAATCAATTCCTAACAAATCCTATTTTAAAGAAAAAGCATCTAAAAGCTTTTATTCCCTCTGCGTCTCTCTATAAGGTTGGAGTGATCCGACGGGTAGATAGGGATTTGACCGAAAATGAAATATGCAATATCGCTGACACGACAGTCTAGCTCGAGCAGCCGAGGAGCGAGGTCGCGTGGTGCAGTGCGTGCCGCGAACATGGTCGGTATTGAGCAGTACCGGGCCGCGATTGGGAAATGGCAGGCGAAGCAGAAGAAGGAGACCAAAAATGGACGGGTGTTAAGAAAAGAAGGAGTAAAAATGAGTGAAGCGGTGCTGGTAGTGACAGTGATAGCGGTGCTACTGGTTATTGGGGGGGGGGAATTAAACCCAGACCCAAATACCAGCGGAAAATTTAACGTGGAGGAATTGGCAGCACTCAAGGTGGTAGTGAGTGAGGTAATACAAGAAAAGTATCAATGGGATAAGGTGCAGAAAATAAAGGATATGATGGAGGAGCAGAGAAAGGAGTTAGGGAACATGTAGAAATGGCTAGAAACGGAGACGGAAGAATCGAGCAGGAGAGTGGACAATAATGAGAAGGAAATCGAGTTATTAAGAGGAAAAGTGAAACATCTGGAAGAGGAGGTGATGAAGATGAAGAGAGAAGCGGAGGGGTACAGGCAGGAGAGATTGAAGAAAGCCATATTTATATGTGGTGTGAAGGAAGGTGAGAGGGAGGGCAAGATGGACCTGATATCCAAGGTGGTAGAAGTCATACGGGATAGGATGAAGATAAAATTTAGTGAAATAGACATAGACGATGTAGAGAGAGTTGGAAAAACTAAAGGACGGAGGCCAATTAGGTTAAAAATTTTCTCTACCCTAATGGCAGAAATTGTGTTAGGTAACAGTAATAATTTACAGGGACAGAAAGTAGGGGTGAAAAGAGACATGGGAAAGGAAGGAAGTGAAAATATGAAAATCTTGAGCAGACACCTATGGAGAGCGAGAAATCAGGGGCTAAAGGCACGAATAAGAGGTCAGAGGTTGGTGGTGACAAACGGACGATGGGTTAGGGAGCACTCAGTGACGAAGCTAAAGGAGATGGACGAATGCGTTATTTCCGAGGGAGGAGAGATGACAAGGCAAGATGGAAGGAAGAAAGAAGTAACAAAGAACAGGGGAGACGTGGAAGGAAAGGAGATCATCTCAGAAGAGAACGAACGGTGTAGTGTGGATACAGAAGATCACCATAGTGAAGGGGTGAGTGAGGGTGAGTAGCAAGAAACTGTGAGAGCAGAGTGATCAAGAAAGGACACGAGATGACTGATCGACAGGAAGGTAAAGCAATTATGAGTAAAGGAAGAAGTAGGAGTTTAAAAGCCCTCTGGGGAAAAGTACGTAAAGGGATGGAGGATACGGAGGACATGGAACGGTATAGGTTGGTTAAAAAAGAGGAACGGAGACAAGGGATGATAGGTCGATAACTACAAGGTGAAAGAATAGAGGGGGAGACTTAGAAGGGAGGGAGGGAAAGTTATAACTCTATTGGAAAATAGGATGTGTGAATATTGAGGGACTAATGAACAAATTTGGAAATAAGAAAGTTCGGGAAGTAATAGAAAGTTTCGATGTTGTGGCACTCTTTGAGACGTGGCTGGAAACAGGGAGAGAGATCTCATGGAAGGGGTTTGTAATAAAATATAAATATAGAAGAAAGGAGAGGAATAAGGGACGCGAACCAGGAAGGATGATAGTATTAAATAGGGAAGAAATTAGTGAAATGGTAGAGGATATAGAGACAGATATGAAAGAAACTATATGGTTGAGATTGAATATGGGAGGGGTGGAATGAAGGAGAAAGAAAATAAATCTGGCGTTCGTTTATTGCCATCCTAGTAGTTCAGCATATGCAAATAAGTATTTTTTGAAGAGTTATTGGTGGATATTAGTAGGATAAGAGGAAAGTTTGCAGGAGAAGAGGATATGTTGTTATTCGGAGTTTGGAACGCGAGAATAGGGTAACAGAGCCCAGTATATAGTAGGGAGGATGGAATGTGTATGTCGAAGAGTAGAAGGAGTAAGGATAAAATTATAAACAGTTATGGGGAGAAGCTCCTAGAGATGTGCGCTGCGGGGAATTTGTATATTCTGAATGGATGGATGGATTTCCATGGTGTGATTCATTTCCCAGTGTGGGTTATGTTGAAAGGGGGGAAGAGAAGTGTATAAGGAAGGAAGCTGAGACGGAGGATAAACAAGGGAGTGGATATAATATGTATAAATGGTCAGATAAAGTGGGACGGGATTGTAATAGGGTAGCAAAAGAGGAAGAACAACTTCTGAAATATGGGCGGGAAGATGCGATAGAGGAGAATAATATTGATAAAGCCTTGGAAATGCTGCTACATCCAATAAAGATGATAGCGCAGAAGGCAAAATGTAGAAAGAGAAATAACAAAGAGGGTGAAGAATGGTTTAATAGAGAGTGTGAAGGAGTGCGGAGGAGGGTGCTGGGTGCGTTAGGAGAATACAGAAAGAAAGGTGGGAGCCAAGAAAGGGAGATTTTCTGCATTTTGAGGAAGGAGTATAAAAAGAAATTTTGTGAGGTAAAAAAGGCGTGGTTAGAGGAACAAATGAAGCTATAAATAAGGATTGTAAGTCTAACAAGATTGAGAAAGTACGGGAAAAGATTAATAGAATAATTAAGGGCGGAAGGATTATAGAGAGAACGAGCATTGAGGAAGTTCAATGGGTGAGGTACTTTGGTGAATTACTAGGGGAGAATGGGGAAGAAAGATGGAGAGGGACGGTGGAAGAAGTAATTTGGAGGAATAGGAGAGTGGCAATTTATGAACTGGACAAGGAAATTACAAGGGAAGAAATCTTGAGTGTGATAAGCAGAGTTAGGGGAAAGTCGGCCGGGGGATCTAATGGGATAAATAATAAGTTTTGGAAAGAAAATAGCAAAAATGAGACAATGATAGAGGGAATAGTTAAACTATTCAATAAGATCTATGAGGGAGGTAAGTACCAGAAGGAATGGGAAATAGGAATTGTATGTCCAATGTATAAGGGTAAGGGTAGTAGGAACAGTTTGAACAATTATAGAGGAATATCTCTGTTAGATTCCTTAAGTAAAATATACACTGGGGTGTTGGCGAACAGGTTAAGCGAGTTGGCTGAAGAAAATGAAATAATGACATATTTCCAAGAGGGATTTAGGAAAAAGAAAAGAACAGTGGATAATATAATGATAGTAAAGACTGTTTTAGAAAAGTATGAGAGCCTGGCTAGAAGTACAGTTTATGTGGCAGCAATAGATTTTGAAAAAGCGTTTCATAAGGTGAATAGAGAGGCTCTTTTAGAGAAATTCGGCAGGCTGGGGGTTTCGGAAAAGATGGTGAGGGCAGTGGAGTGAATATATAGGGTCGTCAGGTTTTGTGTAAAATTGGGAGAAGAGAGACTGAGTAGAACCTTAGAGCCCAAGGTGGGTTTAAAGCAAGGGTGCAAGTTATCGCCAATATTGTTTATTTTATTTATTAACGATATTTTGGAGGGGCTCGGGGCAAGCAATTGGGCCGTGCCGGTAATTAATGGCCTGGAGGTACCGGGCCTGATATTTGCTGATGACGTGATATTTATGACTCCAGGAGGGATGCAGAGAGCGTTAAATGCAGTGTCGCTGTTAGCGAGGAAATGGGGATTCAGGGTTAATGGGAATAAAACTAAAATATTAGTAGCACAGGTAAACAAAGGAAGAAAGATAGAAGGGAAATGGGTCCTGCAGGGAGAAAGGTTGCAACAAGTAATGAAGTTGGAATATTTAGGAGTTATTATTAACAGTAAAGGAACCTGGAACGATCAGATTAGTAGAGTGAAAAACAGAGGATTAACAGCACTTGCCCCAGTCAGAAACTTGATAGCTAAATACCCGGGTATTAGTTATAAATCCTTGAGACTAGTGTTAAGATCGGTGATTTTCGGGAGGGTATTGTATGGCGCAGAAGTTTGGGGATTGGATGAGAAAAGAGGGGAATTAAGACGTATTATTAGTAGTTTTGGTAAGATATTAATGGGTCTGCCGGGGTGCACAGCAGATGCAGGGGCGGAATTAATGTGTGGGGAGGATTTGGAGTCGGAGGGTGTGAAAAGAATAGTTAGATACTGGATGATTTTAAAAAGACAGGAAGGTTTTACAGGAAGCGTATGAACAGCAACGTAAGAGCATGTATAAGGGCGGATGGCTAGAAAAAATTCAGGGTTATATGGAGATGATAGGATTAGGGCATCTATGGGGGGAGATTTGGACGAAGACAGAAGTTAGAGGGACGAGGATACTTGTGAGGAGGATTAGAGACATTCATAGGCAGAAATTATTGGGGGAAGGTAGACTGAGAAATTCGCTGACTGTTTTTATTAAAATAAAGGAGGTAGCAGGGATAAATATTAGATACGTTGATAGGTCAAAAAGGTATGGGATGGTGTGGTGGTTTATGGGATTGCATAGGAATAAAGGATGGTTACAAGGGAGGGACAGGACAATGTGTATACTTTGCGGGGCAGTGAATGACGATTTTCAGTTATTAAGTGACTGTGTAGAAACGAGTAAGAGATAGATTACTGAGTGCTGAGCATCGGAAACTATTGGGAGGAGGGGATGAGCAGTCTATTTTAAGATGGATTATAAAGCAGTGGGAAAGCGGGTGCGAGTTGAACACGTATTTATGTGCGGTAAAAAAGTCCTGCGAGAGCAGAATGAAAGAGGGAGAGTTAGGGGGTGGACAATTGAGTACGTGTTTGGAATAGTGATGTATGTCTATCGGAAGCGTGTTTAATAATCGGATGATATGCAATGGATGGAGATAGTATGATCAAATTAATGGGAAGGGGAGTATTGTGTTGAGTACATAGTTAAGTGTGTAGAGTTGGGTAAATAATATATGATTTCATAAAGGTAGGGAATTTTTGTTTGTGATATGGCTGGTTGGAACGTAATTGCTGACTGTCGTTGTTTTTGTATTGATCGGGAGTAGGTCAGGGAACAATGTATGTGACGCAAGTTGCTGAGCGCATAAGGACACGTTATGAGTTTGCTGGAACCATGAGTCGGTGACTGCTACAGCTAACTGTTATTATTTTAGTTATTTTTTAGGCCCATTATCATTATTATTAATATTATTGTTATTACTATTATTATTACTATAATTATTAACATTATTTTCAGTAGACTTATTGCTTTTTGAACATGTATTGGGGCTGGAAGCCTGTTTGTTCATAAATAAATACACACAATATCGCTGACACTGCCATACCTATAGTCGGAGCCCAGCGGATGAACAGACGCTCCATGCAGGACGGAAAGGTCACATGTATATCCACAGGCACCACTAAGTTAACATTTCGTAGCCAGACGCTACCTTCCTTCATTTCGATTTATAGGGTTCGAACCCCTGTTGAACCTTTTGTATTTCAACCTACTATTTGTCGTAAATGCCAACGCTATAGCCATACTAGGAAAAATTGCAGAGCTCAAAACCCTAGATGTGCCAATTGCACCCTCAACCACGAAACTCAAGAATGTACGGATTCTCGTAGGCAATATATAAACTGTTCTGGGGAACATTCAGTGGCGTCCCTTCACTGCCCCGAACATAAACGCCAACAAGAAATGAAGAGAAAGCAGGCCATGGAAGTCCCTACTTTAAACTCTGAGCCTTTTTTCACACCTGTAGAAAATCGATTCGGCCCACTCTTGTCCCACCAACAATTTCCTCTTCTCCAGCGAACTTCTCCAGTTCTTCACCCTCCGCCGTCCGGGAAAAGAATATTCACGGCGGTTGTTACGTCGCCTCCGCCTCAACATGATCATACACCAGGTTACGATGTACAGGGCCATCGTGCTATTCTACAAATGCCTTCCTCTTCCACGAGTGCAATACCTCCCATGTCTTCTGTCTCTGGGAATAACATACAGGTTCCTTCCTGGCGGGTTGATTCTAATGATGCTTCGTCCCAAGAACGAGTCCGGGACTCGACCCACAAAACCGCCACAATTACAATTATTTCGGATAAAATATCTGTCTATGATAGGGCAGCGGAAAACGATTCTAAATGGTCAAAAATGCTCCTAACTATGCAGGAGGAAGTACTGGCACTGTTCAATTCATTAGCACTCTCTCCCTCCCCGCATTATAATTCTACAGTGCAACGCACGTAGTGTCGTACATGAGAGAGACGAACTATTTTTCTGCTTGATTCATGTAATTTTGATTAGTGAAACTTGGTTGGCTCCAGCCAAACAATTTCACATACCAAACTATACTTGTATTCGCCATGACAACTGTGGTTACGATGGGGCTTGTATTTTTGTATCTAACAACTTGCATTTCTCTTCGACACCTTTATTTCTATCTATTGTCCACCAAAAATCCAAGGCACATATTCGAATTGGGCGAATTTTTTCTCGCAAATTCCGCAACACTTCATCCTCGGGGGCGAACTTAACGGGAACCATCAGAGTTGGGGATGCGAAGTCTCGTGTCCTAAAGCGATTAAAATAGCATAAATAGCGGCCTTATATCATTTAGGCATTTTTAATGACGGCTCACCTACTCGAGTGACGTCTCCTCTTGTAAATAAGAGTGTTGTCGATTTAACCATATGTACTAGCGATCTGGCACACAGAATCGAATGCGATGTAGTCAAGGACACTCATTCGAGTTATCATTTCCCCATTTTTATTGGGTTCGCTGACAGTCAACGAGCCGCTCTCCCCCCCCCCCCCCACTTAAATTTTTTTGCTAGTTGCTTTTACGTCGCACCGACACAGATTGGTCTTATGGCGACGATCACACTGAACCCTCAATGGTCACACTGGGGTCCCTCAGACCCTGGCGTTTATTGTTTTCGTAACGAATTGGATAGGACGGGAATTACGGCCTTGCCATTCTACGTAAATTAAGTTGGCACCGTTGTGGAGCCATGCCAAACCAGCAGCTTCATTGTTTAACTGCGTAGCGGTTAGTAGGTGGTTGAATAATGCGTGGGGTTGGTCGGACCCCAGTGTGACTTTTGTGGGTGAGTTCATATATTATGTGAGTTGGACATTTACTCGATTTATTCCTGTTTTGCTGTCTGTTTTCGTTACTAGAATGGAGCGAAATAATTAACGAGTATTGTTCATTTCAGGATTAGTAAATCTGAATATTGAAGATGGCGTCAGATGAAGATATCCGTAAGGAGCTTTTAGAAGATAACGATGAAAATGTGAGTGATTTTGGAACAGACTAATCTGATGCTGATGATGATTTTGTAGTTGCGCAATCGAGTTCGGAGAGTGAAATGAGTGTGGTAGAATATGAAGATGTACAAGCGAGAATAAGAAATCTTGAAGGGCAAGAATGGTTATTTGTGGAGAGCAGATGAACCAGATAGACAAGGAAGAGTTGTTGCAAGAAACATTGTCACTCATTTTCCTGGGAGCAGGGGACCTGCAAGATATGTAAAACCACCCTTACAAGCGTGGGAACTTTTAATAGACGATTACGTAATAAAGAATCTGGCTTCGGGACTGATTGAACCTTTCCTAAAAGAACGTCTGGATGTACCCACACTCAGTAGGTCTCTTCGGTTGTCAATCAGTGATATTTTGAAGATTAATCCCAAAACTCCACCACGTGATGAAGTAGTTCGTAAGCAGAGGTGCTCCTTCTGTCCACGGATAAAAGATCGGAAGACAAAACCCATGTGCTCGTCTTGCCGACGAGCGACATGCTACGAACATTGGGCAGTGTTGTGCATTGACTGTAGTGAATAAACGCTCAAGTTTGAACACCCCTGTAACATTATGTAATAACCTAACTAGGCACATTGTTACTTTTACTAGACCAGTGGTGATTGTTAGCAAAGTGCATACAAGTGAATTGTTTATTACTGAGGAAAACCGCAAAAAAATAGAATGTTTTCAGTATTCTTCATTAGATATAAGATTATTTCAGTGTTGTTATTTTTTATTGTAATATCGATTTCATATTATCAAACAATGACACAAATCGCTAAGGACATTCTTAATTAGTCTGTAAATCCATCCATGCATTCTGTTTTGCAATATGTTGTAAATTTTTTATTTAGAATTTATTAAAATATTGGGGTTCATCAGACCCCAATATGAACTTTGAGTTTCATTTAAGGAAATGTGACCAGCGGGGGTTAAAGTGAGTAGGCGTATGTTCCCCTTTAATATACTCCAGTTTCCACAGTTTTTGTCTCAAAAGTTACCTGCATTTGACGCTCAACAGATGCCCTATAATACCTTCACATCAATTCTCACTGAATATTTAGATCTATACCACCCGAAACAGCCACATTTTCGACCCAAAACTATTCATTATGCTCGCTGGTGGGATAGTGAGTGCGCGGCTTTAATAGCAAAGCGGAAGGCAGCGCTTCGCTCTTTTCGCCGTTTTGGAACGTTCCCAGCGTACTTACACTGTAAAGTACTGGGTGCCCAAACTAAAAATGCATTTAACGACAAACGCCGCCTGGCTTGGAAAACCTTCATTTCCTCTTTAAATAGACAGTCACCATCCAAACATACTTGGCGAGCAGTTGCCGGCTTATCTAACCGTCTTATTAGTACTCCATCTACTGTACACTTCAACATGGAGGCTTTTTTACGCTTCTTTCAACAACTTACTCCGGATTTTGTAGCCCCATATTATAGTTTCTCTCTTCCTCCTAGCTCCAATAAATTTTCTTCGCTCATCAGCCCAGTTGATATCAAAGAATTAAATCTGGCAATCAATTCATCCCATACTTGGACACCTGGACGGGGTGATATCTCGTATTCAGTTATAAAACAACTCCCCCCCTGGCTTGTCAGAAATTACTGCAGATATTCAATCATTGCCTCGAGTCGGCTCAAATCCCTTCCACCTGGAACGATTTTTATTTGGTCCCCCTGCTGAAACCAGAGAAAAACCCTGCACTTCCCGTCAGTTACAGGGGCATTTATCTGGGACAATGCCTTCGAAAAATTTTCCAAAATATTCTGCTTGAAGACTAAAATGGTCTCTACACTTTTATAATTTGATGCCCAAATATCGATTTGCCTTCCTACCGGGTCGCTCTATCACTGATGCCATTAACCTTTTGTTAACTGACATCAACCTCGCACGCTGTCGGAAGGAATCCTTACTGGCTATCTTTTTTGATTTACGTGGAATTTATGATAATGTTGACCTACAAGTGCTATTCCAAAATTTGCTCTATTATAACTTCCCGCCCCTTTTCGTTAATCCTCTCTTGAACATGCTGATGCAAGAAAACCCTTCAATTAAAACATTTTCCTAATATTCAGGCACGTATGACTTTTAAGGTCCTCCCTCAAGGAGACATCTTCAACCCAATTTTATTTAAACTTTATTTGATGTCCCTAGAGAAAATTAAAACCCGCAGAAAATACAGTAGAGACAATACGCGACACTCAGCGAGATATCGAGAGACAGCTATTAGAGCTCTCTCTAGCGGGTAGACCTGGGAACGTCTGATTCTGTCATAAGAGCACGTGTATTTGTGTGTTATGTTTTTGGTGTTATTTATGCGTTTTCAGTGAGTTGACATAATTAAATAGTAGCGTGTGTCATTTTTTGATATCTCCTATCAACATGAGGGGAAAGGTATGTGCGGTGTTTGGCTGCAGTAACTATGAAGTAGAGAAGAAAGCGCGGTCTTTCTTTCGCTTGCCTCGTGACAAGAAAATGTAAGTAATATTGTGTTTGCATATATATTATTCCAGTGACAAGAGATTTGTATAGTACTTTCTAATATTCTGACCTGCTCGACGCATATTTTAACTGACTTAAAATATAATACGCATATTTTATTGTATAGTGCAGCAGTTAATCTTCAATACCGATGCGTTGTTGTAGGTGTGATCTGTGGGTTTTGAAATGTCACAGAAGTGATTTGGGTAAGGTGTACAAGAAAGAAGGAACGTTACGCTTATATAAGTATTATAAGATCTGTTCAGATCATTTCCAGGCCAGCGACTTTAGAAATCCTCGACTATACAGCCAAGGGTATGTTACATTTTTACTCTAATTGTACGTAAATATTCCTCAAAGCATCACTATCGACAACATTTTCATACGTTTCTTTCTTTTATCCCTCTTCTCAGATTAAAGCCGGAATTTTATAGATTTTCTTTCTGTTAGTAGGCTTCATGTTAAGAGGAAAATTGTCCAGCTTTCAAATATTAATTCATTTCATCATGTGTGTAAGGAATGTGCCGATTTTTTATTGACAAGTGTCTTAATGTGATAAAACAATGTTTTTAAATGATAAAAAGGACAAATCTAACTGTAAAAGTTCAGGCAGGAATACTAAAGCAAAAAAGCAATGCATAAATGAAAGATCAAGCCATTTCATATCAGTCCATTTCATATCTTGTTTATATGTTTATTTTCAGTCCTTAAATAATAATCTTTCAAATAATTATTCATTCATTTACCCAGAATTGCTTTAGCAACTTCGAAGTTAATATCTCAATAATACTTTCTTTCTAGACGTAATTTATTTATCAATTTTCATATACGCATTTCCATTGATATTTGAATTTAGCGGGACTTTTCAGGTCAAGTAACTAGGAGCGCCACCGTCGAATTGTCTCCCATTTTAACCAGGCTAAATCCGTAAATGTAGCGTATTGTATCCACTGTATTTGCCCGCAGTGCTCGCATGATACAATTCGCCGGTGATCTAGTGATATTTTATTCTCCCATCACTTGAAGCTATTCACACGTCATTACGTACGATGGTTTCTGATTTTGCTACTTGGATTCACGATCATCATTTAGAAGTGGCTTACGATAAATGTCGAGCGGTTCTTTTCTTTTGGTCCCAGAGTACTTATCACCCGCCTATACGATTTCAAGGTTTTTCGATCCCGATCGTCCAGTCGACTAAATATCTAGGTATTTACCTCGATAGGAAATAATTATTGCACTCTCACGTTAAACATCTTGTGGGAAAGCCTCTTCCAAAAAAACTCTATTTTTTGCCCTACGACAGAGATCTTGGGGATCGGATCCCAGCACTATGCTCCTGTTATATCGCAATATTATTCGTTCAACCTTGGATTATGGCTCGGGGTTCATCGAAACGGCGGCCAAGCTAAAGCTTGCTCAACTGGATTCGCTTCAGGTACAATTTATTAAACTTTGTATTGGGGCTCAGCAATCGTCCCTCAACAATGCAACATTGGTCGAGGCCGCTGAATTCTCCTTGCATCTGAGGAGGAAATTGCTTACCTCCAAGTTTATTCTAAGGACACCCTCTCTTACCTCCCACCCAATCCTCCCTAAATTATCATTACTTGTACCTTACTATCAAGATAGAGGAATCCCACTACGTCGTTACTCAGCACTTGCCTGGGCTTATTATTCTTTTAGATCCCTTCGCACTTCCCGTCCACAGCTAATTACATTCTTCCCTTTCAAGCAAACATTTATGTCCCTTCTATTATTTTACCAGCCTTCGGTGGATCTCCACCTTTTGGCCCGGCTCGGACACACGCGGCTCGAAAATCTTTCCGTGCAGCTTTGTCCCAGGATGTTCCTTCCCTTTCACCACTATTCTATACTGACGGCTCCAAAATTCTCACCCCTCCAGGAGTAGCGGCTGTCTAATTCTCACCCGATTTACACATTTCAAACAATTTTCACTCCCATCGGAGGCAGCTATTTTTACGGCGGAGGCCTTTGCAATCCGTCAAGCCTTATTATACATCAAATATTTGCCTCTTGATAGTGCCTACATTGAATCCGATTCCCTGTGTGTGCTACAAGCCTTAAATAATCCCAGTTTCCGGTCAAATTGGTATATTCAAATTCTTCGTAAAATCTGTTTCGATTTACAACAATTAGGTAAAATGATTACCTTACTTTGGATTCCGGGTCATTCCAATATCACAGGTAATGAACAGGCTGATGCCTTGGCTTAGGCGGCAGCTCAAGGTCAGGGTGTTGTGTACCATTTGGCGTTACTCTTCCCTGACTATTGGAGCGGTTGCCGAGAGAAGATAAGGCAGTTATGGCCGGATAAGTGGAGCCACTCCTCATGTTGTACAGAACGGATTTTGTTTACGATCCTTCGGAACGGTACCGCGCCCTCCGTGGTTCAGGCCAAATCGCAGCTACTGCGATCAAGTGCTTTCACTGACATCCCACATTGAAGCAGGTTTCCGGAAAAACT
This sequence comes from Anabrus simplex, assembly GCF_040414725.1. NCBI lineage: Eukaryota > Metazoa > Arthropoda > Insecta > Orthoptera > Tettigoniidae > Anabrus > Anabrus simplex. The sequence continues at coordinate 1,073,000,742 of NC_090265.1, read as the reverse complement.
CAATACCTCAGCTGCATTTATTGATCTTAGAGCAGCATTTGACACAGTCTGAAGGGAAGGATTAATTTACAATATTCTAATTGTACCCTGTAGGATCATCGTGCAGGTTATAAATAATATGCTCAGTGAAAGAAGATTTCGAGTGTGTATGAGAAACAGATGAGTAGAGAAAGGAAGCTCAAAAATGGATTACCTCAATGATCGGTACTGTCTCCCCTATTGTTCAGTTTGTATCTCCGAACTCCCAGAAACATCATCACGATAATTCTGTTATGCTGATTATATAAAACTAGCTACTCAACATCGTGACCTCAGTGTGACAGAAGAAGTGCTACAAGGAGACCTGATTTCACTTGAAACGTATTTCCAGAAATGGCGACTGAATCCTAACCCTAACAAAACAGAAGTGTCATATTTTCACCCGAATAATCGCCAAGCTGGTATTAAGCTTCACATACGTTTTTGTCATCGTGAACTTCGGCACAGCTGGCATCCAAAATATTTGGGTATTACACTTGATAGCACACTATCTTACAAACATCTTATTAATCTGTCCAAAAAGCTCAAAACACGTAGTAATATCCTTCAGAAATTGTGTGGCTCAAGTTGGGGTTCATCAGCAAAGACTTTAAGAGCTTCTGCTTTGGGACTGGTTTTCTCGTGTGCTGAGTACTGTGCAGCAGTTTGGCTGAATAGCCCATATACAAGACTCATTGATACTCAACTGAATGCTAGCATGCGGTTAATATCTGGTACTATCCAGTCCACACCCCTTTATTGGCTCCCGATTCTGTCAGGAATAATGCCGCATGATTTATGAAGATCAAATGCTCTCATTCAAGAGTTCAAGAAGATAGAAATGAACCCTCAACTGCCTGTTCTGGATGGCATTCCTGTTCTCAAGATAACGAGACTCAAGTCACGTCACCCATCTTTGCGTGATGCTGTCACATTTGCTGATGGGAATTTTCACCCTTCAGAAGAATGGAGACGTAGCTGGAGAGCTGCTACAGACAGTTCCTTGCACAATATCTTTGTTCTGATGAACAACTTCCTGGTGGACATCCGTTAACGCGTAAGATTTGGACCACCCTGAATCGGGCGAGAACAAATCATGGACGATGCAGGGATGCACTTTATAAGTGGAAATTTATTTCATCACCAGAGTGCGACTGTGGTGCATCTCGGCAGACGATCCCCGTATTGTAAGTGAATGTACACGACGTTCCTACACAGGCAGCCCGAGTGACTTTTTGAAACAAACAGAAGAAACCATACAGTGGATCATCCAACTGGACATTCTGCTATAATACATGTTTCTTGTCTGTGCATATTTGTGAATATTATATACTTGTAAATATGTATCTAACTTGTTGCCATCGCCATCTACCCAGAAAGCAAATGACTTGGTGTTCTCCCGTCCAAGCTATCGGAGAGTTCCAAATTGATTATGTTGCAATCTCCAGGAGAAACAGCCCTGAGATTATGAATGTCAAGGTAAAGAAAGGCATCAATGTGGCCTCAGATCATTATGTCTCTTATCAAATTCAAACCAATTTCCGCAAACACAAGGAAGACAACCAAACAGATCACACGCTTCGACAATGATAAACTTCGGCAAAGAGTCGAGGAGTTCCAGGAGAAGGATAGACCAAATGACTGTGACTTTAACAACGCCAAAAGTTTCCTTGTTGAGGCCGCCAAAGACGTTGCAGAAATCAAGAGAAGCAAAAAGCATGTGTGGTGGAATGGTACCCGCGAATCAGTCCTCCAAGAAAGACTCAATGCGTGGAAACAGTACTACTTGGGAAACCTACAAAACCCAACGTGCCCAAGCAGCTAGGGTGTTCAGAACTGAGAAACGTAAATACGAAAAATCTCTCATTGAAAAGATAGAACAAAACTTTAGGAAGAATGAAAGCAGAGAGTACTACAGAGCCTTCAAACGCAAACTCACTGGCTATAAACCACCATCTCTATGCTTTGAGGGAAAGGACGGCACACTGGCGACGTCAAATGAAGAAAATTGCAGCTTTCTGGCAGATTACTTCAAGAATTTACTTAATTGCTCTAAACCGCAAAGCGACATTGAGACCAAGGAACCCTTACTCAGGTACCCAGATTCCAGACCACACGACAGAGATGAAATCAAGCGCCACATTGCACGTCTCAAAAATAACAAAGCGCCGGGGGAAGACTCAGTAGTAGCAGAACTATGGAAATATGCCCCAGAGGAATCACTTGATATCTTGCAAAAGCAAATAGAAGAAATTTGGAACAAGGAGACCCTACACGAAGATTGGAAAATAGCTTTGATCCATCCATTACACATAAAGGCAGCATGAAGAACATCAACAACTACAGAGGAATATCTTTGCTACCCGTGACTTACAAAATTCTATCACTTGCCATCCTGGAGCGTTTGGAAGCACAAGTCGAACATCAAATAGGTGAATACCAAGGAGGGTTCAGAAAAGGTCGCTCAACAGCTGAACAGACCCAAAATCTCAAAACGATCATCAGATATTGTACACTGTACCGTTTTCATCGTCCTAATGTCGGAATGAAGGTCGTCATACGAAGTTATAAGTTTGCCATGCACGGTAATGATCGCGAATATTACGTAATTGGGCCATACGTCACAAAGAATGCATATATTAAGTAAATTAGGCCGTGATTTCGAAGTGTATACATTTTACGAGCGTGTATATATTCAAGAAGGCCGTGCACGTGACGGCAAAGATATTTATTTGATGAATTAAAGATGCCTAGATCACGGACCGAGACGGAAAATTGTCAAGGATCCATGCGGCCGTGATAAAATAATAGAAGGTTTTTTCAATATTGTTAAAACAAGATCAAGAAGCTGAACAATAAAAAAAATCCGCAACGTAAAATCGAAATAAATTTATCCTCAAGAAATATAGCCAGTCTTCGTGTGAATAGAAAGGAGATATTATACAAGTTACCGAGTGGAGAACTCGCGAAGTGAGAGAATAAATTGGAAAACAGACATTCACAAAGGAATATCGTGAAGAGAGTTAGGAAATACCCTAACAGTAGTCGAAGTGGATATTCAAGTCCGTACAAGCAACCAAGTTAAATATTACGAAGTATAAATTGATGAGCCGAACAGAAAGGAGAATATTTACAGAAATAACTTGCAATAATTTAACTGTCAAATTGCTACTAAAGATTAATATTGAAGTATTGTTTTAAAAACCTGGCATTAATTACAAGCCTGATATTTATTCCTGAGAGTATGGATATGAAACTAATTCATGGTTTGGAAATGTTTCTTTCTGTTATGATTGACTGCAACATCATGATGCAAGGCTAAACTGGATATGGAGCCGGCTGTCTGACGGATACCGCCCAGCTGTAACTGCTATTCCGAGTCCCGAGTCACAACCTGATGGTGACGTAGCAGAGGATGAAGCTGTACGACGCAATCCTTAGATGACAACATCCAGTCCGAAGCCGACCATCTAACGTCAGTGATCACAAGATAAGTTCCAAAGAGATATTTTATTTTCTTGAAATTGATATGTAGTAAATTTGTAATGATATTATAGTGTATATTTGGTACGTTGTTTAACCTAGTTCTTCGTGATAAAATCACAGGCGTTGTTATCTTCGAAATGAAATTGTCCATGTTGAGCTATTATTACTAACAGGGGAATAGGTACTTCTTCCAGATTCTACAATCTATGCCATAAGATAGGAATGCGTAAAACTAAACCAGGAGAGTTTTGGAATGTAATTTCTAACCATTATGGGATAAAAACTTCGTATTTAAAGTGACGTAACCTTAAATATATTCTTGAAGAAGATAGTTGGTTTACGAATAACCTGAATGTGTTTACCGATACGACGCAATGAAATGTGAGTAGATATTAACTTATTTGATTTATATATGCATTTCATTTTTAAGCTAGCGTGTTTACGCGTATGATATATGAATTTTAACCCAAAAGAGTACCATTGTAGTAAAGTAATGTGATGTTGGAATGATTTGCCGTCATGTTGGTGATGATATATGTTTACAGAGAGAATTTATGATTTGAATGGCATGTTTATGTGCAAATGTGAATAATTATTCGTCGTGATATGTTTATGAGATTGAATTATATGATATGATGGTAATTAATCGTAGTAGACGGAGAGATAGATATATTTATGAGTAATTTTGGCGGTAAATACGACGTAATATGGGCCGATGGTGATGATTACCATTTGCGGCAGAATAATAAAATGGTTATGAGTGGTATATAGGGTTAATGGTACACGCGCACGATGTAATACACCGCATATTTCGTATATTTAGGTTACCATACACTGTCTTCGGAAGAAATATCCAAATAGGAAATAAATGAAGGGAAACTTGTCGTCTTCATAGTTAATTTATACCAACGTTGTACTAAATATTACTGGAAGTTTGTTGTCAAGAATGAATTTGATTCAAATAATAATCCCATAATTTAAAATCTTTACCGCAATTACATATAAGAGTTAACCAAATGCATTCCTACGGAATCAGTGATACCTGATTAATTAATGCTAAACCCTAAAACATGTTTGGTACAATTTCTATTAGAAATACAATGATAATTAAACTTTGAACGATACCTACATTTATTTAAGATGTTATTTGAATATTTTAATCTAATGATACTTTCGAGGAGACCAATATTTTTCAATTTAAGAACAAAATATATTTGAAATAGCCATTTTTGGGCCAAAATAATTTGGAACTTACTTGTGATTACTAACGTTAAGACGCCGAAAAGAGTGAATAATGAAATAATGTTGAAATGATAATGACGAAAATAAGCATTTTTTTCAAATCATTTTTCTTTATTATTGTTTTAATTATCAGTTGATTATGTATAAAAGTAACAAGAACTGTTGGACTTAAACTAAATAATGTTATTAAGAAATTTAATTAGGATTAGGGACTCAGACTTATTTTTCAACCAAAAAATTTCTTTATTATAGAAGAAGAAGAAGAAGATAATTGATAATGATAAATATTATTTTCTTTTGTGATTCCGGAATCAAGAAATAAAATACAGATTTTCTAATTTAGAGGTTATTATTTTAGGAGATAGGCTGATATTATTAAGATTTAGGTAATTTTTGAATTAATCCATTAAAAATATTTTTTTTTCACTTATATTCGGATGACTGGACTTGGAAAACATAATAATGATTTTGGATGATGAATGGTACCGAGAATAATTTGTTGATATGGAAATGTGGTGCTTCAGTTGACCTCACGTTAATATAGTATTTTTCGAAAAAGTAATTTAATTATCCCTGAGAGGTGTCACGAGGCAAAGTAAGGATTACCACATCATATATTCTGATGGGAGAATTCTAAGTTACGATTTCGCTAGAATTTTATGAGGCGATAACTGCGTATTTGATGAATATTTAAAGCGAACTTAGCCAACGACACTTTGCATCAAATTTATTATGCATTCATCCATTAAATGAACTATTAGAATGATGGGAGATTGAGGGGGAAATAGCCGGAGCAATCGTTACCCAAGTTAATGTTCATATTAAAAATGATCGTCCAATATGGTGCAAGGATGAAACTACCCCTCAGGATGGTGCAACACTAAGGTCCAAGCAGTATGTGTCTGTCTTTGTGGACTTGAAGAAAGCGTACGACTCCATTGACCGGGAAGTCCTGCTAAACATCTTAAATGAATTTGGAGTTGATTTGAAACTGCTGGCATTAATTAGAGCCACCCTGACCGATACAAAATCCAAGGTGAAGTTCCACGGATGTCTCTCGCATTCCTTTGACATCAAAACAGGAGTCCGGCAAGGTGATGGGCTATCCCCTATACTCTTCAACTGTGTTCTTGAAAAGACCATCAGAACATGGCGGGTGAGATTACACGAAACCAACTACAGTCCATTGAGAATAGGAACCAAATCCAAGTGGATCGCAACAGACTGCTTAGCATTTGCCGATGATATTGCTGTTCTCTCAAACGACATAGAAACCGCTAGAGCTCAAGTTGAAATTTTAAAAGAAATTGCCGAACAAACTGGTTTGCAGATATCGTTTGAGAAAACAGAAGTAATGACTAACATCGAAGAGGCTCCACCAAAACTCCATACAAAATACGGGGACATCACCCGAGTAGACAAATTCAAATACCTGGGCGAGATCATCATAAAAAATGGACTGGACAAAGAAGCACTTCAGGAGCGAGTACGCAAACTGGAAATAGCCTACCAAACATCCCGCATAATCTACAACAAAAAATGCCTTTCCCAAAACACCAAGCTACGTCACTATGAAACAGTTCTGAAGCCAGTAGCTCTATATGCAGCCGAAACCCTGTCTCTAAATGCCAACAAAGGACTCATTGAAGAACTGGAGAAAAGAGAACGCAAAATTGTGAGAGGAATCTTGGGATCAAAGTACAGAAATGGAATCCATCAAAAGAGATCCAACAAGGAAGTCTACACCAAAATAGAGAAAATTACCGACACAATCAGAAAAAGACGGGCACGATTTTACGGTCATCTGAAAATAATGGACGGAAGAAAGTTAACTAAAGAAATCTTTCACTTTTTTGATTCAAACCCCAAAACCACAATTCCCTGGTTTAGAAATACCAAAGAAGACCTGCAAATGCTACATATATCAGCTGAAGACGCCCTTAACAGAGATCTCTTCTGCAAGAAAATATTGACGAACGGGCTAAACCGAGACAAGCAACCCAAGAGAAGACACGGTGCCCCTTGGACAGAGGAGCGTAAGCAGGCCCACTCACAAAGAATGAGGGAAATTTGGGCTCTAAAGAATGCCAAGTTCAGTGTCAAATGCAACAAGACTTAACGTGGTCCTTGATGGCCCCAGCGAATTATATAATAATAATAATAATAATAATAATAATAATAATAATAATAATAATAATAATAATAATAATAATAATAATAATAATAATAATAATAATAATAATCCGTGGTTTACTAAATATTATTATACTAGACGTCACATTACTACTATTATCCGTTTGCGGCTAAATCACATGTGCACGCCTGTTCAACTATTTCGTATGAAGTTGGTTGAGTCTAACCTCTGTAAGTGTCGTACTTCGGTAGGTTCAATTAACCATATTTTGTTTCAGTGTCCGTTGTTCGAAGTTAGTCGACTAAAATTGTTAGAGCCGTTGTTCCGGAAACAATTCGCGTTACCTACTCAATTGTTATGTTAGATACTCAGTCCGACGCCCTCTACGGTAGTAGCTTTATCGAATTTCCTTTTTGATACCAACACTTTTCTTTAATTTATGTCCCTTTGTCCTTTGCCTATGTGTTGACCTGGTCATGTTCGTGTATTTGTAGAAGTCGCCGAGATAGACGGCTCTGGCGTGAAGCTTTGTATCTTGTGTCCTTGTGTTACTCCTGTGTGTTGTAGATTAGAAGTTCAATTCATCACGTCCCTTTTAACTTTATCTTTTGAGATTTAGCCTCCTCCATACTTTCAGTTTTCTTATAGGGTCTATGACTGGGTACACCGCTATCACGCGAAGCCTATCAAATTATGTTGTTGTTGTTGTTGTTGCTGCTGATGTTGCTGATGTGTATTGGGATTTTTAATTAAATTTTGCACATTCAGTTAGCTTGGATAATAGGCTAGACTATTGGATTTGATCGAGAATGTCAATTAATCTATATGTTCAATATCGAATAATCCTCAGCAATATCACTCAAAATGGTAACACTTTTTCTTCCGTCGCTTCTTCGTCTTCTCCTTATAGGGTAGACTAAATTTGGGATGTCATTTCCACTATTAAGGGTGAGAAACATGCAAATAACTAAAGAGGATTACACAAAAAACACAGGGACACAGGGTACAAATCTTCACGCCAGACTGATCCGTCTCGGCGATTTTACTACTGTGACAAACTGGACCGGATCTACATATAAAGGATAGTACAAATACGACGGATATTAAGAGCTAGATGATCAAGGGGATATCTTTAACCATAGGAGCTGGTGAAACAAGTTACCAACATAACGGTAATGGCGGAGTAAAAGCAAAATATTGAGCAAAATCAATTTGTAAAGTGTCCATTGAAACCGTTTAAGAAATTCAAGTACGTACCTAATGTGAAATAGGCCTACAGCACAAACGGTACAGAGCTTGATTAATAGAGATCGAAAGATAATCATCCTGTGCTAAATCAAACTTTATTTATATATGTAGTTACCTAGGGTTGATATATTGGCATCACTAAAGTATATCATGAAACTATGTTACTTATCATATTAAAATAAGTGACAATAATCTAAATTTATAAGAGTAAGTTGCCTCTATGGGGAGGCCACTGCGACTATCCCACTGAAGGACTTTATCACGTAATTGGAAAAGGCTAGTTACAGTATCTCTGAGCTTGGAGACCATTGGGGACCGCTGTTCATTAGGTCCTAAAATTTGTAATAATTGTAATACAGTATTATTGATTTACGCTTAAAGATGAGTCTTTTGTTGCAAAAATGAGGGTGATGGCTCACTGGCCTTTGTGGAGACCGATATGGAGGGGGGAGAGGCCTCCCGAGGTGGTATGGGACTCACATTGTTAGTATATAAATGTAGGTGGATGGCTGTTGTTTATTATCGTGAACTATGTTTAAATATCCCTCCCTATCATACCCTTCCACAGGCACCGGTCGAGGTTCCCGTACAATAACTGAAGTGAATTTTGTTTTCCTAGGGGTTTCTAGTGAAGATTGTGGGACCTGGATAGATAGTGGTGGGAAGTTTTGAGGTTGTAGCTGAGAGTTATAAGGTGCCGGGTGAAATTTCTCCTGAGCCTCTTTAAAAGTAATCTGTACACATGATTTTTTTACACTGACTTGATATTCATGCATAGAACATTCACTAGACCCCACTTTATGGTTACCTTGACAATGTAGGCAGAGAGGTATATCTTGTTGGTAATCTTTAGTGGGATGTGGCGAGGCATATCGTCCACATCCAGGGTTTTTTCTTCGACAATGAACGGCCAAATTCCCGTATCGATGACAATAGGGAACATGCATGATCCGGGGTTTTAATTAAAAATATGCTAATCTGACTCAAAATTTCATGCAGAATTCAAAAATGTGATCAGAATGTACAAATAATAACTCCAAACATGATAAAAGTCTACGAAAATGTCACGTCACGCAAGTACGCGATCTCATTGGTCTGACGTCATCGTACAGGTTGACTGAATTAGCAGACGAAATAACACATAGTGTGCTGTGAGAAGCAGGATACACTTCGCGTATTTCTACTTTACGTTGGTGTCTAATATGGTTAAATTCGAGGTCTATACATTGGATAATAATCTGAGTGGTATATTTTAGACTTAAAATGAATCCTGCGCAGACAGTGAGGCAGAAAACTTATGAATGGTGTAGAGTTCCGATGTGCAATAGCACATCGCATACCGTACCAAACAAATTGTTTATAAATGTTCCAAAGACGCTAAAAATAGGGAGAAATGGATTTTGGCGAGCCGGAGAAATGCTGGTGATATATCGGAAAAGTCTACAATTTATTTTTTTGAAGATTTTAACGTAAGATGAATTTGTTTGAATTTTCAAATCACTTTTCCATGTCAGCTGTTCTAGTGGTAAAACTTTAAATTTTAATGTACGATGCTTTATTTAAATGCTTCAATTACATCTTGGAATATGAAAGTAATAAACAGTGCATTGAATAATGCTGATTATTAAAGTATTCTCCAAACCTAACCTATGTTTTGGGTGATCCATGTCAAGATAATAAATCAAAGGGGTTATGAACCATTTTGACAGCTCTAATTCTATCTTGGCATGGGACAGTTATGTATGTCTTTATTGAAGAGCTTAATTGGTAAAGAAATTTAGGCTATATCTAAATACTCTATAATGTAACAAAGAATAGGCGTGTACATCATGAAAGGAAAACGTGAATTTAACAAATGTATAACTCTACACAAAACCAATGCTTGTCTGTTGGGGTCTTATAAGTTAACAATGCTCAATTATAATAATTATCATAACATTAATGAAATAAATAACATAATTGCACACAGGTGAAAATAGTGATGTAGGTGTTTAAAATATTATCCAACTTAGTTTTAGGTTATACAAGCCAAGTCAATAAACCGAAGGGTAAAAATCCGCGCGAGTTGGCCGTGTGGTTAGGAGCGCGCAGCTGTGAGCTCGCATCCGGGAGATAGTGGGTTTTGAACCCCACTGCCGGCAGCCCTGAAGATGGTTTTCCGTGGTTTCCCATTTTCACACCAGGCAAATAATGAGGCTGTACCTAAGGCCACGGCCACTTTGTTCCCATTCCTAGGCCTTTCCTGTCCCATCGTCGCCATAAGACCTATATGTGACGGTGTGACGTAAAGAAAGAAAAAAAAAGTAAAAGTCACAGCACCCAAAGACATTCCTGTATTGAGCGACTAAAATGTCACCAGGACACTTTTCTTTCCTGATATGCTCAGCTTGTTAAAAGCCAAATGTAATTAATGTTATTGGCTTCACGCCCCGCTAACTACTTCTACGATTTTCGGAGACGCCGGTGTGCAGGAATTTAGTCCTGCAGGTGTTCTTTTACGTGCCAGTAAATCTACCGACACGAGGCTGACGTATTTGAGCACCTTCAACTACCACCGGACTGAACCAGGATCGAACCTGCCAAGTTGGGGTCAGAAGGCCAGCACGTCAACAGTCTGAACCACTCAGCCCGACTTGTGAAAACTAGATGAAGTCATATTTATCTTTATCATGTTTAACTTTTTCCCTCCACAAAGATATTTAATTCTCTTTCATGGGCCCCGGAAGTGGGTAGGCCAGTTGTCCCAACCATAAATATATATATTTTTTTGGGAATGATAGATTATAGCCCTGTAGTACTATGATCTTTCTTTCTTTCCTTCTTTCTTTCTTTCTTAATCAGTTTATCCTTCAAGGTTAGTTTTCTCTCGGACTCAGCGAGGGATTTCACCACTACCACTTCAAGGGCAGTGTCCTGGAACGTGAGACTTTGAGTATGGTGATGCAACTGGTGAGGAGGGCAATTACGTCGCCCAGGTGGCCTCACCTGTTATGCTCAACAGGGGCCTTGTTGGAGGATGGGAGGATCGGAAGGGAAAGACAAGGAAGAGGGAAGGAAACGGCCGTGGCCTTAGGTGCCTGGAGGAGAAGTAGGAAAATACGAAAAACCACTTCGAGGATGGCTGAGGTGGGATTCGAAACCCCTCTACTCAGTTGACCTCCCGAGGCTGAGTAGACCCCGTTCCAGCCCTCGTACTATTTGTTTTCAACTTTCATGGCAGAGCCGGGAATCGAAACCGGGCCTCCGGGAGTGGCACACATTAACCACTACACCACAGAAGCGGACTAGTACTATAATGCTACCTATATGTTTATGTTAGTACTGAAATCCGATTTCTTACTTTACTAATGCTGAAAGCCCGAAAATGTAATGTTATTCTTTAATAGGGGAATCAGGCTAGAAGGAAATGTTGAAAGTGATGTGATATCTATCTACGTTCGTTGTTATCCTAATACTATGGGTTACAGTACATTGCACGTATATAAAAGACGCCACTTACAAACTTGCTTGTTATCCGCGAATTTCTGCGGCAACAAAAGTCACATTTTTCAAGAATGATGACATCCACACATGGTAGATTGTCTGACTGTGCTGTTTTGAACCTTGCTTCTGTCATTTCGAAGTTATTCGCAATCATGAATAATAAACAATCGGCTTTTAGAAACGGCTGATGCACAACGGCTGGTAGAGCTCCATGCGGTACTGGATCGTGACGTCACAGCGCGCCGCTTACGTCAGAGGCCGTTTCACTCGCCTTGCGGAAAGGCACTATTAAATATTTTTTTAATGGTAGAAAACAAGGCAACATACCACAGTGCAATACGTTTACGTACTATTTCATTGGTGTACTTTTCAAAAAAAATATTTTTGAAAATGATGCATGTTCCCAATTCTGACATATTAAGGGGTTGAAAGAAAAAGGGTGGATATCTAAGATAACACTGAAAACGGTGACCTGATGTGATAATTTTTGCGCACGGAACGTGACCTTTACGGAACCTGTTGGCAGGTATTCAATGCCATTTTCCGTTACAACTCGCCGATTTAGTCTTGCACCCTTTAACTGGGAAAATCGACTGCATGAGTTCGTGTATTTCTTGTACCGCCAATGATTTATCATCTCCTTTTACCAGGCCGACTCTCAAAACATTCGAGAAAGGGATATAGGCTTTGAGTTGCTTATCACGTAATATGGGGTGATTTAGAAAATCATTCGCCTGCTTAGCATGTTGAAAAACAACCTGGACTCTATTTCGCCCTTTTCTTACAATCGTTTTAATACCTGGAATTTTAGTATCATAAAAGAGCTTTCCCAATGCCCCAGATTTCTGGGGATATACCAAAGACAATGGGTTGGAATATAGTACCATATCTGAAGTACTTATTTGATTATTGTTTGGTCGAAAGAGCTATACCACATGAATGGAGAGTTGCTATAGTAGCCCCTGTGTATAAAGGAAAGGGTGATAGACATAAAGCTGAAAATTACAGGCCAGTAAGTTTGACATGCATTGTATGTAAGCTTTGGGAAGGCATTCTTTCTGATTATATTAGACATGTTTGTGAAATTAATAACTGGTTCGATAGAGGCAATTCGGTTTTAGGAAAGGTTATTCCGCTGAAGCTCAACTTGTAGGATTCCAGCAAGATATAACAGATATCTTGGATTCTGGAGGTCAAATGGACTGTATCGCGATTGACATGTCTAAAGCATTTGATAGGGTGGATCATGGGAGACTACTGGCAACAATGAGTGCAATTGGACTATACAAAAGAGTGACTGAATGGGTTGCTATATTTCTAGAAAATAGATCTCAGAGAGTTAGAGTAGGTGAAGCTTTGTCTGACCCTGTAATAGTTGAGAGGGGAGTTCCTCAGGGCAGTGTTATCGGACCTTTATGTTTTCTTATATATATAAATGGTATGAGTAAAGGAGTGGAATCGGAGGTAAGGCTTTTTGCGAATGATGTTATTCTCTATAGAGTGATAAATAAGTTACAAGATTGTGAGCAACTGCAACGTGACCTCGAAAATGTTGTGAGATGGACAGCAGGCAATGGTATGTTGATAAACGGGGCTAAAAGTCAGGTTGTGAGTTTCACAAATAGGAAAAGTCCTCTCAGTTTTAATTACTGCGTTGATGGGGTGATGGTTCCTTTTGGGGATCATTGTAAGTATCTAGGTGTTAATATAAGGAAAGATCTTCACTGGGGTAATCACATAAATGGGATTGTAAATAAAGGGTACTGCACATGGTTATGAGGGTGTTTAGGGGTTGTAGTAAGGATGTAAAGGAGAGTGCATATAAGTCTCTGGTAAGACCCCAACTAGAGTATGGTTCCAGTGAATGGGACCCTCACCAGGATTACCTGATTCAAGAACTGGAAAAAATCCAAAGAAAAGCAGCTCGATTTGTTCTGGGTGATTTCCGACAAAAGAGTAGCGTTACAAAAATGTTGCAATGTTTGGGTTGGGAAGAATTGAGATAAAGAAGAAGAGCTGCTCGACTAAGTGGTATGTTTCGAGCTGTCAGCGGAGAGATGGCGTGGAATGACATTAGTAGACGAATAGGTTTGAATGGCGTTTATAAAAGTAGGAAAGATCACAATATGAAGATAAAGTTGGAATTCAAGAGGACAAACTGGGGCAAATATTCATTTATAGGAAGGGGAGTTAGGGATTGGAATAACTTACCAAGGGAGATGTTCAATAAATTTCCAATTTCTTTGAAATCATTTCGGAAAAGGCTAGGAAAGCAACAGATAGGGAATCTGCTATCTGGGCGACTGCCCTAAATGCAGATCAGTGTTGATTGATTGATTGATTGATTGATTGATTGATTGATTGATTGATTGATTGATTGATTGATCGATTGATTGATTGATTGATTGATTGATTGATTGATTGATTGATTGATTGATTGATTGATTGATTGATTGATTGATTGATTGATTGATTGATTGATTGATTGATGGGATGCATACCGGCAACATTTTTATTTTCCGTGGATTCTACAAGAACAAAATAAGGACCAAATGCGAGAGGGAATATGTTTCCTGTTCTACTTCAGGTGGATTATTCTCCAGATCCATATCGTTAGATTGATTAGCACTACCTAAAGTATTAGTAGGAGGTAAGTCAGGGCGACTGAGGTTAGAATGGGTATCTACAACTGTGCGTTTCACACCAAGATTAGGTGGTCGATTGGTTCCACCATCTTCCCTGTCGGAATTCATCCTCAACGGAAAATCACAGGAGGACTCTGTTGCACAAGTTAATCACTGAGAAAAATTTGACACACTCACACTACAAGACCCGTACTCTTCCAGAACACGCGAGACAGGAGGGTGACAGTCGCAAAGATCCTACGCTTCCGACGGCCCGCTCAGATTGAGTAACTTTACCCTACGACCGCCATGCGCCGCTGTTGAACCTCACGTCACTTCACCGAACACCACGTGACAAATACGGTAGCTCCTATTGGTTGAAACATCTCGCGATTGCTATTGGTCGATTTCGAGTTGAGAATTCCCGTTCGATATTCTCTTCGACTCGAGAGACTGGATCAAGACAACTATAATATCTCAGACCTTAACCGACCTATCGAAACTGTCCATAATGGCGGCAGCTGGAGTGCTAGCATGCGTTTGTTTTAATTTGTGTAAGCCGTGTTGTTACCAAATATTTACGGAAATTTGAATATTATTAATCGTACATTATATTTATTTTTAGTCTTAAGAAGGTTATAGATCCTCTTTCAGTGCCGTAATAAGTTGTTTGTTCTTAAAGAGCTGATTTATTCTAACAATATCGCTGGTGATTTGGTTAATGTTGATTCTCGTGTTCTTCTCTGAAAGTATTTTCTTCATTTTTAGTTTCGTATGCAATATGTTTATAGTTTAATGTGCTGTGTGCCTGGATGTAAGTAAGAACTTCAGTGTTCCCGTTTCTAGAAGACCTAGTATTACGGAAAAATTGGGTTAAGAGCATTCGTAAGGAAAACTTCGATCCGAATCATAGGACTAATAATGTTGTGTACATTAATCATTTTATCATTCTTGAAATCAAATGTATTGTCAGGGAAGACATTATTTACCCATAGAAGGTGGTGATCTCATTCGAGTGCCGCTCAAACCTCCGAAGTTAAAACTAATGATGCCTATCCTAGCATTTGCCTTATCATCCAACGCACCTTACTACAGAGAAAATTAAATCAGCCCCAGAAAGGTCCGGAAAATCATGACCAAGATTTATGATTTAGAGACTAAATTAATCTTAAACGGTGGTGCAAGAATGATGTAATTAATTTTCAACGTTTTACAATGAACATGCGTAAACTAATCCTAACCCCATTTCCCGTGAGTGAACGTGAGGATTATGTTTTTATATAAAATACAATTATGCCATCAATTCTGGTGAGTTTTAAGTTGACGAGTGATTTAGATGGTCATGTGTATCATACAAATATCGCTTGTACCTACTCAACAATACAGGTGGATTCTGGGGGGTTGAAATTTTATTGGAGAAATTTGTTTGCGTGTTTTACACAATGGGCTGTGGTTAATGGTAGTGTTATATTGCACCACTCCCGCGTCCAGGTGGGGATACACGAGTTCCAGACTAGCTCTTAATAACAATTCCATCTGCCAAATATTGCTGGGTTGTGAGTTCCGCGTGAGAAAGTACACCGATGGCCTACGGTAAATCCCAACCTACGTAGATGAACGTCTTCAACACGTTATCAGTCGGATACCGTACTTGTATGATACCGAAATTTATCGTAAAATCAGATTATCATGGCTTGTCAAGAATTCCGTGCATGTCATCATCATAATCGCAATCAGAATTAGTCATTATAAGCTTATATCTAGTACTTATTCTAAGTAGACATTGAAAGAATTTTAATGTTTTCACTACTCAGCTTTTATTAATAAATTGGTCTAAGTATGATTTGAAATAAAGGTAGAGTATCTTGAAAAATTATTTATACACTGTGGCTGGTTTCCTACGCAATCAGCATCTCTAAATGCCGTAATTATATTGCATTGAAGAAAACAGTTTTGGAAAAACCTCTCATAAATCAATGAAATTAGGCCTCATTCATCTATATCCTAATCCTGGCCTGTCGAAGAATTGTATCGTGACTAAGTAGTATCCAAGAGAATTAAATGAAAAGAAAAAAAATTATACAATCAAGTAAAATTATTCAACATAATTGTAATAATTGGATGCATCCAGATGAATTAAGTAAAACAAGCTATACTCCCTACTATATACAATGTTCAAATTGGGTTTCAATTGAAAATGTGAAAACGCAAAGAAAGTGGCCAATAATTAATCAATCAATTAATTAATTAATTAATTAAGATCTGGAATCTTTCCATATTAAGCTGGATTGCTCCTTAAAATTACCAAAATTCAATCGTCTGAACCTAAATTCACATGCAATTAAAGAAATGCATATCACTCGGCTGAACACTTCACATCAGTGTCCACGCACAGTAGAAAAATCGTGTGAGAAAATAATGTCTGTCCATTAGGGATTTTCTCTAGTTGAGGTTTCAAATTTTTGTATGTTTCATATTTCACATCAACTGACCTCCATATAAGCAAATCTAAGTCCACTTTAAGTCGTAAGTATTCTCAAATTAATTCCATTGTAAGGTTTATGTGGCTAAATCATTCAATTATTATTTTAATTCATAGTTGAAATTCAATTAAAGTGCGTATATGACTTAATATAGCATTACCAAGTGTATTCAATTAACCTTCCAACGAATAATACCATAGGTGGACAAATTGACACATAGGAAGACTCTATCTTCATCTAAAATCCACATATGAAAGACTAAGTTACCAGTGATGTGTTAAACTGCTCCCATAAAATTAAAAGTTAAGTTTCTGTATGTGGGAATACATGGAAACAATCGTAGATATGTCAGTGAAGGCCTAAATATTGACGTAGGTGGCCTCTCGGCTCTTCTGATGATCCTACTTACTCAATTAATTCTATAGTGATGGCATTGAGATCGTATCCTAATCTGTATTATATATATATTAGGGAATAAAATAGCGATCGGAAACAGTACGTTTCAATACATATACCTTAGCATGTGCAACCTACACATACTACCATTTCTCGAAGAATACTATGACCAACTTCCTAAATAACAATAACTATCACCATCAAAATATACTATCAACTCATATACTTATTACATTCACCATTTAACACTTCAATTATCGCGTAGCATTCATAATCAAAGCACTCGTTTCATCAAAATACGCAACATATGTGCCATAACCTACACATATAAAACCGTTATCATTACTGTCATAGTATGAAAGAACAGCACATCGTAACCTTAAAACTGTGCCACTATATTTTATGGTAAACATTCCCTAAATACGATCTTTACGCTTGTTATCTTGTTAAAGCCATCACGCATGTATTTTAGCTTCCACTTAATATTCTAACACTTCACTGACAACGAATTAAGAAAAATATCAATCACTTCTCCAATACCATATTGACAAACTTACGAACGGCATTCACTGGTATTTTACACCTATGTCTGGGATTTACGGTAACTTCAGATGAATACCTATTTCCTTGTAAGTACACTCGTATATTAACTACGCACACACAATGTCATAATGCACATTATATATTAACCAAAAGAATAAAGGTTTCTACTTACGACACGACTCAAATGGGGACTTAACTTTGCTTATTGGGTATTGATTTCCATCTCGCTGTTAATCGTCATGGGATGGTAGGCCTCGCTCCATGGTTCGGCTTAGGTAATCGGGTCCATTTCGTCCTCACAGCTGATTACCGCCCTCCTGGGTCATCAATCTCGTGAAGCGCCACCATAGCCGGAGTAGTCTCTGCCTCAGCTTCTTAGAACATCATAGTGGTCTTCATTGCGTCAAGGACAGAATAACACAAGGCATTAGTTAATTTATACATGCTGTAATCTGCTTAGTAGTGCTAATGCGAAAAGTATATATGTAATTTTGTCCGTCTAATTTGCTTATAACAGCTCTAAATATCGTCTTATTTCAACTGCCTTGCTCGCCGAAACGGTGTGAATTTACGTGCTTTTAGAATTGCACTTTATTTTCCGTTTAATTCAGCTCTCTTGAAGTTGTGCAGTATCGGGCAAATACAATGTTCCGAGCCCAACCGTAACGTAGTACAGATCCAACTTGACGTTTCCTAACAGCTGGTCTATAATCTCACGTATATGTGTCAACCACAGCTGATGTTAAGCGGGTTATCGCAGATTTGATCTTTTCTTCAATAATTGATTAAAGAATCCGATAAGTAGCTGGTTTCTTTACTCGACTCCGTCCTTTCTTTGATGCAGTGCTGGATTGAGATTTGTTCTAATGGAAGACTTTTTTTTCAATATTTCAATATTTCAATATTTTTCGTCATTATTTCGCACCGCCTTCTAAAAGTGGTTCTTTTCGTGATTGCCGGTTGAATTTATTGTCTCTTCAGCTCGTACCGCTGCTAATTACTTTATTTTAATTCTTTAATGGCTGGAACGCCATTTTTGTTCCTAATACTGCAACTATAGAACGGTGAAATGGCTCAATATAGTATTTCATGTAAGGTTAATAATGTTCTTTGTTGACATCTATACATCTTATTTGCTGACCAGAGATTCATATGTGAAATATTTTTATACTCTGTGTCTGTTTCAACCTGATGTTGATACAATTATTTTTCCCCCTGAAATTACATTTAGACTTACAATACGCGATAACGCTACTTTTGGTGTTTAATTATTCATATTTTGAGTTAGTGAGTTGCATTTCATGACGTTTGACTTGTGATATTTTCTATAGGTGACTCGAAATAAACATGCATAACCTTCCCCTCAACCTCTCATATCGGACACCGATGTCCGCCATGTTTCTTCTGGATTACGGTCTGATGTATTTGTAGTTGGTCTTGACTGGATGCTCATCAAATTACCAAGAAAATACAAGACAAGAGAAGCTCAACAGTTCGCGCTGGTTCTCGGTGGCGAGTGGACGTGTGACTATCGGTGCTAGTGTATTACTCAGCGTAGTGTGTTAGTAGGTTCGGATTTGGTAACGTGTTTCATCTTTCTTAGCTTCATTGTGAGTGGTACGAGAGTTTGTACGTATTATATATATTAATTTCCCAACTCACTCCTAACCTCATGGCGGAGTCGAGTGGGGGACAGAGTATGGAGGAGAGTCTGTTGAAGTTGATAGTCGTGAGTTCTCTGTGGATAACACACTTGTGTTAAATGACCCAATCCCATCTGATAGTAACCGTGTTCCCTCTACTAATGCTGATGTGTATTCTCTAAAACCTGAAACCCAGACATACGATGATACACACACTGGCCCCTATCTAGTATTTGTGGAGGCCATTGATGAAAATAAGAAATTGGGCGGCATACATCCCATGGCTTTGGGGAAAAAATTATGATCGTAAATTTGAGGGTGTTTCTCAAATTGCTAGGCGTGGTCGCCATAGGATTCAAATTGAGTTTCAGACAAGAACAAAAGCTAATCTCTTTCTCACCAACTCTATCTTAAAAGAAAAACATCTGAAAGCTTTTATTCCTTCCGCGTCGCTATATAAGATAGGCGTTATTCGAGGGGTTGATAAAGATTTGTCGGTAGATGAAATTTGTAAGGTTGCTGAATCGACCGCCCCTCTCGTCGGAGCTCAGAGAATGAAACGACGCTCCGTTCAGGATGGACAGGTCAGTTGTATTCCAACTGGTACCATTAAACTCACGTTTCGCAGCCAGACTCTACCTGCCTTCATTTCCATTTATCGGGTTCGTACCCAGGTCGAACCATTTGTCTTTCAACCGACGATCTGCCGGCGATGTCAACGATATGGCCATACTAGAAAAAACTGTAGGGCTCAAATCCCTCAATGCGCCAATTGCGCCCACGATCATGAAACTACAGAATGTAAGAATTCTACCAAACTTTGTCTCAATTGTTCAGGGAACATTCAGTAGGATCGCTTCAATGCCCAGAACATAAACGACAACAGGAAATGGAAAAGCAGGCTTTGGAAGTTTCTCCTTTATCCTCCGAGTCCTTTTTTACTCCGGTAGCCAATCGATTCAACCCCCTTTTGACCCTACAACAATTTCCTCCTCTTCAGAGTACTTCTCCGTTTACTCAGCCCGCGCCGCCGAGAAAACGAAAATTTACGGTGGTTGTTTCATCGCCTCCACCGAGTCCGAATCGATCGCCAGGTTACGATGTCCAGGGATATCGGGCACTTCTAAAACAGCCTCCCTCTGTCAAACCTGCTACACATCCTATTCCTTCTGTATCTGGGAAGAACATACCGGCCACTTCCAGACAGATAGATTCGACTGTATACTCGAAGCAAGACAGTTCCCGGGCCTCGAACACGGCATTGACTACCATTGCAGCTATTGCAGACAAAATCTCTGCTTATGCCAGGACTGCTGAAAATGATGATAAATGGTCAAAAGGCTCCTCACTATGCAGTAGGAAGGTAAGACTCTACTACACTCATTAACATTATTTATTTCCTTAAATGATAATTCTTCAGTGGAATGCACGTAGCGTCATTCACAAGAGACATGATTTATTTTTACTCAATGATTCTTACAAACCTCACATAATTTTAATCAGTGAAACTTGGTTGTCTCGGCCAAACGTTTTCATATACCCCATTATACCGTTATTCTTCATGACAATTATGGTTTTGACGGCGTTTGTATTTTGGTAGATAACAGACTTCAATACTCGTCGGTATCTTTGACTTATAGAATACTTGGTACACAGGCGGTCGCTATAGTGGTCGATAACATCCATTTTATTTCCATCTATTGCCCACCACGTATCCAAGGCACATATGCTGACTGGGCGAATTTTTTCGCACAACTGCCGCAGCCCTTTCTCCTCGGGGGCGATTTAAACGGGCACCGTCAGCGTTGGGGATGTGACGTTTCGTGCCCTAAAGGCAATAAAATAGCTAAAATAACAGAATGACATCAATTTCGTATTTTGAATGATGGTTCACCTATTCGCGTTACGCCCCATTCTGCAAATAAAAGTGCAGTTGATTTAACCATATGTTCGAGCAATCTGGCGCACCGCGTGGAATGGGGGGTCGTTAAGGACACTCATTCCAGCGACCATTTCCCTATCTTGAATGGGTTGGCTGACAGTCGTCCAGCCGCTCCGACCTCGGTTAAAGCAAGCAGACGAATGCGCGCCTTCAATACCTCACAGTTTCAACAGTTTTTAGTCCACAAGTTTACTGCCTTAGCAGGTCAACCGGTGTCCTACATTACCTTCACAGCTATTATCACTGAATATTTAGATCTCTACCATCCAATACAACCACATTTCCGACCCCAATCTATCCATTATGCCCGTTGGTGGGACGCGGAATGCGCAGCCTTAATATCATGCCGGAAAGCGGCTCTGCGCTCCTTTCGACGTTTGGGTACGTTTCAATCTTATTTACACTACAAAGTCACAGTAGCACAATCGAAAAAGATTTTTAATGATAAACGCAGACGAGCTTGGAAAAACTTAATTGCCTCTTTAAATAGACAGACACCTTCAAAACATATATGGAGAGCAATAGCCGGTCTATCCAACCGCCTAATTAATTCCCCGTCTACAATACATTTCAATATGGATGCGTTGATAACCTTTTTTCAACTAACGCCGGATTCGGTCGAACCTCAGTATAGTTTCGTTATCGCTCCTAGCTCTAATAAATTTTCGTCGCTCATGAGCAAATTGACATCCAAGAATTAAACCTGGTCATCAACACATCACAAAATTCGACACCTGGAAGGGATGCGATCTCGTATTCTGTATTAAAGCAGCTCCCTCTTTTAGCTAGACAGCATTTACTACAGATCTTCAATCTTTGCCTTGAGACGGCTCGAACCCCTTCCACTTGGAACGCATTCTATCTAGCCCCCTGTTGAAACCAGGTAAAAATCCTGTCATTCCTGATAGTTATAGAGGTATTTACCTGGGACAATGCCTTAGAAAACTTTTCCAAAAAATCTTCTGGAACGCCTAAAATGGTCTCTCGATTTCTATAACTTGCTACCAAAATATCAATTTGCCTTCCTACCGGGTCGTTCTGCCTCTGATGCCATTAACCTTTTGGTTACAGATATCAGTTTAGCACGATGTCGGAAGGAACCCTTGTTGGCAATGATCATGATCATGATCATCTTGACCTAAAAATTTTACTCCAAAAATTGCTCAATTACAATTTCCCGCCTCTCTTTATTAATCTTCTATTGGACATGCTAAGACACAGAACAGTTCAACTCAAACACTTCCCACAGATCTCAACACGTATGACTTCTACGGGGCTCCCTCAAGGAGATATCCTAAGTCCGATTTTATTCTCAATCTATTCGATGTCCCTCGAGAACGTTATTACACGCAGAGCACGTATGATCCAATTTGCTGACGATCTCGTGATATATCTCAGTCTTCCATCACTTGAAGAGGTCTATAAGTCATTACATATGACGCTTCTGGATTTTGGTAAATGGCTCACTGATCATAACTTCGAAGTATCCTTCGACAAATGTCGTGCGATTGTTTTCTCTTGAGCTCAGCGTATGGAACACCCCCTATTCGATTCCAAGGGTTTTCGATCCCAATTGTCCAGTCTACTAAATATCTAGGTATTTACCTTGACCGGAAATTACTATGGCACACCCAAGTCAAATACCTGATGGATAAGTCCCTTCCCAAAAAACAATCTTTCTTGCTCTACGCCAGAGATCTTGGGGATCCGATCCCAGTACGATGCTTCTGTTATATCGTAACATTATTCGATCGTCCTTGGATTATGGCTCGGGGTTTATCGACACGGCGGCCAATCAAAAACTTACTCAATTGGATTCACTTCAAGTACAGTTTGTTAAACTTTGCATTGGGGCTCTACAGTCATCTCCCAACAATGCCACACTGATAGAAGCTGTGGAATTTCCTTTAAAACTGCGACGAAAATTGCTAGCCACCAAGTTTCTTCTACGGACTCTATCTGTCATTTCAAACCCTCTCATCCCTAAATTATCCTTGCTAGTTCGTTATTATCAAGATATGGGTACACCTTTAAACAGATCTCCCGCGCTGGCATGGGCTTTTTGGAAATTTAGTTATCTTCGTAACTCTATTCGGCGTAACCCGTCCACAGCTAACTACATTTTTCCCTTTCAGGCAAGCTATTATGTCCCTGACATGATACTGCCAACATCAGGAGGTGTTCAACCATTTGCCCCGGCCCGGACACAAAGTGCTAGGAAATATGTACATCGCATTTTGTCACAGGATGTTCACGCATTAGCAGCAGTATTCTATACTGATGGGTCCAAAACTAGCAATCCCCTAGGTGTGGGGGCGGCCTTATTCTCCCCGGATCTTGTTCTATCCAAACAATTCTCCCTCCCATCAGAGTCATCTATTTTTACGGCTGAAGCTTTCGCAATCCATCAAGCCCTACAATATGTTAAGTACTCACATCTCGATAATGTATACATTGCTTCAGGCCCCTATTTCAAGTAGTTAGCGCCCTGGGCAAACAATATTTAGCCACCCCCCCCCCCCAACTGCTCGTTTTCCTGTTCTCCTAAAAATAATTGTTTACAAATTAAATATTACAGTTTTCAAGATAATGAGTTTTAAAACAGCACATTATGCAAATACAGTTAATTCTCATAATTAAACTTATCAAGCCAAATAAAAGTAACAGCCAAATAAGAATCAGTTTTATTTTTATTTAAAACCCCGTTGGTTCAGTTTGACAGTTTGTATGTAAGTAAATAATTTTAGAAATACGACACATTTTCTTTATAAAATGTAAATATATAGATTAAATTCAGGTTTTAAAGTTAGAATAGTTTAAAGTGTTTTATATAGGCTAATAAAATAATTGGAATAATTTGTGGAATGTAAAATTAATTTGAGTGTAATGAATTTAAGGCGTAATTCACGCAGGCCATATTTACTCTATCCGCCTGACGCCGCCCCTCAAAAACTGGCGCACTGGGCATTTGCCCATTTGCCCATTTGTAAATCGGGGCCTGCATTGCTTCTGATTCCTTGAGTGTACTTCAGGCTTTAAAAAATCCCAGTTCCCGATCCCATTGGTACATTCAAAATCTTTGAAAAATTTGTTTCGATCTTCACCAACGAGGTAAAAAGATTACATTAATCTGGGTTCCGGGTCATTCACATATCACGGGTAATGAACAGGCTAATCTCTTAGCTCAAGCAGCTGCACATGGTCAGGGTGTGACGTTTTCTTTGATGTTTCCTTTCATGGAGTTTTGGAGCAGTTGTCGCGAGACGATACGACAGATTTGGCAGACTGAGTGGAGTAACCCCGCGTGTCGTACAGGACGGCATGTATTCACACTCCTACCGAATGTCCCACGTTCTCCGTGGTTTACAAAACATCCTTATACTCGACGTCATATTACTCTTATACGTATGAGGCTTAGCCATATGTGCACGCCGGATCAGTTATTTCGGATGAAGTTGGTCGCGTCTAACCTCTGTAAGTGTAGGTTATGTTCCTTTTTCTTTCCCTTATGTGTCGACCCGGTCATGTGTGTGATTGGTAGAAAGTCGCCAAGTATGACTAACTTTGGCGTGAAGTCTAGTACCTCGTGTCCTTGTGATTTTCCTGTGTGGTAGATTTGTAGTTGAATTCATAACCCCCTGTTTTACTTTTTCTTTTTTGTGGTTCCGCCTCCTCTATATTTTGTGTTTAATCAAATACAGTAGAGACAATACGCGACACTGAGCGAGATATCGAGGGACAGCTATTGGAGCTCTCTCTAGCGGATAGACCTGAACAGTACCGGTACTGATTCTCTCATAAGAGCACGCGTATTTTTGTGTGAAGTTTTTGGTGTTATTTATGCGTTTACAGTGAGTTGACGTAATTAAATAGTAGCATGTGTCATTCCTTGATATCTCCTCTCAACATGAGGGGAAAGGTGTGTGCTGTGTTTGGCTGCAGTAATTACGAAGTAGAGAAAAATGCGCGGTCGTTCTTCAGGTTCCCTCGTGACAAGAACATGTAAGTAATATTGTGTTTGCATATATATTCTTCCAGCGACAGAGATTTTTATAGTACTTCATAATCTTCTGGCCTGCTCGACCCATATTTTAACTGGCATAAAATGTAATAAGCATATTTTATTCTATAGTGCAGCAGTTAACCTTCAATACCGATGTGTTGTTGGTGTGATCTGTGGGTTTTGAAATGTGACAGAAGTGATTTGGATAAGGTGTACAAGAAAGAAGGGAGGTTACGCTTATATAAGAATTATAAGATCTGTTCAGATCATTTCCATGCCAGCGACTTTAGAAATCCTCGACTATACAGCCAAGGGTATGTTACATTTTTGCCCTAATTGTACGTAAATATTCCTTAAAGTATCACTATCGACAACATTTTCATACTTTTCTTTCTTTTATCCCTCTTCTCAGATTAAAGCCGGGATTTTATAGATTTTCTTTCTGTTAGTAGGCTTCATATTAAGAGGAAAATTGTCCAGATTTTAATTGTTAATTCATTGCATCATGTGTGTAAGGAATGTGCTGATATTTTTATTGACAAGTGTCTTAATGTGATGATAAAATGTTTTTAAATGAGAAAAAAAGACAAATCCAACCGTAAAAGTTCAGACAGGAATGCTAAAGCTAAAAAAGTAATGCATAAATTAAAGATCAAGCCATTTCACAGCAGCCCATTTCATATCTTGTTTATGTGTCTAATTTCAGTCTTTGAATAATAACGTTTTAAATAATTCTTCATTCATTTAACCAGAATTGCTTTAGCAACTTCGAAGTTAATATCTTAATAACACTTTCTTTCTGGTCGTAATTTATTTATCCATTTCCGTATATACATTTCCATTGTTATTTGAATTTAGCGCGATTTGTTCAGGTGAAGTCACTAGGAACGCCACCGTCGAATTGTATTCCATTTTAGCAGGGCGAAATCCGTAAGTGTCGCGTATTGTCTCTACTGTATTTGGTTTAATTTTAGGTTGCGTGGCTGGGTATACCTCTCCCAAGCGAAGCCCATTAAATTATCCCATCAAGACAAGACAAGAGAAGCCCTAGAAAGAAGAAGAAGAAGTGTTGTTTTGGTGTTTGACAGGTTTTGCTAAAATGTGTTCGAGAACTCTGTGAGCTATTTACGTTACCAAATCTGAGGACAACTGTTAAAAAGAAACTGATCTTTATGTATGAAAGTGAAGAATCATTTTAAAATAAGTGGCTAAATGCACTTGGCATATCCGACGAAATGGCGAATGAGATGCCAGATAACGACGAAATATCTATCTCCTGTTCGTGGGACGTACAGAACGGTAGAAGTATTGAAAATGCATTGTCATACGATGCAAAAAGTGGCGAAAGGGGAATGTGAGTGTACACTTTTGCTTCAACTTTGATTACTTTTTCTCCCCAGACCATTTATGTGTGCTTTAAGTTACAAGTATCCCAAAGTGTTATCCAAGAGCCTACAAGTGCAGTTTGTGTACCTACCTGAAACCTCTGCTACATAATAAATATATCTCTATTTCAATTAACAGACAGAAGCAATGGATTATGGCGCCTGGACCACTGCTTTAGGTTATAAAAGTAAATATACTTATGGGGGGGGGGGGGGGGTTGGACCCTGGCAGGCGTATTGAACATATCTCTCGTCCAGAATCATTATGAAATAATCCTTCCGGATGGACTCTATGTTCCTACCAGAGTAATATTTATTCAACATGTATCAGGCTCATACTGCTTTATGGCTATGAGGCCTGTGGCTATATTTCCAAGACTCCACTTCCTAAATTGTTTTCAAAGTTTTTTCAAAACAAACTACTAATAAAGATGACACGAACTCCCTGACTGAGATCTAATAGAAAGATACGTCTGTATTCCGACTATTAGAATTCAGATAAATGATATAGCCAAGATGACCAAGGATAGAATACTCCTAGCTCAGTCTACTGATCTGGGCATCTCAATTCTAAAGCAGGTTATGAGGACCAAGAAGCCAAACAGTCGTTATAAACACTGTGGCCTTTGACTCACTTCTGACCTGACCGTGCTCGCTAGCTGCTGTCGCTTAAGTGCGGGCAGTATTCGGAAGATAGTGGGTTCGAACCGCACTGTGGGCAGTCCTGAAAATGGTTTTCCGTGGTTTCCCATTTTCACACCAGGCAAATGCGGCTGTACCTTAATTAAGTCCACGGCCGTTTCCAACTTCTAGGCCTTTCCTATCCTATCGTCGCCATAAGACCTATCTGTTTCGGCGCGACGTAAAGCCACTAGAAAAAAAACCAACCATTTTCACTTCAGGCAAATGCTGGGACTGTACCCTAATTAAGGCCACGGCTGCTCCCTTTCCACTTCTAGCCCTTTCCTACCCTGTCGTCGCCATAAGACCTATCTGTTCGGTGCAACGTAAAGCAACTTGTATTAAAAATTATAAAAAACTTATGACCTGGTCTAGAATTACCATTTTGGACTATTCTAAATTAGCTTCACAAACTCACTAAAGTATTCAAAATTAAAACCTGAAAAGAGCTGTTTGTTAAGAAAAACTCCTTCCTTTTCATCTTCAGTAAATTAAAATGGACCGGGCCAGAAGGTGCTGGCCTTCTGACCCCAACTTGGCAGGTTCAATCATGGCTCAGTCCGGTGGTATTTGAAAGTGCTGAAATACGTCAGCCTTGTGTTGGTGGATTTACTGGCATGTAAAAGAACTCCTGCGGGACAAAATTCCGGCACTTCGGCATCTCCGAAAAACGTAAAAGTAGTTAGTGGGTCGTTAAGTTAATAACATTAGTATTAAATTAACATGTTATTCTATTCCAAATTAGTAGTGACGAGGGGATTTCTCTTCTGGCTGGAAGGAAATTTTGCCTTCAAGGCAAGTAGTTTTCTCCGCCACTAGTGCATGAATAGAGATTCTTTTGACTCATCGGGTATTTGTTGGAAACAGATGAGTAAAAGGGCATAGTCTCAGAAAGTGCAGCCAAGCAAGTGACTGCGCGGTTTGGGTCACATAGCAACCTGCTTGCATTTGGAAGACAGTGGGTTCGAAAGATGGTTTACCATGGTGTCCTATTTTCATACCGGGCAAATGCTGGGACTGTACCTTCATTAAGATTATGGTCCTTTCCTTCATACTGCTAACCCTTTCCTATCTGATTGTCGCCATAAGATGTAAAAAAAAAAAATCAGAATGTGTAAATTAATGTTTATCTGTATACTTATTTAAGGTATTCAGTTACACTGCAAACATAATTTTTTTTATAGATCGTATATTGAATTTTCAGTTGTACATTAAACTCTTCATGAATTCACTATGAGTCAAGAAACACAATGCTTTGGGAACTTCCATACAAGAAACATGTCTTCTTGATTATTTGGATTATTTCCAGTAATATTATAAATTCTTCTGTTGTGTTTCAGGAAAGATCTGGAGTGCATAGTGAGTTTGGAAACTTGCATCGAGCTAGGAACTCATGATGCTGATCTACCTTGCACTATTGAGATAAAATTGTTATCAAAGAATGTTGCAATTACTGAAATATCTGTTGTTTCAGAGGTAAGAACTGTGAATTAAAATTGCTACTTAAATTTAATATTTTTAAAACTTTTTTTATAAACATACAATATGTTGTACAGGGTGTTCCATTCATTTTTGACCTCTGATTTTTGCTTATGAAAATCAAGCTAATGGTAAGAATTTAATAAACTTTACAACAGACATACCTTGGTGTATGAGAAGTGTGTGATCTCACAGCAATTGTTGGAAGTGATCACCATTAACATCACTATTGCTGTCACCTGCCCAAGTAGTGTCAAGTGTCAACATCTGGAACTTTCTGGCTTGGAAGTAACTGGAAACAGCTTATCCCCCTGCTAATCGCTCACTAATGATAGATAATGATTCAAAGTGCATAAAGATTTCATGAAGGCAACTAAAAAAGGACAAGAACATACACATTGGAATATTCTGCTAAATAAAATTAGACATGTGTGACTGAGACCCTATTAGTTCAAGGTTCATAGTGTTGAACATGGAACTCAAAGAGAAGAAAATGTGCATACTTCAAATGTATGCTGTAACAGATTATGCAGATGTGGTAGGCACAGATATTTTATACTGAGTTTCAGAGGTTTCCAGGCAAGGCTTGGTTTTCAGGTGAGAAAATATGGATCATGAGGAAGAATCTGAATGGAAGGCTAATACAAGTCAAACAGATTAGAGATGGGGTCAGCTGTGGAGGGAAAGAACGGTTCATGATAATGGGAAAAGATTTATCGAATTTAAAATCTTTAATCATTTACTCTTATGAAACTTGGTTTCCATGATTACCTTCCAAACCAGAAGTAGAAATGAATGAAGCCAAATACGTGGAGGAATGGATAAAGTATAACCAGTTATCTGGAGTAATGTTGTGGATGATAAAATTATTAGGGGAGTAGAAGTAGCAACAGAACACAGACTGTTTAATAGCAGTTTTAAGGTTGAAGAAGCCAAGGGGTGAATGGACAAGGGCCAACAAAGAGTTGGAAGTTACAAAATAGAGAATAGAGAAAGGAACTGGAAGAAGAGTTACTTATTATATGATCAGGTTCATTCCACAGATTTTGAAACCAAGGTGAACATTTTTTTCTTCAATTTCATTACCAAACACTGTACTTAACATTTTTATCTCAAAAGTTGAGACCTTGACATAAATTGCATCTTTGATATCATAGTATACCTGGTAGGTGAGTTCTGAGAAGGTGCTGAATGACAATATTTGGCAGATGGGAGTCACAAACATGTTTGTGTATAGACTCCCTCCCCAAAGCTGTATTATTTGAATGACCTCCAAATGTTGTTTGAAAATTTAAAATGGGTTACTTTATTAATTTATAGAAAAAGATATAAATGCCATTAATTATTGCATATTTTAATAGTCAGGTTTGTGACTACAGGGTCCACAGCTTTGGGTGGAGGAGTCACATATGACACAATCAATTTCTGATTTTAAATTAGAGAGTTAATTTATTTCACAACATTTCCACTAGAGAGCAACAATATGCACTTCTTGTTGGACACCATATTAATATATGAAGATTCTCTCTAATTCTTGTTCATCGCACATGGTGTGTGTTAGTGTCTCTGGAAGTGTGTGGATTATACAGTCTCTATCTACAGACATATGTGACTATGTTTCAAACCTCAAATATTGACACTATCAGAGAGCAAGGAAAGCTGCCAACCAGAAAAAGTATCACCAGAACAAAAGAAGAAACATGATGCTAGTTTTATGGATAAAGAAAGACATTGACAGAAAATGTTACAGCAAATAAAGACTGCCTTCAATCAGTCATCATTGATATGCATAGAGGGTTGTCACCCAGGTCGCGGATTCCTTATCAGTTGTTTATCTAGTCCTTTCCTAAGTGATTTCAAAGAAATTGAAAATATATCAAAATCCCCTTTTCTTATAAATGAACATTTGCCCCAAGTTTTCCTCTTGATTTCCAATTTTATCTTCATGTTATGTTCTTTCCTACCTTTGAAAGCTCCACTAAAGGTTATTTGGCTAAGAATGTCACTCCACATCATCTCTCCAATGACAGCTTGGAACATTCTGATTACTCAGCAGCTTGCAGCTTGTCTCCTTACTCCCAAGTCTTTCCAGCCCGAAGTTTGCAACATTTTTGTAACACTACTCTTTTTTGTAGGAAATCACCCACAACAACTTGTGCTGTTTCCCTGTGGATCTTTTCCAGTTCTTGTATAAAGTAATCCTGGTGTGGGTCTCATATACACTTGAACCATGCTTTAATTGGGGTTGTACAAGAGACCTATACGCCCTCTCCTTGACATCCTTACCCTTGATTACTCTCATAACCGTATGAAGAGATCTGTAACCTTCTTTATGTGATTTCCTCAATGAACATCTTACTTACAGTACTTACAGTGATCACCATGATGTACATTCATTCCATCAACACAGTAATTAAACCTGAGAGGACTTTCCCTCTTGGTGAAACAACCTGACTTTTCATCCTGTTTACATACCATTGTCTGCTGTCCGTCTCACAGCATTGTCAAAGTTTTTTTGCAGTAACTTAACCCTCTTGGAGCCAAGAGCCGATCTGGTCTGCCGCTCCCCATCAGCTAGAAGAGGCCAGAGCCTGCCTCCCCTCTACTACTGTAAAGTGCCAGGCCGTTTTCAGTGGAAATACATGTATTTTAAAATTCGCGTATATCTACCGGTGCATGTCAAATACCGGCATGAAATTTTCTACATATCGACTACGTAGAATAAGAGTCTGGTTTGGAGTGATATAAAGAGTCAGAAACGTTTTGTTGTTGATTTATAGTTGTCTATAACGTTTATTTTTAGGAAGAGAAAAATATTTTCGCATTTTCTCTCTCAATATCTACTTTAAAAAAATAATTTACGATATAAAAGCATATACGTAATAATGTATAATGTACTTCTAAATACAATTCTACAGAATAACTAATTTGAACGAGAAAAATAAAAACATAAAAAAATATAAATTCAAACATATGTCACTAGTAAAAACAAGACAATTTTACTCACCGATAAAATTCGCGTGTATGTATCGATGTTTGGCAAATACTGACAAATTTTTCTACGTGCGGACAACACAGCATAAAAATAATTCTGAATTATTAAATAAGTGAAAAATAATAGTTGATATTACAGTTTTTTCAGAAAAAAATAGTTTCTCGTTTTCGGTTGTAGTATATATTAGAAAAATAATTTTACAATACAACAGAATTTACGAAATTAAGAAATGTATGTCACTAAAGCCGTGGTTTGCTTTGGCTTACTAAGCGACCGCTGCTCAGTTCGGTACCTGCAGTTTAAGAGGTGAATCATGGTCAGTGAGATGGATCCTCTCAGTAATTATTCTTGGTTTTCCAGACCGGGGTCGCCCTCTCACCCTCAGATATTTCCTCAAGTGCAATCACTTAAGGTCACTTAGATTGAGTGAACCTCGAACCAACCCTTCCACGAACCTGCTACGCAGGCGTAGCAGGGGGAGAGGTGATACTCCCACGTGGCGCATCCCAGGTGGCAGATGGGGGGGTCCTAACCGGCTTGCCGGCGGACTTGAGGGAAATAAAATACCTCTCGCGGACCAAACTCACACCCCCTGTGGGTGGGGGAGGCAGACGAATAATACACCCACGGTATCCCCTGCCTGTCGTGAGAGCCGACTAAAAGGGGCGACCAAGGGATGGTTGTATTCGAACCATGCAACTACATGTGATTAGTACCACCACGCGGAGAACACCAAGGGTCGCTTTTACTTGTGCGTAGTACCACTATATTAGGTACGAAATAGGTTTGTGATTAGTAGCACACAGGAGCACCGCGCGGTCGGCTTTTGCAGTACCTGTGATTAGTACCACCATATGAGCGGGACCATGGGATGATAGCTACCATGGACCTGCCTTACCTGTGATTAGTACCCACTATATGAGGAACACCACGAGATAGGGAGAGGTCCCTGTGGTTAGTACTCTTATGTGATGAACATCATAGGTTTGCGTTGCCTGTGAATGGCGCCGCAGAGTGAGAAAAACATAGGTCTGTATTAATGTCGAATTTCATAAGCTTTGAGTAGTACAATAATGTGTGGAATACCGCAAGTCTCTGCTACCATTGATTAGTACCGCAACAGGACAGATACCATGGTTCTACATTACTAGCGATAAGTACGATTCTGAGGGGCCTTTGACTTGTATTTTGGACCCATTTAGACACCAAGCATCCTCGATTTGCCTTGGAAGTGGTCCCTTGGTCAGTAATACTATTAACTATGATAGTTTTTTGAGTCGGATCCACTGATTGTTTTAAATTCATGTTCATTCATTCATTCGTTCATTCATTCTTCATGGCATTTTTTATTTTGGTCAGTGGATAATTTTGAACTTTTACTTTGTCGTTTCATTTCGTACCATTAGGGGCCGATGACCTCGATGTTAGGCCCCTTTAAACAACAAGCATCATCATCATCATCATCGAACCAACCCTCAGGACCAGGCGAATATTCATGACCTCCAGGTGAGAGGCAGGCACGCTACACTTGGCCCGCGGAGACCGGCATTTAGGTAATGATAGAGGACTATATGTGACTACAAGGTTTAGCAGAGAGTAAGTGAAAAGTAAATTGAATTATGATATGGGCGGAGAATCAGACGGCACAGCATGTTTAGGTCCAAGAACTTCCTTGAAGTAGACAGGAGTTTGAGGAATGTTGTCCGGTTAATTGGGACAAATTTCCACAAAATGTTCTCCAGGGACATCATCATCATATTCGTTATCACTGGTTTCATCTACCACCATATTCATTTAGTGCCATTAGAAACAATTAAACGTCTCTTCTTTAGCTGCGGTGATTCCGCGGACGTGTCCGGTATAATTTCGTCGCTACTCTCTGAACTAAATTCCCTATCGCTATCCGATAAATCATCCGCGTTAACTTCGCATTGTTCCAAATACTGCATTAATTTATTGTCATCAATACCTGCTGAAAAAATATCACGTGAACAACTTGCTATTTTCCTTTTACAAATCCACTCACTGAGGAGCAATCCCGTACTGACCGGTTAGCGGTATTTGTAAACACACGAAACGACTCTTGTGAAAGTTGTGAAAGATATAACACCCTCTTAGAACTACCAAAGCAAGACCAGGCACACAATAACGTGTAGCCCCTTTACTACAGGTTGTAACAAAAGTATGCACGTCACTATAGGTTGCCTCAAAATTATGTATATCACAGAATTTTAAGCCAGCCGATGTAATCGGCTCTGGCAACTTCCGACTGGATTGTTAAAGGCCGACCAGATCGGCTCTGGCAATTTAAAGGGCGGGTGCTCGTACTACCGCCTGGCACCAAGAGAGTTAAAGGCTCTTCAGTATGTCTGTTGAACACTCAAGTTCAATATAAAATTGCACTATAACATACCTGACAAAAAAAAACCCACTATTAAACATCATCAGATTCTATCAAGTCACACTCAATATTTGGAAAAATTTATGATAATTTCTGTCCAAAAACCTAGGATTGGACATTTGGAACTTATCTTAATGAAGTCTCACTTAGTCTCCACTCCAGTACACAATGCGAGGCATTTGAAAAACCATTGCTCTTTCATTGGCTCAAATCCCCCCTAGTGTTCCTCTAGTATTATCATTGTAGTTTTACTATTATTATTAAAAATAATTAATAATTAAATTAAATACTTAAATAATAATAAAAAATAATAAAATTAAATAATACATACATACATTATCATTATAGACTGTTATGCCTTTCAGCGTTCAGTCTGCAAGCCTCTGAGAATTTACTAAACGTCGCCACAATCCTCGATTTGCAACTAGTGTTGTGGCCTCATTTAGTTCTATACCTCTTATCTTTAAATCGTTAGAAACCGAATCTAACCATCGTCGTCTTGGCCTCCCTCTACTTCTCTTACCCTCCATAACAGAGTCCATTATTCTCCTAGGTAACCTATCCTCCTCCATTCGCCTCACATGACCCCACCACCGAAGCCGGTTTATGCGTACAGCTTCATCCATTGAGTTCATTCCTAAATTAGCCTTTATCTCTCATTCCGAGCACCCTCCTGCCATTGTTCCCACCTGTTTGTACCAGCAATCATTCTCGCTACTTTCATGTCTGTTACTTCTAACTTATGAATAAGATATCCTGAGTCCATCCAGCTTTCGCTCCCGTAAAGCAAAGTTGGTCTGAAAACAGACCGATGTAAAGATAGTTTCGTCTGGGAGCTGACTTCCTTCTTACAGAATACTGCTGATCGCAACTGCGAGCTCACTGCATTTGCTTTACTACACCTTGATTCAATCTCTCCTACTATATTACCATCCTGGGAGAACACACAACCTAAATACTTGAAATTATCGACCTGTTCCAGCTTTGTATCACCAATCTGACATTCGATTCTGTTGAATTTCTTACCTACTGACATCAATTTAGTCTTCGAGAGGCTAATTTTCATACCATACTCATTGCACCTATTTTCAAGTTCCAAGATATTAGACTGCAGGCTTTCGGCACAGTCTGCCATTAAGACCAAGTCGTCAGCATAGGACAAACTGCTTACTACATTTCCACCTAACTGAATCCCTCCCTGCCATTTTATACCTTTCAGCAGATGATCCATGTAAACTACAAACAGCAAAGGTGAAAGATTACAGCCTTGTCTAACTCCTGTAAGTACCCTGAACCAAGAACTCATTCTACCATCAATTCTCACTGAAGCCCAATTGTCAACATAAATGCCTTTGATTGATTTTAATAATCTACCTTTAATTCCATAGTCCCCCAGTATGGCGAACATCTTTTCCCTCGGTACCCTGTCATATGCCTTCTCTAGATCTACGAAACATAAACACAACTGCCTATTCCTCTCGTAGCATTTTTCAATTACCTGGCGCATACTGAAAATCTGATCCTGACAGCCTCTCTGTGGTCTGAAACCACACTGGTTTTCATCCAACTTCCTCTCAACGACTGATCGCACCCTCCCTTCCAAGATGCCTGTGAATACTTTGCCTGGTATACTAATCAATGAGATACCTCGATAGTTGTTGCAATCCTTCCTGTTCCCTTGCTTATAGATAGGTGCAATTACTGCTTTTGTCCAATCTGAAGGTACCTTACCAACACTCCACGCTAATTTTACTACTCTGTGAAGCCATTTCATCCCTGCCTTCCCACTATACTTCACCATTTCAGGTCTAATTTCATCTATTCCTGCTGCCTTATGAAAATTGAGTTTATTTACTATCCTTTCCACTTCCTCAAGCATAATTTCACCAACATAATTTTCCTCCTCCCCATGAGCTTGGCTGTTTGCATCACCACCATGATGATTTCCTTTTACATTGAGAAGATGATCAAAATATTCCCTCCATCTCTCCAGTGATTCCCTGGGATCTATTATGAGTTCACCTGAATTACTCAAAACACTGTTCATTTCCTTTTTCCCTCCCTTCCTAAGATTCTTTATTACTGTCCAGAAAGGTTTCCCTGCTGCTTGACCTAGCCTTTCCAGGTTATTACCAAAATCTTCCCATGACTTCTTTTTGGATTCAAGAACTATTTGTTTCGCTCTGTTTCTTTCATCTACGTACCAATCCCTGTCTGCCTCAGCCCTTGTTTGGAGCCATTTCTGATAAGCCTTCTTTTTACGTTTACAGGCTGTTCTCACTTCATCATGCCACCAAGATGTTCGCCTTTTCCCATCTTTACACACTGTTGTTCGTAGGCATTCCCTTGCTGTTTCTATTACAGCATCCCTGTATGCCACCCATTCACTTTCTGTATCCTGAACCTGCTTACTGTCTACTGTTCGAAACTTCTGACTAATCATATCCATGTACTTCTGTCTAATTTCCTCGTCCTGGAGACTTTCTACCCTTATTCGTTTGCAGACAGATTTCACTTTCTCTACCCTAGGCCTAGAGATACTTAGTTCACTACAGATCAGATAGTGGTCTGTATCATTGAAAAATCCGCGAAAAACTCGTACATTCCTAACAGATTTCCTGAATTCAAAGTCTGTTAAGATATAGTATATTATGGATCTGGTACCCCTAGCCTCCCATGTGTAGCGATGAATAGCCTTATGCTTAAAGAATGTATTCGTAACAGCTAAACCCATACTAGCACAGAAGTCCAGCAAACGCTTTCCATTCGCATTAGCTTCCATATCTTCCCCACATTTACCAATCACCCTTTCGTATCCTTCAGTTCTATTCCCAACTCTCGCATTGAAATCGCTCATTAACACTATTCTATCCTTGCTGTTCACCCTGACCACGATGTCACTCAATGCTTCATAAAACTTGTCAACTTCATCCTCATCTGCACCCTCACATGGTGAATACACGGACACAATTCTTGTCCTAATTCCTCCCACTGACAAATCTACCCACATCATTCGCTCATTTACGTGCCTAACAGAAACTATGTTGCGTGCAATGGTATTCCTGATAAAGAGCCCTACCCCAGACTCTGCCCTTCCCTTTCTAACACCCGTCAAGTACACTTTATAATCTTCTATCTCTTCCTCATTATCTCCCCTTACCCGAATATTACTTACTCCTAGCACATCCAGATGCATCCTCTTTGCTGACTCAGCCAGTTCTACCTTCTTTCTTCCATAAGCCCCATTAATATTGATAGCTCCCCATCGAAATCCATTTCGTTCGCCAAGTTGTTTCCAAGGAGTCCCTCGCCTGTCAAATGGGAGTGGGACTCCATTACTCCCATAGGTCCGAGGCTTGCTTAAAGTGTTCTGAGCTCGGTAAATTCATGAAGCAGGATGCTGCCCTACTTACACATAGTCCAAGTGAGGATCTCTCCTCTAACGGGTTATGGACCACCGGTGAATTGTATAGTCCTAGCCGCCTGAGCACAAGGAGGGCCACGACTCAGAATATGTCCGAGATGCCCACTCCCATTCCATAGCAACTAGTATCCCGACTCTCAGGACCACTTACTAGGCCACTCAGCCGTTGCCCATGGTCCACGAACTAGGACGTGACTACAGTAACCCACAAACATGAACCACTCAGTAATTAAATAATAATTAAATAATTAATAATTAAAAATAATTAGAGTTCTTGTAAGGTTTTTTTGAGTGAAAAATGATAACCTAAAAGATTGTGTCAGTGGCGAGGATGGTGTGTAAAATCAGAGAAAATACTACAGATAAGAATATCCTAACCTACATTCCAGACCTTGAAGTTAGAGATTACCTCCTGTGGGATTCATTAACCACTAATACAAAAAGTGTAAATGTTATCTAGATGTTAATTAAATAGAGCAAATTGGAGGGAATTTAAAAAAAAAATATATGCTCAGTCAGGTTGGTTTCGTGTTTTTTTTTTTGCAATGTAAATTACAATTTCAGCTTACAATGCAAAATTATTACCCAGGCCAGTGAGGATTCTATCAAGAGGCAACTACGTTTGATTCAGAGTAAATTTAATTGCAGGAAGAATTGTTACATCTGCACCACAATCTATTTCAAATTTAAAAGGACAACCATTGACATTGATTACTACTTGGTATTGTGCCATTCCACTATTCCAGCAATCAAGCTCAATCGAATTAAGACGAATGTGATTACTAGAAATGAAGTTAGACACAATGAATAAATTTTGTAAAATGTCAAGGACTGGGCGAGTCGGCCATGCTGTTAGGGGGGCGCAGCTGTGAGCTTGCATCTGGGAGATAGTGGGTTCGAATCTCCCTGTTGTCAACCCTGAAGATGGTTTTCCATGGTTTCCCATTTTCACACCAGGCAAATGCTGGGGCTGTACGTTAATTAAGGCCATGGCCGTATCCTTCCAACTCCTAGTCCATTCCTATCCCATCATCGCCATAAGACCTATCTGTGTCGGTGCGACATAAAGCCACTACCAAGAAAAAATGTCAGGGAAGTTGAGAATAACGCAAAGTCAGAATGAATAAGATCATGGTGGTACTGACCAAGACAAAATAGATATTTGAATTGTTTAGACCTACACTGTTTAAAATCACAATTGAAAAACTAACTCAAGGGAGTGGACGTGTCCCGATCAAGAAGCTCTAAAAATCGCATAAAATTGCTAAAAACGAGAGAAGAATTTAAGAAAGAAAAGCTATTTACAGCATATAAATAAGTATACAATAGAAGAATATATAAAAAGATTAAATAAATACACGAGATAGTAAATTACACAACTTGTAAATTGATTCGCAGCGGCATAAGAAAAGTGCAACAAAAAGGCCGTGACTGTAGGAATGAATATTCAATATATCACAGTATAAATGATTAACAACTAGTAAAGCAATTCTGTACAAGAACACATTCAAATATTTGCAGACATTTTGGAGGACTAATGGCAACTGATATTACACAGGGTGCGGCAGAAATACTTGACGAATTTCAGACGTAAATAACTCAGCAATGCAACAAGCCATTCACAATTTTGTTGTGTAGTTTAAAAGAATAGCATTTGCCATTTATGTCACATACAGTAGATTGGAGCGAACTAAAGGTCGTATTGGCCACAGCTTTCAAACAGGTGTTATTGTCGTGGTGCGTGCAGTCTTGGCCTTGGCCTTGGAGAACACGTGCATTGTCTTGTCTGGGCTAGTCAGTCAGCC
Organism: Anabrus simplex; assembly: GCF_040414725.1. Classification (NCBI taxonomy): domain Eukaryota; kingdom Metazoa; phylum Arthropoda; class Insecta; order Orthoptera; family Tettigoniidae; genus Anabrus; species Anabrus simplex. The sequence continues at coordinate 1,072,961,327 of NC_090265.1, read as the reverse complement.
AGCCAGTCGCCAGCATGGCATGGAGTGTTGAACACCGAGGTTTCGTGATTGAGATTTATTTAAAAAATGGTGACTCTGTTACCACAACACAGCATTTGTTTTGCAGACACTTTGGCTTAGATCGACATGAAAAAGTTCTGAGCAGGAACTCCATTCTGTTATGGGTGAACAGTTTGAGAAAAAGTGGTTCGAGTGTGAAAACGAAGCCGCCTGGTAGGCCTCGTAGCGTTCGAACACCAGAAACCGTCCATGCAGTGAGACGCCATTATGCAATCTCCTCAATGTTCGGTGCATAGGCATTCATGTGCTATGGGACTCTCGGATCGCACCGTAAGGAGGATTTTACACGCAGGCATGAAGTTCCGTCCGTACAAAATGGTGGGTGTTCAGAAACTCAGTGAACGTGATTGGGCCAACCGCAGAGTGTATTGTGAGACTATCCTGGAAGGTGTAGCAGCTGACACCAGTCTCCTGGCAAGTGATGAAGCGCGCTTTCATGAATGACCTCTCTACAGCGAGCGTGTTACTGTTTGGTGCGCTGTCGCTGATTTCGGAATTGTAGACCCTTACTCTGTTGAAGAGGAGGACAGAACTGTAACAGTAACATTGGATCATTACGTACAGCTGTTACGCAACATCCTGCAGCCGACACTCGCCGACTTAGAGTATCCTGATGATATAGATGTTGATTCCTATAGGGAATCTGAAATATTTGTACTGAATGAGTAAATTTATAATACCAATATAAATGGTCTGTTATTGGACGTTATCAGTTTTCCAGCTAACTCATTCCTGATTGCCAGCGTTTCGCCCCCGTGTGGTAGGTTGGGCTCATCAGTTGGTATCTAGCACACCTACCAAGACGTATGGCTAGTGCATACCGTGGAGGCCACTGCGTAGGCTACTTGGAGCCATTGGCAGTGCCAGTGCACTATGAGAGACTGTCTCATTACCAAAAATTGATGCCTGCTTGGCCAGCATATGGGGGCGAAATGCTGGCAATCAGGAATGAGTTAGCTGGAAAATTTAAATGTCCAATAATGGACTATTTATTTTGGTATTATAAATTTACTAATTCGGGACAAATATTTCAGATTCCCAATGGGAATCAACACCTATATCATCTGATGCCAAGCAAGCATCAATTTTTGGTAATGAGTCAGAGTCTCTCATAGTGCATTGGTACTGCTGGTGGCTCCAAGTAGCCTACGCAGTGGCCTCCACGATATGCACTCGCCATGCATCTTGGTAGGTGTGCTAGGTACCAACTGATGAGCCCAACGTACAGAGTAGTAAATAAGTTGCAGGATTGTTGAGCGACTTCGGAGGGACCTAGACAACGTTGTGAGATGGACAGCGGACAGTGATATGATGGTAAACAGGATGAAAAGTCAGGTTGTAAGTTTCACCAAGAGAAAAAATTCTCTCAGTTTTAATTACTGTGTTAATGGGGTGATAGTACCTGATGAGGTGTAAGTACTGAAGTGTTAATATAAGGAATGATCTTCATTGGGGTAATCCTATTAAGACCGGGCGAGTTGGCCGTGCGCGTAGAGGCGCGCGGCTGTGAGCTTGCATCCGGGAGATAGTAGGTTCGAATCCCACTATCGGCAGCCCTGAAAATGGTTTTCCGTGGTTTCCCATTTTCACACCAGGCAAATGCTGGGGCTGTACCTTAATTAAGGCCACGGCCGCTTCCTTCCAACTCCTAGGCCTTTCCTATCCCATCGTCGCCATAAGACCTATCTGTGTCAGTGCGACGTAAAGCCCCTAGCAAGAAGAAGAATCCTATTAAGAAGGTTGTTAAGAAAGATTACAGATTTCCTCACATGGTTTTGAGGGTATTTAGGGGTTGTAGTAAGGATGTAAAGGAAAGGGTGTATAAGTCTCTGTTATGACACCGTTTAGAGTATGGTTCAAGTATATTGGATTACCTTGTATGAGAATTGGAAATGATCCAAAGGAAAGCAACAAGATTTGTTCTTGATGATTTCCAATAAAAGAGTAGTATTACAAAAATTTTGCAAACTTTGGACTGTGAAGGCTTGGGAGTAAGGAGACAAGCTGGTTGACTGATCATTATATTCTAAACCATCAGTGGAGAGATGGCGTAGAATGACATTAAACCATTAAGCTTGAGTGAAGCTTTTAAAAGTAGGAAAGATCATAATATGAAGATAAAATTGGAATTGAAGTAGACAAATTGGGCAAATATTAATTTATAGAGTAAGGAATAAGTGATTGGGATAATTTATCGAGGGAAATATTCAATAAATTTCCAAGTTCTTTGAAAACATTTAAGTAAAGGCTAAGTAAACAATTTTAGGGAATCTGCCACCTGGGCAACAGCCCTAAATGCAGATAGTTGATGATTGATTGAAAGAGACCAACTCCTAGGCCTGCTGTCTGGGCTTGATGGCAGCCCTCCCTCTTCATGAACACATCCAGGAATGAGAGAGCTCCCAGTGCTTCTCACTCCATTATGAAATGGTTGTGGGATGCTGTTCAAATGCCAGATATGAAATGAAATTTCAAATTCTGGTTATCAACCATCAGTATCATGCTCATCTCTACCGAGAAGCCATACAGATAATGAAACATGACTAATGTTTCAACAGGAAAGAAGAGGGCCTACAGATTAGCAGAATTTGCCAAACATTGTTTGCTGCCAGACAACAGAAGAATGTATGTTTTGGATCACACAGTGCAGTTCATAGAAACACCAGTTAGCATCTAAAAATAGGATAAAAAACTGATGCTTAAGTTTTGATTTATTCACCAGTGGTTTTATTGCTTTGTATTGAACACCAAAAGTATCAATCTTTTATCCTATTTTTAGACACTAATCAGCAAGAACTTTATAATAAGAATATATTGCAGCCGAACGGCCATTATGGTATACAGACCGTTATGATTTACAATATTCCAGTAATGATTTTGTTCTCGTACATTTGTTGAAATGGTACAGTTCACAGTGCTTATTACACAACACACACACACTGTGGAGACGAGTCGTGAAAACCTCGGCGCGCACATAGTTGTTGGTGAAATCCATGTACCGCTAGTCTGTTCAAGGCGATTCTTAGGTCGTTGTTTGCTCCTGTCCAGCTTCGGTCCAACATGGCATCTGTTGAGTAGAAGTCTGAGTCAATCTCTGCCCTTTTCCTTTGTCTGGTTAGGAGCAATTTCTGTTCCTGCTGTGTGGATGGGAGTGGCAGTCTGATTCTCAAATCTTCTATTAGAAATGTTTCTTTGGCTAGCTCGTATGCCAGTCTTGAGCGTGACATCTTGGAGATTCCTAGAATCCTTTTAAGGAATCTAGCCTTAACGTTTTCTATGGTCTTTAAGTCAGTTACTGTTAGATTCTCCCAGATTAGTTCTAGCCCATAGGTTAGTACTGGAAGCACCTTGGTGTAGAACAGAGTCATGGCTGTGGATATAGACAATCTAGTGGGTTCACTGATATATATACTTTTTATTGCTGCCATGTCCGGCTCCATGGCTAAATGGTTAGCGTGCTGGCCTTTGGTCACAGGGGTCCCGGGTTCGATTCCCGGCAGGATCGGGAATTTTAACCTTAATTGGTTAATTTCGCTGGCACTGGGGCTGGGTGTATGTGTTGTCTTCATCATCATTTCATCCTCATCACGACGCGCAGATCGCCTACGAGCTTCAAATCTAAAGACCTGCACCTGGCGAGCCAAACTTGTCCTCGGACACTTCCGGCACTAAAAGCCATACGCCATTTCATTTTTTTTTTTTTTTTATTGCTGCCATAGACCTCTCCTTTATATGGTTTCTAAATGAGGTGGCTGAAGGTTGAAGTGTTATTCCGAGGTATTTAAACAATTTTACGATTTCTATGTCTTTCCTGCCACATTGCATTCTGTCATTGTGTGAGATTCTTCTTCCCTTTCGGAAAACCATCTGCAGCATAGCCTTCAAGTTTAACCATTACTTCTTGGAGTTCGTCTCTGTTGTTTGAACCTATGGCTATGTCGTCTGCATACATATATAGTGCAACCGAAGTGTTGTGAGTGGTGTTTATGATATCAACACCGCCTATAGCTGGGGACTGAGTGGATCACCTTGAAGCACTCCATTTGTTTGTATTATGGGGACCGAAGATGTCTTGCCATCTTGAACTGTGACTGTGTTGTGTGCCAGGATGTTGTTTATCATTATTGTCAGCAGATTATCTGATCTGATTATGCTTCCCAGTTTACCAAGGAGTATTTCTCTGTTTAGAAGGTTGAAAGCTTTGCTGAAGTCAACAAAAACAACGTAATATTTCCCTTTTGGATGTCTCGTTGCATTCTGTATGCTGCCGATGAGATTTTGGATTACGTTGAGAGTTCCCCTGCATTTCATGAAGCCAAACTGCTGTTCGGGTATCGATCTTGCTGTTTCTAAAATGAGTCTATTCTCTAGAATCTTGGTATATATCTTCAAGATGTTATTTTCAAGAGCAATGCCTCTGTAGGCATCAGGGTTCTCTCTGTTTCCCTTGCCTTTGTAGAGCATCCTTATATCAGCCTGTCTCCATATTTCTGGTATTTCTCCTGTTGTCATGCATGTGTTGAATAGGGTGGACCATATATGTATCAATAGGTCACATGAGTCTTTCAAATTTTCGTTGAATATATCATCCGGTCCTGGTGCTTTTTTTGTTTTTTGAGGCTTGAATTGTCATTTTGATTTCCTCCTGATCTATGAGAAAAGTCGCATTATTTATATTCTTTCGGAGTGGGAGAGCCATCTCAAGATTTTGCTAGTTCAGGGTCTCAGAGAAGTGTTTTTGCCAGGATGTTATTGGAAGTTCAGGAGTGTCACTTGTGGACCTTTTCTTGAGTGCTATAAAAGGATCTTTTAAGGCTTCTTCTGCTTTCATTAGTGTCTGGGTTTCTAAATACTGGGCTTTCTTTAGTTGAATCAGTTTTTTGTATATTTTCTTCTTTGCATACTCTGTAAATATGGAGTTCTCATTCATTTGTCGTGCTGTGTGGAGGAGTTCCATAGTTTCTTGTCTGAGTTTGTAACATTCTTTATCAAACCACAGTTTGGCTGTTCTTGGTGTCAACCAGATTTGTGCTTCCTTGAGGGTGCTTAGAACAATGTCTAGTGCCAAGTTCAATAGACCTTCTTTAATCATTTGCGGGATTCCATTTAATCATTTTCCTTCTCTAGCATTTCTGGGCAAATTTTTCTTGTGATGTACTGCTGTAGGCTCTTCATGTTTATGAGGTTTTGTCCCCCTATCTCGATTAGAATGGCAACAGGTACATGTTTCTTCAGGATGGCAACTGGGTTTCTATACATTACCACAAGGCTACCTTTGACGAAAACTAGGTCTATAGTACTTCTGCTATTAGGAGCTATATAGGTTGCTTCATCTGCCTGATTTATTAATTTGTAGCCTTCTTCCTGTAGTATATCGAGAATGAGTTCTGTCCTATAGTCCTGTTTATCTATTTGGCAGTTGAAGTCACCTCCAAGAATCACTGTCGAGTCATTTTTTGCTCTTGTTATTGCATTCACTCCATGTTCAACTGCATCATCCACATTCCTAGCCGGGCTTATGTAGAGACCTATAATAGTTAATCGGTCTGTCTTAATAAGAATCAGATTTTCTTCTGTATGGACTTGTTTTGGTGTACCTATATTGTCTCCATAGAAGATGCTAACTCCTCCTTCTGGTCTGCCTTTATAAGATGTTCTAAACTTGCCTGTTTGTTAAATTTTATTTAACAATTTTTGAACTTTGTTTATTTTGCTTTTCAAAGAACATCAAAGAAAATAGTTTGTTTTTATCCTTTTCAGATGCAAAGCAGCAATTATTTTATAAGGTGTTTTAAAAGATGTTTGTGTATTTTATTTTTGATTTAAATGTCTTTGTACTCTTTTATCTTGTACTTTTGACGTCAGCTGAAAATGGTCCATACAAGGACCGAAACATGCCCTAATTGAAGATTAAATTGACCCTTTATCATAATTTATAACGAAATAGTTGTACAGTAGTTGTACAGTATTGAACAGATGGATATATATTTAAACTCAATTCTTTGATCTTAAAATTGTAATTCATATGGAAAAAAAAAAATGAAATTCATTTATTGTAATTGATAAGGGCTACCAAAGTGTAGTTTGAAATATCGATATATTAAAAATGTTAACATGGCCTGATGTTCTTTCTGGCATTTTTACAATTCATTTGGGGCCAGCACTTCGTATAGATTTAGCCCAGTTTTATCACCAATTACCTTTCCTGACGTCAACCCTCTATGGAGGGAGGTACTCACAATTACATGTGTCTGTGATGTTTGTATGTGAATATGTTTGTAAATGAAGATGTATATTAATACAAGTAGAAACGTCCAGCGCCCTAAATAGACAAATTAATCAGATTGGTTAAAATCCTCAGCCTGGCCAGAAATCGAACCCGGTGCCATCTTGACCGAAGGCTATTATGCTGATCAGATATTAACACAGCCTAATATCTCAGAAAAATGTCAGAACTTGCCATTTATCCTCCTCTTTGTTTTACCTGAATACATTAGGAAATATACTTGTTAATTATGTTCGTTACCTTTACAGGCTAGAATAATTGAAGTTTATGGACAGTGTGGAGAATATCTGACTACTGCTCATGGTGAATTCATTGATGAATGTGAAAACATGGCTGTATATATGGCAGAAATCAGCATTGTTCAACCCTCTTCAGACTGTTTACTGAAGGTAATTAATTGATTATTTGTTTTTGCTTCAGCGTATGTTCATAATGGTGAAATATTCAAGGTCTTCTGTAAAAAGTTTCAAACCTAGACTTTGTGTTGATTTTTATTGATATATTCAATTAATGATGATGAAGAAGAAGAAGAAGATGATTATTATTATTATTATTATTATTATTATTATTATTATTATTATTATTATTATTATTATTATTATTATTATTATTATTATTATTATTTTAATTTGATTTAATTTTTAATAATAATAATAATAATAATAATAATAATACATAAATAAACAACTGTTTATGTCATTCATAGATTTCTAAAAGGCTTATGATAGTATACACAGGCCCACTCTTTTAAAAATCCTCAGTTCATATGGCCTTCATCCTAAATTAACAAAAATTATTGAATGAACTTTAATCAACACAGTTTCAAAGGTAAAGTTCAGGGGAGTAACGTCAAATGCTTTTACAATAAATACAGGCCTCAGACACGATGACAGATTATCCCCTCTGCTTTTCAATGTGGCTTTAGATTACAGCATGAAAATTTGGCAAGAACAAAACCCACCTAAAATCAAAATTGGAGCAAAACCCTCAATAAGGACAAATTGCTTAGGGTTTGCAGGTGATTTAGCTCTCTTAGCCCTTGACATGGAAGAAGTCTGTGCTCAGATCACAAGTCTTCAGAAAACTGCATTAAAAACACGATTACAAATATCCTTTGAGAAAACTGAGATCATGCCAATGAAACCCCTTGACATAAACGAAGTCATCATAAATGATCAAAAAATTAACATAGTCCTACAATTTAAATACCTTGGAGAAATCATTATGCACAACTTAAGCAAGAAAGCAGCGTGGATAAATAGAACCAACAAAATGAAAAAAGTACAGTTTCTAACCTGGTCAACTTATAACAAAAGATGTTTGTCAGTAGACACTAAGACCCAACACTACAAAACTATAACTTGCGAAACCTTGTTCCAAATTAAAAATGAACGAACAACTGATCAGCTCCTCAAAACTGAAAGAAGAACTATTAGAACTTGTATAAATAAAAAGTATCAGGTTGAAGGAGTCTGGAGAATCCTCCCCAATGAAACAGTCTATCAATTGATCCAGTTACCAGCACGAGGAAATAATCACTTATTTCTTTCACATCTTACGATTACCAGAAAACAGGATTTTACGAAAACTAGTAATGAGAAATCTGGGAAAGAAGACAGGAGGGCATTGGATCAAAGAAATTCAAGAGGATCTCAAAACAGCTGGAACTCAAAATTACAGATGCAGAGAACAAGAATAAAATTACCACACTTCTTAAAATCACAAATTTTCAACTGAAATGATGCACAGAAGGCCTGTAGAGATTTAGATGAATTAGGAACACTGCGATCAGAAAACGAATGAAGTATTATTATTAGTGTGTGATGTGTACATGACAATCAAAATATACAAAAATAGTACAGAATATACAAATATACGAGTTGATAACAGCATCAGGACTTCACTTTTATATTTTAATGTCCAAATTTTTTAACCATGTAATCACTTCTAGTGTTACTTCATGGAATACCTCCATGGAACCAGGAAATGCACGTAGGGGGCCCTCTGAGAACTATGTGCTTGATAGACTGCACTTGAGCACCACAGTCACAGCAGGGAGAATCTACCCATCCCCATAGATGTAAGGCTGCACCAGTCCTACCAACACAACATCGGATCCTGTTCAGGGTTGACCAGACAGCACGGGGGCAGCTGGTTTTATGCTCGGGGTAAGATGTCACATAAACCACGGGGAGACGACATCCTCCACTCTTCTCTCTAGGCTTTCCTGGAATTGAACCGAGGACGAGACAGGTCCAAAGCTGTCTTCCATGCAGGTTTTCTTGATTTCAGCCTAGTTGTAGTGTGCTGCTTTATATCTTGATGTATAGGAAGGGCCTCATTCTTTCTACACCATAAGCTGGTAAGTGCTTGTAATGCTGTATGGAGTTATGTGAAGTAATAAGAAAGGAAGAGTTTATACAAACCTGCTGAAAAAGGAAGTTGATAACAGATCCAGAGAGAGTATTTTGATAAACTGCTGAATATGAAAAATTGTGCAGAGGAGACATTAAAACGGTGTGATGACTCAGCACTAGAAGATGATATAATAAAGTAAGAGGTGGAATTAGCAGTCTGTAAAATGAAAATGAGGAAGGCACCAGAGATGGATGACATTAGAGTGGAAATGTTGAAGGCTGCTGGAACTGTTCGACTACAGTGGGTGTGCATATTGTTAAAGAGCATATGGAAACAGAAAGTTGTGCCAGAAGACTGAGGAAGGAGATTAATAACACCAGCCATTAAGAAGGTGGGGGACAAAAAATGTGTGTGATAACTATAGAGGAATCACACTCATCTCACAAGTGGCAAACATACTTGGAGAATGAGAAGAACGGTAGAAGGAGAGTTGCAAGAGGAATAGTATGGCTTTAGAGGTGGAAGATCTACATTGAATCCAATTTTCAGCATGAGGCAATTAGTGGAGAAGAATTGGGAATATGGAAAGAATTTGGTCATGACATTCATAGATCTAACAAAGGCATACAAGTGTTCCCAGTGAGAAAGTTTGGGAAACCATGGTCAAAAAGAGATGGAATGGTTTAGAAATGAAACTGGACTATTTGTTATTACTATTTGCAGATGATATTGTGATCTGGGGAACAAACAGCATGGAAGTACAAGAACAACTTGATGCACTGAACAAGAAAATTGAAAAGTACGGTATGAAAATAAGCACAGAAAAAAGCAAGACCATGGTGATATTAAGAGGAGAAAGACAAGGGAAAGGGATTCTGAAAATTGGTGGTCAGAGCCTTGAAATTGTTATGCACCCATATTGACTTGTGCAGCTGAGACCTGGACAGTTACAAATAGGTAGGAGAGTAGAATCCAAGCCAGTGAAATGAAATACCTAGGAAGTATGATAGGAAAGACAAGGAAATACAGATTGTGAAACAAAGATGTGAGAAAGGAGGTCAGGAATGGAAAACCTAAATGAGAGAATTGACAGGAGTAAAATAAGATTATTTGGACATGTAAAGAGGATGGAGGAGAAAAGAATATCAAAATAGATGATGGAGATGAAGTTTGAGGAAAAGAGAGCGAGAGGGAAACCTAGATCACGGTGGAGCGATTCAATAAAGAGGAGTGCAAGAAGAAAGCTCGACTGGGACAAAATGATGGAAGGAGAGAGGAAAGTGGAGAAGTGCCATGAATGCCCCGACCTGGCAGGAGCTGTATAATGTAAAAGGAGGATCATGATACAGAGTCTAGGCTATCTCTGTTGAGAGCTTGAAAACCTTCAGCGAGACAAGTTGACAACGAACTTTCCCCGTTCAATTGTGTCCTTGAAAAAGTTGTAAAAGCTGTGAGAGTGACAATGGACTTTCCCCATTCAACTAAATATGTCTTTATTTTTAAAGGAAATTCTAAATACCAATTTTCTCGTCTGTAACATCCTTCAATTTCAAGATATAAGTAGCCTCATACAAAGAATTCTACTCATTTTTCAATTCATTTATCCCCCCACTCCCTTAATTGGATTTTCCAAAAACGTAAGAATGCATCAATACTGCTACACTGGGGCGAAACACTGGTATTTTCACGACTGAGAAAGCCTGAAGAGCTTAATGCTTTTAAAAGAAGGCATATTCCTTTATTTTTAAAGGAGATTCCAAATACAAATTTTCATGTCTGTATCATCTGCAGTTTTTGAGATATAAGTATGTATGTATGTTTAGTCCTCAGCCTGAAGGCTGGTTGGATCCTCAACAGTTCCGCCATCAGCTGTCATAGATGGCCTAGGCATCACTGAAGAGGCGTACTAGGGAAATGAGGAGTGAGGTAGTTTCCCGTTGCTTTCCTCACCAAGCCAGAAGTTGCTATTACACATCAGTCTGCCAAGCCCACTGAAATGCATGCACCAACTGACCCTATGAGCAATATTTTCACACCATTCATAGCAGGGACTGGCTGCAGAAGTATCCCCATAAAAGAATACAACCCCGTTTTCAGTCAATGTTTTCCCGAAAGAAAAAATTATGTTACTTTATTTTTAAAAGAGACTATAAATACCAATTTTCACGTCTGTAATATGTTAAGTTTTTGAGATATACTGTAGATATGTTCATTTTAAAAATTCACTCCCTTTAACACTTCCCCCTTAAGTGGATTTTCAGAAAACAAATTATGCGTATTTCTTTACTTTTACAGGATATTCCAAATACCAATGTTCATGTCTGTAACATGTTACGTTTTTGAGATATATTTTAGATATACTCATTTTAAAAATTCACCCCTGTTGTTACTCCTGTTTACCCTCTCTTCACCACTCAATATGGAGTGCTGTCCATTACACGCAAACTCCCCAACACTCTCTGTCGCGGAGTGACGTACATTGTACGTGCATAGCAGCTTCTGCTTTGTGCTTTTATCTAGAGAAAAGTTCTTGAACTATTACGAATATATTAAGACATATTTATAGGCGAAACATGGATCTTTCATTTGATGTATATGCCTATCGAGTTCTTATGGATTGTATATGGTACGTCGCATCTGAAAAACCAGTAAGTTCTGTTGTTGACATCACGGCAGCTAAACGTTTTCTTGTGATCACAAATTTGAAAATGAACGATGTTTTACCGAATGATTATACAAAAAGTTTGGTATCGTTAAACAAGGACTTGGATATAGAATTTGAGAGTGAAAGTAGTGATCGTGACATTGATGTTGCTTTTGATACGTGGGAAAATGTTGACCGTAATGTTATTGATGAAGGGTTTGTGTGAGAAGACATGGGTAATTACAGAGGGCAAAGGGAAATGTTTACGGCAGATTATGGGTCTCAGAATGCTGCAAACAACAGCTTATATCCTGTGTGAAATTTTCAGTTGTTTTCTATTGTCGATTTCGTAAAGGTGATAGTAGAATACACAGATATTTATGCTTAACATCATATGCAGTCACACGGTATGTTATTTCCGTTCTGATTGAATGCAAATGAATGTGTACTGTGGAGGAAATGTATGTAGTTTATCCATTGTGTATGTTAATGAGCATAGTACAGAAACCTGAACTGAGGTCTTATTACTAAAAAAACGGAAAAACAAACCGGTTATAGCTGCTTGGTTCAGCCATCTCTCTTGTTTGATTTGAAAGCATCAGAAGATTCCTCCACTTCACTGACCTTAGGTATTTCCAGTAAATTATGCTCTTTGTGTTTATGCACTAATAAAAAAAATTGAACATTATGGTAAAATTAATTGAACCGCTTGTCATTTACGCCCAATTAACTAAAAGCCTTTACTCATAGTACACTTGGAGCTATATTCCTCCCGCAGCACAGGGTAGCCAGGTAGCAGAAGTCGTCCCACGCTGAGAGGAAGTAGATTTTTCCAAATACAAAAACAAAATGTTTTTCTTTATTTTTAAAGGAGACAATTTATACAACCCTTACCTCTGAAGCAGTGGATTGAAATGAGTAGGTTTTTCATTTTGTTAAAAATTCAAAGTATAAGCTTAACTAATAAAATATGGCTGATTTTGAGGTTTTTGTTTTTTTTAGGCCATTCAGAATTGTTTGTGTAAGAGATACATCTATGTAATAATTAGTAAATAAAGATTATGTGTGATCGCTTAGGTCTGTTCAGTTGGTATAAATCACTGTAGTTCAGTCTATGTTTGCGCGCGGCCACCATTATGTGCACACTACCCTTGAGTCGACACAGCTTTGCCGTCTATAGTACGTTTCTTTCATAGTAATAATGATGAAAACCAGAGAACGTACGCTGTGAGGGCTTCGTTCTCCGCAATAAATGACACAGCCTGTATGGCATAAGGCCTTCAACCTTGATGTGTTAACAAGTTGGAACTGCCCTATTGACTGACTCAAAACATCTACAATCAGCAATGCTTGCCATACAACCTGAAGCTGAAACCCTACTTAACAATCATTGCCCGATAGCTCTGCATGCCATGGAGTGTCTGTCTTTAAACAGAAAAGGCTTGATTGAAAAACTGGAAATCAAGGAGAGGACAATTACCAGAAAGAGCCTAGGCTCAGTACTGGAAGATGGGGAATACCAGAGACATTACAATTCAGATCTCTGCTCCCTGATAGAGGGGCAGTGTGATGTGCCACAAAAAGGAGGGTAGCTTTCTATAATCATTTAGCAAGATTGTTTTCCAACAGGCTGATAAACTACCCATTCATCTGGCCTGACTGATGAAGACTGAGAGGGACATAAAAGGACTGAGGCTGACACACTTACAAAACAGACAGACTGTGAGATGGATCCTGAACAATTCTGTGGTTTCCAGGAAAAGCCTCTGAAGAAGAAAGGTACCCCTTGGACTGACGAAAGAAAGGTGCTATACCAGGAGGTGATGTGACAGAACTGGACAAAAGTTAAAGCCCAACGATTGAACAAGCGTGTTTCCAAGTGGACCTATTGGAAAGAAACATTGTAGGTTATTCTTTGTGAAATTGATATCAGAACTAAGATTGGTTGGAGAACTGGTAGCATGCTTAAGGAAATTCAGCAGAAAGACATAAAAATAACTTTCAAAACTGCCATATGTTAAATTAGTTTGAGCCAACATTTTCAAGAAAGGCACTTGTTGTAAAGGTACCTGTTTCATGAGATTTTAATTGAAGATGTCAGATTGACTTCCTTGACATGCTGTTCACTTCAGGTGATGCCTTTCACTCGGCTGAGTGGCTCAGACAGTTGAGGCGCTGGCCTTCTGACCCCAACTTGGCAGGTTCGATCCTGGCTCAATCTGGTGGTATTTGAAGGTGCCCAAATATGTCAGCTCATGTCGGTAGATTTACTGGCACATAAAAGAACTCCTGTGGGACTAAATTCTGGCATCTCAGTATCTCTGAAAACTGTAAAAGTAGTTAGTGGGACTTAAAGCCAATAACATTATTTATTCATTCATTCAACTTCGCTAATCGGCCAACTAGGGACCACGATAAGCCTCACTTTACATTCTAGCATTTGTTCATGATAAATAAATCTATCTATCTGTCTATCTAGCTTGATCCAAATCGTCTTCATTAGCTCATTGTGTTTAGCACGGCGTTCTTCTGTTCATTGGAAAGTCCCAAAAGTCTTGATGGCTGCTCTGAAAAGATTTTGGTCTTGTGCATCTTCTGCTTGTATGCCCAGTTCTTTAAGATCTTTCTTGACATGAACGTACCATGGCATTGCCGTTTTCGGTTTTGAGTCAAATATACTGAAGATACGTTTCGTCCTCGAGAGTCAATCATCCGGAGTATATGACCGTAGAAGCGAACTCTGCCTTTACGCATTGTGTCCGTGATCTTCTCTATCTTAGAGTATATTTCTTGCCTGGATTTTCTAATATAGATGCCATTTTTGCAGTTTGGGCTAAGTATGGTGTGTAAGAGCTCTTTCTTTCCTCTCTAAATCCGCAAGCAAACATTTCTCGGACAGCATAAAGCATTCAGATGCATACAGCGATACTGGTTCGATGACAGTGTTGTAGTGACGAATTTTTGTGTTCAGAGAAAAGCACTTTTTGTTGTATATGGTGCGGTTCGTTTGTAAAGTGACTTTCATTTTCTGTATTCTTGCTGCTATGGCATCTTTGTCAAGTCCATTTTGCTGGATCCTTTCCCCAAGGTATTTAAATTTATGAACACGGTTTATCATTCCATATTTGGTGATTAGTTGTGCCGTATCATCTTTGATGTTCAACATTACTTCTGTCTTTTGAAAGGAAATTTGTAAACCTGTTTGTTCTGCTACTTCCTTCAACACATTGATTTGTTCTGTTGCACTTTCGAAATTTTCTGTCATCAGGGCTATATCATCAGCAAACGCTAAGCAATCTATTTCCACTCCGGTTTTCTTTGTCCCAATCCTTAAGGGTTTGTAAGGGTTTCTTTCTTTTAACGTCTTTCGCCACTCCTGTATTACCTTCTCAAGTACGCGGTTGAACAAAAGAGGTGACAGCCCATCTCCCTGTCGAACGCCTGTCTTGATCTCAAAGGTGTCAGTGAGACATCCTTGGTTTTTTACTTTGGATTTGGTATTAGTTAGCGTTGCCCTCATTATCGCCAGCAGTTTCTCATCGACTCCCATTTCTGCAAGTATGTTAAGCAATACATCACGGTTGATGGAGTCGTATGCTTTCCTGAAGTCTACAAATGTCGATACATAGGTTCAACCTCTCAGCATATGGTATCTTATTTATGGTCTTTAGGTTAAGTATTTGTTGTGCACATGATCAGCCTTTCCGAAAACCTGCTTGGTATTCACCGAGTTTGTGTTCAACTTGCTGTTCTAGTCTTTCAAGGATGGATAGTGACAAGATATTGTAGGCTACTGACAGAAGAGAAATACCACAGTAATTGTTCACATCTCTTATATTTCCTTTCTTGCGTAAAGGATGGATCAAACCTAGTTTCGTCCTCTGATAGTTGTTGTTTTTCCCATATATCTATAACGGTTTGGTGTAGGATTGCAAGTAATCAGCTTCATTTTCCGTATCAAAATCTAATCACTGACATTTACAATATTAAAATTCTTCCACCGTTTTGATACTTTTTTATTTGACTTTTAGCAAATTTTTATTTGTCAACAGTACATGTTTCGTTCCTACTTAGGAACATCCTCAGCTGTTATTAAAGCTTAGGTGAATTGCTAAGATTTTAAACACGTTAATTTGTAGGTACATTGATTCTCTTAAAAACTAATAAAATACCAATTAAATTAAATGATATTAAAAACAATGTAGGGGTTAGTGTGTTAATGGTATGAGAACAGATGATTACATAGTTGGTCAGCTTAAAAACTATGTCTATTCGCTCCCTTTCCAAAAATTGATCAGCAATCAGCTTCAAAGTTCCACATTAGACTCAATCAAAGGCACTTTAAACAAACTCATAATATATAACAACTTACCTGGAAGGAACGGAAGAAGAAACATTCAACAATTTGAACAGTGTCACGAAGACAAACATTTTTTAAAAACTTTTTAACCGCAAACAAACAGACATTTTAATTATATAGATGTTGATTCCCATAGGGAATCTGAAATATTTGTCCTGAATGAGTAAATTTATAATACCAATATAAATGGTCCGTTATTGGACATTATAAATTTTCCAGCTAACTCATTCTTGGTTGCCAGCGTTTCGCCCTCATGTGCTAGGGTGGGCTCATCAATTGGTACCTAGCACACCTACCAATACGCTGGCTAGTGCATACCGTGGAGGCCACTGCGTAGGCTAACCGGAGCCACCGGCAGTGCCAATGCACTAAGAGACTTTGTCTCATCAGCAAAAATTGATGCCTGCTTGGCCATCAGATTATATAGATGTTGATTCCCATAGGGAATCTGAAATATTTGTCCTGAATGAGTAAATTTATAATACCAATATAAATGGTCCGTTATTGGACATTATAAATTTTCCAGCTAACTCATTCTTGGTTGCCAGCGTTTCGCCCTCGTGTGCTAGGGTGGGCTCATCAGTTGGTACCTAGCACACCTACCAATACGCTGGCTAGTGCATACCGTGGAGGCCACTGCATAGGCTACTTGAAGCCACCAGCAGTGCCAATGCACTAGGACAGCTATGTCTCACTTCCAAAAATTGATGCCTGCCTGGCCATCAGATGATATAGATGTTGATTCCCATAGGGAACTTAAAATATTTGTCCTGAATGAGTAAATTTAAAATACCACACAATAGCGAAACGCAGGCAACCAAGAATGAGTTAGCTGGAAAATTTATAATGTCCATTAACAGACCATTATATTGGTATACATACCACTTAGTCGAGCAGCTCTTCTTCTTTCTCTCAGTTCTTCCTAGCCCAAACTTTGCAACATTTTTGTAACGCTACTCTTTTGTTGGAAATCACCCAGAACAAATCGAGCTGCTTTTCATTGGATTTTTTCCAGTTCCTGAATCAGGTAATCCTGGTGAGGGTCCCATACACTGGAATCATACTCTATTTGGGGTCTTACCAGAGACTTATATGCCCTCTCCTTTACATCCTTACTACAACCCCTAAACACCCTCATAACCATGTGCAGAGATCTGTACCCTTTATTTACAATCCCATTTATGTGATTATCCCAATGAAGATCTTTCCTTATATTAACCCCTAGATACTTACAATGATCCCCAAAAGGAACTTTCACCCCATCAAAGCAATAATTAAAACTGAGAGGATTTTTCCTATTTGTGAAACTCACAACCTGACTTTTAACCCCATTTATCAACATACCATTGCCTGCTGTCCGTCTCACATTTTTGAGGTCACGTTGCAGTTGCTCACAGTCTTGTAACTTATTTATTACTCTATAGAGAATAACATCATCCGCAAAAAGCCTTACCTCTGATTCCACTCCTTTCCTCATATCATTTATATATATAAGAAAACATAAAGGTCCGATAATACTGCCTTGAGGAATTCCCCTCTTAATTATTACAGGGTCAGATAAAGCTTCACCTACTCTAATTCTCTGCGATCTATTTTCTAGAAATATAGCAACCCATTCAGTCACTCTTTTGTCTAGTCCAATTGCACACATTTTTGCCAGTAGGCTCCCATGATCCACCCAATCAAGTGCTTTAAACAGGTCAATCGCGATACAGTCCATTTGAGCTCCTGAATCCAAGATATCTGTTATATCTTGCTGGAATCCTACAAGTTGAGCTTCAGTGGAATAACCTTTCCTAAAACCGAACTGCCTTCTATCGAACCAGTTATTAATTTCACAAACATGTCTAATATAATCAGAAAGAATGCCTTCCCAAAGCTTACATACAATGCATGTCAAACTTACTGGCCTGTAATTTTCAGCTTTATGTCTATCACCCTTTCCTTTATACACAGGGGCTACTATAGCAACTCTCCATTCATCTGGTATAGCTCCTCCAACCAAACAATAATCAAATAAGTACTTCAGATATGGTACTATATCCCAACCCATTGTCTTTAGTATATCCCCTGAAACCTTATCAATTCCAGCTGCTTTTCTAGTTTTCAACTTTTGTATCTTATTGTAAATGTCATTGCTGTCATAGGTAAATTTTAATACTTCTTTAGTGTTAGTCACCTCCTCTATCTGGGCATTATCCTTGTAACCAACAATCTTTACATACTGCTGACTGAATACTTCTGCCGTTTGAAGACCCTCGCATACACACTCCCCTTGATCATTAATGATTCCTGGAATATCCTTCTTGGAACCTGTTTCTGACTTAAAGTACCTACACATACGTTTCCATCTTTTGCTAAAATATGTATAACTGCCAATGATGCTTGCCATCATGTTATCCTTAGCTGCCTTCTTTGCTGGATTCAATTTCCTAGTAAGTTCCTTCAATTTCTCCTGGCATCTCCGAAAACCGTAAAAGAGTAGTTAGTGGGACGTAAAACAAATAACATTTTTATTCAATTTCTCTTTACTTCCACAGCCATTTCTAACTCTATTTCATTCCAGTCTGCACCTCCTTCTTAGTCTCTTTATTTCTGTATTATAATAAGGTGGGTCTTTACCATTCCTTACCTCCCTTAGAGATACAAACCTGTTTTCGCATTCCTCAACAATTTCTTTAAACCCATCCCAGAGTCTGTTTACATTTTTATTTACCGTTTTCCACCGATCATAGTTACTTTTTAGAAACTGCCTCATGCCTGCTTTATCAGCCATATGGTACTGCCTAATAGTCCTACTTTTAAGCAGTGGCGGCTGGTGGTTTAAAAGTTCAGTGGTGCACAATTTTTACCATTGATATAATATGATTACAGCCTAATTTTCATATCCAGGTACATCAACAATACTTTTTATTATTAACAATAAAACAGACATTTTACATTTCTATTTTCAGGAATATTACTACAACCCAGTAACATTTTTTCCTTTAAGAACTCTTTTACCATACTGAAATTAAACACTTTGAGGTAGCCTAATTCTGGTATTGTATTTGGTTTTGAAATTAAAAGCCGCGTGGGCCTATCCATTCGTTTCACCTCAGATTTTTCTTCGGCAGTCCATTGCGGAAACGGCCCAGACATTAAAGACTGCACCAAATTCATGATCTGGCAAAATACCACTAACTGATAAAAACGCACAATAACAAAAACACACCCTGACACGAATGTTTACACAGTGAAATCAATAAGCTACTTAGCTTGTACGCACATAACAAAGCTCACAACCCACAACTATACTGAAAGAAATGGCAGTTTTTATTTTCAAATTTAAAGCTATTAATTATATATCCAGCCACGGCCGACTTGATGTGTCGCTCTAGCTAGCTCCTTACAGAGTGCAGAGAGGGATCCAGTCGGCTGTGATCCAGCAGATGAACTTCCATCCAATGTCGCTAGGTGACATCCCTGTTCTATAACAGACTCTCACATTGAGCGCCAATGGTCTCTTAGCAAATTTGCTAGAGTTGGTTACGTAGGAGCACGGCCGATCGAATCCCTCGCTGCGCTGCAAGGAGCTAGCTAGAGCGTTGCATCAAGTCGGCCGTGGTAGGAGGAGCCAGGTTGATAAACCTCCATTTAAGCAATGTATAAGAAGCCAGGCTATCTTTTCCTCTCCCCGCGCACCCCTCTAGTAGCCTAAAAGCACCCGTCGATCAGCCCCGCGTACTCCTCGGGCAGCCCAGGTTTCATCCGACCTCAGGTTGACTCTCTGCTGCAAACTTCTGGCTCCTGCAGTGAATATCTAAGAGTACCGGCTTGTGGTCTTCTTTAGTCATTATTTGCTCTTTCAAGCTCTTGAAAGGTTTGTCTTGTTGAATGAAAATACAGTAGTTAAGTAATCCAAATTATAAAACTTTACTTAAAATAAACATAAAAAATGAATGGGGGTAGCGCAAACCTGCCGTCTTATGGAGAAACCGCCCTTGCTTTTAAGACCTCCCTTTCTATCACATTTATTTTTAACTACGACAAAAACAGCTTCATGATCACTAATACCATCTATTACTTCAGTTTCTCTATAGAGCTCATCTGGTTTTATCAGCACCACATCCAGGATATTTTTCCCTCTGGTTGGTTCCATCACTTTCTGAATCAACTGTCCTTCCCATATTAACTTATTTGCCATTTGTTGGTTATGCTTCCTGTCGTTCGCATTTCCTTCCCAATTGACATCTGGTAAATTCAGATCTCCCACTACAATCACATTTCTTTTCATGTCGTTTTCTACATAGCTGATTATCTTATCAAATAATTCTGAAACCGTGTCAGTGCTACCCTTTCCCGGTCTGTACACTCCAAATATATCAAGTTGCCTATTATCTTTAGAAATGAGCCTTACACCTAGAATTTCATGTGTCTCATCTTTAACTTTTTCGTAGCTTACAAATTCTTCTTTCACCAGAATGAATAATACCCCTCCCACCATTCCTATCCTATCTCTACGATACACACTCCAGTTCCGTGAGAAAATTTCTGCATCCATTATATAATTTCTCAGCCATGATTCAACTCCTGTTACAATATCTGGTAAATATATATCTATTAAATTACTCAATTCTATTCCTTTCTTTACAATACTTCTACAGTTCAACACTAACAATTTTATGTCATCCCTACTTGATTTCCAGTTCCCTGTTCCCTTATCACCGCTCTCTAGGCCACCCCGTTTCCCTGAATGTACCTTCCTATTACCTTTCCAAACAAATTTCCTAACTTATACATACCACTGCGGTTTAAGTGAAGGCCATCTGAGCGCAGATCCCTATCTCCTACCCACCCATTAGGATCTAGAAATTTCACTCCCTGTTTCCCACATACCCACTCCATAGTCTCATTTAAATCCCCAATCACCCTCCAGTCAGTATCCCTCCTACACAGTATTCCACTAATAACAATCTCCGCTTTCTTAAACTTCACCCGTGCTGCATTTACCAGATCCCACACATCTCCAACTATGTTGGTACTTATATCAGCTTGCCTTACGTTGTTGGTACCAACGTGAAAAACTACCACCTTCTCCTTCCCCTCCTCCCTCTCTTCTACTTTCCTCAACATCTGCCTCAACCTAATTCCTGGATAACATTCTACCCTGGTTCCCTTTCCTCCACACACTTTCCCCACGTGTCTAACGATGGAATCCCCCATAACCAGAGTCTCAACTCTACCCACCTCATTTAATCCCCTCCCTTCCTGGTCAGCCCTATCTTTCCTGATAGCTGCAGAAGCTACTTCCTCCTCCCTTTTCTCCTTCCCATGACCCTGTTCCACCTGTCTTTTCCTATCCTCTACTGTACATTTCCCTTTCTTTCCTATCCTCTACTGTACATTTCCCTTTCCTACCTTTTCCCTTCCTCCTACTTCCACACATCTCACCTCATCTTCCCTCTGTTGTTCTACCTGGAGTGACTCGTACCGATTTCGCACTGACACCTGTCCTGAATTCTGATCGTGAATAGAGCCCTTAGCCTGCAATCTCCTTCCCCTTAGAACATTAGATCACCTGTCTTCTACAACTCCCCCTTTCCTTCTCCTCCCTCTTGTACACCTACTGTAACCTGTATATTGTTTGAGGGAGTCCTATCTTCCTTCCTGTCTTCTGTGAGAATCCTAATTATCTCCCTCAAACTCTCCAACTTCTTCCTCATACCCCTCAATGCCTCGCCACACTCACAGTACGTACACTCGCGCTCCTTAGCCATTCTTTACGGAAAAAATTAAATTAAAATTAAAATAACTTATTTGCAAAAAATAAATGAACGGAGGGGTATATTGTCTGGGATAGTACTCAAAGATCACACAACAATAAGGTAATTTATATACGACTACACTACAGTACTACTTAGTCGTACTCTATTTTTTATCCTACAACCGCTAACAGGATAAAAACTGCTGTTAGTTACTGAATATCGAAAGGAATACACAAGAACTACACAATTACAAACTGCAATTAAGCCTATCCTAATTACAACAACTGAATTTTAGTAAGGGTTTCTACGGATACCTCTACTACACCAGTACTACACAAATATTTTGCAATAATAAAATAAGCACACTAAATTCTGATAGGATATTATTCGTATACTACTGTACAGTACACTACAGTAATTTTTAAAATACTTTCAGACGTATCCCAATTACAATACCGGTACCGTATGTCACTACTAAGCACAAACAGAAATGAAATTTGCAAGAACTACTGTACTCACAGATTACCAACAAAGCTAAATGTTTAGACAAATTATTATTAGTACTACACTCTAATAGATACACACGTAAGATGACACACGAATATAGCGGGCAAGATATGGCACTATCTAAATATACTGTATCTACACTACAATGGATCTGCACTACAATTTTCAGCTGAAGTGTGGTTATGTGAACTTTTACCGCTGGTGGATTAGTATTATTTTCCCTACTACGCGAGACGGAGAATAAAAGTGTCCTTAAATGCTGAGAATAAGAGGTTGTCTACTATAAGTTCCGTCAAAACCACGCCGGGGGCTTGAAGTGCAATATTATTGGGATATAGGAATTTGATTATTAACTTTTACTCGATGAATAAACAAAGGTGGAAAGTACAAAGTACAAAGACTACAAATTATCGGAATAATGAATCAGCTGACTTTGTATTTATTTACACAACTATCATGTGCAAGTAGCAACAATCGTCAACAATCCAAAAAACTGTTAAGTACCGTAATTATCCAGTGAAATTACCGTGAATTCTCTTTAAATCGATGTTTACAGGCTTATCATGTTATTTAATGTAATAAATTATTACCTTCGTGATAGTTTGAATGGATATCTGTACGAAATATCGGAAAAGTAGCGGCGGAAATTACAACGAGTTATTTAAAAATATTGTTTTAAAAGTTAATATTATTACCTAAAGTATTTCCTAAACCTAAATTCGAAACAAAGTACACCTAGCTAGCCTACTTAACCTAGAAAACGTAATCTACTGACACCAAATGAATTACTTGTTATAAAATTCAAATAAATACACTACTCCCAATTTCTACCAACAAGCACTAAACACCAATATATACATACATGGCACTAAATGGAACATGCACACACAAAATTTAAATAATTTCAATACCGTAAGTTTTAACTACTTTTTCACTACCGGTACAATAATGCAAGAGCTCTCTCAACAGCCAACCATTGGTGAAGAAGAAAAGCTAGGAACTGGAATAAGAGACAATCTAAACAGTGGGAAGACAATTTTGTAAGAAATTATAAAAAAAAAACAGAAAGAATGAAAGTATTAATAATAGGTTTGCAAAGAAGACAGGCATAACACTGATGCCAGTAACACTAACAGTCATAAAAAGCAGATGGGAGGGATAAATTTAAGACTTGCTAAATGATCAAGCAGTCACATAGCTGTTAGCTGACATTCAGGAGAGGGAGGGTTTGAATCAGAGGTGTACGTACTCCGCTTTCAGCTTGCCCATGCTTGCCTGGAAAGTAGGTAGGCAAACTTGTCGCATGTAAACAACAGTACAAATAGCCTGCATTCCTGCCCAGGTCCAGCTCAGCCCAACTTGGGCAGGCTTCAAGTGAACCGCCTTGCTTGCTTTCTTCTTCGTACTGCACTAAACAGTGTAGCATTTTGTTTTATGTTTGCTTGTTCATTGTGTTGGTATGAGACTCGCGTGAATGCAAACAGGAAAAGGGTTACTTACCTGAATTTATATATTATATTTTGTAATACAGAATAGTATGTAACTAATTAACAAATATTTTTCTTTATTAAAATAGTAACCTGAATAAAAATTAGGCTTTCTGAACAGAGTATTTCGAGTATTTCAATATTTAAATAAACATAATTACAGTTGATGTAAATATGACGATAAATTGAATATATTGTGGAATTATTCAAGAGGATTAGAAGCAAAGAGGTACATACTGTAGAATGTGAAAGATACTGTGGGTACAAGTTCTAAATATCTCAACAACAACAACAACAACAAATTCATTTTACAGTTCATTTTTTAAATACATTCAATAATTTGGTAATACCCTCCTCACAAAAACAAATAATTGTAAACCTAAGTTAATCACTTAGTTTAGAAGCATAATTTTGCCATTCTCTTAGTTTGTGATCCCCTCATACATAATGCATCCCAATATTTAATGCACAGACATTTGTGTGTACTACTATGAGGTCTTAAGTCTTTGGCATCAAGATGTGAATGTTTTTCACTGATTTAATTTCTCCTAGCAACTGAAGACTGTTTCAATGGAGGCACTCATGGTAGGTGTGTTTAGCACTTTCCATGCTACACTGGCATGTCGGGGAAACCTTTGGGAATTATCTTTTACCACCGCAGTATATTTTTGTCGCTAATAAATCCTTCTTGCAACTACCTACTGACCTTGTGTAGCATTTGAGAGTTTTCTGCCCAATTGTCAAATTTTGCTTTCTTACGTTGACCTGAATCTTCTTATGAAGAGGATGAGTCTTCTTTTTTTTATTTTGATTGGGTAGCTGCTCTGAAAATATACATGCTCAAATTATTGACATTTTATGCTAATGTTAGAAATATTGAAATATGTAATTTGAAAATAATGAATTACAATGAAGAATCTTTTCTTCAGCACACGGCTGTTGAGCTGCCTCAAAGGCAGACATTTGTTCTCCTGCATTTAGTTTCATTAACGTGCAATATTTAGGCACCAAAAATGTTGAAATGTTGTGCAATATAGTGGCTTCCATTTTGTGCTCAAGGACACCACCACCAACTTGTTTCAAAAGCTTCAGGTACTGAACATTCATTTAGTATGAAAATATTCTCACACTTAAGTATATGAAAGGACTAGCATTACAATTTAAAAGAAATAAAATATTTTACCTGTTCATTGCCATCCTGTAGATTACAATGGGATTTTAAGGCATAAAATCACAGAAACTAGATGTAAAGTCGACACCTCATCACCCTCAAGATCAATTATGACTTCCTTAAATAGTTTAAGGAATGCTATAAGCAACCATGTAATGACTTGATCATAACCAAACATTTTATCAGAGGCACCCTCATTCTCTAAAACTGATTTCACACCACCTATATGGCAGTGAGCTGAATGCAGCATGCCAAAATAACTGTTCCACCAAGTGGTACCATTTGGTTGTAAAGATGATTGTAATCTCACACATAGGCCTCTTCTCTTAAAGTACACAACGAGAGATTTTACTGAATGTATAACAGCTAAAACATCAGGAACACTTTCTTTCAAAAAGGTTTTGCTCATAACATGTCCCAAGAACATATTAATAATATGGGCCATGCATGGAAGACATTTGTATATGCCAAGAGCCTTAACAGTATTGCTTTCTTGGTCTGCTACAGAAGTAATTTTGCTAATGTCTTTGTGAGAAACGCCTAAGCCCTTTCAGAGTATCTTTCAAGTCTCTGCAAATATTTTCAGCCGTTTTCGGACAATTAGGGAAATTATATAGATGTTGATTCCCATAGGGAATCTGAAATATTTGTCCCAAATGAGTAAATTTATAATACCAATATAAATGGTCCGTTATTGGACATTATAAATTTTCCAACGAACTCATTCCTGGTTGCCAGCGTTTCGCCCCCATGTGCTAGGTTGGGCTCATCAGTTGGTACCTAGCACACCTACCAAGACGCATGGCTAGTGCATACCGTGGAGGCCACTGTGTAGGCTACTTGGAGCCACCGGCAGTGTCAATGCACTTGAGACTTTGTCTCATTACCAAAATTGATGCCTGCTTGGCCATCAGATGATATACAGTAGATGTTGATTCCCGTAGGGAATCTGAAATATTTGTCCTGAATGAGTAAATTTATAATACCAATATAAATGGTCTGTGAAATGAAATGTCGTATGGCTTTTAGTGCCGGGATATCCCAGGACGGGTTCGACTTGCCATGTGCAGGTCTTTCTATTTGACGCCCGTAGGAGACCTGCACGTCGTGCTGAGGATGAAATAATGATGAAGACAACACATACACCCAGCCCCCGTGCCATTGGAATTAACCAATTAAGGTTAAAATACCCGACCTGGCTGGGAATCGAACCCGGGACCCTCTGAACCGAAAGCCAGTACGCTGACCATTCACCCAACGAGTCGGACAATGGTCTGTTATTGGACATTATAAATTTTCCAGCTATCTCATTCCTGGTTGCCAATGTTTTGCCCCTGTGGATGACAACCCTATATGCAGATCAGTGATGACTGATTGAAGGCGGTCTTTATTTGCTGTAACATTTTCTGTTATTGTCTTTCTTTCTCCATCAAACTATTATAATTTTTCTTCTTTTGTTCTGGTAATACTTTGCCCCAATTTTTCCTCTTGAATTCCAATTTTATCTTCATACTATGTTCTTTCCCACCTTTAAAAGCTCCACCAAAGCTTATTTGGGTAATAATGTCACTCCACATCATCTCTCCACTGACAGCTTGGAACATCCTGATTACTCAGCAGCTTGTCTCCTTACTCCTTAGTCTTTCCAGCCCGAAGTTTGCAACATTTTTGTATCACTACTCTTTTATTTCAAACTATCCACTTCATGTCCGTATCCATATGACAATCTAACAATTAAAGAAATATTTAGTCACCTAATGGTTACCTTTATTTGCCTTTGGCAATTTTTTATAATCATTAATAGTATATGTTTCGACTGCTTTGCAGTCATCATCAGCTATATTCACGTAACCTTAGGTGTGAATATGGTAAAAGTATGCACAATATATGTTCTCATGTTAGCCTTGATAACCTCTCATGGGAAACTTAACATTTTTTATCTATTGATAGAGGATGGGGTAGCGACCTTGGGGGGGGGGGGGGTGTGGAGAATGCTTAAAAAGTGATTAATAACTCGTCCTTAACTAAAATATTGTTAAAAATTTCTCTTCTTCTAATAAGAACATAAAAATGTCTTTTAAGTCTCGTTTTTAGCTTATGTTCAGAAGCATTTTTGAAAAAAAAACACTGATTAACTTATCACCAACTACTTGAGATGTTATTAAAGTATAATTAAAACTTATTCGTAACTAAAATACTAAAAAAACATATGTCAGCTTCCAGTCGAGAAGTTAAAATCTTCTCTTTTAAGTCCCAATCATGTTTGTGCTTGAAGGCTTGTGGAAAAAGCTGGTTAACTTGTTTTTTTTTTTTACCTTTGCAATAAAAAAGTAAAAAACATGTTAACTAGCTTTTTCCAGAACATCATGATCAGTGACATTATAATGAACTGATGAACGTGTTAAACTTTTAAATTTCTTTTCCCAGTATATTTTAATACTATAACCCATCTATGTAATTTAGAACTAGTCATTCAAAATTAGAATAGGTAACTTAGTGTTTTAAATATTATACGTTATTTTTAATTAGACTAAGGTTCTTCAGCAGCTGAAGATGACCCACACATAGATTCGAAACCAGTACTGCAATGTAAAAATATTTTAAGTACCTTATAATAAATAACAGTATTGATTATGTGGAAGGTTCCAATCTTTATACTTGTGATCATTGGAGTCATCAATATGGAAAATGAAGTTACTAGATTATGATATTACAGCCAACTAGACAAAACATACTGCTTACCACTATCAGAACCTAAAGAATTAAAATAACAAATATAATCAAAAACATTGCTTTTCAAAGAGAATGCCTATTGAATGATCTAACCAAATTTTCTCAAAAGACGTAACAATAGACACAGGAACACCACTCAAATACATAACACACGGATAAAGACCAACAAAATATGGTTAAGAGACAAGATAAAATTCGTCCATAGGAAGAAACAATTTCTCAACACAAAACTCTACAAAACACATCTTAAGCAATCCCATGATTTACCCTAAAACTATTGGGGCAATTTTCAACAACTTACTCAAGATAGACTAATAAATTTAGCAATCTGTAAACGGAACACATTAAATAAAAAGTTAAATGCACTGAAACATTCACAAAATCAATATAAACAAGAAAGAGCCCCCAGCAGAAATGTCCCCATTAAACCAAATGAAGACGGTAAGCACATATTCTGCTGCCCATTAAAAACTTAACAGGCATAACTTTAATGAAACAGAAACCAATATATTGAGCAAGGGGCGAAAACACAATTGGAAAAACACTGCAATATCCAAAATGTTACCACCATTATTGCAGAAACCAAAAATGCTCTAAACAAAATTCTGTCTGATCTACACAATGAAATTAGATACTAAGTCAAAAAAAAAAAAAAAGATTACCACAATACATTAACAAACTCAACAACAACAAAAATGCCATTGACAGCATACAACATAAGAACAACAACTTATTAATAACAAAGGCAAATGAAAATGACAAAATGACAAAAATGAGTACATAACTAAAACCAAACAATGCTTCCTTGATGACACATTTCAAATAAAACAAAAAGATCCAACCATCAAAATCCAGAAAAATCTAAAAATATTACTTACACCCATTTCCTTCTAAACGAACAAGAAAACTCAAAATTAACCATACCGAGCTCGATAGCTGCAGTCGCTTAAGTGCGGCTGGTATCCAATATTCAGGAGATAGTGGGTTCGAACCCCACTGTCGGCAGCCCTGAAAATGGTTTTCCGTCGTTCCCCATTTTCACACCAGGCAAATGCTGGGGCTGTACCTTAATTAAGGCCACGGCCGCTTCCTTCCCAGTCCTAGCCCTTTCCTGCCCCATTGTCGCCATAAGACCTATCTGTGTCGGTGCGACGTAAAGCCAATAGAAAAAAAAAGTAACCATAATGAATCCCAGACTACCGACCTAAAATTCACAAGGAAAATGTTCCTATGGGGCCCATCGTAAATTTTTGATCAACATACAAAATATCACTCTTCATTCAAACGTTCCTTAAGAAGCACTGCGTATTTTTAGCTAAAAGAGCAATTCGGAACTCAATAGAAGTTTGCAAAATCACAAAAGAATTGAAAATTGAGCAACATCATAGTTTAGTATCATATGATAATATTAATATGTACCCCAGTATACCCATACAAAAAACAATAAAACTAATAGAAACCAATCTAAAAAATTATAGTGGCTTAAGCATTTTAGAAATAGAAGAATTTATAAATCTGCTAGAATTTGCTCTCAGTAACAATTATTTCAGATTTCACGATACTTTCTACAAACAACAAGGCCTCCCTATTGGGTCACCTGCCTCAGGGATATTAGCTGAAATTTATATAGACTATCTAGAACATTCAAAGATCAGTAAAATTGAGAATGTTTTCTTTTGGTGTAGGTTCGTGGACAACATTTTTCTTGTATTAGACAGATGATTCACAGATGAGTATAACATACTAGAACAGGTAAACAAACTGGACCCTCATTTAAAATTCACAGTGGAGACCAAAAGAGATCATCTTTAAATTATCTAGACATATCTGTTACCAAGCATGAAGATCACCTAACGTATACAATATACAGAAAACCTACACAAACATCAAATACAATAAAGCAAGATTCCACTCATCCCAACGCCATAAAAAAAGCAGCCTACTACAGCATGATATACAGAGCCTTTAATATACCTTTATCTCACAAAGACCTAAACGAGGAACTAAACTTAATCCATGAAATAGCCAAAAAAAAAAAATGGATACAACTAAGATTCGAACAACAATGTCATCCAAAAAATGAAATATAAGCCAAAATCAAAATTAATCAAAGAAAACAAAACAAAGAAATACTACATATTTTTTTACTTTTAACAATGCTAATATCCATCCCATAACTTACATCTTTAAAAGAATTTAAGAATAGGCTTTAGAACTTCATGCAATAATGCCACTATCCTGCATAATACTGAATTCGTTAACGAAAATAACAAGTACAACAAATGCAAATGCAATAATTGTGAGGCCAGTTACATCGGGGGCACTGGCAGAAGTTTTTTCATCCGGTATAATGAACACGCAAACGCCATGAAACACAATCAGTTTTCATACATAGGACAACACATAGAAGATTATAAACATAAATTTTCTAATATCGAAAACGATATGGAAATTCTAAGCATAAATTCTAATGGCTCAATATATTGGAGGAATTCTATATCAATATGGGTCAATTTGCCAACCCAAATTTTAATCTCAATGAAATAACAGAAAAAACAAACATCCTTTTCAATGCCGCCATCTCTCCCTTAAAAAACATTTACTTCAAGAGAGTCAATAAACAGAAATAAGAACACACAACCAAGCCTCCGCAGGACATGCCCCCTCCCACCCCAGCCCTTCCCCAAACCCTCTCCCTTGCCCTACCATCTCTCCCCTCCAGTGCTGCAATAGCCAGCCCCCAGCGTACTCAAAGCATTGCACGGCGTGCTTCCGACAAACACACACGACAGGCCAAGAGAGCAAGTAAGTAAGTAACTTACATATGCAACATTTTATCAACATTTTATAACACGTTCTGTAGACATTCGCTAACAGTGAAATTCTTTCTTCTACTTAGATAATCTGACACAGTTCAACAGATCGCAGTTTTGAAGAAGGAAACATTCTCACTTTAGTTAATGGGATATCAAACCCAGACATCTTTACCCTGAGCAAACCATAAGAAGATTTTAAATTGACTCACACTGTTTCATTGTACAAGCACATCAAGACTATGATAATTTATTACTAAACTTCCTACTGATGCAAGTTTTACGAAATACAGTACCTTTTAACTTAGTATTAAGACTTTTTTAAAAATAAGAGTATCAACATTGTAACGCTGCAATCAGATGAATAAGTATGTGAATTAACATCAAGATCACTGACATTATAATGAACTGGTGAACATTTCAGACTTATTTTTCATGCAAGTATGTTTTAATACTGTAACACATCTGTGTAATTTAGAACTAGTCATTCAAAATTCAGAATAATTAGTGTTTTAAATATTATATGTCATTTTTAATTAGACTAATGTTCTTCAGCAGCTGAAAATGACCCACACACAGAGTCGAAACCGGTACTGCATTGTAAAAATATTTTAAGGGTACCTTATAATAAATAACAGTATTGATTAGGTGGAAGGTTCCAATTTTTATACTTGTGATCATAAGACACTAACTTCGCAGATATCTGCATCCGTGCAGGACTTTATCTATAAGCAAGGTAACAGGAAAGATTGCAACAACTATCAAGGTATCTTATTGGTCAGTATACAAGGCAAAGTGTTCATTGGAATCTTGGAAAGGAGGGTGCGATCAGTGGTTGAGAGAAAGTTGGATGAAAACCAGTGTGGTTTCAGGCCACAGAGGGGCTGTCAGGATCAGATTTTCAGTATGTCCAGGTAATTGAAAAATGCTACGAGAAGAATAGATAGCTATGTTTATGTTTTGTAGATCTAGAGAAAGCATATGACAGAACACTGAGAGTAAAGATGTTTGCCATACTGGGGGATATGGGATTAAGGGTAGATTATTAAAATCAATCAAACACGTTTATGTTGGCAATTGGGCTACAGTGAAATGAAATGGCTTTTAGTGCCGGGAGTGTCTGTGGACATGTTCGGCTCTCCAGGTGCAGATCTTTTGATTTGACTCCCATAGGCGACCTGCGCATCATGATGAGGATGGAATAATGATGAAGACGACACATACACCCATCCCCCGTGCCAGCAAAATTAACCAATGATGATTAAAATTCCCGACCCTACCGGGAATCAAACCCGGGACCCCTGTGAACAAAGGCCAGCACGCTAACCATTTAGCCATGGAGCCGGACTGGGCTGCAGTGAGAATTGATGATAGAATGCGTTCTTGATTCAAGGTACTTACTGGGGTTAGACAAGGTTGCAATCTTTCACCTTTGTTGTTTATAGTTTACATGGATCATCTGCTGAAAGGGAGGGATTCAGTTAGGTGGAAATATAATAAGCATTTTGGCCTATGCTGACGACTTGGTCTTAATGGCAGATTGTGCCGAAAGTCTGCAGTCTAATATCTTGGAACTTGAAAATTGGTATCAGTAGGTAAGAAATCCAAGAGAATTGAATGTCAGATTGGGAATACAAGGCTGGAACAGGTAGATAATTTCAAGTATTGAGGATGTGTCTTCTCCCAGGATGATAGTATAGTAAGTGAGGTTGAATCAAGGTGCAGTAAAGCTAATGCAGTGAGCTCACAGTTTGATCAACAGTAATCTGTAAGAAGGAAGTCAGCTCCTGTATGAAACTATCCTTACATTGGTCTGTTTTCAGGCCAACTTTGCTTTATGGGAGTGAAAGCTGGATGGACTCAAGATATCTCATTCTTAAGTTACAAGTAACAGACATGAAAGTAATGAGAATGATTGCTGGTACAAATAGGTGGGAACAATGGCAGGAGGATATGTAGAATGAGGAGATAAAGGCTAAGTTAGGAATGAACTCGATGGATGCTGTGTACATAAACCGGCTTCGGCGTGGGGATCATGTGAGACGAATGGAGGAGGGTAGGTTATCTGGGAGAATAATGGACTCTGCTGTGGAGGGTATGAGAAGTAGAGGGAGACCAAAATGACAATGGTTAGACTCAGTTTCTAATGATTTAAATATAAGAGGTATAGAACTAAATGTCCCCTTTGAACATCACAGTAAATTGCTAGTTGTGTGCCTTAGCTACTAAACATAATTTGTGGATCAACACATCTACTTATATGTCAAACACCTAATATCAACACTAGTGCAAGGCTTATAAACATATCAAAAGACATTGTAATACCTACATAATACTGGAAGAAGCTTTTAATGTGTTATTTTGATTTTCTTTTTAATTGTGATTGTGTTTTCATTTAAATGTACTATTTTACTTCAAGACTTTATTCCCAATGAGGAAAAGTTACCTAATTTAATTCCAGACACATACAGTATGTAAACAACTACAACTCACCTACGACTCACACGTGCTCATATGCGTATTATATAAACAAGTCTAGGCATGCCAATTTCAGTGTATTATTGGTGATTGTATTGCATGGTTTTTTTTTCATCTTGTGATTAAGACTGAAGATAATTCAAATATCCGGGTCGAAACTAGTCCCAACATTTAACATGTTGGTGACTATGAGACCCGCCAGTGGGTCACGCCAAATCTTTACTTCAGGACAGTGAGACCCGCCAGCAGTCTCGTGACACAATATATGTACTGGAGCCGCATCGCACGCCATTCACAGATTATGCTTTCGTCCTTTCTGGTTCGTCTCTACATAAGGCAAACTAACTTCGTATACAGTGGGACATGCAGAGAGTACATAGGAGCTACGATAATTAAGAAATTATTCAGTATGCTTGTTCCATTACTTAAATCATTTTCTATGAAGAAAATATCTACAAATATAAGAATAGAGACATTCAGGTTAACACTGTTCAGAAACTCATAACTCGGTTGTATTGGAGTTGAATATTTAACAGCATCGTTGTTATTAATAATAACTAGCAGTTTTCCGCTGGCTATGCCTGCAATGTACAAAGTATGGTGTTGTTCGTTACTATCCTCACGGATGTATTTGCAAAGTTTCGAGTTAATGAAATAAAGCACATGATCTGCTGTGGTAATAGAATGTAATATTATGTCAACAACACACTTGAAAGTACATCACACAAAGAAATTGAATTAAATGTTCCTTGGAACAACACTACGCACCAAACTGTTAAAAAGTCCTTCAAAGATCTTCGTCATGGAGACAAATGTACTTATAACTTTTCTCAGAATCTACCAATTTAAGTAGTTATTATCTCAAATGAAAGCGCTTGATCCATTGAGTGTTTCTAGACCAAAATGAACTGTGTACCTCAATTAGAACGAAAGATATGCTTGCTTCAATGAGAAAAAATGTTGAAGAAATGAAACGTCAAATTGAATGTGCACTCATAACTTTCTTCAAAATCAACCAATGTGAATAGTTAAGAGCTGAAATTAAAGAGCTTGGTCTACTAAGTGTTCTTAGGCCAAAACGAACTCCGTACCTCAATTAGAACCAAAGATATGATTCCTTCAAAGAGACAAAAAATTGAAAAAAAAATAAAATTATTTGAGGAAGGCGGAAGTTAAGTGATTTATAGTACCTGATGACAAATCTGTGCATGAATACCTTTCAGTTAAAACAAAAATTAAGGAAATCGATCGGATAGAATGGCCGGAATGACTGACTTTAGTTTTCATCAATTTTTTTAATATATAGATAATAATATAAAGAAAATTATATCGTATACATGGATTATTAAAACAGTTAATATTTTGTTAAACTAATACACTGATGGTAAAAAAAAAAAGAAAGGGGGAATGAATGTAACAATGTGAGGTACCGCTTCAGTGTTGCTCATGGAAACAAAGCAGGCACAACGATGGCTTCTTGGGACCGTCCTCACAGTACGTGGACATTTTCTTGCAGTGCTTCTGAGCATAAGTTCTGTCACGGATGCTCACTAGTTCTGCATAACAACTGACGCAACTTGTACATACTTTTCTATTTTGGCCATCTTTTTCTTCTGTTTCCTTCAAAATATGACTGCATTTGGGAGACGTGGAGAGAGTAGCTGCTGTTCTCACACTCTTCCCCAAAATTCCAACGACCAACTCCTCTCTAAATTTTCCAATTTGCAATTTCTTCCCCATTACTTCATTATGTAAAATGAGTGCATTCCACAATAGCCATTCCAAGCAGAAGTTCCAGTGCAACTTTATGACACCACCTAATTGTTCTGCATAAAGACCGCCAGTTTCAGTGAGGTCGCTGGCGGGTCACAGAGTGCGCGCGAACCCTGTGCCTTACTTGTGGACGATGAGACTCACCGGGCGGTCTCAGCACACAGTGGACACAGTGCACCCTAATGCCTATAGGCCGTACTTAACACGTTGGTTGCCAGAGCGGTACATAGTACCGCTGAGTGAGTGACTCATGAGGCCACGGCAGTACTAGGTACTATATGACTTTCTCTGCCGGGCCGGCGGGCCGCTGAGCTGTTGAATTTGCTATGTCTGGCCTTGGAGCAAATACTGGCGTGCTTGGTTTCCAAAATATAGTCTTTATTTTTTATTAATTCAAACTTCTTTTATTGGCAATGTGTGAGTATTTGTCCAATCAGTTTGGCCATTCGCTAAGGTGTGCCGGATTAGCCAACTCACAAGCTCAAGATTTTGAATATTGTGGGTTTGAATCCTGCTGTCAGGAAATCTGATTATGGTTTTCTGTGATTTCCCATTTTCACCCCGAGCTTATGCTTACCTAATCAATAGGCCACACTGATTCCTTCCAAATTGTTGCTCCCATACCTGAGTTGATTTCTACGCTTTTCACAGTAAATGTAGCGTAAACATGAGCGTATTTGTATTTTCTAAATTGACAACATTCATTGACAACATAGCAACATTTTGCATTACCATTGAGCATTTGGCATGGAGAAAATAGGAAATAAATGTATTTCAAATTTAATTTGGTGAAGAGTTTTTTGTGTTGCAAAACGTAATAGATCAGTTTGACATGGACACTACTTACCAGAATTCTCATACTGAAGGGCCTGTGTAATTATCTTCCGAGTTCGAGAAGAAAAGGGTTACATTTTTATAACTAACCTCTCAGTTCACTGGTAAAAAAAAGTAACTTAGAAATATCTCGCAAGTTTTTCACACACACCCTACTGTAAGATGAGTGCCTTGCGATTGTAGTCCTAAGTGCTAGTAAACAAATCGTGGCATGCTCTGTTATCTACAATGTGTACTGTCAAGCAATGCAAGCTTCTAGTACCGCTCTGGCCATCTAGGCAAAACCATGCAGTGAACTTTTCTATGGGGCCACGGCGGTACCTCGGGGTGCTGGGAATTTTTATTGTATTTCGTACGTACATTGAACACTTAGGTGAAATATCACTTTGAATTTTGCTTTACTGCTTATTTACTACATACAGAGAAGAAAAAATGCTTTGGCCACCGGGCCATTTCTTGCTATGTGTCCTGGCAGTCAGCGTGTTAAGATATGTAATAGTATGTAATATATCCATTAGAGTTCACGTATCTCTGATTTTTCACTTTGTTCCTAATGAATAAACCCGGAAAACAATGCACCGTCATCAACGTGTTAATAAAGATAATTAAACTTTATTTAACTAGTTTTGAATAGGTAGACGTCCCCTCTTTGTTATTGCTTACTGAAGGCAAAATTCCAAACAAATCAACATTTTAAAAAAATCCATGTATGTTTAAAATCCCTGCAAATATCTTAAATCTGATACATGAACACTTTGACTCTTTCTCATTAAAAAGTATGTGTTATGGTGGGAATGAAGTAAAGTACTTGGACGCATGATTAGATATAAAGACTATGCATAACAAGCATCCAGATTTCGATATAAAATAAGACTTCTGCAGGTCGTACTTCCAAGAAAATTTTAA
This sequence comes from Anabrus simplex, assembly GCF_040414725.1. Classification (NCBI taxonomy): domain Eukaryota; kingdom Metazoa; phylum Arthropoda; class Insecta; order Orthoptera; family Tettigoniidae; genus Anabrus; species Anabrus simplex. The sequence goes on along the minus strand of NC_090265.1, from coordinate 1,072,925,170 downwards.
CTACCCTTTTGGTTGTCCTCAGATTGACATGTGTAGTAAATATGAGGAACTAGGAGAAGTAAATTAAAATCGCCCCATGTATCAGACAGCAGCAAAAGAGCAATGCAGGCAGATCTAGATGTTCACAAAACATGGAGCAAAAAATTTTATAAATCTTTTTTCTTTGGCTTTACGTCACACTGACACAGATAGGTCTTATGGTGACGATGGAACAGGAAAGGCCTGGTGTGAAAATGGGAAACCATGGAAAACCATCTTCAGGGCTGCCGACAGTGGGGTTCGAACCCACTATCTGCCGAATACTGGATACTGGCTGCACTTAAGCTACTGCAGCTATCGAGCTCGGCTTATAAATTTCTGAAGGAAACCAAGTGTAAGGCAGAAAATCATGTGTGAGGGATATGTTTTAATTTGATACAGAATTTGCCCCTACCCAAAGTGCCTTTGCAGGAAGCATGTTACTTACGGCAGTTGTGGGTGAAATGCTTTTGCATTTATGACCTCAAAACTAAGCATTCCACTATTTATCTGTATCACAAGGATGAGGTCAAAAAGGGAGCAAATGAGGTTTGTTCATTCATACAACATTATTGTACCCAAATTCTATCCACAGAAACAACCAAATTTCACACGTTTTAAGATGGAGCACCTGAGCAAAACAAAAATCGTGTGCTGAGTGATACGAATGTGCCTGGGGATGACACAGGCCAGAAAGAAATGCAGAAAACTGATAGAAAATATATATGCTTCAAAGGAATATGTGAATATAATATTCAACAGCATAACAACATTGTGATAATGATGGAGACGAAAATAATATTGAATTTTGATAAATAGTGGCCTCATCACTACAACAAAAAATGTTTTGTCTCAAGAAACAGCAAAGAGTGATATTCTCAGTAATCAAAAACAGTATTTCAGCATATCCCAGTTTAAGGAATTTCAGTATTGCAGTGATAAGCTGGGCATAGGTAAAGCTCTTCCTTACATTAACAGTTTCAATCTTCAATCTTCTCCATGAACCTCGAAAACACATATCATGCTGGAAAGGTTCCTAACAAGAAAATGAACGGGCGAGTTGGCCGTGCGCGTAGAGGCGCGCGGCTGTGAGCTTGCATCCGGGAGATAGTAGGTTCGAATCCCACTATCGGCAGCCCTGAAGATGGTTTTCCGTGGTTTCCCATTTTCACACCAGGCAAATGCTGGGGCTGTACCTTGATTAAGGCCACGGCCGCTTCCTTCCAACTCCTAGGCCTTTCCTATCCCATCGTCGCCATAAGACCTATCTGTGTCGGTGCGACGTAAAGCCCCTAGCAAAAAAACAAAACAAGAAAATGGAGAACATAAAGAAACTTTTAAGATACTTGTAAGGTGAAGAAGCAAGGTTATTTTATGATGCAATAATGAAGTAGCCTACTATCTGCTGCCGGCCCCGTGGTGTAGGGGTAGCGTGCCTGCCTTTCACCCGGAGGCCCCGGGTTCGATTCCCGGCCATGTCAGGGATTTTTACCTGGACCTGAGGGCTGGTTTGAGGTCCACTCAGCCTACGTGATTATAATTGAGGAGCTATCTGATGGTGAGATAGCGGCCCCAGTCTAGAAAGCCAAGAATAACGGCTGAGAGGATAGGTCGTGCTGACCACACGACACCTCATAATCTGCAGGCCTTCGGGCTGAGCAGCGGCTGCTTGGTAGGCCAAGGCCCTTCAAGGGATGTAGTGCCATGGGGTTTGTTTTTTCCTACTATCCACTGCAGTGCTGAGATCAGTCATGAAGAGTCTCTGGAGGGATGACTCTGGTAAACTGAAATTGATCAAGAACCTAACTCTTTGCTTAACCATTGCTGAAATGAATCTTGAATGTTACATTGATTTTCATTATTCTTTCACTATTTCAGTTTGATAAGTGTAGGGTTATTGAAATGCTAAAATAAGGTGTTATATTGTTTTTACTTGCCTGAAATAGTTACTAATACCAGAATTAGTTAATAGGACTCATGTTGAAACTAATAGCAACTTACACATTTTTGTAGTATTGAAAAATAAAGAAACTGAATTCTTGCTTGAAAACTGCCAGGAGAAAGGAATCAGGTCCATTTTTTCAAAATGTTATTTTTCTAATGTGTTGCACTATATTTTTATTTAAAACTGTTTATTATATTAAAACAGGAAACAAAATTACAAGGACACAATTGTTGTACTTCAGTGGGAAAACAGTTTTTACTTTTTCCTGAAAAATGAGAAAATGTGACTTAATTTTTTCTCCTCCGACTGATTCAATTGCTACCTTCAGTGACTTAGCAGAAGGTATTCTGTTCCTTACTGTTTCTAATTTATTAACATTTTTAAACAGCCATCCAATTGGCAAGCAGCTATTGCTGTTTTAGATCACTAGTTACAGTTAAAGCTCTGTTCCAGTCATCCCTCTACCACAGTTTTCTAACACACACACACACACACACACACACACACTGGTACATGTAGATGATGACTGAAGTTGACTGAGTAACTAATGATGCTCAACATTTTTATGCAGAGAAATGGAAAACCATTTTAAAGGTGGTTGACAGGTGGATTCAGACCTTCCAGTTACTGTGCAGGCCAGACCTTTCATGTACTGGTAACTTTTTTTTTTTTTTTTTTTTTTTTTTTTTTTTTTTTTTTTTTTTTTTTTTTTTTTTTTTAAAGCTGCTATTCTTAATTCTTTTTTTTCCCATCTCTTGTTCATCATTTTCATCATCTTGAACAGTTCTCCACCCTTCAGCCAAGTCTATTGCCCATCTCTTGCTCCGGGTGGGGGGCGCAGATGAAGAATACACCCACGGTATCCTCTGCCTTTCGTAAGAGGTGACTAAAAGGGGCGACCAAGGGATGATCAAATTAGAATCATGAGACTACTTGTCATTTGTACCGCAATGCAGTGAACACCATGGGTCGCTTTTACTTGCGCATAGTACCACTATGTTAGGTACAAAATAGGTTTGTGATTAGTAGCAACAGAGTGCAATGTCAGCTTTTACAGCACCTGTGATTAGTACTACTATATGTGCGACACCATGGTTCTGGCTTGCCTATGATTTAGTACCCACTATATGAGGAACACCACAGGATAGTGTGGGGTCCCTGTGGTTAGTACACTTATGTGATGAACACCATAGGTTTGCGTTGCCTGTAAATGGCGCCGCAAGGTGCGAAACACTATAGGTCTGTATTACATGTGCGAATTTCATTACCTCTGAGTAGTAGCATAATGTGTGGAATATCATGAGTCTACGCTACTTTTGATTAGTACTGCAACATGACAAATACCATGGTCCTACTTTCCTAGCAATAAGTACCATTATGAGGGGCAGATGGCTTGGATTTTGGACCCCTTTAGACTGCAAGTATCATCGATTCAGTATTGTGCTATAGAAGCAGTCCCTTGGTCAGTAATACTATTGTTTTACATCAGTTTCTGTGAATGTGAGGTATTGCGGGAAGGATCCACTGATTGTTTTAAATTCATATCCATCCATTCATTCTTCGTCCTCACATTTTGAATTCTGGTCAGTGGAGGATTTTGGGCTTTTAATTTATCGTCACATTTCGTACCATTAGGGGTCGATGACCTAGATGTGAGGCCCCTCTAAACAACAAGCATCATCATCATCTCTTGCTCCATAACTTTGTTTTGTATGTATTTATCTTGTCTTATAGCTAAGTCTAGATCTGATTTTTAAATCTCATTTTCTGCTTTTATAAGATGCTGCTTAGCTCCAAGTTGTACATTGATTTTTTAATATAATGTGGATTGTGTGATTTTCTTTCCAGTTTGCACGGTTAAGGAACAAAGGAAGAATGTGGCTGTATGGTATCCATATAACAGTTGATAAAACAGAACAGTTTTCCTTCTCTGATAAGACTGTGAACTTTCAGAATGTCAACAAAATTCTCAAAGATTCCAGTCACCAGCTTACAGAAAAGGCAGATAAATGCAAGAAGTTTCTTCAGATGTACTATACGTCCTACCGAGATCAGAGCAAAACACAGCCAATGCCAAACCCTCAAGCATTGCTCAAGATATTTGAAGCTGAATATTTGACTCGGTGTAATCCCATTGGCAGTCATATGTCCAGGCATCTTGCAGATTTAATTCCTGCTTTATCACCGAAGGGGAGATGTGAATCAAGTGAAGAGAGACCCAGTGTTGCTAGTCCGAAGATTTCAACCGCAAACTCGCAGGAAGTGTTAGCTGTTGCAGAACAACTTAAATTGTACATTGACCAACGGTTCAGTCAGTTAGAGAAAATTTTATTCTTAAGAATAGATGATAAATTTAATGAACTCCAGAAAAATCAAAGTGAAAAACTCGATCAAATTCTCCATGCAGTGCAAAATGTGCAGCTGAGTTGTGTGAATAAATGTGTATGTATTAATCATGTTTGTGCTGAAAGCTAGTTAATGCAACTTCTCTTGAACAAAAGTACCTACATAAGTTGGTAATGGACAGAAAAGAGATGAATTTTGTAAAGTATTGTAATGTTAATTCATTAAACCCCAGTTTGTTGACAAAAATGTTCCTTTCATTTCAGACTGAAATCTTAGTATGTGTACTGAAGATACACTTCCTGACACAAAAACTGAGTGGATTCTTCTACAGAAGAAAATTGGCCCCATTTTGTAATAAAAATTTGCCTTTCCTTTAATACATAGTAGTCCAATACACACTTGCCAATAAACTTGCATGATTCTGTTATGTTAGGATAATGACAAACAGCATTTAGGGCAATTTGTAGTGAATGTTTTCTTTTAAACTCATTCTAAAATCATAGAAGTGCAGCGTTTTATTGGCATATACGCAGGCAAGTCAATAAGTATCTGCAATTTTGCTCTAATTGTCTTTAAGTTGGCTCCATGGCATTGTTTGCTCACCAGCCGCTAGACGACACCGTTGTCTACGTCTGTGGTATGTTTCAGCATTAGCAGATCCGTACAGCTTGCACTGTTGTGACATAAAGATGGCCGCGCCACTCTCTGTTTGCACCAAGGAAGAACAGCGTTCCGTAATCCGTTTTTTTTGTATGGTATTGGGGTGTACCAGGAAGAAGACTGTCAGCACAATACGGGGACAATGTTTTTCCACAGCAAAGTGTTTACCAATGGATTGAACAGTTCAAAAGGGGTTGCACGGGCGTGAAGGATGGGGAGAGATCTGGGCGTCCATTTTCAGCTGTAACTGAGGCCATTATTAAACAAGTGCGTGATATGATCCTGAATAACAGATGAGTGACTGTTGATGAGATGGCAAACCATATGCATATTAGCCATGGTTCTGCATATGAAATCAACAGGTGAAGGAACCAGCACAACCAAAAACCTTTTTTTGCTGATGGTATCAGATAGGTTGTGAAACAGTGGAGCATGTGCATTGAAAAGCAGGGTGACTATGTTGAAAAATGTATCAATAAAAAGTGTGTACTCTTTTTGTAAGAAATTATAAAAATTGATTGCAGATACTTATTGACTTGCTGTCACATTAACCAGCCAGGAACTATGTATGATAATGGGCTCCTTCCTTTCGATTGTGGTTGTACTTGAGGACCATTTTCAGCCGATCACTTTTGTGTCGGGGAAGTATTGGGGGAGGAGAATTTTAATTTTTCTATGAACCGTAAGTATTATGAAATTATTTCTGAACTATGTCATTTAATGTGGCATTATACTATTTGGTGGCACACTAATTGAAATATAATAATTTTTGAGATTGGTATTATGAAAGAGTATAATTTTGTGGTTTGGAATTCCAGCTTAAATAAAATAAGTGTATAATTTTCTCTATGTATATTTCAATTTCTTACTAAGAACATAGTTGTATTTTATGGACTATCAATTAAACGAGTACAAAATACAAGTTGCTAATTATAAAATGTACAGGAAGACCTGTATACAACCGAATTCCAGAGGGCCGAGAATTATTTCCTTCGTATGCAGGATTCCAGTGAATAACGGTTACTAAAAGTTAAGGCTCCCTCAATCAATGTACAAGATATGGTAGATAGGCAAGACGGAGGAGGGGAAAGGAAGGGAGAAGTTGTGGAAGACAGGTGGGCTAATGTTTTTAGGGGAAGGAAAATGAAGGCTAAGGATTCTCATCAGGGAGCGGGTTAAGAAATGTTGGTGAGGAATTGGTATGAGTCACTGCAGGTAGAACAGGAAAGGGAAGAAGGGTGGGGGTGAGTTTTACAAAAATGGGGCAAGGCAACGGGAAGAGAAACATAGAGGATAGGAAGAAAGAGGTAGAACAGGATCGTGAAAGAGAGAAAAAAGAAGTAAGTACATGCTGCAGCCATCAGAGAACTTAAGGATGATCAGGAGAGGAGGGGATCAGATCTTATGAGGTGGGTGGAGTTCAGGCTCTGGTCGTGACCAACTCTATTGTTAGGCATGTGGAGGAAAGGGAAGTTTAAAAGAGAATACTCCCGTCCCCTAGTTCTGAATCACCTGAAACTGGGAGAGAGTATTCATTTATTGCAATCCAATTTTTTGATACATGCATTTGATTTTCCATGTTACAAATATTTTGTATATTATACTTAAACCTAATAGTGTACATACCCATTATAAAAATTATATCAGAGGTTTTGTTATTTGTCCTAGGTGTTATACAGTGTTATGTACACTAGGACAAACATACCGTAATCTCCCTTCATTGATTAAGTTACTGCTTATTTTATTTTCTCTTATTTTTTTGCCACATGGATCAATTTTTTTTTTTTAATACAGAAAAATGTTGCTGTTCTTCCCAGTGCAATCCATTCTTTATTTAGTAATTTTACAGTTGTATGGAATTTTTTCTCTCTTCCTATTTTTGCTTTATATTCACTACCCAGATATTTAACCATAAGTGCATCAGTCTCCCTAAATACTCTCAATAGATGAGCCTCTTTCATTGTTTCTCCATCATGTTTCTTACTTTGACCCTTATTCTTATATATACCCAGCTTGTATATATATATATATATATATATATATATATATTCACATAGAATTCTAAATTCACTATTAGCTATACATTCTGGTAGTTCCATTATTATTATTATTTTTCAGAATTTGTTAGCTATTACATCTAGTTCTTTACTACCTTCTTGAATGACCCGTACTTCTGCCCCATATAATGCTCTGGATTTTACAAGTGCATTTAAAATATTTTTCAACTTGACACATCACTCTTCAAATATCTCATGCTAGATAGAGCAGCCAGCCCTTTCATTTTTAGCTCATGTTGTTTGTTCACTCCACTTTCCATTAGATGTTAGTATAATTTGTAAATATTTTATTGACTACTATTAATTCTACACCTTCTAACAACCACCTTTCTTTATTTTAAAATTTATTTCCCTATTCACATATCAGTACTTTTTCTTTCTTCATGTGCCCTGTGTCAGCAGATTTACCGACATGTAACAGAAAGTAAAAAATATTTTATTTTACTACTACCTATTCAATACAATTCAAAATGTTAACGTATGAATTAAAACATTGTTAAAATATAAGTTGAGACATGTTTTGCCCCTTCTTATGGGGCATCCTCAGTCAATATCAAAACCTCAATTTTACCAGGTACCTGGTTAAAAATTATTCTAAAGTATGCTGCAAAATAACATATGTTAAAGAAAAATTTACAGTTCATCACAAACAATGTTTCTAAATTAATTAAAACTCTAGTAAGATAATGAATACTTGTAAAAAATTCACTTGAAAAAGGTGGTGTCATGTGATTAAAAATAACAATATTGATGGTTTGAAGCCATAGTCGATGTTTGATATGGATAGAGAGGGTAAAAAACAAATGCAATGTTAAGTACAAAATGGTGAGGAAAAGCATTCCAATACTGTGCTGATGTCGTAGTATTTGACCTTGGCACGTTTTACTCGATACAGTCTATGTAAGATTAATCAACAAGTTCTAAAGTTTGTTTGTGATTAATGTCTAGCCCAGAAAAATGTTGCAGATTACTTATAGTTGGACCAATCTATTGAGTTTGCCGAAGTAACATTTAAACCATCCCTCGTTGTTGTGCATTTTCTTGAATAGACTATTGACAGTTCTCAAGAAAGATTTTAATGTTTACAGAAGAGATCTATTAATACTTCGACCATCGCATATCTGTTCAAATTTAATGTGAAACTTACGACCAATAATAGAACTCAAGACTCTCAAGATTCTTACTTGAATGCAAAGGTTTACGTTATAATTTTTTTTAAGTGTTGAGTGTTCTTCAAATAGTGGCTCACTAGACTTTTATCGTGTAATTATAAGAAGTTTTTCTTTTCTTATGGACGTCATAAACTCAATATCAAGAGTGTTTTAAAAGTGCAACGCTTTAATGAAATATGTTTTAATTCATTTATGTGTGATTGCCTGTTTTCATTAGTGGCTGAAGAAGACGCACATCAGCGTCGAAACTAGTCCCAAGTAAATGTTGTAAATTAATTAGTTCCAACGTTATTTTGTATTGAAAAGGTGGACTTTTTAATTTTAATTTTCTGTTATATTTCAAACTGATTGGCCTGTAATTATCCGCTTTATGTTTATTACCCTTCTTTCCCTTGGGCTACTATAGTAACTCTCCATTCATTTTGGTATAGCTCATTCATGCAAACAGTAGTCAAATAAATATAAGGTACTGTATAACAATGGGGTACACCCAAACCTTCAGGGCACATTCCTCACATGTAGAAGAAGAAAATATGTTATGTCGACATGGGTCTTCGTTAGCAACTTATTATACATTATTGTTATGCTTGTATGCATTCTTGGATCGCTTCAAACATTCTCTCCCATTCTGTCAATGCAGAATGAATGCGGTGCACTTAGTATAGAGCTTATTGTTTGCACATTCACCTTAGTTGCAGGATTGATTTCCTTTATTTATCATGTTGTCAGCAACTGATTACACCGGCCTGCGGAAAAAAGAAAGAAAAAAAAACACCTCTCCGGCAAAAGGTTGAAGAGGTGATTTACCCTAATTTAGGTGTGCTGATTTCAAATATGCAAGCCGTTTTTGCCTATCACGTACATTTTTTTTTTGCTATTTGAAATCCAAATTTGACATATTGCTGCTGTAATTTCGATAGAAAACACCATAATAGAGAATATATGTAATTTTAATGGGACGTTATCAAATCACAATGAATGTGCAAAAAAGTAACATGTTCATTGCTAGAATGTATGAATCTCACTACAAGAACACTATTGTTTGCAGCACTTTGATGTGAATGAACACCGTGTTGATTTGCATTTGTGTTCCTCAGTAGTGTTGTCTCGCACTAGACACCAACAGTAATCTGACATCATGGAGACGTCCCATCACGCCTGATACCTTTGTTCCATTTCTTTTAGATCCTGATGGAACCGCTCGCCATGTTCCTCGTTGAATGCTCCTAAATTTGCAGGAAAATAATCCAGATGACTGTGCAGGAAATGTAATTTTAAGCTCATGCAGCAACCAAATTTCTGAAAGTTGTACAAAATGGTTTCCACAATCTGTTGGTACCCATGAATTTGCTACAAACATCCTTGAATGATTCCTATGCCTGAAGCTGTTTTGTTCATCGTCGTACTGAATGTCAGATCCTTCATAAGCTTTCAAATTTGGGGGCCGTCAAAAACACCTTCCTTAATTTTGGCATCCGACAGTCCTGGAAATTTCCGACAGTGTTACCGAAAGCAGGGACTGCCTCTGTACAAACTCTTCATGTACTGCTTCATAATTCCCAATTTAATATTAAAGGGGGAAATAACACGCTTTGAGGATCAATTAATGGACGATTTACAATGTTTTATCTCCAGACACAAACTGTTTCCTCTTGAGCCACTCGGACACTAACCAGTGACGATCCCTGTCTCGAAAGTCCCACTCACACAGAAAACAGGGGAACTTTGTATATCGTCCTTGCTACCCTAATGTGATACCGCATACTTTTAAATCACAGCACAGTAACCATCTGTGTTCATTGTAGTTTAATTTCTGCAACACCATACATAAATTGTGATAGTTTTCATGAAGAGATGTTGAATGGGCGACTGGCACTGAAGCTAGTTTATTTCCATTGTACAGAACAATACCTTTGAGACTTCTTTTACTGGTATCAATAAATAGACACAAGTTATCTTCATGAACTGCCAGAATTCTTCCTCCCGATTTCGGTAACAATACAAATTTGTGCAAGGAAGTAAAAAATTTCTGTTTTAATCTCGATCCTAAAAGTTCACTCTTTTCCTTAGTGAGGCCTAGGTCATGCACCAAGTCATTTAAGTCACATTCATTATAAATGCGTGGAGTTTTATCCTCAACATCCGGTACAAAGGTATCATCATCACCATCCTCAGCACTTAAGATTACGAAAACACACTTTCTGGTAACTGCATTGGAGGTTTTAGGACAGGAATATCGGGTCCACGTGGTACGGGGGTTATGACAGATGGAAGGCAGGGATACACAATGTGCTTTTTGTTTTTCGTATTGAACCCGGGCACTTTACATACACAAAAATAACATTCGTCAAAATGATTTCTTTGTTCCCGCCAAGATATTGGGATTCCAAATGGCACTGATGGCAACAAGCCACTGTACCACCGCCACAGGTTTTCTACACGTTTTACACACAATATGGGGTGCGAAATTCTTGTCCTGATCACCTAACTTCATACTAAAATATGCTAAGTACAGGCTTTTTATAAATTGTGTAATATTTTGCTTCTGGCCTTTAATTGTATACTGGGCCGCATATATAACAGAAAGAGTTGGAATTGTTCACATCTTTTCACCTCCAAACATCACTCCTACTTGCCAATTTAACACAAACTAAATCACTTATTCACTCAACGACTTCAAGTGCACATTCTAACTTGTAGACAAAGGCGTGAGACACGTTCTCAGATTCTCCTCTCAGACTATGGAGAAACGTGATCTTTGTGTTTTGACCTTGTCTGACATTGCGCATGGGCGAACTGCAACTGTTCTTCTGGTGTTCCTGTATGATTACCTACTCCCCTCCAAAACAGAGCACATACAATATTTTCTCTCAGACATGTCCAAACCTCATTTACAACAACGAAGCTCCATTACCATAAACATAAGATGGACTTGTGACAAATCTGTACGTGATACGAAACAACTGGTATTATTTTTTACATAACAACACTAAATGTAACGTATACAATTACTTTTGCCGCAAAATCTTCGCAGGCCTGTGTTATCAGAACTATTCTCATCATGGTGTTCTATCCAAAGCTAACGTTAAAAAATATGACCTACTTGGAAGGTCAATAATAATAATAATAATGTTATTTGCTTTATGTCCCACTAATTACTTCTACGGTTTTCAGAGATGCCAAGGTGCCAAAATTTAGTCCTGCAGAAGTTCTTTTATGTGCCAGTAAATCTACCGACGCGAGGCTGTTGTGTTTGAGCCCCTTCAAATATCACCGGACTGAGCCAGGATCAAACCTACCAAGTTGGGGCCAGGAGGGCCAGCACCTCAACCGTATGAGTCTCGCGTCTAGTTAAATTTCAGAAAGCTATTCCCATATCAATTTTTAGTGAGGAGGTTATCATTTCTCCACATGCGTTTCAAATAGGTTTTCATGATGCATGTACAGTTAGGTTAGGTGACGCCGTTTGAAGAAGAGAACTGAAATGTTTGTTACAGAAGCCTCTGGACTGATACCGTATTTCTCCGAATCGAAGACGTTTTTTTCTCAGAATCTCATGTGAAAAATAAGGATCGTTTTGCATTCACGGCCTGATAGTAATGAACAACAATGGCAAGTAGTGCAGTAACCACGCTGTTTCTTTTCACCCCCCCCCCCCCCGCGCGCGCGCACACACACACAAAACTCGTTGACAAACGACCGCCTCTTTATCATACTTCGCTAGATGCGGCGACCGGTTGTACAGTGCCTATGTGTAATGTCACTGGATCTCAGGAAATAGTGAAGAGAGAATGACATTCTATTACCCTATTGTTCTCAAATCTGCAGAATGGCATCAAACCATGCGAGCCTTTCAATTCTTAGAAAGGCCACGGCTACTCAGTAGCAGAGTTATAACACGTCTGCTGTACCTGATCAATCAATCAATATTCTAAAGGCTAATGCCTTGTCGATGCAACCACTTTTTTCTTTCATTGGCTGTTCGTTTCAGTTCCATGTAGTTGACACAACCTAACCCCTCTTCTTGATGTCGTCCAAATACTTCATCCTAGGTCTTCCTCTCCTTTTCCTTCCCAGCACTTTCCCTTCAAGTATGTTAGTGATGAAAGTATTGTGTCTGATGACATGTCCAATAAATTTTAATTTCCTGTTTTCCATTTCGTTTAAAAATCTTCTCTCTTCTTTAATTTCCCTTAAGACTTCCAGGTTGGTTTTTCTTTCCATCCAGCTCGTTCTGGTCATTTTCCGCCATATCCACATTTCAGCAGCTTCAAGCCGATTCCTTTCTAATTTACCCGAGTCCAGCTCTCACTTCCATACTGAAGTGTACTCCATACAAATGATTTTGCAAAGGATTATCTGACATCTATATTCATGTATGTGCTGGATAAAATTGCTCATAAATGCCTGTTTTGCCAATGCTGTTCTTCTCTTTACTTCCAGGAAGCGTCTATTATCCTCTTATCATACTACCAACATAACAGAATTGTTTCACCTGATCAATCCTGACGTAATCAATTTTTATATTTCATATTTTTCCGTACTATCATTACTTTCGCTTTCCGTTTGTTTACTTTTAATTTCCATAGTTTAAGAGTGCCTGAGAGGACTTTCAGCATTCTATTCATTTATTTTTCTAAGTCTGCAATTAATATGATGTCATCTGCAAATCTGATACAATGTATCCTTTCACCATTGACTTTTATTCCCTTTGCCTTCTCCTTCATGATCTGAATAGCTTCCACAATGAACATATTAAATAAATACGGTGATAGGGGACAACCTTATCTAATTCCTTTCCTAATCCTGGCCTTTTCTTCTACCTGATTGATGATTATTTTTGTGCTTTGGTTCAGATACAGTTGATTAATCATTCTTCTGTCCCTCCAGTCCAGTCCTATTTTCCTCATAGCTCTAAACAGTAGTTCCCAGTTCACATTGTCAAAAGCTTTTTCTAAGTCAATGAAGGTAAGATAAGTCGTTCTATTTATTTCCACCCTTCTCTCCAATAACATGCATAAGGCCAGAATTGCTTCTCTTGTTCCTCTGCCTTCTCTGAATCCAAATTAGTCTTTAGTCTTCTCCAACATACTAATCTACTTTTCCTTTTATTCTGTTCTTAACTATGTTAAGGAGTATCTTGCTTTTTTTTTTGCTAGTTGCTTTACGTCGCACCGACACACAGATAGGTCTTATGGCAACGATGGGACAGGGAAGGGCTAGGAGTGGGAAGGAAGCGGCCGTGGCCTTAATTAAGGTACAGCCCCAGCATTTGCCTGGTGTGAAAATGGGAAACCACGGAAAACCATTTTCAGGGCTGCCGACAGTGGGGTTTGAACCTACTATCTCCCGAATACTGGATACTGACCGCACTTAAGCGACTGCAGCTATCGAGCTCGGTAGGGAGTATCTTGGAGGCATGTGTTAATATTGATAGTGTTCTATAATTGGTGCAGTCAACTGCCCTTTCTATTTTAGGTATGGTAATGGTTCTGCATTGTGTGAAGTCTTCTGGCACGATTCCTCTTTCGTAGCATTCATTTATTGCTCTGAATAACTGTTCTTTCATGTTGATACCTAAATTAGTAATTCTGCTGGGACATCATCTACACTGGTTGCTTTTCCTTCTTTCAGACTCTGAAGGGCATGTTCAAATTCATCTCTCATGATTGGAGGACCTTGAATTTCTCTTCCACACTCATTGATGTCTTCAATTAGCTTATTATCATTCTTGAAGTCCTTATCATCGCACAGTTCTTCTATGTATTCTTTCCATCATATCTTATCGTTGTCTATCAGCAACATTCCTTCTTTGTTCTTTACTACTGCAGATTTGGTTCTATTTTTGTACTGAAGGGCACTGATCTTATAAACTTGATCCTATTTTCCCTTTTTTATATCTTCTATCTCTTCAGCAATGTTTTTGGTTCATTTCTCTTTTTCTTCTCTGCATTTGCTTGTGATCTGATTTTTAATCCTTTTGTAGTCATCTACATTGTTTTCCTTCCTGAGCTTATTCCTTTCTGTACCTGATGCTTAGTAAAATCAAGTTTTATAGACAGCAGGAATATTTTTGTGATGGATCATCGTATTGTAAAGATACGTGGAACAGGTATTGCCGGCAAATTTTCAACGAGTTCTCACCAATGTTATGATGCCAATTTAATGGCTATTAAACACTTGGAAATGTATAATAATTGTGCAGCCGCAATAAAATACAGCATAGGCCTAACTAAAGCCAATATTCGGCATTACCGTGAAGATAAAGATAGCTTCAAAATGCATACTGCACAAAAAATGAATTCAGTGGCCCGCAACGAGGACGCTTTAAAGAAGTCGAAGATGAAATTGCGAGTTATGTGCACAAAAATGCAAGGGCAGAATTGCCATACCACGGCGCAATAAACTAGTTCGTTGACTTTCAAAGTCCGATTAAGGTCTATACATCGCTAGCCGCTGAAGTTGGCCGAATCCGGCAAGAAAGATGTGCGTGTAGCGGCAGCCTGTTATATCTCACGCTGAGTGAAAGTAACAGTTTTATAGTAAACAAGAATATTTTCCTGATGGATCGTCGTATTGTAGAGATACGTTGAATGTGTATTGCCGGCATATTTTTAACGAGTTCCCTTCGATATTATGATGCCAATTTTAAGTTAATGGCTATTAAACCCCCTGAAATAAAGCATAATTTTCCAGCCGCAAAAAAAATATGGCATAACTAAAGCCAATGTTCGGCGTCTACAAATAGTCTAAAAATGATTTTACAAAGCACTTTTTAAGCATGATTAACATTTTTAGAAGGAAAAATCGGGGGTCGTCTTGGATTCGGAGAAATGCGGTATTATATTTTTTCAGAATGAAATATAACACACACTTTCACGTAGTATCGGATTTCGAAAAAACAAACAAGTAAGCCGTAGTGTGGATATTACATGTTATGATTCTCATATTTTGGTCCGTATTGAAATGTACAATAAAGTCAAATAAATATGAAAGTTTATTTGTTCCACGTTTTCAGTACATAATACATATATCCTAGAAGAGCAATATATGTAAATTTGGCAACCAAAATCGCAATAAATACTTCAAGAGTCACGCACACAGTATTTACAATGAAACGGAGTTTAGCACTTTGCCGCCAAAACAAGGACAAAAGAACTTGCATACTTACATGGAAGTCTGATCATGTGACGAACAAAGACAACAACTCCGCCTCACAGGTGCCTATTTTTTTCGGTACTGGAAGCACACACTACATTCAGCGCGCGAGAAATCGAAATATTCTTAAACGAGGGACGGGAAAGGGGTATAAATGATTACTGAGAAATCTGAAAGTAATATTCTGATAAGTCCTTTTGGTCACTTCATATACTTCAACACAATCAACGGAAAATTGTAATTTGTTGCGTGTGATTCGTAAAGGAGTAATTATGATGGGCAATTCGTAATTATTACGATTGAATCGTAATACTTGGCATCTCTGATAATGCCTGGAAAATAAAGTTTGTAGTTTTGTTTCCTAGGGTTTGAAGAGTTACATCACATTCAAAGCAGTACTGTCGTGAAACTAGTTGTGATCCAAACCAAACCCCATGGCGCAACAACCCCGAAGGGTCTTGTGCTATGAAGAGACCGCTGCTCAGCCTGAAGGCCTGCAGATTATGAGGTGTCATGTGGTCAGCACGACGAATTCTCTCGGCCATTATTCTTGACCTTCTAGACTGGAACTAACTGTGATACAATAATCAAGTTCAGTCAGGTTTTTAACTAAATGCAAGGGGGGGGGGGGGGGGAAATCATTGTTACATTTCTCTCGAGACTGGTGATACTGAATAGATTGACAAATCTGAAGTGTTTTGCTCTCTCTGTTGTTCAGTTTCAGAGGTGAACTGATGTTGTTATTGATCGGTAACACTGATCTACACCTTTTACAGACAAACTTGCATGAAATATGTGTGTATATTACTCTTTGCATTCTAATGGGATTATAATAGAAGCCTACAGTTCACAGTTACTGGTGGAAAGACGTAAGTTCCACTTTGTCTGGAACATTTCCAGCCATAATACACACCAAAGGACTTCTAACGTAAGACTGTGGAAAATTTGAAGATTTTATACAATGTTTCATGTTTTAATTCTACTTATTGTTCAGTTAGTGTATTGGGATGAATTGTGTGGCATTTCTGAATAATATAAAATAGGTGCCATGATAATATTCACAGTAGATCACCCACAGTACTGTTTTAACTTAAAGCATGTAACACCAAGGCTGCATACTTGAAAGATGGTGGATTCCTAGGAATGTCAGTGTACATGACAGTTGGGTGCATGCGAGTTAAATATCAAGAACAGAAGGAATTTTTGCCAGTCTGTAGTGACGGCCAACATAACTGTGCAGCAAGGTTTTCTTGCACTTGTTTGCATTATGACATTGGGCACTCCCTTTTCACAGATTGTGGTGTTCCCTGGCATATCAAAGAAAATCAGCGTTTGGTCTGCATTCCCAATTTGCAAAAGCAGAAGGTTGTGTGGCATATAATATACTGGTGAAATTCGACAGCTTTTTGGGTATGGTCCTTCTGTAATCGCTGCCATAGAGATGCCTTCCTTCAGAACGAAATGTCATTCCTCTTTGTGAATCTACACAGTCCTCTCTGCTTGCTCTAAACTGTGATACCTCTAATTGCTTTTCTTTGTAATCTCCAGCATCTTTTAACTGTAACATTTCTTGCAAAACCAAGTCATATTTTGACAGTTCTTTTCCTATTTCTGGATACTAGCCAGATTTTGGTCCCAAAAATGATAAGGCATGCCACTTGCATACATGAGGCGGTTCTACCAAAAAACTCACAAGCTGCAGCACAATTGCCATTAATTTCTGTGAATGCAATCACTGTTAATTTAAATTATGTATTGTAGTTCCTGTTTTTCTTACCCTTCGCTAACCACTGTTCACTTGTGTACTATATGTAAAAACAATTTGCAGGGTAACTGGTATATTTTACAGAGCAAGTGTGCATCATTCATGTGGTTACTACAAGCATACTAGTGATGCATGCATAACGTAGGTTGCCGAGTGATCCCATTATTGCAGTGTTGCCACTTGCGCTCCTCTGTAGCCACCTACAAACTGATAATACACACATTTTGCAAATAAAAATAAAAGTAAAAATAGAAGATTATGGGCCATGATCCATTCATCTGCATTTGGACCCCAAGGACAGCTTTGTACTGCGATACTGCACAATATCTTCTAAAGTGTCTTACCACAACTTATTACACACTATGAAGTGCATATTCCTGAAAACTAGTACCGAGAGATCATATCTTTTAACAACAAAAATTACCATTAAGAGAAGTCACCGATGTTTAAAGATGCCCATAAACTTTTCACAACTGCACGAAAGCACAGATGATGGAAAACTTCACATAATCATGGTGGGAAAATGAGAATTTTCACTTTCCCCCAAATTCCCATTTCAAAATTAAGGATGGAAAATAATTAAAAGGGGAAAATTATGAAGGTGAATGTGGACAGTATGAAAGAGGGAGGGGTGTTTGTGTGTGTGATAATTTTTCTCGAGACAGATGACATTGAGTGGATTGATCAACAAATATCCAAAGTATTTTCTATTCCTGATCGTTATGGAAAACATTTACAAAAAAATGCCTTACTAAGAATTTAAATATTTTACAAGTTGCTTTACGTCGCAATGACACAGATAGGTTGTGTGGCAACGATGGGATAGGAATGGGAAGGAAGTGGCCGTGGCTGTTGTAAAAATGGGAAACCACAGAAAACCATCTTCAGGGCTGCCGAACATTGGGTCGAACCCACTATCTCCCAAATGCAAGCTTACCGCGACCCTAACCGCACGGCCAACTAGCTTGGTAGGATTTAAATAATGGATGACAGACGTTTTATTAGGTTTGTAACCTAATGTATTTTTGGTTTGAATTTTTCCCAATTAAACCTTTTTAAGTACCTAACTTGCCTAGGGTTGGTGTAATTTGAGTTCATAAGAACTTTAAAGCACCTTTTACTTCAGTAATATATTATAACCAAATTAGTTAAATTTAGGGTTATTTTTAAGACAGGAAGAGGTCAATACACTTGAAGTTACAACAAAATTATTCTAGGTCACAGTGCAATGTATAAAAACCTGATTGGAAAATATTACCCATGGCAACAAGTTATGGGTCTCTGAACTTATAAAAGGCTGTTTTTACATATAAATTACCCCAGTCCACCCAATATGATTTTAATTCACTGATATTTCCACAAAAATTTAGTAGTGGTATACCTACACAATAGTCATGGAAAAATAGTTTCTTAAACATCAGTGCAAATTATTAATTTCAATTGACACAAGTAAACAGAACTCTCGTTTTACATCCAGTTTGTTTATATCATCTTACAGATGACTAACAAGTACAGATCTAACAAATGTGCCACCAGGAAGATAAAATGTATGTTGGATTTTGTTATATAAGCAAGTAATT
Organism: Anabrus simplex; assembly: GCF_040414725.1. NCBI lineage: Eukaryota > Metazoa > Arthropoda > Insecta > Orthoptera > Tettigoniidae > Anabrus > Anabrus simplex. Next base: position 1,072,906,469 of record NC_090265.1, on the reverse strand, counting down.
TTAAAAGATCAGTTTCACCATTACTTTCTAGGCATCTCCCTTGACTTCACTTGATTTACAAGGCGAATGTCTTATGAGATAAGGAACTTTGCTGTCAAGTTAATCTGAAAACTGGTAGAGAGAGATCATATCTCTTAACAACAAAAATAACCATTAAAAGAAAGTCACTAAAGATACTGAATGGTAGTGAACAGCTAATGGCAATATTTAAACTAAATACAAATTGCAAGTTAGTAGTTTCAGAAAAAACTGCAGCATGTACTCTATATAAAATAAAAACATTTTACACACAGCAAGTTATAGATAAAATATGCTGTACATAACATAATGATACAGAATCACACACACATGCCTTCTGCGGAAATCAAAGGTCCATTTAAAACAATGCTATACACATCTGTATGAATTCAAACTGTGTCCAAAGGCTATTTTAACAAAATACACTGCACATGTACTTTTTGTCCATTTTATGATTTAAAAACAGTCTTTTTTGAAGTACATAACACAGTTAGTCTCCATCATGAAGAAGCAAGCTGTCATCATCAAGATCATCGTAACTAAATGAACCCGATTCAGATGAGCCTGGGGTTCTCTTCACACGCACAACACGTGCTGATGTTGAGATGTCTGTTCCCACAGATATGTCGGGAAGAGACAACCTAAAATGTCAAGAGAGAATGTTGTTACAAAAAACACGTATTATATTCAGGAAATAAACAATGAATAGTGGAGTAAATTGAAAGCATGTAAACAATGTGGGCCATTAAGTCACCATACCTCTACACATGTGAGCTGTGCAATTGGAAGTCTCCAGGTCTTTAACAAAAGAGTCTATCTACCTGTCAAACATTTCTGTTCATGAAAGTGGATTTTATGTTGCACAAAGTGGGTGGGTCTATAGCAACTGAAAGAATACTACACCAAATTATTATTTAGCAACATTCTTTTTGTATGGGCAAGAACAGGTCATGTAATGGAGTTCCAGATGAGATCTGGGAAGTCTACAGCAATATAAGCACAAACTTAGCTTGAGAGAATCGAGTGTTTTCAAAGACAGTTATACAGTCTTAGAATGGAAATCTTTTCTTATAAACAACTAAAGAACAGGGGCCTCAATAATGAATCGGCATCCTGTCTTAAGAACCTTCCCAGAACAAAACTTTTTAATGCAATTTTCCTGTATGGCCATTTTTTGACCTGGAAAATTGCTGAAGTAATTAAGTCCCTAAAAGACAAAAAGTTCCCACAGAACTATAGGTCAGTTTCCCTTCTTCCCATAATTTTCAAGTCCTTTGAGATCCTATTCCTAACCCAACTGAATATTATCATAATCATTAAAAATTTCATTGCGATTTGTTTTGACGGTTTACAGTTACAAAATAAAATGTTAATTAAGTTCAACCTAATCAATACTTACATTACTCGTGATTAGTTACAATTGATCAGTACATGTTTCAGCTTGTTTCAAGCTATCATGAGCTGACAAACAATGGTAAAGAATAATCACTCTCTCTCATAACTAAAAGTCATACATAAAATATAGATTTAAAACATATGAAAACAATGAACAGTTCAGCTTTAGGCAGGGCTATTCCACTACCCATCAGCCAACTTGCTTAATGAAGGAAATAAGGATGGATTTTAATCGCTGTTGGCGAACAGGAGCCTGTTTTCTTGACATTTCGCACGCGCACAATAAGGTTTGATACATAGGTCTGATTTTTAAATTAAAGAGATTAGGCTTCCCCTCGTTCGTTCTACCTGGCAGACAGTAAATTTCAGGTTCAGGTTGGCAAGACTCGGCCAGACCCGTGCTCTATAAAGGTGGATGTCCCGTCGAGGCAATGTGATCTCACCAAAAATTTTCATCCATATACGACCGACATGCCAAAATCTATGCACGCAGAATCATATTTGTACATGGACGACACAGCAATATCTGTAAATTACAGAAAAGTCCCACCTATACAAGTTCATACTCTCAAACCCTGGTTAGAGAAGTTGAGAATTAAAATTAACATCTAAAAAAGTACCGCTATGCTCTTTACAAACACCATCCTGCCGACCCCATGTCCCTGATGTTTTTCGGCAAATGCATTAGGTGGACTAAGAAAAAAAATCTAGGTGTCACCCTGGACACAGGAATAAAATTTGCCGATCATATCAGATGTATTACAGCACAAGTAAATGTCCGCCTCTTCAAATGAATGCCAATGATAAGTACCACAAATTATAAACTTCATATTTTGTCTGTACTGTCAACCTTAACGGGCTTATACAATATTAAATAGAAGGAAGGATCCACCTTTCAATACTCTGTTATTAAGTTGAACAAAATAGAAGTTACAACCTGTTCATTTGGGACCGGTTTCAACACATTTGAAGTGTCATCATCAGCCAATTAGCAAAGCAGTGCAAAAATTACGTCATAAAGATCTAAAAACACATAACTCAATGATCACAGACAAAAAGAGTACGTAGAAAAATTAACTCTTTCGTGCCGAAGCAATTCCAGTTGATGTTCATAACACAATGATCACAGTCAAAAGAGTAAAAAGATCAACACTATTTTGTGCCGAAACAAATCCAGTTGAAGCTCATAAGCAGGCCTCGTAAATCTTGTTGTACCGCATTCACATATGAAGACGTATGAAAATGTTGTATATGAGGTTAATAACGAGTTAAAGGACGTGATCTAAAATGAAAACTTGAAGGATAACTCGTTATGAAATTGAACTTGTGATATGCAGTTATGTATAGTTGTTAGGTGTTGTAGGCATTTGTTTCTCCGGCCGAAGAGTAAAAAGCAACGTAATTGAAGTAATTCAAAGCAGATATATAAATCTTAAAAAGAATTTAAATCGTTACAGAGAATAAAACCAAATAAAAATATTTTTAATGAATTAAAATATGAGGCTCAACTCGAACACCTTGCCATGGTGATTGATAAATGAATGGGAGACGATAAAAGAGAAAAGGGTGAGGAATAATGAGCGCTTATTAGAGGGTGGGAGGGGAAGGAAAAATTGGGGGGGGATATCTAAGGAGGATCATGGGGGCGTTGCAGAAGGGGCAAGTAGCATGAGAGGGTATCGTGTAAATTGTGAAAGACTGATTGCTAGGGACCTGAAAAAAATTGCATTTGCGATAAATGCGAATTTTTGAATCTTATACTCAATCCAACCCTATGGTAATTCTAATGTGGAATAAAATAATTTTTACGCATAAATAGAAGTGCGACAAAATGCTAAGTTAGTATGAATATGCAATTTTGGTGCGAATTCTGTGAAAATGTGCTATTTTACTGGCGAAAACAACATATTTCAGCAAATCGTAAGAAATACTCAAAATATGATGCATAAATCTTTTGACCGTTCCGATCGATGAAGAAAAGTAGCCGATCGTTTGCTGCTTGCTGACTTTAATCGATACTTACAATAGGAATAGCAAGGGGAATAAGATCTCTATCGATAATTATCGAAAAGTAAACAGTGTCACGGAAATAACGAGATAGACGCAGCGCATGGCTTTCACCACAGAATTCGTCACCAACGAGGTTATCATCATGCTTCAACCCACTGTTCCTGTACACTCTGCGGCTTATATTGCCCTCAGTACCACTTGATTGATTGTAAGGAGAGATAAATTCCCTGAATTTCTATGCAAACAATGATAACTTTCAAGGGACCTTATAACCATTCTTTGTTAAAAGTACACAGTGTGTTTAATAAATCTACCGATTTGATTGTGATTAGTGATGGGAAGAATTGAATATAATGCATTTAAGAAATTTTGAGAATCGATACTTATATTCAAAATCATATTCTCGAGTTCAACATAACCTTTAAAAATCAATGTAGGCCTACCTGACGCCGTAGAAGATTTCCGTAACTGACTACAAACAATATATTGGTGACCAAATTACAACGGAAGATTTAAAAAAAGGGAATTCGCCATCATGTTGGATGCTTTTGTATCAAATGTACTTTATTTAATCAGATTAGAGAATTAAAAACTACTTGTGGCCGATTGTTGTTTGGTTTGGTGTTACAGGTATTAAGATTTTTCAGAGTTTGGCCGATCAAAGCTGCAGAACTGAATGAAGTCTTCACGGGAAACTGATCAAGTTTCCCCAGTAAAACTGAATGTAAAATTTCGAGATTGTTATGTCGCGTAACAGTAATTAACGTTTGAAACCGGCCCCACGGTTGAACTTGCCTGCCTCTCATCTGGAAAGCCCGGATTTGATTCCCGGCCAGGTCAGGCATTTTTATCTGGATATACCGTATTTCACGGCATAATCGTCGCACTTTTTATACCAAAATTTTCGAAAAAAATTGTAGGGTGCGACCATTATACGATGAATATTTAATACCAGTATTTGTATTACTCAAAAAATGTATTTATAACTAAATTGTATTTGATACAAATTTAAGATGCACGTAATACTCGCGTTTATACATCAAAATAATTAAAATAGTCTAAAACAAAATTAATAATTTTTCGCAACAATTCGGCGAACGTTTTTCCAACCTGAAAATAAAAATGAACGTATTAAGTTAATTTGTCATTAATTTGAGTATTAAAGTTAAAATATTACTCTTGCAAAAAATTATCGCTTTGTTGTGAAATGCGGACTTACCGGTACGCAATTTATTCCAAATCTTCGGTGTCGCTATCGCAGGTTTCGCTATCTGATGCGCCGTCCTCGCCTCTGTTAATACCAGTATCAGATTCTTCGTCTCCCTGCCACACTGCGTCATCTTCGGAACCGTCTAGTGCATTCGAAATCCCAGTCCTTTTGAAGCTCTTGGAGACTAGTTCAGGTGGTATAAGATCCCAACTCTTCTTCACCCACGAGCATAACAAGTCCAAGGGTGAACGCCTGATATTTTCGGCGGGCGTCAATTGCTGATCGCCGCTCATCATCCACTCGTAAAATCGACGTAAGTGGTCTTTAAAGGGTTTATTAACACATACGTCTAGTGGCTGCAAAGCAGATGTTAGGCCACCAGGAATGACTATCTGTCGTGTCTTATTTGTAGTGAGAATTTACTTAACTTCGTTCACGAGGTGACCTCGGAAACTATCTAAAACAAGCAGAGCTGGTTGTTTTAGTAGTGCACCAGGTCTTCTATTCCACACAGTTTTAACCCAGTCCAGCATGAGTTCTACGTCCATCCAACCCTTTGGTTGCACTCGTACATGAATTCCACGGGGAAACTGTATATTCTTAGGCATCGTTTTCCTCTTGAAAATGATGTAAGGCGGCAACTTTCTCCCGTCAGCTGTAATGGCTAGCATTGCCGTGCATCGCAACTTCTCACTACCGCTGGTTTTCATTAATACACTCCGTGATCCTTTTAGCGCAATAGTGCTGTTGCGAGGCATATCAAAAAAGATTGGAGTCTGATCGGCATTACCGATTTGAGAAAGCAAGTACGAAGTTTCCTCGCGCAAACGTATGACAAATCGGTGAAAATTTACAATCTTGTCCGTGTAATTAGCAGGCAACTTTTGGAGTGTTGTTCTCCTTCGCACTGACAGATTGTGTCGTCGCATGAACCCCTTAATCCACCCACGAGTCGCTTTAAACTGAGTTACCGGTATGTTGTGTTTGCGCGCTACCTCCTGTCCCTTAATTTGTAACATTTCATATGATACACTGCAGCCATTGTTACGTATTTCACTGACGTACCTAAACACTTCTTCGTCAATTATAGGAAACTTCCCTGTTTTAGGACCTCTAAACGCGCGTCTAGAAGGGTTTGTGCTTTTTAGCTTGTTTTTTACTTTCCGCCAGTCACGCACCAACTTTTCACTCACTGAAAATTTTCTTTCTGCAGCTCTGTTCCCGTGCTGTTCAGCGAAGGCAATTACGCTTAGCTCGAAGCCCGCAGAATAGTTTCTATATTTACCCATAATCGCTTATAAATGCTTCACACGTTAATGTTTTGCGATATAAATGACTTTCCGTAATTGTTCACTATTAAAACAAATTATTTCTGCAAACACCCAAAACACAAATTAAAAACTTAAATTCTCACGCACACATGTCTACAGTAATCACGTAAATCTGAAACAAATAAATGCATCTGTGATCTGTCCATTCCAGAGCAGCCAATACTGTTAGGCAGCAAGGAAGCATGCAACAATTTATCAGTTTAGCTCGTTGGTTGCGACACACTACTGCGCTTGCGCAAAGCTCGCAAACCGGAGCTCTAGCTAGCGCGGTGTAGATCTACTGTATAGTTGACTGTATTCCGAGACGTCAGTAACAAACATTCATTTTTTTCAATTTCTTTTAAACATACGGTAATTAGGTTAATATTTCTTCCCAGTTATTGATGATTTTACATTACATTACTGTCGAGTTTATAAAATAAAACTTTAATAGCATTGGATAATAATTATCTTGACTGCTTGGATAAAAGTTTTCATCCCATGCCCGGACACTTATGACGTAGTAGTAAGATAAGAGTCTAGCGATGACAACTGAGACATCGTAAATAATTCGGCTGAATAATTCCGTGGACATCTGCGTTATCGTCTTGGATTTCACTTCGTGCGCAATAACACAGGAGCCGGCCCCATGGTGTAGGGGTAGCGTGCTGGCCTCTTACACGGAGGCCTCGGGTTCAATTCACGGCCGGGTCAGGGAATTTTACCTGTATCTGAGGGCTGGTTCGAGGTCCATTCAACCTACCTAGCCGGTATTTCCTGGCGACGTTGCCGATAAGCGATAACTTACAGCCTTACGTATTTCAAATGGGAACTCATAATATGTAGGTGGTGAATAAATAGTACACTGTCTCGCGACCACGTTGTCAAACTGCCGATAGCCTACCGGTAAGCATAATATGTAGGTGGTGAATAAATAGTACACTGTCTCGCGACCACGTCGTCAAACTGCCGATAGTCTACCGGTAAGCCATGCGTCGTACATATACCGGTATTATTTATTTATATGTTGTGCAACATGTCGCAAACGTGACTGTGTTGCCAAATTGCCCATAAACCATACACGTATTTAAATTGCGCATTCATGTGCAACTTACGTTGCAGTTCCATTTACCTTTTAACCAGATTAGTGAACAAAATTTGGACGTGCGACGATTATGTAATTAAAGGTTTAAAGTCCGATTTTTGTATTGAAAATAAAGGATGCGACGATTACGCGGTGGCGACGATTATGCCGTGAAATACGGTAAGTTCCAGATTCACTCATTCTACGATTACCTTTAACTGAGGAGCTGTCTAATGGGGAGATGGTGACCCTGGTCTAAAGAGCCCGGATTAGCGGCTGAGAGGATTCGGGACACTAACCATGTGTCACCTCGTAATCTGCAAGCCTTCGGGTTGAGCAGCGTCGCTTGGTAGGCGGAAGTTCCATTGGGGCTTTAGTTTGGTTAAGGAGTGTTTGTAAGGTTATAATTATACATATTTCATGTTTAGCCAAATTCTTTACGGTTCATTCATTCCCGGATTTTCCGCCTTCACGTGTTGTATGGTTTTATTCCGGGGTCCCTCCAAAAATGGAGAATCGAGGTTCCACTGTATGACCTTTCTTTGTTTTATTCAATTGTTCAAGTTTATTAAATATAGACTGCTAGATAATACAAATGTAGAACAGAGTGAACTCAGAACATTTCATTGGAGCATAATTTCATTACACCTAGAATTTCACTTGCTTTATAAATGTCTACATTTGTGGATCTATTCAGTACTTAATATAATCCTCAGCCTTATAACAATGATGCATACCCACGCATCCCATGCCGTTCCATGTACTCAATCCCTGCATATATCACACACCAAAAATGTTCACACTTATTTTTGGTCAAGAAAGTGCTAGTTATATGCAAGCAAATATAGTGTATAGTATTTTCTCACTACCTGTAATGCAAAGTGTTACAATATCTTCTAATTTGTGGTTTCGTTGACACCAACCATACCGACTACCTAATAGTATATCCTCCTGGTATCCATTGCTAACAGACATCTCTGTACGCTGCATCACCACTTCCTTCCAACCACTAGATCACCTTCCACAAAGGACACTGCTCACTATACCACAAGCTCTCATGACTCTCCCAGAAGCTACAATATTTTATAAAGGCCCATCGGTACATTATCAGACTTGATGGGTCTTATTCGTTAACTAGGTTTCTCATTTCTGACAGTTCCCTTGTAGGTCCTACAAATTGCTTTGGAATTTAGCAAGAAGTCTGATTTTCCATTTCCCTCAACCATACCATGCTTTATCAAGCCCATTCAGCTCAAAGAAGACCCCTTACAATTTTGCTATATAAATAAGAATAGTTGTTTTAAGGAGCCAAACATTAACATCATCAGCACTAGCTAGTCTATTTCTTCATTCTGAGCCTGTATACGAGCAATGGAGCATGCTCAACAATCTGCAAATTGTCAGTCCCTCTTTTCACATTAAAACACACAGGTTGTGCTAAATTCTTTAACACTCTCCAGCCTAAATTTATTTGACACATGAATTTTTTTTAAATCCCCTTCAAATAGTTAAGAATAAAGTTTCTGTGCAAAAATCCATACAATTTTAGGAAAAATAAAGAAAACAGAACAGCGATTCCAAATGGAATATGAAAGAGCTACTTACGAAATTCACAGAAAACATGAAAGTTAGTGATTCCAATTGGAAATTACAGGCCTGGAGAGGGAAGTTAAACTCTGAATTGAGTCTTTGTAGAAGAGTATTGTTCATAGAGATAATACAATATATTAAAACATCAACGTGGTATATGTACAAAATGAAAAATTAACTTACTCATTTTCTGAGTTGGGTGGATCCCAACCATGAAGTTTCTGTCTCCAAATCTTCACCATCCCATCCCATGCTCTTCGGCTGTACTTCAAATGCTTTGGTGGAGTCTTTGGATGTGTCTTTGACCTCTTGTCTCTGAAATAATATTTTTATTCAATGTAAATATTGAAATTTCAATTAAATTTAGTATATTATGCCACTGAAAATAAATGCAAAGCAAAATTTTTCATTCAACTTCATTATGAGTAAGTATTATTTTGTCCAAACTATTGATCTCTACGCCTCGGCTCGGCTATTGGAGAAACAAATACATAGTCTAGTTTATATGAATAGCCGCTATATGTCAGTAGGTGGAACATTCACAGATGGTATCGACAGTTTGTAGATACAGGATGTGTATGTAAAGGAAAGAGTCCTGGCTGCCCTCGTGTTCCTGAAGATGTTGCACGAATTGAAACTGCTTTCCAACGTAGTCCTTCAAAATCAACTCGTTGTGCCCGTCGGGAGTTACAACTGCCTACAACAATAATTTGGCATGTTTTGAGATGTCGGTTGGTTATGAAGCCGTACAAGTTACAGCTGTTAGAAGCGCTGTGTCCTGATGACAAACGCAAACGTGTGGCATTTTGTAACAAGATTCTTGATGCTATTGACAATAACACTTTCGCACAATGCAGTGTGTTCAGTGATGAAGCGACTTTCAACGTTAGCGGTCAGGTGAGCAAACACAATGTTCAAATTTTGGGCCTACAGAACCCACATGCAGTCACTGAACATGTACGAGATTCGCCCAAAGTCAATGTGTTTCGTGCGATATCCCAACCATCTGTTTACGGCCCATTCTTCTTTGATGGAAACACGGTTAATGCTCAGCAGTATCTCGCTATGTTACAAAAGTGGTTGTTTCAGAGGCTCCACAAAGACAACTTCATTCTTCAACAACATGGGGCACCCCTTCACTGGAGTCGTCAAGTGCGTGAATATCTGAATGAAACTTTACCGAACCGTTGGATTGGTCGCCATGTCTCAGCTGGGCTCCACGGTCACCGGATTTGATACCCTGTGACTTCTTCCTGTGGGGTTTCGTTAATGACAACGTTTATGTACCACCATTCCCACAGAACCTGGAAGAGATGAAAAACCGGATCCGTACTGCCATAACATCAGTGACGAAGGACATGCTTGCCCCAGTATGGGAGGAATTTGAGCATCGATGTGATATTGTTCGTGTCGCGGATGGAGGACATATTGAACATCTGTAATCTGAACTTGAGAGGTTCGTAAATATGTTTGTACAGTTTCATATTCGTATGTCTTACAGTTTAATAAATATATGCATTCAAAATACGTATATTCTTTTTGAAACACCCTGTATAATACTGCACAGTCCGTTCAAAAACATATTATCATCCTCTGACATGCTCATAATTTATGATAACCATCAGAGGAAAAAAATACAGTATTGAAAAAAGTCTATTTTTACTTAACTACAGCCAAAACTGGTTAGGTCGTTTTTGTGGGGACCGAAAAAAATAACATCCTATTTATTTATTGAACTGAGCGGTCATTAGGAGCTTTTGACCTGGATTATAGTAAGGTTGACTACCGAAATCACAAGACGGGCGAGGGAAGAATGAATCGCCTGTGAAAGACCAGGGTTCAGATGTCATATCACCGAGAGGGAAGAAAACAAAATATGATGGCCTAAAATGATGCATGCCAACAATTCTGTGGCTTGGTTCTAGAAGGGCCAATGTCATTTTTTATCGAAATTGAGATATTAACTGATACAAACGCGTTTTATCCTGGCTTGCAACATGTTAAAAGGGCCAATGTCTCTGTTAAGTACTAAATGAACAGTTAAAGTTTTATTAAATAAGCCCTTGCCAATAATGTTAGATTACCAATAAAGATTAGAGACCTGGCAATTTTTAAAGAATACGATAGAAAAAATTAGCGTTTAATCAAGTGACTTCCACAAAGAAAGTATAAAGTTATTTGTTGAAAAAAAAAAAAACAGCTGGAAAACTATAATCAAAACTTCAAATGCTCATAGCTCAAAAACAGGTTTTTTGACATTGGCCCTTTTAAAACCAAGCCACAGAATTAAGATAACTGACTGACTAGCGTTGTTAGTTGAGGTTTTTCTGTCTCTTCTGCTGCTTTTCGTATCCGCTAGATGGCATTACTAATGCAAATACAAAACATTAACCCAACAACAAGGGGTACACAAGAGTTAGCGTTTATAAAAGTCATTCGACAAGCCTAGCATAATTCTGACAAGTGTGATTGTAATGATTAAATCCAACAAAACAATTACGCTGTTAAATTTAAGGCTAGGTTTGAACGTAAAAATAATTACGATGAAAACAAAGAAACAAGTGTTTACAATTATAATTAATGAAATAAATAATGAAATAATACATTTTAAGAACACCAACACAGCAAAACATCAAGGAAGTTCATAGAGACGCGAACTATACACGTCCCTTACAATTATGTTTAAGGTTATCCAACATCTAGGCGATTTGCACACGTTTCATGTGTGGATTAGCATCCGCTTTCTCAATAAACTTTAATTTTTCATCATTTGTAAACTGTTAAGCTTTCTTCTTCTCCATAACTGAATGTCCTGCAAAACACTATGCGTAAGTACAGTAGGCCTAATTTATGTATGTTGTTACACAATTTACTCCTCTCTCTATATAGTCATCAGCTGTGAGGCTAGTTGGCAGCAGCTCTCCATTCTTCATGTTTCTCTGTTTTCTTTTTCAGTTCGTAGTAGAAGTCACATCTCATGTCATCTAATATTTCCGTCATGTACTCTGATCGTCATCTATAATTTTTCCCCCTTCTTCAATAACCCAACATGTCTAAGTATATGGCCTGTTAGATGATCCTGCTGTCTTTTTATTTGTGTCTAAGTATATGGCATACAGAAAATATTTCAAAAGTCTAAGAGATAAGGACAAAGAACTTTATAAGTTGGCAAAAAAAATAATCTAAGCAGGTTGTCAGAGCAGAAAGAGAAAAATGGTTGAATGAATGGAGTGATAAACTAAATGAAGATGTAGATGGCAACAGAAAAATGTTGTATCGAATAATGAAGAATAGGAGGGACCAAAAACAGACTAATTATCTGACTAGTGATAGTGGGTATCTCATTACAGATTATTATTATTATTTATTTTCCACCAATTGTAGGTACAATTTATGGATGGTGAAGATGAGCTGTTCAATGTGAATATCACAAACATTCCATTAGATAGATTAGTTAATGATAGAGGACACTATAACAAATCTGACATGGAATGATATAGAATACGCATGTCAATACATCAAAACAGGAAAATCAATAGGCACTGATGAAGTGTGTGGTGAAATGATCAGATCTCTGGGTGATGCAGGAAAGCAGTGGATGTATAAACATTTCACAAGATATGGAAGGATGGGCAGATACCAGCAGATTGGAAAAAAGGTATCTTCATTCCACTCTTTAAGAAAGGTGACAGGAAGAAATGTTCCAATTACAGAGGAATTACATTAACTTCCCAAGTGAGAAAGCTGTATGAAAGGATTTTAGAAAGGAAAATAAGACCAATGATAGAATTAAAGTTATCAGAGGAACAATACAGATTCCGGAAAGACAGATCAACAGTTGATTAATATCTGGTCTGCGTCAGCTAAGAGAGAAGTATTATGAACATAATAAGGTCCTTTGGCTGGCCTTCCTGGATATCAAAAAGGCCTTTGATGCTGTAAGCAGGGACAAAGTCTGCGAAGTGCTGAGAAACGGTGGAATCAATAATGACATAATAAAACGAATTGAGAATTTATATGAAGACATCAGTAGTCGCGTCAAAACACCATCAGGAATGACGGAACCCTTTTTTTTTGCTAGGGGTTTTACGTCGCACCGACACAGATAGGTCTTATGACGGAACCCTTTAGAATAACTACGGGTCTAAGACAAGGTGGAGTTCTGGCACCTCTTCTCTTCATTACTGTGATGAATGAGATTCAACAAGTATGCCAAAACATTGGTGACAACAAAATGAAAGTCATGTTATTTGCTGATGACATCCGTATATGGAGAGATTCCAAGGAGGAACTTCAGGATCAGATCAATGCATGGACAGTAACAGCTAAAGGGTACGGCCTAAGATTCAGTCAGGAAAAAAAGTGAAGTTTTGGTTATGCAGAGAAATGGTCAACCTGACGGTTACACTGAAATAGAGGGTAAACAACTCAAGATGTCCAACAAATTGAAATATCTAGGAAGCATGATATCAGCAACAGGCTCCATTGAAGAGGAACTTAGCAGCAGGATTCAAGCTGGAGGAACATTTTATTGAGTTGTCCGAGACCTAATATGGAACCCAAAAGTACCATTGAAATGCAAGCGAGCAATTTATCTGACTTATTACGTGCCAATTTTGACATATGGGAGTGAGACCTGGACCGTGAGTAAAAAGAATGAAGCAAGGATTCAGGCAGCTGAAATGAGATTCGTCCAAGCGATGGTTGGCAAAACAAGATGAGATAAAATTCGTAATGAGAACATCAGGGACATGGCTCAGGTTTGCAGAATGCAGGATAACATAATTCTGCCTAGACTCAAATGGTATGGTCACATGTGAAGGATGGATCCTGATCGCATAACCAGAAAAAGGTATGATCTGCAATTAAATATTCAAGACTAAGAGGGAGGCCAAGAATGCGATATAGACATGGTGAAAAACAACATTCAGCAACGAGGAGGGGACTGGGACAACACTGAAGAAGGAGAAAAGTGGAGGGGCTTCATTCGCCGACCAATATCGTACCTGGAACGATGTGGGATATGTATGTACAAGTTAATGATCTGGGTTAAATGAAGTATGGTATTGAATTAGAGAGTATCTATTAAGATGTTATTTATAATGATATAAAACATAATCTTAAGGGTGAGAACTAATTTAAAGAGTAAATGTTAACCAGATGTTAAGTAGAGAGAAGAGGTGGAGAACTTTTTAAATGTGTATGGTCATTTAGGTTGGTTTTATTCGCTTTTTTTGCAATGTAGCTTTCAATTGTTTCCTTAATATTCACGGATTTACTTTTATTTTCTGTGTGTATAATTTTTAGATCTGTGTTGATGTCTGTGAAATGGTGTGGCCTGTCATATATGTGCTCTTCAAAGACTAAATGCCGATTGTATCCGATTGCGTATCTTGCGTGGAAACTACATCGTGTTTGGCCTGTATATGTGGCATTGCAGTTAGGCTCTTGGCACTTTGAGCTCATAGACTCCTGACTTGGAGAAAGGGTCTTTTTTGTTTAGGTTGCATTTGCTGATGTGTCTCTGCAGTGTATTGTTCGTTCTAAGAGTCTGTACTACGACAGCCAGAGAAAAGTGCGATTTATCTGGAAGTATGGTTTAAAACGCATACTAGGACTTTCGTTTATGTGCAATCTGGGAGAATATTCTTGAGTTTAGCTATGCCAAAGTTCGAGGCAGTTAGCGCTCTTATCTGGGACTTTGCTCCCACCGGGGATGCTACTGTAAGAATTAAGATGGCTGCACATAAAGATGAATCTACATCTGCATGATGCTATATGAAAAATAAGTTGTTATAAAGTAATTTATGTATATATTTATAAGAAACAGGGTCTTTTTTAGCTTGTTCCGCAGCACCACTCAAAGCACGCCACGGCTGGCACAATGACACACCGTCGCTAGCCAGTATGATGAGCGCTTTTCTTCCCCACTACTCACGGCAATTCACACTTGTAGAAATCCATTTCTAGTGAAACTATTAGTCTAAAACCTACCTAGCATTACATTTGGTGTTGAAAATGTTGTCCCTCAGCTGCCAAACACGTCTGACACCTCGTAAATAGGTTTGCAGACACTCAGCAAATCTCAGCCCGTATGATGTTCAAAATAACTTATGTAATGTTCTCGTGTAGTTCTTCTCTTGTGTGAGGGTTGTTCACATACACTTTTCCCTTCGGTATCCCCCACGGGTAATAATCACAGGGATTTAAATCAGGAGATCTAGGGGATAATTAACCACACAATCTTTGAAAACTTCCCTGTTACCTCCATAAACCGATCAGCAGTGTGTGCCGTCACATTATCTTGCATGAAATAACCATTACTCCTTTCTTCTTCAGTCAGCTCTTGAAAGAATGGTCTGAGAATGAGGTCTATATATCGATCAGCATTTATTGTTTCACAGAAAAATATAGGCCCTATAAATCTCTGAGCACTTTACCTTTAGCTTCTCAACACGCTGTCCAAGGCTGATTCAAATCCTTCCGATTGAACTGAGAAATGTTAGTTCACCTGTACTACATCAGAAGAGAAGATGGAAGGACAACTTATTACCATTAACCGTTTCTTACCTTATAATTTTATTAATACATCAATGTATCATTTTAACGAACACAACAAGCCTTCAAGACAACGTGTGTAATGAGATATACTAACGCACAGTTCTACACATTCTTTACACGAACAACTAAAATTACATTTTTACTTTGACAACATCTGAATAACAAGTGTCTCAACGGACTGACAAATTATCACCAAAGATTCAAATGCAACCGTAAATATGACGTGATGATTTGAATATTAGCACATAAACAGATCAACAAAAACAGGGTATCAAATGATTGCCTATAACTATTTTATTTAGCACACAGTGTAAATAAGCATTTCAAAAAGACTTTTATACGATGACGTGTCAAAATATTTAATTAATCTTTTATTGTTAAAAAACTGTGTATGTATTAATGTGTCACAATGTCAATTTTAATTATCATGTCCTTTCTCAATTGTGTGATTAAATGTTGAAACCGGCACCATTATTAAATCAATGATGTAAATAATATCTTATACAACTCGTAATTTGTATTGAAAAGGTTGAACCTTAAAAAAACTTATCTCTGTGATCTCACTTCAATACACAAACAAAAATGAAGTTTATATCTTTGAATAACCGTACCTCTGTTGACTGCTGATGCTCCATAAACTGCACATAAATGTTTGTGAATTTTTCCATTTCTTGCTCTGCAGTGAGAAATTCAATGACAACATGCTGCTTGTAACGTACATCACTTACAGACGGCATGTTGAACCACTGCTGCAAGTACACTATCTGTCAGAAGAGACAGAAAATTTGAGCATGCTCTCCAAAAACTTCAAAAAATTCCCATCTAAAGTTTTGCATTCGTATCATTGTTGGAGGCTGAGAATGCGGTGCATTATTTTCTGGATCACCTTCGTACATTTTTCAACATTCTTGAGTAATGTTGTAGTAAAAATCACTGACAGTTTTCATCCTGTCACCACTATGAGCTACAAAAGTAAAAGGGTTAAGGGTATGAAACTTATCCACCACATCTGCTTCAATGACAGATTGGTATACCATCACCAAAATACACTGCCTGTAATTTCTGAAGATCACGAATTGAGATAAATCATTTTGAAAGAAAGAAGAATTCACTGTCTTGCCTCATCAAGCACAGGAAAACAGACAAGATGTTGCTAAATAACATTCACTGTCTAGACTAATCAAAACCATTTTGATATGAAAACCCTGTCACAAATTCACACATTAAAAAAAAATATATATATATATATATATATACTGAAAGAGTTCTAAATAATGTTAGAATTTTCATCAAGATTACATACTTTGGTACTAGTTTTATGTAGCGGTCATAGCCCACAGTATTCTTGCCATAATCTATTTGTTTCTGCCGCCGTGCCAGTACAGCTTCATCTGTTTCCAAAGGAAGCTTCTTGTAGTCTGCAGATCTCTTTCTGCCCTTCTTATTTTCATTACTTCTTTCACTGAGAGAGCTACTGGTACTGCTGCTTGTAGAAGAATCCCTATAACAAACCAAGTCATATCATGTTTAATTTTTGATGTGTTCTTCACATTTTCTTCTGAATATCAGAAGAAAAATGAGGAAATTATTACAACAGAAACGATTTTGTATACTATAAAACCTCTATTAACATGAATTAACCAGATTTGAGGTGGAAAAAGACATGGTGAAGAAGCTACTGTGGAGCAGTTATCTGTTTATGCACGTAATTCAAAGAGAAAAGCTACAGAGGGCACAATGGCTTGGTAGATAGATAAAGTAATCGCCACGTAAGGCAATACCCCAGAAAGTAAATATTGCCGCCCGATGCTCTTCTTTTCTCTTTTTGTAATGGCTGATCACTGCTGCCAACCTGCCTGGTTACATATTAAAATCACCAGACATAACCATAACAAACTAACCTCAATGTAAACACCGATAATGAATGTTTCCCTACCCTAGTAAATGATAAAAGTTAAGATGAAATAAATCAAGATATTCATAATTAAGTCGATTTCCACGCTCAATGAGGAATTAAGGAAAAAAACACACTTTCTCACTCAAATTAATGTTACATATATCTGTCTTTATTTTGATATACAGCAGGCGTACTATAACCATATTCTTGAAAAGAAGGGCGTGTTAAACGATGCAAAGTCTTTGCAGTGTGATTTTCAAAAGTTCCAGACATCCAATGACTTCCCTTTCTTTTGCACGAACATTTCCTTCTCTCTTCAATACCGGTAACCAGTAAGGAGAGAGATTATTGGGCATATTTTCAGCCTGCAGGCTGGTCATATCTTCAACCTTATCAGGAAACATATAGGAATACTAATGTGCCAAGCTCCGTGAACGGAAATTAGGTCAGCTTTCAAGTTCACTGCGGATTTGAAAATAATAATGTTATAAGTTCTACTGCCAAAATTTCGTCCCGCAAGAGTTATTTCATGTACCGGTAGATCTAGACAAGAGACTGGCGTATTTGAGCACTTTCATCATTTCACACAAACTATGTTATTAAATTCATTATCCGAACATGCCACAATTCTACTTACCTGGTATTAGCCAAATAGATTTAAAATCCCACAGAAAAAGAAAATATGCTTTAAATATTACCGCAAATGTATCACTAGTGACTTTAACGGCAATGCGGTGGCAACACGCAATTCACGCTAGAACAGTGATTGAACGTTGCCAACGTGCCAGATTAACGGTAAATGTAAGACGTCGTATCGGCAAGTAGGGTCCCTAAACTGTATGGTTACCAACACTGAAAAAGACCCAACAGCAAGAAAAGTAACTATAAATCAATATCTTAATATTACAGGGGAGAAAGGGTAAGGTTGCACCCTTAGGGTACGTCCTTACACGGAGACTACTATAGATAATGACATTATCTGTGGCGAAGTTAGGGCTCAAAGTCATCTCTAAAGTCTTAAAATCCAAACCAAACCCCATGGTGCAACAGGCCTGAAGGGCCAGGGCCTACCAAGTGACCGCTGCTCAGCCCAAAGACCTGCAGATTATGAGGTGTGGTATGGTCAGCACGACAAATTCTCACAGCCGTTATTCTTGGCTTTCTACATCAGGGCCGCCATTTCACTGTCAGGTAGCTCCTCAATTGTAATCACGTAGGCTGAGTGAACCTCGAACCAGCCCTCAGGTCCAAGTAAAAATCCCTGACCTGGCCGGGAATCGAACCCGGGGCCTCTGGGTAAGAGGTAGGCACGCAACCCCTACACCGCGGAGCCGGCTCTAAAAACTTAACCACTGTAAAATATAAATCTATATATGATCAACAATTATACAAAAAGTCAATGGGATCCAATCAATAAGTGCTAATGGTAAGTCATTTTAAACATGATGGGAAGTAACAATCCTAACATTTGTATGTAAGGAATTCCATGACCTGGGCGCTACTATTTATAAAAGAGTGGTTGTATACAGTAGTATGGCGTGTATTGTGGTCATGATAGGACAAGACGTAAGAGAATGGTGAAGAGAGATAGTTGAGAATATTTGTGGAAAGAAATTCTTATAGAAGAGAACATGTGATTCACAGCACCGTTCTACTCCAGTCACGACATCTCCTTATAATATGGTGATATACCATATGTGCATCAAATCAGAGATTAAAAGACATATTTTATGAAATTTTTCAGTTTCCAGTTAATGTGTTATTTCAGTAACACGTATTGTCCCCATATTGCCACCAAAAATCTGGTGATGCCCAAACTAGCCAGTCACTCAAGCGTGTCCGATCCTAACTCTCTAAGCAAAGTCTAAATTTTACCGCTAATACAGATTTTGGGGAACATATACTTCGACAGACGAACACTGTATAACAGATGAAGCTATCTACTAGGCAATGGGCAACAGTTGGTGAAAACAAATTCCTAATTTATTCAAAATATCCACAAACATAGTAAGGCAAAGAAATCAATAAAAAAACTGCAGATTAAAAATCATGAATACAATAACTTTCAATCAAATTTGAATGTGTTTGTAACGTCCAGAGTTCTTTACTTCAATCAACATGAAAGTTACCTCTAAATTCTTGGCTTTAACATACGTGCTGTTGTATTTTATTTCTCATTGAACACATGAGTAGCTAATTCCATATCCACAAAACATTGTGGTGAAATCCTAACCAACCTCTACGTGAATATTTAGGGGATTACTAATAATTAAACTCTAATACTCGGTTACATGAATCGCTTTAAGTTACTCATTATGCACAACACATTTATCTTAAAATCATATATAAAATCCCTCACATGGATTTCAATTCACCATGGACACAAGTTATTTACAACACAAATTAAATCAACAAATAATAAATAATGCACTCACAATACCTGTAAACACAATGTCAGTCTCACTTACAGACTAAAATACACAACACTGACATCGGCCATTAAACACTCCTCGCCTGTCATGCATGTCGACGATGATTAACACTGATATGAACCTGGAATATACCCTTCCCGGGTCTCAAACAGCGAAAACTTTCCCACGCGCTGCCCGTCTTTTGACGGGATCATGTTCGTCACACCCCCCAAGTTATTAAATGATTGTGCGGACAATTTCTACGCATAGGCCTACATTCATGACAATCCTTGGGATTTTAATTATTACCTCGCCAGACAATACATTAGTCCTGACGGCATTACTCACTACGAGATCACACATGCTCCCTACTCTCATTAATACATTTGACAATGCTATCTTACACACATGAATGACTATGGCCATCCAAGCCATCTCTATAACTTGAAGAACTCAATTCTCAATATCACATTCATTTATTCATATTGAAGGTTTCTATGCACTCCGCCACATTAAATATTTCAATCTTATTCCTCACAATTACTGTAGCGCCGAATGAAGACTCTATCCTCATCTATCTGTAACGTTCTACTTAATATGACGACCCCTTACCATGTCTACTTAATTTGATGACCCCTTACCATGTTAAACACTCCTTCGACGATATCACCTATTTACTGAATTTCTATCTCACTGCTAGGTTCCTTTCTTGATAACACAAAATAATTATCAGCACACATGACAACCGAACACATTATCTGGGTTAATTTAATACACCCTATGAAATTCACTTGACGATTCTCCTACCGATTAATATCGAAAACTGACAACTTGGACATAACCAATTTCATTCTCTAACATACGGAGAATTTTCACAAAATTTCCATGCATATTACTTGATTACACTAGATCTGACATAGCATTTGAGGCTTGTCTGCACATTTATTAATCAAACTTTCTCCGAGCGATACACAATTGTAAACAATAATCTTCCCTTATTTACATTTATTTCAAAATGACCTGCATCTTTACGTTATTCTTCCCCTGCATAGCAGGTGAAATGACATGAAATGGATCCAATTCATTAACCAATTTTATATTTTTGACCCTTTGGGGAAGATATGGAAGCTAATGGGAATGGGAAGCGTTTGCTGGACTTCTGTGCTAGTATGGGTTTAGCTGTTACGAATACATTCTTCAAGCATAAGGCTATTCACCGCTACACATGGGAGGCTAGGGGTACCAGATCCATAATAGACTATATCTTAACAGACTTTGAATTCAGGAAATCTGTTAGGAATGTACGAGTTTTTCGCGGATTTTTCAATGATACAGACCACTATCTGATCTGTAGTGAACTAAGTATCTCTAGGCCTAGGGTAGAGAAAGTGAAATCTGTCTGCAAACGAATAAGGGTAGAAAATCTCCAGGACGAGGAAATTAGACAGAAGTACATGGATATGATTAGTGAGAAGTTTCGAACAGTAGACAGTAAGCAGGCTCAGGATATAGAAAGTGAATGGGTGGCATACAGGGATGCATGTAGTAGAAACAGCAAGGGAATGCCTACGAACAACAGTGTGTAAAGATGGGAAAAGGCGAACATCTTGGTGGAATGATGAAGTGAGAGCAACCTGTAAACGTAAAAGAAGGCTTATCAGAAATGGCTCCAAACAAGGGCCGAGGCAGACAGGGATTGGTAAGTAGATGAAAGAAACAGAGCGAACAAAAATAGTTCTTGAATCCAAAAAGAAGTCATGGGAAGATTTTGGTAATAACCTGGAAAGGCTAGGTCAAGCAGCAGGGAAACCTTCCTGGACAGTAATAAAGAACCTTAGGAAGGGAGGGAAAAAGGAAATAAACAGTGTTTTGAGTAATTCAGGTGAACTCATAATAGATCCCAGGGAATCACTGGAGAGGTGGAGGTAATATTTTGAACATCTTCTCAATGTAAAAGGAAATCACCATGGTGGTGTTGCAAACAGCCAAGCCCATGGGGAGGAGGAAAATGATGTTGGTGAAATAATGCTTGAGGAAGTGGAAAGGATAGTAAATAAACTCCATTGTCATAAGGCAGCAGGAATAGATGAAATTAGACCTGAAATGGTGAAGTATAGTAGGAAGGCAGGGATGAAATGGCTTCATAGAGTAGTAAAATTAGCGTGGAGTGTTGGTAAGGTACCTTCAGATTGGACAAAAGCAGTCATTGCACCTATCTATAAGCAAGGGAACAGGAAGGATTGCAATAACTATCGAGGTATCTCATTGATTAGTATACCAGGCAAAGTATTCACTTGCATCTTGGAAGGGAGGGTGCGATCAGTCGTTGAGAGGAAGTTGGATGAAAACCAGTGTGGTTTCAGACCACAGAGAGGCTGTCAGGATCAGATTTTCAGTATGCGCCAGGTAATTGAAAAATGCTACGAGAGGAATAGGCAGTTGTGTTTATGTTTCGTAGATCTAGTGAAAGCATATTACAGGGTACCGAGGGAAAAGATGTTCGCTATACTGGGGGACTATGGAATTAAAGGTAGATTATTAAAATCAATCAAAAGCATTTATGTTGACAATTGGGCTTCAGTGAGAATTGATGGTAGAATGAGTTCTTGGTTCAGGGTACTTACAGGAGTTAGACAAGGCTGTAATCTTTCACCTTTGCTGTTTGTAGTTTACATGGATCATATGCTGAAAGGTATAAAATGGCAGGGAGGGATTCAGTTAGGTGGAAATGTAGTAAGCAGTTTGACCTATGCTGACGACTTGGTCTTAATGGCAGACTGTGCCGAAAGCCTGCAGTCTAATATCTTGGAACTTGAAAATAGGTGCAATGAGTATGGTATGAAAATTAGCCACTCGAAGACTAAATTGATGTCAGTAGGTAAGAAATCCAACAGAATTGAATGTCAGATTGGTGATACAATGCTAGAACAGGTCGATAATTTCAAGTATTTAGGTTGTGTGTTTTCCCAGGATGGTAATATAGTACGTGAGATTGAATCAAGGTGTAGTAAAGCTAATGCAGTGAGCTCGCAGTTGCGATCAGCAGTATTCTGTAAGAAGGAAGTCAGCTCCCAGACGAAACTATCTTTACATCGGTCTGTTTTCAGACCAACTTTGCTTTACGGGAGCGAAAGCTGGGTGGACTCAGGATATCTTATTCATAAGTTAGAAGTAACAGACATGAAAGTAGCAAGAATTATTGCTTTTACAAACAGGTGGGAACAATGGCAGGAGTGAACTCAGAATGAGGAGATAAAGGCTAATTTAGGAATGAACTCGATGGATGAAGCTGTACGCATAAACCGGCTTCGGTGGTGGGGTCATGTGAGGTGAATGGAGGAGGATAGGTTACCTAGGAGAATAATGGACTCTGTTATGGAGGGTAAGAGAAGTAGAGGGAGACCAAGATGACGATGGTTAGACTCTGTTTCTAACGATTTAAAGATAAGAGGTATAGAACTAAATGAGGCCACAACACTAGTTGCAAATCGAGGATTGTGACGGCGTTTAGTAAATTCTCAGAGGCTTGCAGACTGAACACTGAAAGGCATAACAGTTTATAATGATAATGAATGAATGAATGTTACTGGCAGTTGGCTCTTAGAAATGAAAATTCAAACAAACTAAGAATACTCTTTACAAAACCCTTCTAAATATCTACGTAGAGTATGGTATTTGCTACTCAGCCTTCAGGTTATGCCTCGCCTTAGGTCGGAAGGCACCATCCTTTTTACATGACCATGGTGACTGACGTAGGATATCCAGGAATCAGGTCCAGTTGATACTGTCCATCGGCTGGGTTCTCATACTGGATCTGATGATTCTGCGGCTGGGTCAGCTGGTCCACTTGTACAGCGGTGCCTCGGTGGTAGCCTGGTAACACTTCGTAACTGTTGTTACCTACTGAGCTATCTATGGTTTAGCTACTAAGCTTATGGCTACTATAGCATCCTAAATTATGTATTGGCATTAATCTAGGTGCTATCACAATCTGTCTCCGTCTGCTCACAGTTTATGGGTTTATCAGTCGATTGGCGCCGTGGTCGTCCGATATAATCTTTCCTGCACTACTTATAGACACTGTTCTGTACTCTCAGAATACGATCTCGGCACCTCGACGTTGGCCAAACACGCGTACTGTCGCACCACTAGGCGAATTGCAATTTCCACTGACTAACATGTTTCGCACGGCTCAGTTGTGAAATGAGACCTTTATCTGTGACTGACTGTCTATCTGAATGGTATTCTATTTCAAATCTAACTCGTAATGATGCTCAGAGTAATTACGTGCAGCGACACGGTTAGACCTAAAGTATTTGAAAAGTTCAAGTGTAGAAATGTCCACACCAAGCACAAATGTTCAAGATAAAACTGCTTCATGAGCACAAGTTCGAACAAGTGCGTTCATAAGCAAGTAAAGTTAAGAGTGCCTAAGCAGCTCAATAACATGAAGTAAAAGAGTAAAGAATGTCTCAGTACAAGCAAAATGTAAGAATGTCAAAATCCCAAACTAATGTCAGAATGTCTCTCCATGCTCTGTACGGCTAAATTTATCATCTCGGTCACCTCCTTTATGACTACTCTTCACTTCGGTTTTTCTCGGTCTCCTCCAATCACCAAGTAGTAATTAATATGACGCTTCCTCTCACTGGCTGGCAAGTTGTGCATCCTCTCCTGGGTTCAATTCCTCCCCTGCTCACGTAGGCCAGGGTTAGAGACTTTCTACCTTTTTGTTCGAGCTTTGCATTTTCCTTGACCAAAAATCTATATGTCCCCTCAACTTTGGTTATGTTTGTTGTGATTTGATAACTGGGCTCAATTGCATTTCTTTACAAATTTTATTTAATGTTTTCATCAAACTTTTTGGCCATCGTGGTCCTGGATATCGAGTGTACTGTTTCCCAGTCTTTCGTCTTGCAGAGCGCCAACCTTTTCTCGCCGTTTTCTAAGGAAAATTTATGACTGGGATGTCATTTTTACCAGCCCGCTTGTTGCAGGACTCAGCGCATGTCCTTGCTTAAGCTGGCGGTGGGCCAACCCTCGGCTCTCTCTTGATGATGATGATGATAATATAATAGTAATAATAATTGTATGGCCTCAGCTACCGTGTGCAGACATTTCAATTTGACGCCATCTGGCTGCCTGCTTGTCAATTTCGAAGTTCAGTTTTACTCTAGGCCCACTAGATGGCAGACCGAATAAACCGAAACTTTCTTGGGCGTCTATGGCTGAGGTCACCAGAGATCTTTTACATGCCAACATCGTACGACATGGAGTGTCAAACGGACTTTTTTCTGCCCTTCAAAAATCCGACTACCTCTGCCAGGTTTGAACCCGTTATCTTGGGATCCGGAGGCCGACACTCTACCACTGATCCACAGAGGCAGCTTACTTGATGATGATGCTTGTTGTTTAAAGGGGCCTAACATCTAGGCCATCGGCCCCTGATGGTATGAAAATGATAAGAAATGTAATGCCAAATTCAAAGTCCGAAATCCTCCACTGACCACAATTCAAAACGTGAGGACGAAGACTGAATGGATGTATATGAATTTAAAACAATCAGCGGATGCGAACCGCAATGCCTCACATTCACAGAAAATGACATAAAACAATAGTATTACTGATCAAAGGATTGCTTTTATAGCATAATACTGAATCGATGATGCTTGTAGTATAAAGGAGTCCAAAATCCAAGTCATTGGCCCCTCATAATGGTACTTATCGCTAGGAACGTAGAACCATGGTATTTGTCGTGTTGCAGTACTAATCAAAAGTAGTGTAGACTCGCAGTATTCCACACATTATGGTACTAATCACAGGTGATGAAATTCGCACATGTAATAGAGACCTGTGGTGTTTCGCACATTGCAGCACCATTTACAGGCAACGTAAACCTATGGTGTTCATCACATTAAGTGTACTAACCTCAGGTACTCGCACTATCCTGTGGTGTTCCTCATATAGAAGGTACTAATCATAGGCAAGCTAGAACCATGGTGTCGCTCCTAAAGTGGTACTAATCACAGGTACTGTAAAAGCTGGCAACGCACTCTGTTGCTACTAATCACAAACCTATTTTGTACCTAACATAGTCATACTCTGCGCAAATAAAAGCAACCCATGGTGTTCCCTGCATGGTGGTACAAATCACAAGGAGTTTCATGGTTCTAATACAATCATCCCCTGGTCGCCTCTTATGACAGGCAGGGGATACCATGGGTATATTTTTCGTCTGCGTCCCCCACCCACAGGGGGTTGTGTGTTTGGTCCGTGAGAGGTATTTTATTTCCCTCGAGTCCGCTGGCAAGCCGGTTAGGACCCCCCATCCACCACCTTGGACGCGCCACGTGGAAGTACCACCTCTCCCCCTGCTACGCCAGCCCAGTAGATTCGTGGTGGCTCTCTCTTACCTTGCTATACAAGTTTTATTTCATTGTCCAACTTTATGGAATAAATATAATTGATACCAAGATACTATTTCAATGAGGTCGTATTGATACGGGGTCAGTATATGGAACAGAGTTCATACCTTCTGATGAGTCAGTTTTGCTATCATAAGAACAGTAATAAAAACTGTTCCGGGGTTTTCGTGGAGAAGAAAGAGGTGAAAGAAAGTGCTGGTGTTGAATGGGTCTAACTACGATACCAAAATTAATTTAAAACTTTAAATAAAGGTTTCTTTTAGAATCTCAAACTTAACAAATTTTTCACTTGAAATAATAAGGTTACAGGTACAATGACAATTTCAAGAATTGAAAAACCCAAAACTCTGAACTTTAACAATTTCTGGGCTTCAAGCCCATAGTTTACAAATTTACAATTTCGCAAATGAGGTATTATTTAGACAAGGACAGAAATCCCTCAATTCAAGAGCACTTTGCTCCAAAGGTTACAAATCTATAGCCTTTCCGAGGCTATTACCGGGAATTCACGATCTCAGAAAAGAGCTTACATGTTCTCCAACATAACGAATTTCTTACAGCCTCCAACAGCTCATTCCAAACAAGCGCAAGGTTCTTTGGGTTCCGACTGAATTGAGACTTCCTTTAAACACAGCATTTGCTTAAGCTACATAGAACAAGTCCAGCTTTCTCAATTTGTCAAGTCTATATTGGTCATATTGGACAATTCCCTCCGCGCCATCATGGAACTTGCCCCCAGAACTTTCCAGAAAACTAAGATTTCACTTGAATTTAAATGTGCAACACGAGTCCAACCGTCAACCTAGACTTTGGCATCAAGAAATTTTAAACGACATCACAATTATTTTATTAATTTGTTAATTTTAACATATACTGATCATATTTATTGTAACTTATGTATAAGGTTTTTACTTGTATGTCATTCTACTTCCATCAATCCTCTTGTTCATCCATATTAATTTAGTTTATGTCTTTTGTTTGCAATTTCGGTTAAGCTGATGATGGTCCAAAAATGGACCGAAACTAGTACCTGACACTATCATATGTTAATGTTTTGTTAAACGTTAAATATTGAGAAGGTGGAGCAATAAATTCTTGTATTCATTTTAAGTTAATCTATTACCCAACCTACCGGGCCTTCGTGGAAAAAGAACAAGTTAAATTAATGGCCCGAACACAAACTGAATGGAGGTGTACCCTTACGCTCCTAGATAATGAAGTATAAAATCCTAACGGGGCTCTCAGCCCGATGATACAGGGGCTAATCCCAACCTACTGAGGTGACTCGATTGAAGGTTAATTTAATGCATTACAGGAATGAAAAACAGTTACAAAGTTGTAGTCACCTCAAACCAAGCTGAAGGGGAACTTGAGAGGGTAACGCACTCTCTATCCCCGATTTACAGTTTGAAGAGTTCATGAAATTTTACATTAGCCAAAAAAAGTTTTTACATTTTAGAAAACAGGAAGTTACCTAATTAGAAATTTGAACCTACCCCTCGCGTAAGTCTGTGGAGGTAGCTACAGAAAAATAAGACTGATGGTCATTACCTTGGCTGATGGACTGCCTTGCGAAGAATGACCCAGATAAGTCGCAGCTTATATACGCAAGGGGGCGGTTCTAGAGAGTTCTGGATTAATCCGAATACACCCTCTCAATTATATTGGCAGAATCAAAAAGTTACACCCCAAAACCAACAGGAAGCCTGTGATAGGCTGAAAAATGATTACAGAAAAATAGTGACTGGTCAAATTCAAAAACTGGTGGAATGAGAGAGAAGTGTTGCAAACCTAGAAATATATATTAAAAAAAAACAAATGAAGAATAATTTAGTTGGAAAACATAAGAACACAAAACTTCTTTAAATCACTAATTCCGCTGGACTGAGTGGCTCAGACGGTTAAGGCGCTGGCCTTCTAACCCCAACCTGGCAGGTTCGATCCTGACTCAGTCCGGTGGTATTTGAAGGTGCTCAAATACGACAGCCTCGTGTCGGTAGATTTACTGGGATGTAAAAGAACTCCTGCGGGACTAAATTCCGACACATCGGCGTCTCCGAAGACCGTAAAAATAGTTAGTGGGACGTAAAGCAAGTAACATTATTATTATTAATCACTAATTCTTCCGTCTTGCACCAGAGTGCATGATCACAGTCTTTTGTAGAAGCTTCTCCAATACAAAAAGTCCTCTTAGTTTTGGTTACTGCATTGTTGGGATGAAAGTTCCTTATGGGGATCACTGTAAAGTACTTCGGTGTCAATAAAATGAATGACTTTTATTCGCGTAATCACATAAATGGGATTGTAAATAAATGGTACAGATCTCTACACATGGTTGTCTGAATATGGAGAGGAAAGTGTTGGGACAAACAAATACACCCAATCCCCGAGCCAGAAGAATTAATCATACTCGATTAAAATTCCCGACCCGGCCGGGAATCGAACCTCAGGCCCTGAATGCTGACCATTTAGCCAAAGAGGCAGACAATAGTCACTTTTACTATCCATAATATACTGATCGAGCGGCTGCATGGTGAGGGTCATGTAGCTAGAGATCGGGCTAGCTAGGAAGACGTCTGGTCGTGCCTGCGTACTTAGGACAATCCAGCGTAGTGCATCCCCTCCTTCCCAGTACAAAGACAGTTCAGTGCATAAGTTTACACTCAGTTGTCGAGCGCTGTTTTCTAATTTCTCGTTGTGTAGTAACTGTGGTTAGTGGTTGTGTACGTTAGGCCTATCTGTGACAGTATGGAAGACGTTAAAAGTAACCTGCATCGTAAGATGCCCAAGAGTCAGGCGGTGCAGCAATCTCGAACGTTATAGACCTTTGGAAAGGGAGGCAATTGAAGAGAAGTTTGTGATAAATTGTAAGAAAGTTCAGGAAAGAGTAGCAGCTGCTGCTGGAGTGTCAGAAAGTTCTGTGGCACAGATTAAGAGCATAAAACGAAAAGCGATAGAATTAGAAAAATGTATGTATAGTCTGTGTGAAACACCAAACAAAAAAAGAATGTTCATGGAGAATGTTACTATACTCCGTACGGCTCTACTTCTAAATTGACGTTTTAGCAGATTTTGGCTCTGTCTGGTGGTTATGCACTGAAGCATAGATATCCAGCCAATCCAAAGCTGCCATTCATATCGATTTATATCGGCAGAGCACAGTCTCGAAACTTAGTTGCCAACTCTAATATTTACATTCGCCACGTGGTTAACCTATCTCGCTCAGCGTGTATGGTATTCGGTACGGTTTACGATCTTTTGCATTTTCCTTCAATATTTAGTGTTTTTCATATTGTTGGAGGGTTCCAGTGACTCTGAGATCAGTAGAGTGTTCCCTTTGTAGGCCATAACCTCCTTTCTGTGCCAGCCATTAGTCGTTAGTGATGTGTTATTTCCTCATTCTCTTTTATTGTTAATAATATATTCTCTTTTAGTGCCAGATATTGTTAGAAAGTGTAGTTCTTGTGAATTTGTTTTCAATCCATATTCATTCGTTTTTCTGTGTACTGTTTTACAATTTACAAGGGCTGTTTACCGCGGTCATATTGCATCAGCTGTTCTCGCAGGCGTAGCGCGCTGGCAACAGAGGGAAAGCGATGCTCATTTGTTTTGCGAAACTTCAATTTAGAAGTAAGGCCGTGCGGAGTATAGACTGGACGACTTTGACGAAGGTTACATGTAATGTAACTATTCTTATGTTTAGACCCGTATTGAAATTTGCTATAGTTTGCATACATATTTTTATTTTTTAATTTTCTCTTCCACCTATTCAATACAATTGATTTTGTGTTGTCAGAAATTCATTTTACTACAACACTACATTAAAAGGTACATGTTTCGCTCGGTTTCCGAGCATCCTTAGCCTTTGTAACTTACTTCAAGGTTAAGACCTGTCATAGTTAATTTGCTTATAACTAACTTGTACTTAATTATGATCCTAAAAACTAAGTGGTAAAATATGCAAACATAGGCATTTGTAAACACAATGGACAGTTTAACAATTTAAAATTACAGTGCTAAAATAGGATAGACATTGATTCTAATAACACTGACGTCCAAAACACAGTAATGATATTTGGCCAAGATTCCCAAGTTCTTCGTTTTTTAAAAACAATTGTTAGTTGACTTATATATTATTATTATTACTATTATTATTATGTTGGTGACTGCTACTGCAAATCTAAGCTGAATTCTACTGCATGTAAGTAAGTATTTCAGTTGTTTTCTTATATGGTACTTTGATAAATAGTTTTCCATGTTTGATTGCAGGTTAGCTGCTCAACTGCAGCACTCTGCATCTTAACCAGGATATAACTGTCTTTTGTTGTTAGAAGTTTAGGTACTTCCCACAACTGTTGCCAAATATTCAAAGTGACTGAAGAACTCATTCTTTATGGGCCTGGGCACATCTTGACTATTACTCTGCAACTAACAAAAGAACCTGCGCAAAGCTCACTTCTCCGCGCATTCTCTCCGAGTGGATGTCTGACATCATAGGGAGTAGTGGAGGGGGTCACATGCTGTCTGGCCACTGTACTGCACACACTGTGAAGCGCGATTACACAAGAGTTTCGCTGTCACTTCTGTATCCGTTTCAGCGCTCTTGTTGTTTTGTCAGTTTTATTCACATTTATTTCTTTAGTTGTAGTAATTGTAGTCCTATAATTCCTTCGCGTGTAGCGTGTACTGTATTGGTAAATGTTTTTATGTATATAGTGTTGAACAGTGTTACCTAGCGACCTTCAAGGGTCATTACTCATTACGGAGCACATTAACCAGGTGAATAAACTAAATTCTTGACTGTGTAAAAAACAGAATTAGAAGTATCGGCAGTTGCGCAACTGGTATGCCAACACACATACACACACACACACACACATCTAAAGCCGCTCAGCAGCGGAATAATTGACGGCAGCCCAGTCTTTCAGCTATATAGTATTCTAGTGAGAGTGTCATTTGAGTGTACAGTAGCTGCTACTTCGAAGTCTGGTAGCAAATCTGGACGGCCTGTAAGGGGACACGCCAGAGAAATAGTATATAACGTAGCTGCTCACCTACGAGAACAGAAAACAGCTCATAAACTGAATTATAATGTAGTGGCTTCAACAAGTGAAGCAACAGGGGTTTCTAAGTCACTGGTGAAACGTATTTTAGCGGAAGGGAAGACATCTATGGCCAAGGGTCGTTTGCATTTTCCTACACCTGATGGCAAGAAAACAGTCCACAAGAAAAGGATCGAAACAGACGACTTCACAAAAGGTGTGATACGTCGGAAAGTAAGCGAATTTTACGTGGTGAAAAAAACTGTACCTGCCCTGGACAAATTGAAGTGTGTTAAAATCGGAAAAGATACTTGACTGTAGCAGAGAGTATCTTCGACGTTTATTGAAGGAGATGGGGTTCCGGTGGACTAGGTGCCGTAGTTCTCGAACGTTGTTGATAGAGAAACCTGACATTGTGGCATGGAGGGGAAGGTACCTCAGACAAATTCGTCAGTACAGAGAGAATGGTCGGAAAATAGTGTATTTAGATGAGACATTCGTTCATTCTACTCACTCTGTCCCATCATGCTGGCAATCTGATACAGAGGTGGAAAAATTACAAGCTATAGGGAAAGGTCCTCGCATTATTGTTGTGCACGCTGGGGGAGAGGAAGGCTTTGTAAACAACGCCTTATTGATATTCAAATCAAAACAAAAAACAGGGGACTACCATGATGACATGAACTTTACCAATTTCTCAACCTGGGTGGAAAGGCAACTGCTACCGAACTTAAGTCCAAACAGTGTGATAGTATTAGACAATGCTAGTTATCACAGCGTACAAGAGAATAGGAAGCCAACACTGTCATCGCTCAAAAAAAGACATCGTTTATTGGCTTACGCGCAACAACATCCAATTTAAAGGAAGTTTGACCAAAGCGGAATTGATGATGTTCGTAAAAAATGTTCCCAGTGAGAAGACCTACAAAATTGATAAAATGTTGGCCAATGCCGGTCACAGTGTTTTACGTCTGCCACCCTATCACGCAGATCTCAATCCTGTTGAGTTGGTGTGGTCAGACATCAAGGGAAGAGTGGGTGAATCTGTGTCAGACTCTCTAGAAGTGAAGCGAAGACTTTGCGAACAAGCAATTTCTGAATATTCAGTGTCCAAATGGAAAAACTGTTGCAAGCACGTACGCGACATAGAAGATAAATATTGGTCCAAAGATGCCCTCATTGATGACGCCATTGATAGCTTCATTATTTCTGTGAATGATGGCAGCCCCTCTGAATATGAATCAGAGTCCGAGGATGAAAGCAGTAATCAGGAAGACGATGGTGAGATGGCAGATGAGATATGAGAATGACAGGTATGTCACACTGCCTCGTATGACTTAATCCTTTTCCTTCATAAGCGTGCATGAATTATTTTTTGTTGTTCATATTATGTCCTCTGTGTGTACGCTTATTGGAACAGTATATTTTTATTTATTTTTTTATTTTTAAAAATATGGTTTACAGCTTGGGTATCGTAAATATTTAACTCAATGCTTAATACTTTTGGCCACTTTACATTTACTTTCGTTCTTTTAATTGCCTTGCGTTTCCGGCTTTAATGAAAGAATAATCTCAATCGAAGAGCCTGTCTGCAGCTACTTGCAGTATGTGTTAACGTCAGTTTGACAGCCGGCATGCCTGTCAGCCAGCTGCCCGTATGCTTGTCCTTGATTCGTCGGGTAACATCGGGGTGAACCGAAAACAAGCTGCGCGAACCGAAGTAGCCGAGGGTTCTTTTGTTTGTTGTCGGTTAATAGTGACAAAACCCATGGGTCTAACACACATCAGGGATGCATACCATACAGCCTCTCGAAGGGAGTATTTCCCCGTAGAGAGGGGGCACTGTTTTGTGTCAGATTGTTGGCCGAACAGCAAAACATGTTTAGGAATTGATATTGAGCAGTAGCTGGTAACGAAATGTGTTGAATTCTGAAAGTGATGCAATCAGGTGCAGATCCTCCTTGAATTCAACGCATGCACTAGCTCAGCTCTTTATTCCATCCGTTAAAACCAAGGAACAGAAAAACTGATTAAAACCTGCTCTAATTCCCACACAAACAAGAGTCTATGGTGCAGCGAAGTTTCAACTTGTGGCACTGGGGTATTCTCACCAGTTTCACATGACATCACTTGCCCTTCTCCAGCTTGTCCTCTATTCTCCTGCTGGGTGAATAGCATGGGAAAAAGAGCTGATGCATGAAGTTCAAATTTGTATGCAGAACAAGAGATGCCAACATACAAAGTGGTTGTCCACGGTGGCAGTGTCTGCTGCAGATAAGGGAAGGTTGTGTTCAACCCAGACAAGTGAGAAATAATATTCAGACAGTGAAACACTATTATTGTCACTTTTTGTAGTGTCTTGCAATGCCCTTCGATGTATCCACACACTTCATATTTTAGCTTCCGCATGGAGTGGACAGTCATTGCATCATCCGTGTTTAACTGAAAACTCACACAGACAATTCACAAAAAACATGCCATGGTAAAATTTCAATGGTTCTAGACGTGAAAACCTTTCTGTGAACTACTCTCGGGAGTACCGATTCGTTGCAGATGGTTTTTGTCCACAGTCACTTTGTTCTTCATTGTATTTACTTTTACACATCTTGCTATTTTATTTAATGTTGCTCTTCACTTCGCTGGAATAAATGTTTGCACAATAATAAGAAACTTTCAAACTTCACGGCCCTCTTTAGTCTTTTTTTTTTTTTATATTTTGTAGTAGTTGGTAATGTCGGCCAATGCCCATGATCCTTGGCAGAAGCAATGGATAATGGCACCTGGACCCCCACTACTTCAGGTTATAAAAGTAAATATACTTCTAAGGGCAGGTGGGTTGGACCCTAGCAGGCATAATGAACACATCTCTCCTCCAGAATCACTTCTAGGTAAGAATAGCAGCATTGAAACTAACCTATTATGTAATAATCCACTTCAATTGGCTGAGATACAATCATATGAAGTCATTTCCTCCAGTCAAGTGAAATACATTCCGTTACCAATCCATGCACAGTAAAAACACAACTAAATGCAATCTCTCAATGCTACAGTGTGCTTAAGCAATGAATAATGACATGTGCTAAATTCAATTAACGGTAGGTTATACAAGAAATCGTCATTCTGCAAGATGGCGGGTGGCTCCTTGGCTGTTGCAGTAAACACACCTATCCTCTACAAGGTAGAATGTTGATGATAATCCGTTACCAATCGCAGCACAATAAAAGCGCAAGTAAATGTAACATGTGAAGAAAACAATGTACAATACAGAACAACAATAAAGATATGTGAAACTTTACCAGAATGTAGAGGAGGGTAGAGAGTTGCTGCAGCATTGAGGAATTCGTGCACCCGGGCATTTACGGGGAACGAGCTCTTACAATAAGGGAGATTCGGCAAGATAACTATGGAAAAATCGTTTTCTCCTACCGAATCCCGGAACCAAGTAGCTCCTGTGTTGAGATAACGCCACCGGTTTTCAATATTCTCAGTGTGCACGGCAGGGCGATTGATGGGCAACACCCTCCTGTTCTCCCTATTGACGTGACCACTCTTCTTAGTGACTACAAACTGAAGAGTGTGGTTCACGTGGAGGTGCACGAATCCCTCGACCTCCAAGCAGTCCGATATGATTATTGTGCCCGGGAGGATCCAGTCTTTAATAACGGCAAGTAACGTGGCTTCATCCCTTTTTTCGACAGAGAGTACGAAAAAGTTTCTGAAGTTCTCAGTCTCCACGCCTCTGAAGAGCCACTGCCCTTCTATCCGCCTGGCCAGCTACGAGCACAGCCATTGGCTGACAAGGTATCATTTCCAGAATTCCTAACTCGCTGATTCCGTTACCAACCAGCGCAAAATAAAAACCTGGCAAAAGGCTCTGTTAGTAGTAGTAGTAGTAGTAGTAGTAATAGTAGTAGTAGCAGCAGCAGCTGTAACCTTGCATGGCAAGAAAAGAAATGTAATTTAGTATCTGTAACCTATCTTTGCAGGTATAACTTTACATCCCGCAGCCCAACGTTTATAACATTACAAGGAAGTGAAAATAATGCAAATCTTACTTGGAATTCCTTTTAGAGGAGAGATGTGTTCATTGCGATGTCTACCATCCTGCACCCAGAAGTATATTTACTTTTATAACCTAATGAAAAACAGCACCCGCCATCGGCCATGCTAAAGTAGCTACTTGCATTATCAATGGTCAACGTGAACAGAATGTGACATCATTGCAATCAATGCTGATGAATACATTGCGTTACCAACCCTTGCTGAATAAAAGCACAAACACAATGTAAAGGAAATAATGTGGGACAATGTGAAATACACAAGAGCAGTAATTAAATACTTACGTTAATGTAGAGGAGGACATAGGGCTGCGGCAGTTTTGAAGAATTCGTGCACTCTTGTGTTTAGGGGGAAGGTGCTCTTGAATAGGGATTCGGCAAGATATCCCACAAAATACTCTTTCCTCCTGCCGAACCGTGGAACAGAATAGCTGCCGTGCTTGAAATGCCGCCACCGATTTTCGATATTTTGCGTGCGCACGACAGGGCGATTGTTGGGCATCGCCCTCCTGTTCCCCCTATGGATGTGATGACTCTTTATCGTGCCCACAAACTCAACAGAATGATTGACGCGGAGATGTACGAATCCCTCGTGCTCCTAGCAATCATACGCCTTCCAGCAATCGGATATTATAATGCTTCCAGGCAGTATCCAGTCCTTTATCACTTCGAGCAAAGTGACATTGTTCCTTCTCTCCGCAGGTACAACCAAAAAAGTTTTTATGGTTCTCCCTCTCCACCCCTCCAAAACACCACTCTCCATCCACACGTCTGCCCCTATTATACTTCCTTTTACCAAATTTACTTTCATTACAAGATATTAGAATCATTCTGTATTGACGGTTTTCACTTTACAATGGCGAAAAATGCGAGTATCCTCCTATTCAATACATCATATATTCCGTCATTAGACGGAGCAAACAAATTCAAACATGTTTTGGCTCGCTTGAGCCATCTTCAGTGAAAAAATTAAGAGGGTTGGAATAATTTACATAATATAAGTTGAAAAAATGCTAAAAAACATAAAGAGCAAATGAAAAAACAAACAAAAGAGAGCCTAGACGGAAACAAATTTTTTTTTTTGCTAGTTGCTTTACGTCGCACCGACACAGACAGGTCTTATGGCGACGATGGGACAGGAAAGGGCTAGGAGTGGGAAGGAAGCGGCCGTGGCCTTAATTAAGGTACAGCCCCAGCATTTGCCTGGTGTGAAAATGGGAAACCGTGGAAAACCATTTTCAGGGCTGCCGACAGTGGGTGGGGTTCGAACCTACTACCTCCCGAATACTGGATACTGGCCGCACTTAAACGACTGCAGCTTTCGAGCTCGGTAGGAAACAAAATTAGCACAAATATACAATATTTACATCAATATGCAGAGCAAAAAAACAATTTATTGCGACAAAATTCAGTGAAACAGGTGTAAATTTGAAATAATAATTGAAACTTAAAAAAACAACTGTGTTAACCTAAGAAACAAGGGAATGAGAAAACAAATGATGCAGATGGAAATGAATAATAATAGTGGACAATGTGAAATACACAAGAGCAGTAATTAAATACGTTAATGTAGAGGAGGACATAGGGCTGCGGCAGTTTTGAAGAATTCATGCACTCTCGCGTTTAGGGGGAAGGTGCTCTTGAATAGGGATTCGGCAAGATATGAAACAATGAAGAAAGGGACCGCTAGATTGAGAAGATATTGAGAATGCTGCTATTTCTAAAGCCTTAAATTTCATTGGTGTTTTTTCTCCTTGTCACAGGCTTTTCGCCTGCAGGTTATATCAGGCTTGGTTTCTCATAAATGTTTGCTCCCGCTCTCCTCCTGACCAATTTGATGTGATGGGTTTCCACTAGGATGATTTTGACAGCAATTTCAAACTGTTTTGTCATTTTTACTAAACCAATAATTTGTAAACTATGAGGTCCACAACCTCACCATGTGCTACTATTATACATTTCCATCTGCATCATTTGTTTTCTCATTCCCTTGTTTCTTAGGTTAACGCAGTTTTTAGTTTCAATTATTATTTTAAATTAACACCTGTTTCACTGAATTTTGTTGCAATAAGTTGTTTTTTGCTCTGCATATTGATGTAAATATTGTATATTTGTGCTAATTTTGTTTCCGTCTAGGCTCTCTTTTTTTTTTGTTTTTTCATTTGCTCTTTCTTTATGTTTTTTAGCATTTTTTCAACTTGTATGTGTTTAGTCCTCAGCCCAAAGGCTGGTTGGATTCTCAACAGCTCCGCCATCAGCTGTCATAAATGGCCTAGGCATCACTGAAGAGGTGTACGAGAGAAATGAGGAGTGAGGTAGTTTCCCGTTGCTTTCCTCACCGAGCCAGTAGTTGCTATTACATATCAGTCTGCCAAGCCCACTGAAATGCATGCACCAACTGACCCTATGAGCAATATTTTCACATCATTCATAGCAGGGACTGGCTGCATAAGGAATGGCATTGCTAGCATCACTCATACCTCAGTCACTTTCATCTTGTCAAAGCCAAGGATAAAGTTGAGACAGATCAATGAAAGTAACAATATTGCTCTAGCCCATACCAGAAGACATAGTGCACTGTAAACACCTGCCAGCAAAGGCATTTTTTTCAACTTTTTTATAATTTACAACTTATATTATGTAAATTATTCCAACCCCCCTAATTTTTTCACTGAAGATGGCTCAAGCGAGCCGAAACATGTTTGAATTTGTTTGCTCCGTCTAATGACGGAATATATGATGTATTGAATAGGAGGATACTCTCATTTTTCGCCATTGTAAATTTACTTTCGTCAATTTCGACAACAATGCCAGGCCCACCAATTTTTTTTAAATTTTTTTTATTGGCCACCACCCAGTCTACACACACCTCTCGACAGAAGCTGGACCAATCAACTACTGTTTTGCTAGAAAAACCCAACTCAAGCTTCACAATAGGACCCAGCGGCTTGGGTTGAATGCACCACAGGACGATGCAATATCGTATTTTGAAGAGCTTCAAAGAAAGTGTTTTTTCGTGCACTCACAAACCATCCGCACCTTACACCCCCTTCGAATCGACGACACGAAAAATTATACGAGTGCCATTCATCACACTCACAGTCAATTTAACTTCACGTCCACACTTTTCACACACTCGGTGATTAGGAAGTAAGCCGTATCTTTCATACAACTGCACTAAATCATTTACTTTTCCCTCATAATCACGCACAAAACCTCCTACATTAATTATACATCCATCGCAAGCAGCCATTTCCCAACACAGACTGCGCTCCTATCGCCCTACAGAATACCTCGGGGCTTCCCCAGACCCCCTTGACCAATCGTGTTTCCACACAAAACTAGATGCCTAGGGCCGCTTCGCGGCTTCTAAATGTCCAGATCCTATACTAACCGTCCGCACGGCAAGAACCAGTCCAGACCAATCGTGTAACAATAATCACTACCACCAGCTATCAAAACTAGACGCCTAAGGCCGCTTTGCGGCTTCTAACTGTGCAGACCAATGGTCTTGTCCAGATCCTATCCTAACCGTCCGCACAGCAAGAATCTTGTCCAGATCCTATCCTAACCATCCGCACGGCAAGAACCAGTCCAGACCAATCGTGTAACAATAACCACCACTACCAGCTATCGAAACTAGATGCATAAGGCCGCTTCACGGCTTTTAACCACCCAGACCAATGGTCTTGTCCAGATCCTATCCTAACCGTCGCACGGCAAGAACCAGTCCAAACCAATCGTGTAACAATAATCACCACCACCAGCTATCAAAACTAGATGCCTAAGGCCGCTTCGCGGCTCCTAACTGTCCAGACCAATGGTCTTGTCCGGATCCTATTCTAACCGTCCGTACGGCAAGAATCTTGTCCAGATCCTATCCTAACCGTCCGCACGGCAAGAACCAGTCCAGACCAATCGTGTAACAATAATCACCACCACCCGCTATCAAAGCACCTTACTCATTAGTTCCTAAGTACAGAGGTTGGCAGAACTGAGCACCAGTTTTGCGACTGTGTAAACAAACGATAGTCGCTCCGCACGCGGCTAAATGCAGCGAGTGCTGAGGTGCGAGAAGTAAAGCAATGACATCTTTGCAAATCTAGGCCAAGCTCTGCCATGAGAACAGTGACCCCCATTGGAGGCCACACTCCCTTGGAGAGGCGACGTAAAGCAACTAGCCAAAAAAAAAATCTCACTGTTCAATTGGATAATGTAAATTTACTGTATAGTTACCAACCATTGACAGTAATTTTTGTTACAAACATTGACGCCGAGCACTATACCCTTTCCCCCTGACTGTTATACTGTAAATAATTTTATAAACTTTATAATTTCCTATGAGTGCGTCAATTATTCTTCAGAGCACCACTGCTGAACTCTGCTCTAATTACCCAGTAATTTTAAGCATTGGTGCCGACGTCTTATTCTTTAAACTTATATTGTTTAACCATCACCATTGTACAAGAGTTTCTCATACTTAATTTGTGCATGTTAAATACTAATCAGGTACCTGATTTTTGCCTTGAGGAGGTAATTTGACTGATGATGCACTCAATGAAGAGTGATACATGTCTCAAGCGGAATTAATAATAAATTCCTAAATGTAAAATTTATATGTATTGAATAGGTGACAAAATAAACCATTTAGCATCCTACAGGCTCTTAACTATCGCCGTGGCACATACTGCCCACACAGCAAGAAAAAATGTAATTTAGTAGCTGTAACCTATCTTTGCAAATCCAGGCCAAGCTCTGCAATGAGACACACTCCCTTCGAGAGGCTCTTAACTATGGCCGCGTCGCATACTGCCCGCACAGCAAGAAAAAGTTAATTTAGTGGTTGTAACCTTTTCTCACATTTCGTTGGATATTTCCTTAACAGTTGGTAAAAATTGAGCATTCGTCGCCATAAGACCTATCTGTGTCGGTGCAACGTAAAGCAACTAGCAAGCAAAAAAAAAAAAAAAAAATTGAAAAGAGCATCACCAGTCGCCAGCCTCTGTGTACAGCGAACGGAGTACACTAGGCATCTACCGATTTGACCAAGGGACGTCAGATAGGATGGATAACATTGAGGAGATTGGCACAAGCAGAAGCAATGGCAAAACTCAGCTAAGGGCCCCAGGGGCCCCTTTAGGTCACCTCTCACAAGAGGCAGGGAACACCCATTGTGAACCAATGGTTTGGACCAATAACAATCAAAGATATATTGCAAACAAAGCATACCAGTAATGAACATTTTGAACCAGGTATTTCCATACACGTCTAAAATATCCAATGAACCCAAAGTTTATATGTAAGTGGGCACTTTGTGCTAGTAATACAAACAGCAACTTTCCAATACATACCGATGATGAATTTTTTCTCGAGGAAGATCTTTACACGGTGTCCTCATTCTCTTTCTGCTGGCAGTCTTCTTGGGAGGTAGCAACATCCTAAGATCTTGTACATTAGTAGTATCTGAAATACCTATATCACCATTAGAATTTTCCTCTTTTACAACAGCAGAAGTCGAACATGTTCCACCCTCAAGCTTTTCCTTCTTTACTGAACAGTTAGTCAAGCCACTGTTGTGCACCTCTTCTAAATTGGGTTCTTTTTCCACATTCACTTCTTTCTTAATTAACGATTCATTACGATTAGAAATATAATTTTCTTCACTTCTCACATTCCGAATAGTTTCATAAACTGGTTCTTTCTTAATCTTTGTACAACTGTTAATTTCAGCTAGGTCAACTTTTTCTTCCTTTATCTGCTGCACCCATTCCTTCTCAAGTTCATCAAATTCAGATTTTATTCTCAAATCTTCATTCTCGATGTCCTCCTTTTCTTTCTTTATTGATACTTCAGGTATGACAGATTTAATTTCCGAATCCTTATTTAAAGTAGCGTCTGAATCCCTATCATTGATATCCTCTTTCACATTCACTTTCGAAATATTGGTCTCACTTTCACACACACTATTACTCAGTTTTTCGCACTGAGATTCCTCTTCGTCCATCAGCTCAACCCAGCTTTTATGCGCGGAAGTATCCATTTTCCAAGACAATTCAGCTGCCCCGGACGAATTCAGACTCCCTCTAGACTTCAACGACCTGAAATAGTAACAAGTCAAGATATGTATCATTTAAGTGGATGAACTAGCCAATAAATTTAAGACAAATGTCCTTCAATTAAAAACTTTGTCCTAAGCCAACATTGTTATTACACAATTACAAATCAGTCATCACCTTATACCATCCATTTCCTCATATCTCCAACAGTTATATCTGCGTAAATTCCCCTTCAACACTTCCTTCTTAAACTGTTAACATACTAATATTGCACACGACTCTAAATGATAACATCGACACATTCAGAGGACACCAACACAACCTAAATCCAACAAACACAAATAGCGCGGGAAAACTGCACAGTGCAAAGAGAATGGCACAGTGGACACAGCTGCACACTAATGGCGCGTATATGATCCCAGAGATTATAGTAGAAAGATTCAAAATACTCCTCCAAGCTGCATTACATTGACACAAGACAAGTAAATGAATAAAATAGTTCCATCAATCACCAATAGGATCGCGTTGTATCACACTAGGTATATTAT
Source organism: Anabrus simplex (assembly GCF_040414725.1). Lineage (NCBI taxonomy): Eukaryota > Metazoa > Arthropoda > Insecta > Orthoptera > Tettigoniidae > Anabrus > Anabrus simplex. The sequence goes on along the minus strand of NC_090265.1, from coordinate 1,072,864,854 downwards.
TAGCGCCAGTTTAACTCAACAGTGGCATTCCAAAATGTGTGGTTGTTTTAAAGAATATGTTAGTTTACTGCTATATTCCGTGTGCAAATCCATTTAATTTCATACGTTTCCCGTTAACACAGAAATAATAAATAAGTGAATTCCAGCTATTTCTCGACAAAATGAAAAACAAGGTAGACCTAATGTACGGACACTTTCGGAAAGGTCAAAGGGTTTTTAGTAGGCATTTTAGAAAAGACTATTATAGTGAGAGCACAACTTCTGCCAAATCCCATTCCTTCAGCATTCACATACAGTACTTTCCTCAGCACAAACAAGTGACAGCCACAGCTAGTAGACCTCCGAAACGACGACAGCCTCGAACACATCTTTGCTTTGAAGGTAAATGATTAACTAACACATTTGTTTCCATTGCAATATGTTTTCTTAACTAAAAAGGAGTATTTTTAACATGTTGGTTTTGTTTCACAGTCTCTAGCTACTATATTCAACATAATGATAGCAATGGTAGCAAGCTACCTAGGGTGCTATTCCGTACATGCCAGCCGACGACGTTGGAATATTTCTTGGGAGGGGGGGGGCGTATTCCGCTCCCCCCACGTGGCAAACGACACTATCATGTACAAGTCATAAGCCTATTCCTCGCTGGTACAGTTATTCAGGAGATCAGTCATTATGGGCACTGCTGTGGCTAGTGCGGTCCTTGCCGGTTGCGATCCATGCGGCAATAACCACTAGGGCCTGTTGCACCTCCCGACTACCTTGGGGTCCCTCGTACTGTACCAGTAAAAGAGTCCGACTTTAAGATTTTAATTTTAACGTAAGCATGAAATAGTTCTCAGGGCGAAACTGGATAGACACTAGCTAGGGCTTGGTACAGGAGGCAGGGTCCTATCTACAAGAAAAATTTTAATCAGATTGAATAAGAGTTTAATCAGATTGAATAAGAGTTTATTCATGAAATGCATATCAAATTGCACATCACCTCATTGTAGATAGGGGTTGTCTTCAACATCGTCCTTTTAATGGTCCGGGTCTCCAGCTCACCGGGCCGAACAGGCTGGAACACGTTCCGAAAGATGCCAAATACTCTGTTAAGATGAGGCCGGAGCACCCAGGTTGGTCGTGTATGAGTAAGTCTCGAACTTCCGATGTTCTGGATGATCTCCGATGGTCTCTGACGATGTTGCAGGTAATCACTCATCACCTAAGTCCAATGTGGCTGATGGACTCAATGTCCACAGAGACATCGAAAATGTGTTCCTCGTCACTCGCAGAATTTACAAGTCAAAGTTCACAAAGACCTTGAATAATTGGTTTCTCACCACTGGCAAAATCACAAGTCAATGTCCATAAAGACTTTAAGGAATTCGCGAAAATGACAAGTCCATGTTCATAAAGACTTTGAAGAATTTTAGAGTTCATCACTGGCAAAAGTTACAAGTCAATGTCCACAAAAGACTTTGAATAATTTTAGAGTTCATCACTGGCGAAAATTACAAGTCACTGTCTGTAAAGACTTTGAATAATCACTGGCAAAAATCACAAGTCAATGTCCATAAAGACTTTGAAGAATTTTAGAGTTCATCACTGGCAAAAGTTACAAGTCAATGTCCAAAAAAGACTTTGAATAATTTTAGAGTTCATCACTGGCGAAAATTACAAGTCACTGTCTGTAAAGACTTTGAATAAATTGTTCCTTAACACTCGCAAATATTACAAGTCCATGTTCATAAAGACCTTGAAGGATTTTAGAGTTCATCAATGGTAGAAATTGCAAGTCAATGTTCATAAAGACTTAGAATAATTTGTTCCTTAACACTCACAGATATTACAAGTCCATGTTCAGAAAGACTTTGAATAATTTTAGAGTTCATCACTGGCAAAAATTACACGTCAATGTCTGTAAAAACTTTAAATAATCACTGGCGAAAATTACAAGTCACTGTTCATAAAGACTTAGAATAATTTAGCCCTTAACACTCGCAGATATTACAAGTCCATGTTCATAAAGACTTTGAATAATTTTAGAGTTCACGCGCGCACAATTGATAAGTCCCATATGGCCGTGATGGTTTAAGTTCCGCATGAAGACTGTAACTACTCGAAGATAGCCTCTGACGACTACGGCAGCGTGTCGAGCCAGGCTGAATACTCAGCTGTGACTGACTGATCAGGCTAAAGTGAGCCCTCCTTATATTCGGTTTGGGGGCATCTACGTCATCATATAGCGTGATCACTTGAAGCTGGTTATCCCATGAATCCCTCGACGGATTTACTTGAGATTCACGCTTTGCGACGTTTATGTGATTCTCTTCAAAATGACATGTCGCTCAAGTCGCTACCATAATTATTAGAGGAGTTTTAAAATTTTATTAATCGAATGTTCGTGAAGGTGTGACGCTTGAACCCAGAACATACCAGGTCAGGCCAGCTACACTTGGCGTGTCAGGCGGGTGATCTACCTTGTCCCTGCCGCCACGTCACACACACAGCTGTCCTCGATTCGCTCGCTCGTTCCACCGAATGTAAACAAACCAAGCTTGCTCGGAATATTATGCGTGATGATTAAATGCAATTAACTATCAAAAAATACGCATGTACAGGCCGTAACCGGTACAGTACCCAGTCTTCGATCCCGGAGAATAAGGCCAAGCCCGCCGAGGCCCACCTGCTGGATGGATGCGGAACATGGCCCGGTATAGAGGGCAATTGCGATGAGAGGCCGGGTTTCCCCCCACGCGGTTGCCGCACACCGGCGCCTCCCTAAGTGTAGCGCAGGCCGTGTAATGATGATCAATCAATCAATACTGATCTGCATTTAGGGCAGTCGCCCAGGAGGCAGATTCCCTATCTGTTGTTTTCCTAGCCTTTTCGTACATGATTTCAAAGAAAATGGAAATTTATTGAACGTCTCCCTTGGTAAGTTATTCCAACCCTTAACTCCCCTTCCTATAAATTAATATTTGCCCCAGTTTGTCATCTTGAATTCCAACTTTATCTTCATACTAGCTGATGTACCCGTGCTTCGCTACGGAATTCTAAATTTTATACAGAACTCTAGGTTAGGTAGTGTAAACATTGTGAGCAAGATTGTATTAAGTTGCATAGCTCTTAACGATGCCCAAGAAACACGACGGGGAAGTCACCAACGTTTTTCCTCATATGAAGACTGGGTTAGGTAATTTTCATTGTTATGGTAGGCCAGCTTGCCTACCGTCAGTTACAATCAGGTTGGGGAGTTTTCATTATAATGGCAGACACTCGCTCTCTGCCTGCCTTTATAGATTCTCAGAAAGAGTCTCTTAGTGGTTTTCCCAACTGAAATGAACAAGGGTCATTACAATGACGTCAGTAGGAATGGCGCAATTCAAAGCAATGCTTTCACATGAAATACTCGATCAAATGAAAAACCACACATTTTCTCAATTTTAACGAACAGTACTATGCTGCCGAACTAACACTCCAAAGCTACAGAGCGGAATGACCAAAACGCAGACATCCGTGATCCTTGAACAATTTTCGTCCTTTTTCCGGCGGGGGGATTCGAATAGTGGATAGTTCCGGGGCAAAAACTATGCCCGTTTACTTATCTGTTTCCTGGGAGTACCGATGAGTCGGAAAATCTCAATTCACTACACTGGCGGGGGAAAGAACTATCTGACGTGGAGGCAATTTTTCCTCCAAGCCAGAGAAGAAACAACATCTTCGCTGCTAATTTGGAACAAAATTAATGTAGATTTAATAAAAGTGAAGAGGAAGAAGCTTTTCTTTATAAACGGCTCATTTCAGGGTTGAATTTTGAGTTATTTAGTGAATTGTGGTACTTCAATTTGGAAAAGGCCTAAATTGTAATTCTAGACCATTTCATACTATTACTCCTACTACTACTAACTGATCCTCTGACTTAAGTGCGTACACTGCTCATTCAAAACAGCGCGTCAGAGTAGGAATCGAATAGCTGGCATACTAGGATGAACCAGTGTGTTGCGTACCAGCAGTATCAAAAAATGTATGAACCAGAGGAAAGCATGCTAAAGAAGAAAGTTATCTAACACCTCAGCTATTTCCCGCCAATATTCAGTTAGGCTGTTATACTCGGTACGCAGCAGTAATACCATCTATCGGAGTTGAATGTCAGCATAAGAGGCATAGAACATTACAACAAACAACGGCCAGTGTAATGTTATTGTTGATCAATGTTACGCGCTTTCGATATTGTAGGCCTTCACATTATTGTCTTCCAGTTCTGCAATACCAATCTTATCATAGTCGGTACGGTAAAACTGAATAAAACATAAATGATCGGAAATTGTATTCTATATAACGTTTGTTACGTAGTACTTTTACATAGGACGAAGAACATGGATTTTAAAAAATTAAATTTTAGGTGCCTTCCCCTAAATTACCATTTGCCCAGGGTGAATAACATTGTTTATAGCTTAAACTGTAGATTCTTATTCCCCGACTCTATATACTTATTTTCAATAAATTCTGTTTAACAATTTTTTTGGGGCTCGGCGTTGATATGGACTTAGCATCAAAAATCCAAATTCATTAATATAGGTGTTATCATAGCCGGTACGTTAAAAATGCTTAAGACGTAAATGATCAGAAATTTAATTCTATATAACTTTAGTTATGTAGTATTTATCGATATGACCACTAATAATATAAATATTTGAGAATTGAATTTTAGGCCTTCCCCTAAACCACCATTTCACTCAGCGTGAATAAAATTATTTATAGCCTAGATTGTAGCGGCTCGCCCCCCGACCTTACATACCGATTTTTATTAAATTCTCTTTAGCCGTTTGCCATGTGTTGGTCATGCTTCCTGTCGTTCGCATTTCCTTCCCAATTGACATTTGGTAAATTAAGATCTCCCGGTACAATCACATTCTTTTCCATGTCGTTTCCCACATAGCTGATTTTATCTTATCAAATAATTTTGAATCCGTGTCAGCACTACCCTTTCCTGGTCTGTACACTCCAAAGCATAAAGTTGCCTATTATCTTTAGAAATGGCCTTACACCTAGAATTTCGTGTGTCTCATCTTACTCTTTCGTACCTTACAAATTCTTCTTTCACCAGAATGAATACTCCCCCTCCCACCATTCCTATCCTATCTCTACGATACAAACTCCAGTGCCGTGTGAAAATTCCTGCATCCATTATATTATTTCTCAGCCATGATTCAACTCCTATCACAATATCTGATAAATATATGTCTATTAAATTAAATAAATAAATAAATAAATTAGCCGTATGAATCCCCTAAGGGCTATGGCCTCCTGCAATGCAGGGACAGTGCTCAGTTTAGCTCATCAGGTGAGCAGGTCCTGAAGAGTCTATTAAATTACCTAATTCTATTCCTTTCTTTACAATACTTCTACAGTTCAACGCTATTTGATGTCATCCTTAATTGATTTCCAGTTCCCTGTTCCTTTATCACCGCTCCCTAGGCAACCCCGTTTCCCTGAATGTACCTCCCTATTACCCTTCCAAACAAATTTCCTAACTTATACGTACCACTGCGGTTTAAGTGAAGGCCATCTGAGCGCAGATCCCTATCCCCTACCCACTCATTAGGATCTAGAAATTTCACTCCCAGTTCCCCACATACCCACTCCATAGTCTCATTTAAATCCCCAATCACCCTCCAGTAAGTATCCCTCCTACACAGTATTCCACTAATAACAATCTCCGCTTTCTTAATCTTCACCCGTGCTGCATTTACCAGATTCCACACATCTCCAACTATGTTGGTACTTATATCAGCTTGCCTTACGTTGTTGGTACCAACGTGAAACACTACCACCTTCTCCTTCCCCTCCTCCATCTCTTTTACTTTCCTCAATATCTGCCTCAACCTAATTCCTGGATAACATTCTACCCTGGTTCCCTTTCCCACACACACTTTCCCCACGTGTGTAACGATGGAATACCCCATGAACAGAGCCTCAACCCTACACACCTCATTTGATCCCCTCCCTTCCTGGTCTGCCCTATCTTTCCTGATAGCTGCAGAACCTACTTCCTCCTCCCTTTTCTCCTTCCCAAGACCTTGTTCCGCCTGTCTTTTCCTATCCTCTACTCTACATTTCCCTTTTCTACCTTTTCCCTTCCTGCTACTTCCACACATCTCAGCAACAGTTCCCTGTCCCTAATCTTCCCTCTGTTGTTCTACCTCCACAGCAGTTGCACCTCACCTGTAGCCCACAGCTAACCTGACGGTGGCCCCACCTCAAACAGCGGAAACACTGCAAGCACGTTGGGATCGGCAAGTCACCGAGTATTATAGGTTGGAGGGCCGATAGTTCTGGCGCCGAGTTATTCTATACTCTGTCGAATCCGTGCAAGCGAGAGCTGTGTGACGTCTCTCAACTCGGTCGGTAAAAATATTTTTTTCGGAACACCCCAGTCAAAGGCTAGATTTTTTCCCAATAAGAGGTGATGATCTCGTACAGGAGAGTGAGTAGAACTGTTAGTGAAACGCACTAAGCGCAGTGATCTTCAAAACAAATTCAGCGCCCACTTGAACGAATTAGAGCCTTAGGCCTACACATTGTTTGATAAAGAATGGGTTTTTGATATTATATTGGATACGTCTTGAAGAAACTATTCAAGGTAAGAGTTCATATAATTTTATGAACAGCATAATATTTTAGGAATTACAAGAATGTTAGGATTAACAAGAGTATCGAATTCCCACTTTAGGCTTATAGGACCCGTGGCTTACAATATTTTCTTTTATTGTAGAGTGTTGGATGTGGTAATCTAGTGCTTGATTTTGGTATTTACTTGTGTTATATGAAGCAGAATAGAAGAATGCCCGTATTTTATTGGTTTAGAACAGGATGAAATTTTAAACTTACCGATTTTCACATTCAAATGACACACAGTCGCTCAAACGCATAGCAGTGAATAATTCTATCTTTACTATCCAACAACAAAACATCGCTCTTAGCTTAAAACAGACGCGTAGGGTTAAGCACACAAAATCCTGTTTTAGATTAATGCATGTACGACGCTCCCGTACCAGTACCGAATAAATTGTTGTTGTTGGGTCATAGACTGATTTGATGCTGCTTTCCATCCCACCCTACCAGTTTCATTTCCTTTCTATATAACTAATACATCCTGGTGAATGAATTAGTGTTATTTTCGAGTGGTACCTTAAATATTCTTCGATTCATTGTTATGTGATTATACCGATACACTATTGCTTACTCCACTGTGGGATGGTAAAATTACCGGTATGTAGAGATTATAAATTGCAATGGGTTTTGGGTATCTATAGTTGATGAGATAGGATTTTGAAAGTCTGTTTTGATGTAGATTTGTCTCTTATTGCTGTTGAATTTATTAAACTTTCTGGTAGCAAATTTATGCTCCTTCTGAGGCCATGTAATTATTATTTTATTCTTCAGGTGAACGGACAGGGATATGTCGCCTACAAAAATAATAGACTCGGTTGTTTAAGAGTAGAGAGAGACCAAAGCGATGATGGTTAGGTTCAGTTTTTAATAGGAACGAAACCAGTCTACAGAGCTACTTGCAAACTAAGGAGTATGGGGGTGCTTAGTTAATTCACAGAGGCTTGCAAATTGAACACTTAGTCACGACAGTCTACAGTATAACGAAAATATGAGTAATTTTCAGGCCACAATCGTATGCTTACTGGAAAGAAGTGTAAAATTTCTCTACAGTATCTCTTTGTTCACAAGAATGAGATATTAATAAACATTGCAGTATAAACTATGATGAATAAACAAAGTAGGATTTTACTTTCAGCTTTAAAACTCCAAGAGCTGGAAGAGCTACGGAAAGTCAATTGAAGAACTGGTGACTTACATGGATAACCACAATCTTGCTCCGGAAAATTTCTGGGGATAGATCGGAAACGAAAAGTGGAAGGCTTTATTCAACAGTGTTCCCAGAGGGACTGTAAAGGACAGTAAACAGTGGAAATTTATAGGTTTAAATAGATTTATATGTAATATTTGTGTTTCATCATTATCAAGTACAATTTTCATGTACAGGTTTGGAGGGATCTTAAGTTCTCTGCTTCTAAGAAAGCAGCCAATATCAGGCACCAGAGCAATATAACAGGAAATAAGCCCATCACTGCCACACCTCCTACAGCTATTGACCTAAGGTTGTTGGAAGTGATTGACTTTGTGTATGTGGAGGAATCTGCATGCCCTGATAGCTTGCCAGAAGGAGAGTTAACTATTTACAGTAGACGTAATAAACATTTTTGTATAGACTTCTTAAAAGATTTTAAATATAGATTGTATATCAGAGCATACGTATTCAACTCGAGGCAGGGAATGTGTCAGTCCTACAAGCTGTTCCTCAAACGCATATGTTGAAAGATGTGTCGACTCCTACAAGCTACCACTGGAAGTGGTAGATACAGAGATTGGCAAGTTTTTCACAAACTGCAATGCTGTTCTTATTCTGGGCATTAATTTGCAATAATAATAATCATAATAATAATAATAATAATAATAATAATAATAATAATAATAATAATAATAATAATAATAATAATAATAATAATAATAATAATAATAATAATAATAATAAGTGATTTATTTGTAGGTAATCATGAAAAGAAGTTAGAAGTGCATCCTGAATTTGAAAATTCAATTGAAGGAAGGGTATGTTTAGAAATACGTTCACCAGGAACATCTAATCAAACCTCAGGGTCACGGCAATATTGTAAGTATGCTTTAGTTTGATCATAATAAGGAGCACTCAAATGACAATGAACTTTTATTGAAAATTCACTCCGCTACATACAGTCAGTGAGTTTTTTCTGCTTTTACACTTTCGGAGATGATAGCGATTGCACAAGTTATTACACAGGGTAGGCCTACGAACACAATCATCGGTTGGACTACGATATGCTTCTGTTCAGAATACTTGTTAGACACATTATATTTTGGTTACTTGGATTCCATTCTTTTACTCATATCATTTACAGTATATATGTAAGAAAACATAAAGATCCAATAACACTGCTTTGAGGAATTTCTCTCTTGAAGATCTTGATGACACTGCCGTGCTGTACGACCTCTGGCACATTCAATCTTGATTCAACTCCGTTGTTCCTGTTTGGAAAACATAGTGACAACGTTACGTTAGACCGCTAGCTCACAAGTGACTGTGTTTCTCTCGCTTGTGCGCACGCAGGTAATGTGGGAAGGGCGATTCCATTTGCTCTGAGGTAAGGTAGGTATGTAACCTACGTGTGCTATCAGCGACAATATTAGATTCGGTTGAATAGCGTCTCCACAGCAGTGTTGGCACTATTTAAGATCCAACTCTCGTATATTTCACCTTGTAAGTTTACTGATAAGTACGGTAAGCGGTGGCATGTGAGTATTTTTTGTTATTTGTTTCACTTTATACTGACACAGGCAGGTCTTACGGTAACAATGGGATAGGAACTGCTCGAGTCGGTGCGACATAAAACCAGTAGCAAGAAGATTTTTAACAATAAAATATTAATCTTACACTGTTCTCTTTCTTTGCAGATGATTGGTGAAGCAGAAAAGCAGCAAGCTGATGCAGCAATGATTATGACCAAGGCTGCGCTACAGCAGGCTGAAAATGGACGTCTGCAAAACGAAACAACAGAGAGGCTTATTGGAGTAATCTATAGTTATGGAGCGATTCCTCACTGTAATTGAAAAAATTAAAAAATATCTTGACTAAAGTGATTATTTCTCTTTCTCAAAACTTTTTGTACCCTCATTCAGTAGGGCGTGACAACTCCTAGTCTCTGTTCAGAACTTTATAAGGACTGCGATATGTAATATATCTGTCAGACTACATAACTTTTCGCACTGCTTAATTTCAGACTCTCCATGAACTTGCATTTGGGAGATAACAAGTTCAAAATCTACTATCGGCAGCCCTGAAGATTGTTTTCCCATAATCCACACCAGAGAGCCTTAACTGTATCTTAATTAAGGCCACGGTTGCTTCCTTTCCAGATCTCGTCCTGTCCTATCCCACAATCGTTGCCATCTTAGTCGATGCAATGTAAAAACATAGCAGTTCAGAATCTTGTGCCTTACACGTCTGTTTATAATTAGGATTGAGGTTTCATTTTCCAAGCTTGAAAACAGGCAAAGATATCTTACATGACTTCTAGTCATCAGAGGTTACCAAATGACGAAGCATGTAAAAATGTGGTGATAGATATCTATTAATTTTTTAAAATTATCTACATCTGTCTGAGTAGGTCAGGTGATAGAGCGTTGGCCTTTTGAGCTCAAGTTGGCAAGTTCGACCCTGACTCAGTCCAGTGGTATTTGAGGTTCTCAAATATGCCAGTGTCAATTTTTTATGTATTGGCACATTACAGAACATTTATCGGACAAAATTCCTGCAACACCAAAAGCCTCGAAAGTAGTTGGTGGGGCATAGAACAAAAAGCATTATTATAAAATTGTGTATCATATATGTTATTATAGTTGGACGATATAAGGTTATTATAGTTTATCTCTAACCCTAATTGCAGAAGAAATCTATAAACAGATGGTAGTGAAATTATATATATTCTTAAATAATTAACTATTCATTTGTAATACCTATACTGAAAGTATCTCCGAGGAGAGTTTTATCCTGTGTATTTATCCTAACCTGGCCTGTGTCCTTTCATGAATTCCCTATTGTTTAAGAAACTGAGTAAAAGTTATAAAGATTAGTTTCAGTTATGCTTTATTCGATTGTATAGTAATCACAAATAATGGATAAAAATACAAAACTACACTAGGTCAACATGTGATAGGATCAGAAGTGAGACTGAACAGGTTGTTAGGGCTCCCAATGTAAGAAAGCCGAAGGCAGCACTGAACGAGGTGTCCGATAGATTGCTTCTCTACACTAGTCTCTCACACTGCTGAGCTCATCTTGTGCTGGAAATAGGTGCAGCAGCCGTGTATAGCCCTAATCTTGTTGAGGGAGCACCAGATTTTTGTTTTTAAAATTACAATTTGCTTTATGTCGCGCACATATACAGACAGGTCCTGTGGCAACGATGGGATGGTAATGGGAATGAAGCAACCGTGGCCTTAAGCACCAGCATTTTCCTGGTGTGAAATTTGGGAAACCACGAAAATCAATCTTCAGGGCTGCCAACAACAGGGTTCAAACTAAAATTGCGCAGCCACGCGCTCTGTACTGCACCCATGGAATTGAGCCCAGTTGTATATTTTAATAAATGTAATAAATATCATAGGTGGAACATTTCGACACAGTAGAAACTCTGTTCTCACAGTACTGCAGAAACGAGGACCACACAAAAGGAAGTCTTAAGCCTCAGAGGTCTCCTTAAGGCACGTTCTGTTTTCCCCCAATAAAACAATTATCTCTGAACAATACAGCAAGAAGACGCCAAGCCTAGCAGGAATTGAGGTCATGTTTCTGTATTTTTCCACTGTTTGTAAGAGAGAGAACCACGGGAAGGAACGCAGAAAAAAGACAGAAATATCCACCAAACACCCCCCAGAGATGAAATGGAAACAGCCCAACTTCCCTGTCAGAAACCTTCTCAACCAATCAGAAGCCTTTATTTTGTATATTTCGAAAGGAGCGCCATCAAATATTCAATCTTTCGACACAAATGAGCAGTAGTTAATTTTTCAACTGCAAAGACACTTCAATTTGGATATTATAAACAGTGAATGAAAATAATTTTGTTGATGTGCAGCAAATATTTAATTAAGAGAGGATGTGTCTGTGGACGAGGGTGTGGTAATATACCTGCCGTTACCTGATTGCATACAGTAGTACGACAGATGAAATAGTCCGACCGAAGCCATCTCAGTTATGCAAATGTCTATGATTAATTCGGTGAGCGCAGTGTATTAATTGAACTACCGGAATTTTATTTATGAGGTGTGACATTAATGAAGTAGCAGATAGGGATGCATGACTTAAAAGTCGCTCCTGAAGTCAGATTATATCACTCCGCAAAGAAATCCAAGAATGCACAGGACGCCTAGCAGAAGAATCACTTGTTCTTCGACGGTCGTGTAGAGTAGACGTGAAATGTCAATTCTCTTATTTGAGTAGTATCTTATGGGACAGTGTAAGATAGTTACTTAACATATAAAGCTTCTAATGAATCTGTATATTTATTTCACAACACTATCGCACACGTCAGATATGTTAATACATCTAGAGCTTTTATGCTAATTTTTGATATGACAAATTGGTCACAGATTATATTTTTAGTGCGTATTAATTGGTTATATTTGACTGTTACATCGGAGACGGAGAAAACTTCTTTCCAGGAAAGGCAGGCGGTACTCCAGCTGGCTAGGAAATACTTTTGGTTTCAGTAATTCATAAGACAATTAGAGGGAGAGTGAATAAGCAGTTCCACTACAAACAAGTCATTAACACTACTACAGAGGCCAAGGAACTTGTAAATAGGATTAAATCAGCTCGAGGACGGCAGTGTAGGTATGCAGGGATATACTTTCACCACAATAGACAAGTCCCGCACACACATAGTTAAACGACAGTAGAGACCTTCAAAACGCGTACTACGCATATGAGAAGTGAGAAAAAAGGTGTATGTAATTTTCTTTATATTATTGTGTATAATGATGTATTAATGTGTTAGAATTAAGGCATCCAGAATATATATATATAATGCGTGTGAATAGTGCAAACAATATCATGGAGGAATACGCCGATATTATGAAGATGCTTATTTTCTTTGTAATAATGTTCTAATTCCACATCGGCGGCTGCCCTGGCAAGGGCGAAACTTCTTTGCAAAATGTGAGTAAACAAATTCATATAAAAATCTAACATGTAGCCTACCATTTTAATTAATCAGTTGCGCTAGTTATCAAGTAGAGATGTAGTTATTGTCATTCTATTTTAGGGTATAGCACAGAGGAGATTGAAAATGACTATTCACGCATGTTGGTGTCTTCTTATTATTAATATTCTTCTTCTTATTATTATTACCAGTTGGACTAATTTGTTTAAATGCATAGGCCTACATTTAAACGACATTAGAGACCGTTATTATATTTTGTTTGCAAGATTGCACATTATGAAAGTTCGATTTGCTAGTTCAATGATGTAATTTTAATTGATATCATATATTTCTTTTATTCATGGTAATTTTCCTAAAATTTACATTAATTACTCTATATTTCACCTGAGTAACAATATATGGACAGGTGAACTGTTAATTCCTTGTCAACAGGAAGTAATGGATTTTAAATGGAATTATTTAAATCTTATTGGATTACGATGTAAAGCATTCAATTGGGAGACGATAATTGAGATACTTTAGTAGCTGGAAAAAGTGAACCCAAGGAAAAAGGATGTTGTGTCATAATGCTTAGATGAAGACAGAGAATGATGCATGTAGTGATTAGTTATGCACTGTTAATAACTGTCTCAATGATAATGAGAGGTTAATTATATATTGCCAGCCGTGGAGCTGAGAGGATCGTATTCAAGCCGTTAGAGCTGATATAATGTAATAATATTCAAGCCGTTAGAGCTAATATTGCCGATGTGAAGGTAAATGCCGGCCATGTCGAGCCGAGGATATAATGAAAGTGAGCGGGAGAACAAGTCTCCTGAAGTAATTGAGGTGCATAAATAGACGAGATTAACATAGAGGAAAAATGAGAAGGCAACATGACACACCATTTGAAACGAAAATCGAGTTATAATAAATTATATGCAAAACATAGTAAGTTGATTAATGCTAATGACTTATTAATGTAGTCCGTAATCCCAATTGACATGTGAAGATCGTGTTTCAATAAATATTCTTGTGATTTTTATTTAATGTGAGTCAGTGTTTTATCACGTTTCTTTTAAATATATATTACCAGTTGATTTTGGGATAAATTTATTTTGTAATATTCCTGGATTTATCTTAGATAAATAACATCAGGGAAACCATGAAAAATTGTTATTGGTCATGGTAACAAAATGTCTGCATTAAGAGATTTGCAATTACTTGCCTCTGAGCCAGATAATATAGTTATGTATAATGATGCAATCTGAGATCTATTATATCTTATTTATGAACTTCATAAGCGCGTGTGAATAAAATAGTGTATAGTGTAAATAGCGCTTGATTTTAGACATAGATTGTAATTCCACCATGATGGTTATTTTTATTTGTGTTATGAGTAGAAATAGGTGATTTCTCTGTGACGATAATGTAATATAGTAGTTTTCCTTGATTTAGTATCTACTTTTGTGTGATAACTATAACGTTCAGTTATATTAGGTGATAAAATGTCAGCTCGCGTAACAATAGGTACACAACGTGTTAGATTTAATAATGCTTCTCACATGACAAGCCACAACAAAAATTTTGTAGGAATAACTGAACAAATGAATTTGGTCAATTAATCAAATTTTATTAATAAATATGTGGTGATATTGAAGATTAAAATAGTCAGAAAAAATTAGTGTAATAACTTTTTAAATTAAAATATTCATATGGAAGTTTACATATTCCAGTGTAGTGTCAACAATTAGAACTATACTTAGATAAAGGTTCAGTAATGTCCAGATTTTCAATAATTATACTTGTAGAATTATTAAGTCATACATGTCACATTGCACAGTGATTTATTTCAAAATAGTGTAGTTATCCTCATTATTTAAAATGAGAGTTCAAAATGTTAAATAATTTGCATAAATTCGGAGAATATACTTCTGGAAAGTTTTTGGAATGTTCTAAGTGTTAAAAAGGTGGAAAGGATTTGTAATAACGTCATAAACTCTTTATTTTCAACAAATTGTGATTTCTAATATCAAGCACGAAACTTAACTGATTTTTATTGAGCCAAGCTAGTGAGCTATACAGCAATTGTGATCTAAATATTTGTTACTATTTATTTGAGTATTTGATGATGAAATATGGTCACAATTAATGGATGATTTATAGTGAATAATTTTCATCTTAAATTTTATTAATTAATCATGAATTAATTAATCATTTTTTAAATTTGAATTTTAATTAATTGCATTTATCAAAGGTTGAGTTGCATTTATACAATCTGGATACAAATTTTGGGTTAATTTTCAAATCCATGATATTGATTTTACTTAAATTTACGAATAAAGTTTTATTTTATTTCAAAAATCAGTCTGAGTCATACTATTTATTTAGATAGTAGTTATATGGTCACCTTTAGTTAGGCAATCCCTCGGCAACATCCTATGGGCGATAAAGGACTGATCACTAATGAGACGGAATCTCTACAATGCGGTAAGTATATTTTTTACAGCAGCCGAGGCAAGAAAGGAGAGACGTTACCGCAGCTCTACCGGTGAAAGGGTGCATAGGGAGGGTAAGGCTTTTAATTATTTATGGCGCCCAACGTGGGGCTCGACTGTCGCCTACAGGTTATTAAAAATGGTATGTATTTTTGACTTCCAACTGTCGGACATGATATCGCCTACGTGATAGGTAAGAATAGTTAGGTCATGACCAGACTGATACTTAGAACATTCCAAGGTATAAATATTAAATATTAACACTGTGTAAACCATGTGACTTTAAAGTATTGTTCATTTTGATATAAAGTGTTATTTATCCCATTGCAAGGATAAATAGAAAATGTTGTGCTTGTTAATATAGCAATTAAGTTTCGCCTTAGCTTAAGGGAGTCCGGTATTCTCTATATCTGTATAACATGGTTATAAGCGACGTGCAAAGGCACCAATTAATGGATAGCATTAATCTACTAAATGTGAAGGTGGACACGGTTCAAAGTGAAATTCAGACAGATCAAAATACACTTAAAGTTGAGTTAACGGATAATCTAAGTAAACAATTAGAGGACACTCAGAACTCGCTAACGGTAAACCTCAATAAACAATTAGAGGATACTCAGAACACACTTGAAGTTAAGTTAACTAGAAATCTAGGTAAACAGTTGGAGGACAATCAGAAGAGATTAACTGAAAACCTTAATAAACAGTTGGATACCGGGCGAGTTGCCCGTGCGCGTAGAGGCGCGCGGCTGTGAGCTTGCATCCGGGAGATAGTAGGTTCGAATCCCACTATCGGCAGCCCTGAAAATGGTTTTCCGTGGTTTCCCATTTTCACACCAGGCAAATGCTGGGGCTATACCTTAATTAAGGCCACGGCCGCTTCCTTCCAACTCCTAGGCCTTTCCTATCCCATCGTCGCCATAAGACCTATCTGTGTCGGTGCGACGTAAAGCCCCTAGCAAAAAAACAGTTGGATGACATTCATAACGAATTCACGCGTAATCAAGATGAATTGCGTAAGGAGTTGTTAGATAATCAAGAGAAGCTGTTGCAGCAATGCGAGAAGAACAGACAACAGACAAAACAGGAATTAAATAATTTAGCGACAGCACACAAACAGCTGATTAAGCACTTAGGCGATGTAACAATGTCACTCAGTAATAGTATACAAGAAACGAAGAAAGAAGTCCAGGGACAATGTGCGAGAATGTCGGAACACATTATCATGGTGCAGGACCAGATGAATGCAATGGAGGAAGACACACGAAAGAATCTCAGGTCAACAACAAGCAAAGTTGACGAAAGCCTAGAAACAATAGATCAGGGACTTAGAGGGATGCAAGCTGCAAGAACCGAGGACAAAGAAAATGTAACACAGCAATTAGCAGGAATGAAAAATGAAATGAAAGTATGGCAGGACGAAATTAATAATAAAATTGACCGAGAGATTAGATTGAATGATGAAAAAATGCGTGAGGAAGTAAAAGATGCAGTGAGCGGCGAACTTCATAAATTACAGGTGCAAGGCGAGAACTTGGCAACCCTAGTAAAATTCATCTCGGAAGAACAAGCTGTCATTAAAGCAGGTATGCGACCAGAGGGACAAACATTCCAACAGCCGGTCACTAATCCACTCCAGGTAGAGCCCGAAGTAAATGTCAACACAAATGCCCAACCAGTTTCTAGTGGAAATGTACAGACAATCGTAACACATCCGAACATCATCAACATTTTAAAGTTAAACGATGAGCAGCCACGGAAATTTAATGGCACAAATTCAATAACACCAAAAATGTTTCTTACAGATTTTAAATCATATTTCCGTGAAATGCAAATTCCAGAAAAAAGAAAATTAAGACTGACCGAAAAATATTTAGAATCCAGTCCTAAGATATGGTTCAAAGGATTTCGCTCATTATTCAATACTTTTGAGGATTTCGAGAGGGCATTTCTCAACCGTTTTGGGGGCATAGGAGTACAACAAAATTTACGATTAGAATTATACTCTAAAAAGTACACTAGTACTATGCCTACACAGTACAGTCGATACTTCATGGAACAATTGGTAAAAATGCAGGAATTGGATAATCCTCCATCTCAGGGCGAATTGGTGCAGGCAATAATTAAACAGTTTCCACCAGATGTCCAGAGAATGTTAATTACAGCCAAAGTCCAAACTCCAGAAGAGGCGGAGGAAATTTTAAGACAACTGGATGGCACTATTAATCTAAACACAGGTTGACCAGCTCGCAATGTTGATCAGAAGGTGTTCGTAGTAGAAAACATAGAAGCCAATAATCAACATAATAAAGTCAATTAGAATGCAGGCGCGATACCTCGTCGCAAGTTCGAAGACAGAGGAGAGATGAGAAGTACAGAATTCCGAAATGACAGGCCAAATAGATATAATTATGAATATACGAGGCAATATCCTAGGGGGAATTACGAAGAGACAGAAATCGGCATGAAGAAAGAAACCGTAACTGTCCTTACCAAAGATACAATCAGTGAGGAAGGTGGAAGGATAGACAACAACAACAACCAAACCGATATAATCGTAGAGAACCGGAATACCGAAACCAGGAAAACAAACGGTATATACGGGAGGTGCAGTCAGAACATCAGGAACGAGAAGGATGGCAACAGGCCATAAACCAATCAGACTTAAATCCAGATATAGTAGGGGCAGAAAGTCTGGAGTATCAGAAGGCACGAGACCAGACAGACCGCCGACAACAATCTTTAAATCCTGAAGCCCAGCCCTACTCAAACAGAGGCAATGGGCAAGAAAAAAACCGTCAATTTAAGATCAACACCTCCATCCGACCGGAACGAACCTGTACTAACCACCGACAACACAAATGATTGGGTTGTAGCACAGGTGGATTCTTGGGTCGTACAACCACAAGATCTTTTAGAAGATCCCATAATAAGAGAGGCTAAACAAATACAGAAATTACCGGTTATAAATGTCAGATTATACGGCATTAAGACGAGAGCTTTGACGGACAAAGGGGCGTCCATAAGTATCATATCACGGGTACTATATAACGACATTAAAGATAGACATAAACTACCCGAAATTCCTGTGGCTGCAATTAAAAATAAGAGGAATTATCCCTGACAAAACCACTGTCTGCAAATCCCAATCATTGTTGGAGACTGATATAGGAAATTCCACATTTATTCACCCATTTGTTATTATGTCTCGAGTCAACTACAACTTAATCCTAGGGGCTGATTTTTAAGAGAGTCGAATGCTGTGATTGACTTAGCAAGAAACGAAGTAAAATTTCGTAAAATAGAAGGGGATGAGCACATATTCCTAAACCATGAGAACAATAGCGGAACTGACATTAATTATGGTTATCAGGATGAAATCATTAATGAGGATGTTGAGAATATTTTGGGTAATGAAGCTATATTTGGGGATATTTTAAATGCCGAAGCCGATGCAGAAATAGAGGATTTAATATCAGCTAAGGTAGCTGAATTCCACTGAACCAAAGAGCAAAAGGACAAATTAAGAGCCCTGTTAGTAAAATATAAAGCAGTTTTTGACTCAAAGGTTGGCATGATACCTAATTTGAAATATGTTTTAAACGTCACAGATTGGCGTCCGTATAAATGCAAAACATATCCGATTCCTGAAAAACATTATGCAGAAGTAAAACGAATTATTAAGGAAATGGAAAAAACGGAATTGTGTCAAAAAGTGTCACTCCTTATGTAAACAGTCTGGTGATAGTGGTCAAACCAGACGGTTCGCTGAGAATTTGCATTGATGCTCGTGAGCTCAACATGAAGCTCATTCCAGAAAATGACCATGTACCAGCTGTCAGAGACGTTATCAGGAAATTTAGGGGCATGAAGATGTTCACAGGCGTCAATCCCACAAGTTCATTCCATCACATCCAATTAGAAGAAAAATCCAGACTATTAACAGGATTTCTTTTCGATCAGCACACATACACGTACAATAGGTTGCCTTTGGGGCCAAAAACAGTAGCGCTGCTCTCATAAGGGCACTAGAGAGGAACCTTACTGACGAGGTGAAGGAAGTTACTACGAGATTTATTGATGATATTATTGTCCCAAGTAAAACTTTTGAGGAAAATTTACATAATGTTGAGATGCTATTTCAAAATTTAATAGCCACTGGTTTCAAAATTAACTTGAAGAAGTCCCATTTCTGCCAAACAGAAATATTATTCTAGGACATATGATTGATGGCGAGGGAATACGTCCTAATCCCGTCAAGATTGAGGCTATCAATAATTTCCCGAGGCCAAGGAAAATCAAGCACATTTGGCAATTCTTGCATTTCTGCAATTTCTTTTCAGACTATTGTCCAAATTACACAGAGGTGGTGGCACCACTGCAGGATATGTTACATAAAAATAATAAATGAAAAAGGACAGAAGCAACTGAAATGTCATTTCAGCGCACAAAGGAATTGTTAGCAAGAAGCATAAAACTGTCTTATCCAGATTTCGAACAGCCATTTGTATTACAAACCGATGCATCAAACATAGGCATTGGGGCAATCCTTTACCAAGAAGATGAAAAGTCACCGCACGCAAAGAAATTCATATCCTTCTATGGCAGTAAGTTGCGGAAACATGAAACAAATTACAGCACTACCGAATTAGAAATGTTGGCAATAGTACGGGCTTTACAACATTGGCACAAGGTGATTTACATTGCCCAGGAAAAGACAACATCGTAGCCGATATATTAAGCAGAAATCCGAATGAACAACAGGAACAAGTAAATTATGTAGATTTGGTACCAGAAGATCATGAGGTCTTACTTCATTTAAGTCAATTATCCAGATTTCAACAGGTAGACAATACATTAAGCAAGCTGATAGACTTTTTCCAACATAGAATTCAACAGGGAGACCCGAACTACAGAGAAATCCAGAAACAAGCTGAAGAATATTTATTTGTTAATAATTTGTTGGTCAAATATGTAGACAAAGATCATACTAAATTAAGAGTAGTTATCCCATTGCAACTTCAAAATGAAGTAATTTGGCATGTTCACCGAATCACAGGACACGGCGGTATTGACAAAGTCGTGGCTACAATTCAGGAGAGTTTTAACTGGAAAAACCTCCGCAAGTCAGTAAGAGAGGCTATTATTACTTGTGACACGTGCCAAAGAGTGAAGGCAAACCCATATCTCATTAAACAAAAGCCTATTCCCTTATTACCTACAGAACCAAAAATGTTGTTCGCAATGGATATATTTGGTCCAATTCCCAAGTCAACCCGAGGAAACCGATTCACTCTGGTAAAAGTGGATGTATTTTCGAAGTACACAATCTTATATCCGATCCAGAAAGCCAACACTAAGCTTGTACTAAGATGTCTTACCAGGAACATCATATCTAACATGGGTAAACCACAGGGTTTATTAACGGACCATGGATCTCAGTTCACTTCCGCTCAGTTCAAAAACAGAGAGGGTAATGAAAGTCATTTCTAAATTCTGTAGAATCTATATACCAACTCAACATAGTAAATGGGTCCAATTGCTACCAGTCATTATGGACTGTATAAATCACACTATCCATGAAGCCACCGGACTTATACCTTCAATTATACATTTAAATGATTACCCAATCCGACCATGGACCGCGATTGTCAATAGCCCAGCAGATGCTAGGCCAGCTCCAGACATATGTGTACGAAAGGTTGCCGAACACTTGCAGCAGCAGGCGCAACGCCGACTGAGAAGAGTACGAGGAAAGAGGTTTCATCGTCCATTAAGGATAGGTGAATACGTTCTTATCCGTCGTCCAGCTACGTCTATACCAGAGGAGAAGTTTTATGCTAAATTTGCACCACTGTATGTGGGACCGTATCGAATTATCCAGCCTTATTCTCTAAATCCTTAGGAAATGGTTTCTCGAATTTTAATCTATAGTTTTTAATTAAGGGCCGGTTCTACCACCTACTGGTAAAGTAGCGCGTAATTTGCCCTCCGCGTAAAAGGATTTTTCCTTTCAACCATCCCCAGTTAGCGCTATCGGCAGCATAAATCGTAGTTACCCGGCGCGTAATTTATCGGCCACTTCGAGGGCTCGATAAGACTTTACCTGCCGGGCAAGTTTTAAGAGTTAAAAATTATTAGCTTTATTTCTGGTGACATACAACCTAAATTAGCTTAGTATACTGGAAAAAAGCATGATACTCTAACAGTGGCCGATATTGTATTGCAGGATCTTGAACATTAATGCTTCCCTTGAGTTGCAACTGCCACACCAACCTCTCGCATCGGTAGCTTAGGGAACACATTTTATAAGTCATGCTTTCGTAAAGAAACTTTAAAAAAGGATATAAAATCAAAATCTATTTGGAAATCATTTCAAATGGGCTATAATTTTCTACTTTTTCCGTTTTCAGACACGAGGTATAACTTTATATATGTAACCTAACTACCCCGAGCGTTCTCGTAGCGTAGTGGCTAACACGCTCACTTCGTAATGCGAGGTATGCAGGTTCGAGGCTTTATTATGACGAATCTTTTATATTTCCATTATTAGCGTTCTGTTAATCTGTATGCCTCTTTTCATGCGTACTTTTGTTAATAATTTATTTCACTGAAATATTTAATCACAATATTATGAATACTAGGAAATTGCTTTATATGTATGCTACTTATAGAAAGTGATGTTATGATTAATAGCACATAGGACTGTCGCCCAGGCAACAAATTCCCTGTTAGTTGTTTACATAGTCTTCTTGTAAATTATTTCGAAGAAATTGGAAACTATTCCATTCCGAATTCCTCTTCCTATGAATGGATATTTATCCCGATTACTTCTTTACATTTACAGTACCTTCCAACTTTATCTTCATAAAGTTAAACATTAGAATGAAATGCTTTATCAATAAATGGAAGCATGTGGAACTAAACGAGGTCACGGAACTAGTTGCAAATAGAGCATCGTGGAGATACTTAATCAATTCACAGAAGTATGCAGATAGAATGCTCAAAAGCAATAAGTCCGTAAAGATGATGTGTGTGTATGTACGTAACGGTATATGGAAGCGTGTAAAAGAGAGTTAAGAACATCGGCAGGGAACGAAAATACATTTTAAAATGTAAATTAGAAATACGATGAAAACCTGCGTACCTTCTATTACGGAGCGAGCGACTTGACCAATCTACTAAGAGAATACTTTTCAAAAACGCTGCCTTACATGACAGGTTATAACTGGCGTAAGAAAATGTAATCCCAATTAGGTATTTATATTGAAGATCATAGATTAAAATCACGAAAGCTTGACATAAATCGTTGTCCATAACTCTTAAGACTCCCCTTATTAGGCTTTTTGGTGATAATCAGCAGACGCAAGCACAGGGAAATAAGACAATCGAAATGAGTTTCATGCATCTGAGGATAGATACCACCACACTTGAAAGCGAGAAGTCGCTGAAAATCAGTCTAGCTAACTTCGCATATCGGTGTCTAGCCCCGGGTAGCTACCCAGCGCTTGCGCGGAGGTGGTTGGACGCAAGCCAAAGTACCAGCCGATTTACACCTCCAGGTAGTTTACCTCCCGGGCAGCTGCCAGCCACTTAACCAGCAGATGGTAGAACCGGCCCTAAATATAATATATCTTCTCTCCGATAGTTATAGTATCTTTCTATCTTTAGAATCTTTGCAGGTGGGGCTGTACCTTAGTTAAGGCCACGGCCGCTTCCTTCCCATTCCTAGGACTTTCCTGTCCCATCGTTGCCGTAAGAACTATCTGTGTCGGTGCGACGTAAGCAACTAGCAAAAAATTCCTAGGACTTTCCTGTCCCATCGTCGTCGTAAGACCTATCTGTGTCGGTGCGACGTAAAGCAACTAGAAGAAAATCTTTGCAATAACACGGAGTTGTTTTACACTTAATGATTCTACTTCCGAATCTTTAGGATATACATGTTTTTTCGAATTGCTATATCGCTATGGCTGTTTTGTACTTTTATAGATACATTCTATTACATTTTGTTTACGTTTGTAAGAATAACCTCTTATGTTTAAATATTTTGCAATTTTTCGCAATTCTAAATATTTCTTTAAAAATTATTTATTCTGTACTTCGTATATTTTATGTTTTGGAGAAGTTGTTATAACTATCTGTGAATTCGCTTAAATTACTACCCATTTTATTAAAATATTTTTTATTAATATAAAAGTGGAATTTTTGTGTGAGCACCAAATAGGTTGTCTTCTATATATACTAGAATTGTTCCATTTTAATATAATTTTTACTAGAATAAGTGTCTTCCTAGATATAGTTAAATCATCTTTAACGAGCTGTTTTTTTAATTAAAATAATAGCAATAAAAATAGAGTTTGGATGCATGCGTAACTTCGTTACTTTCGGTTATTTATACTTTTTAATGTATTTTAATAGCACTGTTTAGGTGGTATCTAGATTTAGATAAATACCATTTAGTTAAAAAGTACTTTTGTTAATAAATGTATAAATTAATGTTACCTAAAGATATAGCTAATAGAAGTTCCGATGTAGAAATATATAACTAAAGATAAAAGATAAATTATGGTTATTGTTATTTATTTATTTAGATTATAATGTTTACCAAATTTATAATAAAGAAGAAGCGAGGGGTTTAGTTCCTTGGTATCTGAGTGGAGAATATTATATTAAAATTTATATATAAATTTTTAGAAATACTTCCTATAGAATATCCAGAAGTACTTTAAACTATTTGAAAGGAAACTATATACTTATTTCAGAATTCGAAGTCGTTAAAATATAAACGATATAATCCAGATTCGGTAATAAATTTAGTTCTTTCTTGCACGTAATTGGATAGTCTAACGGGACTATCTGTTAAAATCTATACACTAAATTCTAAACTCTAATGATTTTTATTCGGTGTTGTTTTTATTTTATCGAGTTTAACTTTATTCTCATAAATTAAATCTGATTTTGTATACAGTATTTCTTTCTCTAAACAATAATTAGATACATAACAACTTTCTATATTTTTGAATTTAAAAATATTTTTTTTCTTTAATCTATTTGAGATAAACTAGATATAATTTATATAATTAATTGTTCCTTCTTCTAAGCTTTCTAAACTTTTACAGGCGGTTACTTCTACTTTTCATATTCTTTCCTCCATTCTTGCATTATCTATTTGTTCTTTTATTTCTTCGTTATACAAATACAAATTTTCTAATGCATCTAAGAGTTTATAATCGTCTATGTTAGGATAAGAATTACCAATATAATTTTTAGTTCCATTTACTCTGATTTCCATAAATAACTTTTCTGCTTAAAAAATATTTCTAACCCGTTACCGGTATATGAGATAAAAATCCTTTTTTTAAATCACGTCTGTCTTTAGCTATATTTATTAGTTTAAGTGCACCTTTAATAAACAGATTTAACTCCATCTTTTTGCATAACGCTCCAACATATTGAACTTACTTTTATTATTTACTACAAAAGCCTATATATTTTTAATACAAGTGTTTATATCTAAGGCTTTCGAACGATTCTAAAATAATCTCGTAATTCTCTTCTGTTTCATCTATTTGTTGTTCTTTCATATATTCCTCTTGTATAGATCTTGTTTGCTCCAAATAAGAGAGTTTTCACTCTTGGATTCCTATATATTCCGTTCTTGTTCTCTTTTCTTAGTAGACTGTAAATTGTTATGTAATTGGTTTAATTTCTTTACTGGGATATCGATAGAGTTTGCTATGCGTATTTATTCTTTTTCTAGACACAAATGGAATAACATTTTTAATATGAGTCAACCTAATCCTTCTATATTTCCTTCCCTATAGTAGAATATAGACTTAGATACCGTAAAGTATCTTTCTCCTGCTTTAATGTAATATTTTTTGGACTCTAGATATAACATTAGAGTTATCTAGATCTTCTATGGATTCTATATACTTAATGGGTAGATAATCAAATTTATATGCATATAAAAGAAATTTAACTAATTATTCTCTTTCTTCTCGGTTCTTTGGTAAACAAATTTGTATCCCCGTCAATTTTTTCGTATTTTTGTTACCCCAATAGACATACTGTTATAGATCTTTAAAAACAAATGTTTTGTAGAATATTCGTTAATTTTTCCACATTTTAGCGAACGGAACAGAATAAAATGACCCGTTTTGGAAATATTCTCTCGTGTTTTCTAATAATTCTAAACAATCTTGTATTAGATTAAATATATTTTATTTTTTGGAGATCTGGATTACTATAATTATAAATTGTTGCTTCCAATCATGTAATTCCGGTTTCTTTAGCTAATTTAGAAGAAAATGCTTCTTTAATCTTTTATCTGGACAATATAAAAATCTAGTACATGGTTTCCATGCTGTTTGATAATTCCTGGCCTTTTTAATTGGCAAATAAATTTATTGGTAATTTTAACTCTTGAATTATTTTTTATCCAAGTTAAAGGTTACGTTCCAAAAGAATTTATATTGTTAACTATTATATTACATTCTTCTCTATATTTTCCTTGTATACAAAATATGAAATTATTTCTTTTTTGTTAAAAATACCTGCAAAATATTGTGATATATTAATCCAGTATAAAATATTGCTCTTTTTAAGTTCTTCTAATATTTTTGATAATTCTGTTAAAAGTGTATTTATTTTTACATATGCTAACTCTTTTCGTATGGAATAACAACTGGATTGCAGTATTTTTATTTATAATATTTATATCTTAGAATTTTTTAACACCTTTAATTACATGTGTATAAGAATATAATAAATATGGTATTTTTGTTTTAACTCCATGTTTTGCTAAATTAAAATTAGTGAGTTTACAACCATAATATTATCACAAAAAGGTTCTGTGATTGGTTAAATTCTTGTAATTTTTGTTCTCCATTTCAATATCTCCAATAAGATTCGAGTTATTTAAATTTTCTGTTAGTAACCATAGTAAAAAAACAGCATTCCGTTGGTTGGTTTTGTTTTATTTCCAAGTAATTCTGTAATAAAGTGTTTATTTTTCGCAGTAGAATTTCTGCTTTTAACTTCCATTTATTATGGAGAAAAAAGTAGTTGGAATATTTTTAGAATTTTTTAATAACTTGATTTGTTAGAACTTTTAAATAAAACTGAGAAAATAGAGGTAGTTGAAATTGGGGTAGCTGAAAGTAAAGTGCCTTTTTAGCTATATGAAGAAAGAAATTAAAGAATACTGTAATCCTGACGCAGATATATAATAAGAGTTTGCTTAGAATTGCGAAAACCATTTATAGAAATTACATATAGATCCTTTCTGCTATTTAACCATCGCTGAAGTTTGTAAGGCTATATATAGGTCTAATTACTTAAAATAAACTACTATTGCTGTATTAGTACAGCAAAGAATCTATATCGTGTCTGAACAGTTTTAACAATCCTAATATTCAACGTGCTTTAAATGGTGATGAAGTAAGGATTTGTGGAGCAAAAGTCGATGGATTTTATAAAAATCGAGTACGCTTTATCAGTATCACAGATGTTTCTGGCACGATTGTAAGAAATTAATTAAATCGGTATCTATAAGCAATAAAAATAAAAATAGCATGGATGATTTATATCAAAAAACTAGAGAATTAAGAAAATAAAAGAAACAGTTTATAATTTGATAGATATGTGGGAATGTGACTGGATAAAATCAGAAGAATACACGAAAATAAAACAATCAAAAATATTTACCAGAAATAATAGAACCATTAAATCTTAGAGATGCACTTGTTGTTGGAAGAACAAATGCAACAAAACTCAGAGCTAAAGCAGATCGAGTAAATAATAAAATACGTTATACTGATGTTTGTAGTTTATATCCTAATGTCCAACTTTATGATTATTATATTGTTGGTCATCATAAAAAATTATAAACCAAAACAATATAAAAAAATCATGGTATGGTCTTATAAAATGTAAAATTACACCTCCTACAAAATTATATCATCCTGAATTACCCGTAAAAGTGAAGATAGAAAAGAACGAAAGATTATTATTTCCTTTCTGTTTAAAATGTTCAGAGGAACAAACACAAGAAGAATACCCACACTCCGAAAACAAGAGTTTTGTAGGTATACGGACGAATGACAAAGTTAATAAAGCTATTCAAAAAGGTTATGAAATTATAAAAATTTATGAGATTTGACATTTTGAAAAATGTACGAGTTATTTTAAGATTATGTAAGAGATTTTATGAAAATAAAATTAGAAACTTGTCCTTGGAAAGACGATTTTAAAAGCAAAGATGAATATATAAAAACAGTCAAAGACAAATTAAGTATTCTATCGGATAAAGAAAAGATAGAAGAAAACCCTGGAAAAAGAGCAGTAGCTAAAATATATTTGAACAGTTTATGGGGTCAATTTCACCAAAGACAAAACATGAGTAAAACTGAATATGTAATAAATTTACAACGATTTTATGAAATATTGTTATACGATTGATTTGATAACATAAATATAAACTTTATCAAGGAAGAAATGATTCAAGTAACACATAACTTTAAAGAATTGAAAATAATATGAATACAAACGTCTTTATAGCAGCCTTTACTACATCTAATGCGATATTAAGATTATACGATATGTCCGATAAGTCAGGTGAAAATGTAATATATTTCGACATCGACTCAATAGTACATAATGATAATGGTACTAACATTATTAAAACAGGCTGTATGTTAGGAGAATGGACTGACGAGTTGGGTGGTAAATGGATTAAATAATGGGCATCAACAGGACCACAAAGTTATTGTTTTGAAACAAACAAAGGCATTGAAATGAAATGGCGTATGGCTTTTAGTGCCGGGAGTGTCCGAGGACATGTTCGTCTCGCCTGGTGCAGGTCTTTTGATCTGACGCCAGTAGGCAAACTGCACGTCATGATGAGGATGAAATGATGAAGACAACACATATACCCAGTCCCCGTGCCAGAGAAATTAACCAATGATGGTTAAAATTCCCGACCCTGCCGGGAATCGAACCTGGGGCCCCTGTGACCATAGGCCAGCACGCTAACCATTTAGGCATGGAGCCGGACAACGAAGGCATTCATGTAACAAAAATAAAGGGATTTACTTTAAATTATCAATACATACAAAATTTAATGATACGGAATTCTCAGAATAATAAATACAGTTAGAATATAATCAAAATATGAGACACACAAAAACATGTTAATAAAATTGTTCAAAAACTTTTCATTTCAATATGATAAAAGATTTATTAATACAAATTTTGATACAGTTCCCTATGGTTATTAATTCTCTAAGATTTCCTCTCTGATAAATGGCACCTTTGAAAAAGATTAAACAAGTAGGTCGATGTCAAAAACATACCAACACTTAAACTAAAAAGACTTAATATTCAATGATACATTTCATATAAAAGAATTTAAATTCAAACTAAATTTGGAAAAAGCATATTTGTTAAATTACAAGGAAAGGAAGGAGAATTTCAGCTATTTCTGCTGGATCGTTTCAGTCAAAAATTAACTAAAAAGATATTCAACAGTTAAATAATACGCGAAAACTCATGTTTGTTTATCAAGGTTTACATGATCTAGGAGATGAAAAGCAAGTACATAAAATTGATTTCATTTTTGATGAAGTTGACAGCGATAGCAATAGTGATAGTGACTAATCTTCTTTTAAAATAGATCTGGACTTTCAGTCCTATTTTGTTGTAAACTGGTACGTTGGCATATTTTCCACTTTTCTATAAAATTCACTTTTGGCAGTTTTACCTAAAACGGGTAATTTTGGAGGAAACTGGCAAATTTTTGGAGGCTGCTGGGAGTGGAATTTTGGAAAATGGCAAATACCTAGACATACCAACTTACTACTGATGTGCGCCCCACAGGTCAGGGAACACAATCAGGTGTCAGCAACAACCAATGCTGCCGCCGCCAACCAGGAGGGAGAAGCCAGCACTGAGCCGGGCCACACGCTACCCCAGGATCACCAAGTCGGTAGGAGTGCCACGAGGACAAGACTCCTTCTCCTATCGAGAAGAGACACCACCACCTGGATGCAGACGCCGCCCCCGATCAGGCAGAACACGCCGCCCCACCAGTAAATTTCTGCACAACCGCAACCCAGGACTGCTTCCAGGAATGCAGTCAACTGACGAGCCAGAAAGGAGAGGACCTCAGCGCGTAGCGGCAGTCAGGTGAGGTCTGTACAACACCTTAGCAACTCTTGTGGACTCCTAGTGTGGTGCAACCTTTGTGTGGCTGATTACCGCTAGAAATCCTGCGCAGCACTTAACGAGGAGCCTGCGTGCGCCAACTGCACGGGGGAGGAGGGGGCACCCGGCCACTCATCTTAGTTTCCATGTTTACAGGGCAATGCCCTGGGCAGAGGGAAAAGGGGCCGGGCGTCACGTCCCACCCCCATCCAGGGGTCCCCCGCCACGGACGCTTTGGCCTCATTCTCCGGGTTCGGAGACTGGGTACGAGGGGACCCCAAGGTGACCGAGCGGTGCGACAGGCCTAGTGGCTACTGGCGCATGGCTCCGCAACTGACCAGGCCAGCGCTAGTCACGGCAGTGCCCTGAAGGACTGATCGCCTGAATAACTGGACTGCCGAGAATTAGACTTATGAGTTATGCGTGATACCTCTTCTCAACAAACGGAACTAACTGGACCTTCCAGAACCACATCCTTGTATGAGCTATTTACAAAATGTCAGGTTCTATTTGTAGGCATCGTTCTACCTCCACCTATCTGTTTTTTCTGACCTTTATTACCCGATTACGCCGCTATTGATACCCATCAACACTCGGTAGCATGCTGAGCATCAGGACAGATAGATACTCCCGTATCATCACACTCCCAATCCTCCCTGCTATCTCTTTCCCCTTAGAACTAATAGCATGTCGGAGACGACATAGATTAAAGTCGTGGGGGGTGAGGGTGGGAAGCGGCACTCCCCCGAAAAGAAAATACCAACGGTACAGTCTTACACCACAGAGTCAGATTCATGAGGCTGGCTGCTGGTGGGTGTCGGTGTGACGGAACGACAAAGTTGGTGGAAAACTGCAATACTGATGAGAACAAACCCATTACCAGACTACTATTTACGGACTTAGCAGTGTAGCCGGTGATCATAACACGTTTAATATTTCCGGGTGAATTTTGTGCTGTACTTAAACATTTCTCAAGTGGCTAGTAACTTAGTATATTCGAACTTAGCACTTCTGCTGAACATCGAATACTTAAGTTACTCACGGATTAATATGTGTCGAACTGAATTCTAAATTAGAGATCGAACACTTAGGTTATTTTATGAACTGTGTCTGAAAAGTTCACCTTTTCAGCACAGTTAATTTATTACATGCTTTTCACTTTGCTTTTCTTAAGTTTTCCATTTTTCACAGCCAACCATTAAAGTCTGGTTCCATTATCCATGAATTTCTAAATGTCTGGCTACGCCACGATTTCTCACTTTTTGATAATTCACCACACACTTCCCTTTTCTTCTTCAGGGTAGACAGGCCCAATTTATCACCAGAAACACTCATAATGAACTGATTAAAGTCAACACATAAAAATAAAAAATAACTTTTAATCACTAAACATATCACAATAAAAATCAGACTCAAAGCACAGCCTACTGAATAGAAAGTGATGTAATTAAAGATACATGTGAGAAAGAACTGAATTGAAGTCTACCGTAATCGACCAGGTATATTAACTAGTAATAATATGGTAAGCAAAGTTGAAATATTAAGGCTCCAAGTAGCACAATCGACTGGGAAGTGTCCGCATGCTACCAATTAATTTGATGAAGTATTCGACTCTATAAGTAATTCCATATAAGAAGTCATATCTTGTAAGGCTTATAATTGCATGTAAGCTTAGAGTTGATTTGATAAAAATATCCTAACGTTGTCACCATACGGGAATACCTATCTTAATTTCCCTGCAAGAAGTGTGTGGGACGATCTACTCCTGATAAGCCTTGTGACTAATGAATGATGTAATGGAATAGAGGTGGACAGAAGAGGAGCAATGGGGAATCCCTTTCTGATGTAATGCAACATATTTGTGAATGATGAAATAACTGGTGGTGACAAAGATTAATTTCTAAACACAAAAATTAATTTTAAAGGAATTGCCATAAATATTAACTAATAATCAGAATATCCCTACAACGTGGCATATTTTGCAGAAAGATCCCTACACCCCTCCATGATGTAAAAGGAAGGTGGAGAAGAGCCATAAATGCCCAAACCTGGCAAAAGCTGAATAAGAGGAAAGGAGGAGGAGGAGGAGGAGGAGGAGGATGAACCTATGGAACAATTTGCTGAAGTAATATTCCAAGTTTCCCAGGAATAGTCATGGTAAATTTAGATTTCTACAGTAACTGAGCTGAAGTTTCCAGTCTTATTCAGAATTTAAACCCAATTACCAGACAGATGCAACTAAACCATCAAGAGTAGCAGGAGGTTGGTTGCTACAGTGTATTAAAGAAAGGAATTTGGCAACATTCTTTGTTGCCAGTAGTTTGTACACAAGCAGATAACTTGAAGTTGGAAGTTTTTCTTAGTAAAATTTTACAGCAATCATAACAATCTTTGTATGAACATGAACCATTATATATTCAAATACTGCATGTATGAATAATAAGTCAGATAAACAAGTTTATACACACTTCAAACAAAAATTCCTCTGTAGCTTACAGAAAAGAAGAATAACTTTTATATTACAGTAGAACAAAAACAAACTGTTCAAACATGATGACAGATGATAAATTAATGAACTAAGGTACAGCTAGCACAAAAATACTGACAAGTACAGCAGTTAATCCTGTATACGTATGTACTTATTTTCAGAGATAAAGAATTCCTTTGGTGGAATCCCAACTTCACTTTGTAATGTTCAAATTTAAAACATTTCAATTTCCTGGAATTAAAAGTATAGTGAAAAGAGGTGGAAGACTGATTCTTTTCTTTGTAAAATGGTTATCCTGGGCACTTCCAAGAACTTTTTTTTATACATAGACAGCATATTGTATGAACAGTTATAAATCCTTATGCACTTTGCCTCTTCACGACTGGAGATGATTTCAACTATCTCCCTTGTTTGCAGGTCGGTTAGAATTAGTTCGATCACTACCTGTACCACTACGTTGCTTATTATGTCTTGCACGAGAACGAAGCCCCAGAGCTGAGAACTGTTCAGATGAAACACGTGAGGGTCTTACCCCTCTATTTGACGGACCTGATCGTCGAGGTTGATTAGATACCCCAAAAACATCACAAGATCCTGGAGCTTGATACCTGTAATCAGAAATGAATCTTAAAATTATATTTATATATACGTATACTAACACTGTATTATAAAGACAGAATGTTAGTGCGTTTGTAGAGGGTATTCTCAAGAATTATACAACCTTTTCCGGTAATACTTTCACCATTACTAAACTTACTTCTTCTAAAATATCACAAGACTGTATATAATTATGCTAGCTAATCAGGAAAGCAGGTAGTTTTAATTAAAATGGAGCAAGTCGGAATAATTGTGCATCTGAGACCCTAAAACTTGAATACATTTCCTGAACTGTCATTCTGTCAAAAAATGGATCCCATCAATCCTATTCAAAATTCAATTTTGTACACACAAAAAAAGTTCATTAGGCATCTTCTTTCTAACTCCAGCAGTCTTCCAGGAAAGATTTCTCGTGTTTTGGCAGATGTTTTATCCAATAAAATTCAGGCAAACTGTAAGTTGTATCAACAGGGAGCATACAGGTAGGTTGGAGAATTAAATTTTCTATAAATTTCCAATATATTTTCTTTGAATTCTAAGTCTGCCAGATAATTACGCTTTTACACTTCAAGCACACAACCCAGAGGTCTTGCACATCAAGCGTGGTTCAGCTGGGTGGATCAAGGAGAAAAATCCTTATTGATATCCATTCATGAAGCAAGTCCAACAATAATGATGCTTTTTCGCTATGTGACTAAAAACACCAAACCATTTTCAAACCATTTAGAAAAAAAAAATCATTAAAATATGTTATCTTATATTTTTGAAGTTAAACATAGTGTCCACAGAAATGTTCACTCAAGTTTCCCTGATCTACTAAGAAAAATATCCTTGACTCACGAAAACTGAGTGACAAGTTAATTTGTCGAATGGCATGTTTTACAAGGAACAAAAAGGAAATTCCAGCCTCCACCAATCCCATAGCTCACCTAATTCTCTCTCCCCTCCCTTTTTTTTTTCAATTATTTATGGAAAAACAATTACACTGATGGGCACTTTATATATATACATATATATATATATATATATATATATATATATATATATATATATAAACAAATTGTAACTTGTAGGACTAACATCTACCTTTACCTTATCATATCCAAGGAACAAAGTACAACTAACTTATTAATAGAATAATTCAAATATGAAAATAAAATTATTTTACCACAGCAATCTAATACTATTTCATGTGTATTTAAAGCACACTTGAGATCAAAAGCAATTAATTTGTGTTTGTAATGTAGATGAATATAATGAATTCCTATTAGTCTAGGTCTATATTAAAAACAGTTTTCAAATTTGAAGACAAATCAGTCATAGGCATCATAGGTTTCTGAATTTGAAATCTTTTGAGGAAAGGTTCAACATTTGGCAAAATGCTTCTAAAAGCACTTAATTTTGCTCTAAGTAGTGGATTCTTTCCATCTTCTCCAAGGTATTGAAGGTTGTTTTCTTTTTTCAGTGTACTCTTTCACAGATTTGTCAATTGTGATCATATATTTTAAGAGCTTGATCAATGCAGCATCCATTTTCTAACCATCTTACTGCAGTGAACTTGTAAGGAAATGCAGTGCTTGTTGTTATGTCTGTATATTTAGCATATTGAACAGAGCTATCTTTAAAAAGATTGTGCATTGATCTGAAAAAATTAAAACTGCCCCAGTCAATTTTGGAGATCCCAGTTTTCATGGCTCAATTCACTGTATGCAAACTACATATGCCTAAATCAAGAAAAGATTTGGCCTCAGGGTTTAACACTTGCAAATGATTTTCAAGTTTTAAAATACAACCGAGGTAAACATTAGGCCCATCCATTGAGATTTGCAAAATATTGCCTAAAGGTAAGGGCAGTCCATGTATAAACCCATCTAATAAGTGATCTGCAGCTGCCTTGCCTAAAAATATACTATTCCAATACCTTATTGCAACTTTTAAAGATTTACATCCCTAAACCTTACTCATAAGTCCATTTGTCCTCTTTGGACAAATTTGTCTTAATGATTCATCAAAACAAACAACGTTGTCAGAGTACTGTTTTAAGTCATTTTGCAAACATTCTTTAAAATATGGGGCTAATCCATTAGTCTTGCCCACAGTAAAATTTTCAGCAGTTTTACTGTCTGGGAACATTGTTTTGAATGCTGTGGAGGTTTCATCACAAGAGTTGAGAAACATTTTTCCACTGACAACCTGGAGAGCCCATATGGCTTCAGCCGATATAATATCATCTTTATTCACACTGCAAGTCTTTAAACTCCTTTGACCTGTTCCTGGCACTGCTAATTCCTTTGTAGCTGTGGATGTAGTGCTAACTCATGGCTGTGTATCTTCAAGTGGAGATGCAGTAGAGGTATTCTTTGCAAAGAAAGACAATGTTGGCTGGAAATTCTTAGCTTTCATGTATTTTATATGAGTAGGTCCTTTAGCATGAGAAGCGACTGCTTGTTTTCCCATATTACTAAATTTCAACGATTTACAACACACTTTACAATATGCTGAAGTTGCATCATTTACCAGCATGTCCAACAAACCACTCAGTTCGGGAAACACTTTACTGTCTAGCCAAAGTTTATTAAATGTACACTGGTTGTTAGCCATTGACATGTGTTTCAAGAAAGCATCCTAGAACTAAAATAAAAAAGAATAACATAAAAATGGTTGAAAGAAATGACACTTTTTTTTTTCTATTTGTTTTACGTTGCACCGACACAGATAGGTCTTATGGCGACGATGGGATAGGAAAGGCCTAGGAAGTGGAAGGAAGCAGCCGTGGCCTTAATTAAGGTACAGCCCTGGCATTTGCCTGGTGTGAAAATGGGAAACCACAGAAAACCATCTTCAGGGCTGCCGACAGTGGGGCTCGAACCCACTATCTCCTGATTACTGGATACTGGCCGCACTTAAGAGACTGCAGCTATCGAGCTCAGTAGAAATGACACTAAGGCACACAAAAATTGTAGAATTGTTATGCATTTCTTGTGAAAAAATACCTGAAAAAGAAATGCTACAATAGCCTGGATTACAACAGACTAAAGCCTAAAAATATCCCCTCAAATCCATCATCAGGGAAGATTTCCCTGACTTTCCAGATTTTTTGTCTA
Source organism: Anabrus simplex (assembly GCF_040414725.1). Lineage (NCBI taxonomy): Eukaryota > Metazoa > Arthropoda > Insecta > Orthoptera > Tettigoniidae > Anabrus > Anabrus simplex. The sequence continues at coordinate 1,072,829,165 of NC_090265.1, read as the reverse complement.
TTTCTCTGACTTTCCATGACCAATTTTTTTCCCCCTGACTTTCCAGAATGTGGACACTATGTTAAAGTCTCATTTCAGAAATACATGCATCATATGGTATGGATCCAAGAACATAGGTGAAGTGAAATCTGCCCTCAATTATTTTTTAAACAATCTGCACCCACCACCCCTTCCTTTCTGAATATCAAGTTATCCTGTCTATCATACGGGGTCATTATCATATTCATTTCCCCTTGTCCAGCTCCTGCCAGGGTGGGATGTTGATAGCACTTCTCCACCGCTATCTCTCCTTCCACCACTCCTCTTCAGCAACGTTATTCCAGTCCAGTCTTCTTTTCCTTACACTGTTCTTGATAGAGTTCATCAATCTTCCTCTTGGCCTTCCTCTTGCCCTCTTTCCTTCTTAGCCTCCAACACTTGTTTTGTTATCCTTTCCTCTACATTTTCATAAAATGTCCAAACCATTTTACAATAGAAAAGCTTTTATTACTTCCTCCTACTCAATACATATATCCATCCTTGGATGGAATGATTTTCAGCCAAACACGTTTCAGCTCATCTTTGAGCCACCTTCTGTGAAATATATTAAAAAGTTACATGAATTAATGTTGAATAAGTAACACTAAAAACAATGTGAAGGAGCATGTAAAATCCAAGTAGAACATGATTAATATATCTAAAACAAGCAGAAAAAAAATAATTAAAAAAAGTGTCATTTCTTTCAACAATTTTTATGTTATTCTTTTTTATTTTAGTTCTAGGATGCTTTCTTGAAACACATGACAATGGCTAACAAGCAGTGTACATTTAATAAACTTTGGCTAGACAGTAAAGTGTTTCCCAAACTGAGTGGTTTGTTGGACATGCTGGTAAATGATGCAACTTCAGCATATTGTAAAGTGTGTTGTAAATCGTTGAAGTTTAGTAATATGGGAAAACAATTTAATTTTTTTGTACTGGCCTACTCTAAAATGAGAATAAAATTTCGATGATAACGTTGGAACAGTCCATCTTGAATATGTCCACGTATGCATATGATTTGGAGGGTAACAGAAGCCAGTGAACATAGAATATGTGAAAAAAAGGCCTGGTACAGTGTTGTGTAACTCATTTAGTGGAAACCGTCAATATGCTTATCTTATGAAGTCCAGATGCGAGCTGTAATGGAAAGAATGTGAATGAATGTGCGTAGAAAGCTGAAACTAAGAGACAGAAAATAGTAGTGAAATTAACATGTACCTTATTTATTGAGTAGTTGCCCTCTCGAACAGCCTGACCTTGTTGGTCTGGAGTTCTTGTTTCCACTAGAAGTGTGTATGACAGGCTCAGCTGCATTGGTAAGGATAGAGGAAAGAGTGGAGGGAGTGAGGGAGGAAGGCGCAAAGCAGATGGAGAAAGGGTGGGGTGTTGTGTTGATGAGCTGGAAGCCAGGTTTTTTCTTATATAACTGATGGCAAATAAATGGAATGAATGCTTCATGTATTCTCTTTTTTCTTCTCATTAATCTCATTTAAATTGTGAGAAGGGTTTCTGAATTGGTCAATGTTGATATGGACGCTCTCAAGAATATTAAGCAAAGGCCCTTTTTGTTCATAATGTAAGATCTTCAGATTTTGATCAATCCTTGTGTATTCATGATTAATTTTTTTATGACGTTCACTCATAGCTGAAAAGTGATTATATTTAAGAGCAAAATTGCAGGCTGTTTGTTGGACATATGACGATCTGCAAGATTGACATTCTAATTTGTAAACACCAGAGTTTGTGTATCTAGTGTTATTGTTGATAGAATGAGAATTGAAAATTAGTCTGGGGTTGGTGTGGGTGGTTCTAAACGCTATTTTAATCTTCGGCACAGCTGGTATCCAAAATATTTGGGCATTACACTTGTTCGCACACTATCTTACAAACAACATCTTATGGATCTGTCCAAAAAGTTCAAAACACGTAATAATATCCTTCAGAAATTGTGTGGCTCAAGTTGGGGTTCATCAGCAAAGATTTTAAGATGATCTGCTTTGGGACTGGTTTTCTCATGTGCTGAGTACTGTGCACCAGTTTGGCTGAACAGCCCATATACAAGACTCATTGATGCTCAACTGAATGCTAGCATGAGGTTAATATCTGGTATTATCCGGTCCACACCCCTTTATTTGCTCCCAATTCTGTCAGGTATAATGCTGCCTGATTTAAGAAGATCAAATGCTCTCATTCAAGAGTTCAAGAAGATAGAAATGAACCCTCAACTGCCTGTTTTGGATGATATTCCAGTTCTCCAGATAACGAGGCTCAAGTCATGTCATCCATCTTTGCGTGATGCTGTCACATTGGCTGATGAGAATTTTCACCCTTTAGAAGAATGGAGAAGTCACTGGAAAGTTGCCACAGACAGTAATACAGTGGATCACCCAACTGGACATTCTGCTATAAAACATGTTTCTTGTCTGTGTATATTTGTAACTATTATGTACTTGTATATATGTATCTAACTTCTTGCCATACGCCAATGATGATGATGATGATGATGATGATGATGATGATATGTTGTTCTTTTTTTTTTAAATATTGGAAATATGGTAAATATTTTTGCTATAAGGTAAATGTGGAGAACTTCTCTTTAGAGGCAGAATCTTTCATTAGGGTGGTCTTGGGCCTGCTCTTATATCTATTGATGATTCTATTACAAAGGTTTTGCTGAGGCCGTTACATTCTGCTAAATTGTAAATGGTGTTTATTTCTACAGTACATCGGCCTATAGGCCTAGTCATCCTTGGGTAAACACTGGAGTGGAGAGATTCATCCCAAATCTATGTAAAGTGTGGTAAAGTTTGTCCCTGTGCCTTGTTGCCTGTGACAGAGAAGGCTAAATTTAGAAGAAATTGCCTCCCCTGAAGAATCAATGGTATGTCAACATTTCCAAATCTATTTTTATTTGGGAGATAGTGTGTTAGAACCCCAATGTCGGCAGCCCTGAAGATGGTTTTCTGTGGTTTCCGATTTTCACACCAGGCAAATACTGGGACTGTACCTTAATTATGGACACCACCGCTTCCTTTCCACTCCTAGTTCTTCCCTGTCCCATTGTCACTATAAGACCTGTCTGTGTCAGAGTGACGTGAAACAAAATGTGTGTATATATATATTCTTGGCATAAAACATGTTCCTCCTAAAGCTGAGCCCATCAGAATTTCTGCAAGAAGTTTTTTTTTCCCTAGCTTTATCACAGTCAAACTTGTTTTATATATGTAGACTAGCAAATGTACCCGTGCTTCGCTACGGTATTCTACATTGTATTCGGATATTGAAGTAAATTACTGTACATGAAGATAATAAGAATTTTTAAATTGCATGTCTCTTGGTGTTAATCCGAGAAAAAGCATAGGGAGGTCCGCAGACGTTGTTTCCAATATAAAGTGTGAGTTGCGGAGTTGTGATGATAACGACAGGTCCTCTTGTCTACCGCAATTCACTATGCGTAACGTCAGTCATATTCTGATGGGTAAATTTGTTTATAATCGGGGGCACCCTTGCAAGGGGGCACCTCTGCCTAATGATAAAGAGAATCAGGTAAAAGGGTTTTGAAAAAATGCACGCTCCCTTGCTTTCCGCTAGTCAAATTGAGAAGGGAATTATTCATTACAATGGTACACAGGCGTTGGAGGAGGACCCCATTCCTACTGCCAGTTAAAGTCGTGTGGGGAGTACTGATTACAACAACAGACGCCTTCCTCCTGACAGTCACTATTGATTTGTAAAGTATTAATTACAATGTCAGACACCTTCTAGATCGCTACAAATCACTTAAATGAATAAATGTAATCGACATACGGAAATATATGCATGTTCACCTTCATTTACAGAATAACTGCTGCTAAACGGTGCATCATATCGAAAAACGGATTGTACAATAAGACGCCTCTGGCCTCATTTAGTGATCTAAATGGTTGGCCCTATGATATTTCCTCGTATATCATCTATTTAAAGGTAAGATTGCTTTAGAAACATTGAATAGGGTGAAATTTGTTTAAGGTTTTCACACAGTGAATTACTTTTCAGATACTTATGTGACAGCTTCAAACATAGAATTTGGCTCACATATGGCTACTGGGTGGGCTAATATTCGTGTAGAATTTGATGATCCCACCTTTCCTATAAGTGAATCAAACCATCAATTATACGTGTACAAAGTGCAAAATTTACGTAAATCCAGAAATAGAGCCAAATTTAACGTATAAGGGATAGATATACGACAGAAAGTCATAGGACCAAAGTTGTAGATCACTCCAAATTGAACGGAGATTGTGCCATCCGTTTTGTGATATGACTTACCATTTAGCCACCAAACACCTCGAAAGGAAGGTCTGCACCGTCATTAAAATTGCCTCCATATTTCGATATTTTTCGGGAGTAAAAAATAAAATGTTTAAACATCCCATAAATTTTTCGTCGGTTACAGGCAGAAAGCTATAATTTTGCCAAATTTATATTTTCTAGCTCATCTGGGAGATTGTGCTGCCATCTTGATATGGGGGAGGGGGTTTAAATTAGGACTTTCAGGAAACTTTTAAGCCCATGAAACCTATAGGTTATTGTTTTGAATAAATATCACCGACTGTGTTCTTATGCAGATTTGAAACTCCCAGCGTGTCCCCCTCAGTGAACTTTGAGAATTTTAGATTTTTCTAGGGATCCTGAAGTCATCTGCTTGTCTGGTACCAAGTTTTAAGATTCTAAGATGCCTAGAATGGTCTCATTAACTCACGTCTGTTTTCAGTTGATGCCTTTGAACCAGCCAGCTCGAAGGTGTCGTTAATGCAGACATAATGAAGCTGAGGAGAGTCTGATGTCCTTATATACCTACGCGGGGTATTTATACTCCTTAAATTACGCAAGAAAGCTTTCTAGAAGCAACCTTTTAACTCCGCCCATTTTCCCCTACCTTATAGTACAACTGAAATCCGTCTGCGAGCAAGGCTAACGTTAGCGCAGCCCGTCGCCAGCCGGGCTGAAGTCAGCGGTGCCCCCAGTAGCGAGCCCACTCTCGTCGCCAACGGTGCCAATTTAATATATATATAGTACAGTATATATAGATCGAGCCAAACTGACTGCAATTTAATAATATGGGTTATATTTCACCCGCTTCCCTAGTGGGTCTAGGGGCGTCTTACTCCCACTGTATGCTTTCCAGGTAGTAAGTCATACTGGAATACACACACGTCCATTATCTCGGTCATTTTTGACAATTTATTTTTTTCACCCTTTCTCACCCCCTATGCCAAAGGGGGCTGAAGTTGGACTGTAAAAATCCGGAATGTTCATCTCAGTGACCCAGAAAACTATGGATTCGGCAGTATATTCAATTATTATTATATCTCACTCCCCCCTCCCCCTCCCTAAAGGGGACTAAACTTTGAGTTTTAAAAAATCGTGAGTGTTACTATTCATCTCAGCGACTCCGAAAACTATGGATTCAACACTATTTTCAATTATTTTTACATATGACTCTCCCATTGCCCCCACCACGAAGGGGGCTGAACTTTAAAAAAAATCCGGAGTGTCACTATTCATCTCAGCGACCCCGAAAAGAATGGATTCGACACTACTTTCGATGATTTTTATACCTCAGCCCCTCGTCCCCCCCCCGCCCTAAGGGTTCCTGGGGTGTCCTACCCCCACATGGTTTGTCTCCTGATACCAAAAATTCGCAAGTGTACAATTCACCTCGGCGACCCCAAAAGCTATGTATTCAACACTATTTTTGATTAATTTTATATATCACTCCCCCCCCCATCAGGAAGAGGGCTGAACTTGGACATTAATAAATTCTGGAGTGTTGCTATTCATTTCAGCAAGCCCGAAAAGTATGGATTCGACACTACTTTTTATCTCACCCCCTCGCCCCACCCCGCCCCTAAGCGTTCTTGGGGTATCCTACCCCCACGTGGTTTGTCTCCTGATACTAAAAATCTGAAGTGTACAATTCATCTCGGCGACCCCGAAAAGTATGTATTCGGCACCATTTTCGTTTAATTTAATATATCACTCCCCCCTCGACCCCCACCCCAAAGGGGGCTTAACTTGGACTTTAAAAATTCCAGAGTGTCACTATTCATCTCAGCGACCCCGAAAAGTATGGATTCGACACTATTTTCGTTAATTTGTATATCTGACCCCCCTCGCCCCCATCCCTAAGGGTTCCTGGGCTCTCTTACCCCCACATGGTTTGTCTCCTGATACTAAAAATCCGGAGTGTACAATTCACCTCGCGACCCTGTAAACTATGTATTCGGCACTATTTTCATTTGGTTTAATATATCACTCCCCCCTCGCCCCCCACCCCAAAGGGGGCTTAACTTGGACTTTAAAAAATCCTGAGAGTCATTATTCATCTCAGCGACTCCAAAAAGTACGGATTCAACACTATTTTCGTTAATTTGTATATCTGACCCCCCTCGTCACACCGCCCCTAAGGGTTCCTAGGCTGTCTTACCCCCATTTTTTTTTTTGCTATGGGCTTTACGTCGCACCGACACAGATAGGTCTTATGGCGACGATGGGATAGGAAAGGCCTAGGAGATGGAAGGAAGCGGCCGTGGCCTTAATTAAGGTACAGCCCCAGCATTTGCCTGGTGTGAAAATGGGAAACCACGGAAAACCATTTTCAGGGCTGCCGATAGTGGGATTCGAACCTACTATCTCCCGGATGCAAGCTCACAGCCGCGCGCCTCTACATGCATGGCCAACTCGCCCGGTTTGTCTTACCCCCACATGGTTTGTCTCCTGATACTAAAAATCCGGAGTGTACAATTCACCTTGGCAACCATGAAAACTTGACACTATTTTTGTTTAATTTTATATATCACTCCCCCCTCGCCCCCCACCCAAAGGGGAGCTGAACTTTGACTTTATTCATTATTCATTTATTCATTTATTATTCATCTCAGCGACCCTGAAAACTGTGGATTCGACACATTTTTCAATTATTTTTATACACTGACCCCCCTGACCCCTAAGGGAGCTACGGATGGCTTACCCCCACAGTGCTCGTCTCCAGATAGTAAGTCATAAGTGTCCCAAGTTTGGTTGAAATTGCTTCAGTGGTTTAGGAGGAGATGTGTCATTTACATACATACAAACATACATTCATTTTTATATATATAGAAGATTTCTGATTTCTTCCCTAAGTACGTACCTTCATTTTTGTTGCAACTCCTTTCGACATCTCAATACATTCAAATAATAATACTGAATCCTTTATTGTATTTACTTTAAGTATAGCAACTTGATCAATAACAGACAGAAACTAGTCTACTGTATAATACTGTAACCCAAACAATATGGCAACCATGTATGTTGGCTTCAATTCGGGCTGCACATTGGTGATGTGCTCTATCGTATCTTATTCTATACTTGCTGGTTGGCACAAACAATGTTGCTAATATGGCGACAGACACAAATCTTGGGTCTTGGCCTCGACGAGCGAATGCATTGCGGTATGAGGCCCCCACCTCTTTGTTATTCTATGTTCGTTGGCAATCACCTACAGCGAAGCTTCAGACACAGAACAAGTAATTTGGTACTTTTTAAAGAAAATTCTGAGAGTTTCGTTGTATTTTTTCTTGTAAAGGAGAGACAACAACATATATCTGATGCGTATTTCAGCTGTTGAAATGGTCTCATTTTTTCATAATTGCCGTGAATGACAGATAGAATAGGGATTTTGTACAGATTAAGAACATGAAATATTTAATTAACAAATATACAAAATACAGTCTGAAAAATAAATGGCTCATCTATATACATATAAAAGAACATGTCCTGACTGACTGACTTATTCATCATTGCCGAGCCAAAACTACTGGACATAAAAAAAATGAAATTTTGAGGATACATTTATATTACATTGTTGATGCTCGCTAAGGGAGGATTTTTGGATATTCCGTCGCTAAGGGGGTGAATTTTTAAAATGAGTGTATCTATATCTCAAAACTTTAAAAGTTTACAGACGTAAAAATTGGTATTTTGAATTTCCATTAAAAGTAAAGAAACACGTATTCTTTTGTTTTCGTTAAATCCCAATAGGAAGGGTGAAAAAGAGGTTGAATGCCTTTAATGAGGATACTTATATCTCAGAAACTGAAGATATTACAGACCTGAAAATTAGTATTTGGAACCTCCTTTAAAAATAAAGAGATACAGTACGTATTTTTTTTGTTTTGGGAAAATCCAATTAATGGGGTTTAAACAAGAGTGACAAATGGGGTGAATTTTTAGAAAGACTATCTCTACAGTATATCTCATAAACGTAAAATGTTACAGACGCAAAAATTGGTATTTGGAATCTCCTGTAAAAGTAAAGAAACATAGGTGATTTGTTTTTGGAAACTCCACTTAACGGGAACTAAAAAAGGGGTGAAATTTTTAAATGAGCATGTCTACAGTACATCTCAAGAACTTAACATGTTACAGAAGTGAAAAATGGCATTTTTTATGTCTATTAAAAATTAAGAAAATGTATTTTTGGTTTTTGGAAAAACCACTTGGGTAAAAATGACTGAAAATGGGGTTGAATTCTTTTTATTAGGATAATGATATCTCAATAACTGAAGATGTTACAGACATGAAATTTGGTATTTGGAATCTCCTTTAAAAATAAATAAATAGGTATTTTTGTTTTGTTTTTGGAAATCCACTTAAATGGGGAATTGAAAAATTAGTTGAATTATTTGTATGAAGATACTATTATCTCAAAAACGAATGATGTTGCAGACATGAAAATTGGTATTTGGAATCTCCTTCAAAAAGAAATATGCATTTTTTGTTTTCGGAAATCCACTTATAGGTGTGGGGTGGGGGGTGGAAATGAAAAATTAGTTTAATTATTTGTCTGAAATGAAAGATGTTGCAGACGTGAAAATTGGTATTTGGAATCTGCTTTAAAAGTAAAGAAACATGTATTCCTTTGATTTTGGAAAATCCAATGAAGGGGGCATGAAAGAATTGAAAAATTAATTGAATTAATTATATTAGGATACTTACATCTAATAAAAACTAAAGTTGTTACAGACGTGAAAATTGGTATTTGGATCTCCTTTAAAAACAAAGAAAAACACATTTTTGGGGAGAAATCATCTTGGGGGGGCAGGGGTGAAAAGGAGTTGAATTCCTTTTATGAGACCACATATCTCAAAAACCGAAGATGTTACAGTTATGATAATTGGTATTTAAGAAGATCCTTTACTAAAGAAACTAGTATTTTTTTTTTCAGAAAAATTTACTTGCGGGGGGAGGGGGGGTGAAAGGAAGTTAAAAAAGTGAATTCCTTTTATGGGGATACTTATATCTCAAAACTGAAGGTAATAGACATGAACATTGGTGTTTGGAATCTCCTTTAAACATAAAGAAACACACCTTCTTTTCTTTTGGGTGGGGGGAAATCAACTTAACAGCGTTGGGGTGAAAAAGGAGTTGAGACCAACTGTTTTTACTGTTCATGATGTACTTGATTCTGATCATAAACCAATCATTTTAAATCTTTCCTGGGTTCGTTTTCAAGAACCATCTTTTCCTTTGGAGAACTTAAAGTTAGATTACAGTAGGTTCTCCAGGCATATAAATAAAAATTTAAACACATCTATATATATAAAAGAACATGTCCTGACTGACTGACTCATTCATCATCGCTGAGCCAAAACTACTGGACATAAAAAAATGAAATTTTGAGGGTACATTTATATTACAATGTAGATGCTCGCTAAGGGAGGATTTTTGGATATTCTGTCGCTAAGGGGGGGAGGTGAATTTTTAAAATGAGTGTACCTATATCTCAAAACTTTAAAAGTTGACAGATGTAAAAATTGGTATTTTGAATCTCCTTTAAAAATAAACATGTATTTTTTGTTTTCAGAAAATCCCACTGGGGGGGGGGGGGGTGATAAAAGGGTTGAATGCCTTTAATAAGGATACTTATATCTCAGAAACTGAAAACGTGACAAACGTGAAATTTGGTATTTGGAATCTCCTTTAAAAATAAAGAAATACGCATTTTTTGTTTTTGGAAATCCACTTGGGGGGGGGGGGGCAAAATAGAAAAATTACTTGAATTACTTTTATGAAGATGCTATTATCTCAAAAATGAAAGGTGTTGCAGACGTGAAAATTGGTATTTGGAACCTGCTTTAAAAGTAACATGCATACCTTTGATTCTGGAAAATCCAATGAAGGGGGCATGGGGGTGAAAGAACTGAAAAATTAATTGAATTAATTGTATGAGAATACTTACATCCAATAAAACCTAAAGTTGTTACAGATGTGAAAATTGGTATTTGGATCTCTTTTAAGAACAAAGAAAAACACATTTTTTGGGGGAAATCATCTTGGGGAGCGTGGGTGAAAAGGAGTTGAATTCCTTTTATGAGGACACATATCTCAAAAACTGAAGATGTTTCAGTCGTATTAATTGGTATTTAGAAGATCCTTTACTAATAAAGAAACAAGTATTTTTTCTGGAAAATTCACTTAAGGGGGAAGTGTGAAAGGAGGTGAAAAAAGTGAATTCTTTTTATGGGAATACTTATATCTCAAAACTGAAGGTAACAGACATGAACATTGGAATCTCTTTTAAACATAAAGAAACAAGAATCCTCAAGGATTTGATCCATATTTAAAACACTTATTAGAAAAGATGGCAAAGATTTAGGAACCCACCTGACCAGGCAGAATACCTGGAGCTAGCCCGGGAAGTACGAAATCGATTGCTGGAAAGAAAGATTGAAAAATGGGAGGAACTTTGCTGTCAGATCGTGAATTTTGGCGAATTATATATAAAATGTTAAGCATTCAATTATAAATTTCAGTATAGTACCGTAGCAAAGCACTTGCTAGTTAGTACAATAGTACCAGTGAATAGTAATAAATTATGTCAGCTTCTTCATCAATAATAGACACAATGCAGAAAAGGAGAATTGCTCTTTTTTGTCATGTATTCAGACAGCCAGAAACCCAACTAGTGAAGCAGTTATTTAGTTACTTCTGGAAAAATAAAACAAAGAACACTTGGTACACAGAGATCATGAATGATTTAGAAGAATTAAATTTTTCAATGCTCCAAATTGAAGGCAGAGAAGAAGGAATAAACACCTATGATTCTAACTCATAACATCTGAACGAAGGAAGTACACTATTACTAACAACCAAAGGACGGCCAGGTCCGACATGATGAAGAAGTTTCGGGAGCGGAAGAAAAAGCTGAAAAGCTGAGTATTTAATGCTATTAGACTTTAATGTATATGACTGATTAAAGTGCTCCAATGGGGGTGTAAACTATGTAAAAAAAAAAAAAAAAAAAGTCAGCTTCTTCGCTAAGTGCTTGCAATGCTACCAATCATCTTCATCACCATAATCATCAATTTCCCTTTTGGGTGGGAGAAATATGGTTCCTCTCCACTTCGTCCTGTCTCTCCATCATTCCTTATCCAACAATGTGTTCCAGTCCAGGTTCCGTTGTCCTATGCTGTTCTTCACAGAGTCCATCTATTATAATCTTGGCCTCCTGGCTAGTAATCCCAGTCCCGGTATGGTTGCTTCCCTTTTATTCAAGAATTAACTTCAATTTTGGTTTTTCCCAAGGAGTTCCCCCCATCACTGCATTTTAAGTCCATTGTCAACCTGATGTTATTTAGAGTTTATTATGAATTTGAATATCAACTTATTGAGTATTTTTTAACTTAATATGAAGGAACATGTTTAACCTCATCATCACCATAAGTGCTTTTATCAATATGTGCCAATTTTTGTATCTTAAAATATGTTTTTAGCTGAAGATGCTTCAAACCAGAGGAACAAAAAATGTACTAATCTTTTAGTCAATCAACTAGACTTTAAGCTAGAGTATGTTTGTAATCACATAAACTAGCTATTAAAAACAAAAAGCAAAAAAGTATTGGAAGGTGGGATTCTTCCTTTAACCTTAGTTGAACTGTACACATGGAAGAACCAATTAGAATCTATGTCAGTAAGTCCTGTTGAACACAGGAAATAGATTTTTTTTTTTAATTCTTGCTTTCCAGAAACAAGAAGGTTGAAGCAGAATGTTGGCGACGAAGATCTACGACTGTGGATCTTGGGACATTTCAAGTGAGATTTCATCTGGACAAAGTAATTTCAGCACATCTACTGGTTCACCGAGTTGCTTCAAGGAAAAAAAAAGTACCAAATCAAAGCAGAAAAATCAAAAATTTGTATCCTGTGTCTATCTGCAAGAACAAGAGGAAAAATATAAGGTTGCAAAGAAATTTGTGGAAGCAGCTACAGAGAGTTTTTTAGATTACACCCCTTCTTCAATATACAATAGTGATCAACCACTACTGATCTGCATTTAGGGCAGTCGCCCAAGTGGCAGATTCCCTAGCTGTTGTTTTCCTAGCCTTTTCTTAAATGATTGCAAAGAAATTGGAAATTTATTGAATTATTCCTTTGGTAAGTTATTCCAATACCTATCTCCCCTTCTTATAAACAAATATTTGCCCCAGTTTGCCCTCTTGAATTCCAACTTTATCTTCATATTTCCTACATTTAAAGACCACTCAAAATTATTTGTCTACTAATGTCATTCCATGCTATCTCTCCACTGACAACTACTGTTAGTAAGGCCGGTACTCTTTTCCCAAAAATTATTCATTGCACCACAGGAGACAACTGTTTCATGCCAGAAATATACTTGTTACAGTCACAAAATCAGTGAACATGGGTAAAAATGAATTAAAGTAGTACTGGTTTAAAGAAGCCTTCTTCCCATTTACGGAAGACAAGCGTTTACTACTGTTATATTTCTGGACTACTTATAGTGATAAATGCTGACTAGAAGACATTCCTCCTGAAAAGTACAGAAATTCTCCAGATAATTCCTGGCACTGCAGAGAAAATACAGCCCTTGGGTAAGTTTTCAATGTTTAACAGACATTATGCCAGTTTGTAAAGACTTCCGGTATGATGTTCATCAGAGAAACACCATATTTAAAATGCAATCCTTCATTCATTTTCAATTTTCTTCCCCACAGTTCAAGGACATGATTAAACATTCATGGTTCGCAACAAATTACACAACACAGAAACTAACAGAGTTTGAAGTGCCTGCAAAATATTGCCTTTAAACAAGTAAGGAAAACTGAGAAGAACAATGTGGCCTTAAAGTGCATATTCCTAATATTTGTGTTTTTTTATCATGCAATTAACATCTCATTTAGATTTCACATTCGCTCCCTAACATTAAAGTGATCATCGCCATAAGACCTATCTGTGTCGGTGCGACGTAAAGCAATTAGCAAAAAAAAAAAAAAAAAACAACATTAAAGTGACCTTGGTGCGTAATAACCTGACAGTTCGTTCTATCTCTCTCCAGCACAACTGCAAGTCCACTCTGCTGTGCGCTGCACCAGCAAGATGCAAGGGTTGTCCAGTAGCTGCATTGTCACACAGACTTTGAATAAAGATTTCAACACCTTCCAGTTCGAAATGGCAGCAAAATGTTTGACCATAGCTATTTTATGGTCTCGTCACCCTCTCAGTGAAATTGCATCGTCGGTTTCAATATGTCCTTATCAGTAGTTCCCTTGTGAGAACCTGCATATTGTATAAGAAGTGCCATTGCATTAAAATAGGGGTGGGCTTATGGTGTGCAGTAAGCAAGTAGCGGATAATTGGGCCTATATTTTTTAACGACCGCGTGAATTCAGATGTGCTCGTGAGAACAATTTTGCATCCATTTTTTAATGAACTGACACGTGATGAAAAGGATTATGAATATTTTCAACAGGACAGTGCCACACCCCCAACTGCTCTTAATTCTACACACAATTTGCATCCAGTTTTTGATGACTGGATAATTAGTCTAGATCAGCCAATCTAACGTACTATGATTATTATCTTTGACGAACCCTGCAGGGCAAAGTTTACCGAAATAATCCCCATACTACAGAAGAACTGAAGACCGAAATAGCATGTGCAATACAGTTCACTACTGAAGCAGAATTACAGAAAGTGGCAAATAATTTGTTTAAATAATGTGAGGCATGTCTTACTGCACCGGGAAGTCATTTTCAGTAGTATCTGAAGTAAATGGCGAGTAATAAACTTGTATATGTGTGTCACTGCACCTCATTAAAATAGGGGCGGTAAGCGAACAGCGGATAATTGGGTCTATACTTTTCAATGACCGTGTGATTTCAGATATTGTATTTCTTTGTCATAACCTGTATTTAGTGATTAAATAAATGCTGTACAGTATATTTAATAATAATAATAAAGTTCAAGGGCTTAAATTATTCTGTAGTTGCTAAATGTCTTAATTTGCCAGTAGTAATGGAACACACTTCCACCTGCCTGGCTTCCTTCGCTGCAAGCGGGGGAGCATAAGTTGGTTGGTGCATGAATGATGGGGATGTTCCCTCATAAAATGAGAGCAATGTATAAGTCTGAAAACATATGTAGAGAATGGAACATATTCGTCCAACTTTTAAGTGCACACATCAGATCCCCTCAGCTAAATGAAGCATTTAGAGTATAATGAAAAATGAAAACCTACAACCTGTTTTCCAGTCATTGACCGGGTCAGGGATGTAATGAATGAAACATATTGCACCCTTCGGGTCAGGGTGACCACAGTTATTTTCCCAACTAGTCAGATAAACGTCTCAGGGTATCCATGTTTCCAGAAAAATGGTTAATTTTTCTATAATTCCGTTTAACGTGCGTTCAAAGAGAAATAGTGACACCCTACGCAGTTCAAAATTCCGTAATTCAACACTCAATTGTGAACTCCGCATACGTATACTTCAATCAACATTTCCTAAGACATATCCACTTATCGGGTACCTTATTCACTAAATACAACTACAGTCTATCACTACAAATGAGAACTCATTCAATTATATAAAACATAGTCAAGAACATATTTATTAAATTACTGAGAATCGCGAAAGAAATGGTTAAATGTCAAAAATAGTTCGTGAGCTTTCAGTCATTAACCTAATAAAACAAGTATTTTAACTCCTGAATCAATTATTTTAAGTCAGCGCTGGCTTATTTCTAATCTAAATTTGCATATCACAACACTCTGGGTTGAGTATTCCTGAAATGAATTCAAATTCTGTTTCATCTTCCTATCAAAACTTAAAGTCTAGTCATTTATGTACACAAATATATCATAATCTTCTGACCACAGTCAAAGTTCAGTATTTCAATAAATAATTCTATCACTTGAGGTGTTAACTATTCACCATCATCAAGAATGTTACAATTACAGTACTCATATTATTGTAGGAATGATCTGAATTTCAATAAAAGTGTCCTGAGTTCTAATATCAGTGATCTGAATTATATTAAAAATTATCTGAGTTCGTTGGTGTTGAATAAAGTGAAGAAAATGAGAAATCGAAAGACGTACTAAGTTTCTTGCTCCGATTGCCATTTAAAATACAGCTCCTAGCTTAATATTTGCTCTTATAGTATTTCAAATTTAAAAAAAACATTGATGATATCGTATGTAAATCTCATATTATTTCCCTACTCTAGCTAGATAATTTCTTATGTAACGTATTCCAGCTCAATATGCACACAGCCAATAAGCATTTATCATATATATGCAAGTGCCTTCATTACGATATCTCAATATTATATTATCATACTGGTTACATACTAGTTTCATCTTCCATGCAATCAACATTCACTCAGAATACGACATAATCATGCATAAATCTACCCATCACCAGTTGTTACTACTGTCAAACCACTCTCAAACTTCATCTAAATATATATAATTTTACTATCCATACCTTGCTATAGTTCTTCCCTGGGGCATATTTCCTTTCCGTAGTTGCTTTACTTGTGCTCTTATATCGCACATTATTTATATCATATACGTCTCATTTCTTATTAATCTGCGCAATATTTCACTTAAAACATCACATACACTTCCATTATTTCATCTATAACCTTCATTTCAACCTATATTTAACTTATTCAACATCTACAATTAACGCGTTTAACCTCCAATATTCATTAAATATAACGAGACGTGACATTCTTTTAGCGCAGAATTCATTTCTTACAACACGACTTATCGTACAATTCAACACATAACCCCAAATACGGTATCTACTCTTCCAATATAATCATTCAGCAAAGAGTATGGTAACTTAAATTAAACAATTCAAAACATGCGTCCCTCTATGACGTAATCTGGGTTCGGATGGTACTATATCATTCATGGATCTTTTTAGCTAACCGGGATTCTTTGTAAACATCTGTTACACTATGTCACTTTTAAAATCGTATTCTCACTCCTCTGGTTAAGATAATATAGTAAATACGTAACCATTATGTCACGAGATATCGTCTTAAGTTTACACTGACTTAATATATGTTAATATCATCTTAAATATTTCACACTTCACTTCCTTATATTAATTGCACACTTAATTATTTCACACTTAGGCTATTCAGTTCTATTGCATATACTGGTAATACTTTACATAAGAAATTATACTACTTATTACTATTACTTAGCTCGCCATTCAATATCTCGGGCCTTAGTTGCTCTTCTTCAACTGCTCCACGGTCTGGTCACAGGCCTTGGATCGAGAATTGGACAGGTCCTTCATCTCTGGTAGCTTGGGTTGAGTGACCTCCTCCTCTTGGGTCAGGTGGTTTTAACTGCCAGGACGACATCTCTCTCCAGGTTGGTCTATGCTGATTTAGCAAGCCATCATTTTCTCAGGAATACTGTAGATAATATACATCAATTCTGAAACATATGTATTCATCATGGTTCTGTGAAGTCTTAGTATTTATCGTTGATAACTGTATATGTATTTGCTAGCCTTCCTCTGCAGAAATATTTTCTTATTCCTTGAGGCCAGTAGAAGATTATTTGCTTCGTCTAATCGTATATTCAAAGTTAGCTTATTTTCCTTTGTGAAGTATAAGTTTTCAATGATCGCCTCTTTATTTACGATATCGTTGCTATTATTTTCTCCTGTTGTAGTTCAATCTCCAGCTCTCGCGTCTCGGTCAACCTTTTGCTTCAAGACGATTAGCGTATAAGTATCCGGACGAACTTTTCCGAATTTCCAGGGTTTATATCCTCCTTACTGTATTTCAGGTTTTAGCACTTCGGTTCCTTCAATATTACCATCGTCTCAACTTAATATTCTCGTTAGAAACTATCAATCTTGCTTAATTCTTGAGAGCTATGTTCAGCACGTCTTGTCGTTACGAAGTCAATTTTTTAAGTAAGTTTTTATAATAATCCGTTCGATCCTTCTTTTTTTTTTTTAAACAATCCAATCGATTCTACTCTGTTGTACATTGCCTTCATAGTGGTAGGTTTAAATCAGTCTTGGCCTTCTAACATACATAAATATCGATACTCTGCTACACATTCCTTTGCGTTGGCTGGTCTCTACCTTCCGTAGGCGCCATTTTGGAATACGTCCAGTAAATGCATCGGGTACAATATATAGGCTGTTATTACAATGGGGTCGCCACTCCCAAGGTGATTTTTATTAATGAGTGATAAATGCGATGAAATGATAATGGAGAGTGTTGCCGGAATGAAATATGACGGGGAAAACCAGAGTACCCGGAGAAAAACCTGTCCCACCTCCACTTTGTCCAGCACGAATCTCACATGGTGTCACCGGGATTTGAACCACGGTATCCAGCTGTGAGAGACCGACGCGCTGCCGTCTGAGCCACGGAGGCTCTTTAGAGTATAATAAAACATTTAAAAAATAGAAATTTCAGAAATTTCTATCCAACTAACCACCCATCCAAATGGTGTAGATGGCGGCTGTACAGATTATCATTCAACTTCATACCCTATCATAACACAAATTTCATTTTCCATACTACACAAGGAAAATAAATAGTTATCTCCTGTTATTTCTTATTGGTACAACCTCGAATATTTGGAGGCAGAAGCCAAATGCCACTCTGTAAGATAAACACTTGGATTACAATTATATTTGTACCTGGGGTACACCTTCTCCGTCCAGTTAAACTGTGGGCTTTCTATAAGGCCATCTATGTAATTGAACTTGAACTAATGTTATGCAAGATACTTGGGTTTTCAATTGTGAGATGTCTCTACCATCGGCCTAAGTGCTACCGCTGGCGGAATTAAGGACAATTAATTCTTAAGGAAAAGTTGATTTTCACAGTCAGCCAACCTTAGTTTGAATATTGTTTTGTTCTTGTATCACGGTTGTCAACACTTCTGCTCACTTCAACTCCTGTATCTACCAAGCAATCAAAAATTTTGGGAATATTTTCTCTAGCCAATTAAAATTGGGGGTGTGTATAGGCATCCAGCCTATCTGTACAGAGTTCTGGAAACTTCTCCTCGAAATGCTATAAAAGCTGGTCGCTTTAGGGCTGTGTCGTCGTCTTCATCACTCCAGTCTATTGCGTGCGGCGTGTACTAAAGGGGCAGGGGCTGCGGACGGCATTCACAAGCCCCAGCAAACCAAGGTAATGGCAGAATTTTCTTAACATGTGATAGCTCCAGGCATATAGCTTGAGAGGAAGGTTTCAAACTTATTTTATTCATATAAAGTCCTATTTTTATGGTTTAAATGTAGATTTTTGGCAAGTCTTAGGACTCTCTTAAGATCTCACCTGGGAAACACGTAAACTAAGGCAATAAAAAGTGAATACCCTCTGTTGATTCCCATTCAACTTGGTATGGGGTAACTAAAGGTTTCTAATAATCTATAATTCTTAAAACTCTTTTGAATTTAATGTTTCTCATTTAGTCACCCGGTGTGGAATAGGCTTAGCCTCTGTATCATTGGGCCAAAAGCCCACTTAGGGTTTTTAAAAAAATCATGGCCAATTATGTTCAACCTTTTTACATTATGGCCATTTAGTATGGGCACGTATTGCTCCTGTTTACGTTCCTGGAAAAGAAAGTGAAAAACTGCTGAGCAGAAGATAAGCCCAAAAACACAGCTAAGTGACTGTAAATATCTTATTTGAAGATTGTCAGATATAACCTTGTGCACAATAAGAAATATATGCCTCTGAGAGGCTGGACTGTATTAATTTTGGAGCTCTGTCTCCTACGCTATTTAAGTAAATAGAGCAAATATGCTCTTATAAAATAGTTCAGAGCTATAATGCTTATTCCTTGTTTGTTATTATGTTGATAATTCTCTCAAGGTTTGGTACCTGATATTCGGACTTATAGCCCACTGTTGTTGTGGGAGCTGACAAGCTCATTTAGATTTTTTTGATTGTTATTTGTTCCAAATTTCCTATCTATCAAATTTTAAGGGGAAAAAAAAGGAAGAAAGAAATACAATTGCAAAATTTATTGCCTTAACTTATGCTCTGGTCAATTCCTTGTCCGCCCATTCACCCCAGCACCTTCTTACACCTCTGTGAGCCATGGAATTTCCACATCAATATTAAAAATAACTAATGTTTTTAAACTTTTAAAAGCAAAATCAATAGGAAATATGTCTAGTACTAAACCAATGAAGTTTTCACTATTCTATTGAGATTTAGCTGATTCTAGATGCTATGATTTGTGATGGAAGTAAACAGAAAAGAAAAAAAGGTAAATTTGAGTCAAGTTTAACTTCTGGACTAAAGTTTCTCATTATAAGTACAACAAATAGCACAGGGTACAAATGCTCAAATATCTGACAAGAAAAATGTGTTTCTCAAAACTGAAGAATTCACCTGCATCAACGGTTATAAATCTGGAAGAAATGTGGATTGTATGCCACCTATTTTTAGCAAATTATGAATTTAAACTGGTGCAGTATGTCCATCAATGTGATGTAATATTTCCCAAAAAATGATTCTCAAGAAAGATATTATAATTCTCACAGATATTTCAACACTTGACACAGACATTCACAGAAAGAAACAAGTGACACAACTGATGATGCCAGTTGTTAAATACCAAATTTGGCTAGGATTAATATATGTGATATGTCATAAAAACTTAAGTTGAGTACTTCACTCTAATTTATGGCCCCAAAAATGTACGACATCACAACATTAATACACAAAGCATCTTAGTCCAAGTTTTCAACCTTAATGAGTTAAAATTTATAGCAGGACTGATAATGCTATATTCCATGCACTTTGTAATTTAATTTATCTCTCAGTTTATCAACAATAATAGTGAAAATTTTACTGCGATCACTGATCTTTAACAATATCAGTAACAATAACTTAAGCAGCAGCCTGTAGCATTCCTTCAAACGGTATTTTGCATTTTGTGCCAAACTTTCATATTTCCCTTTTCAGCATAGAGAAGATATATTGTTCCTATATATTACTAAGCCCTTCATTATGGGCATGAACCCTATAATCAATCAACTTCACTTTTTATTTCCTCATTTGGTATGTCTTCTCAAACCTATGTTTTTTAGAAGTAATATCCAGTTTGCAATTCAAAAGGGCCAGGAATATAAACAAAGAAAGGTTATAATGTAATCCCATTCTTTTTTTTTTTTTGAGTTAGAATATACGAGTACAGAAAATTACAGTGATAGAAACAGTTCACGTGACCCTAAAATCCTCAGCTCGCTTCCTAATGAACTAAGAATATTTCATCGAGAGACCTTTCCTTCTTTCTGCCAATACTTTATTTCAGTGTAGCACTCACCCTGGTTCTTCTGTGTTTAAGGTATCTTTTGATAAGAGGATGTGAATTGTAGGTATTTCTCGCACTACAACTAGTGGGTCCAAGTCTTCCAGCTGGGGCTCCCAGAATTCTTCAATTCTACAAGCATTTAAAATATCAAATACAGAAAATATACTTCAAACTGAAAATAACAAGAAAACTAATTTATCATAGGGTTTAATGTTTACGTTACACTGAATAATAAGAACTAAGAGAAAAATATAGGTTCCTTACTTTCGAAAGCAGATCTTGTTAATCTGATGTACTTCCTTATTGCGACGTTTCATGATCTCAGCACAACTAATGGCCTTGCCCACACCAGCTCCTGAGCCACTCCATACGATGGCTCTTTCGTCCTTGAATGCTTTCAAAGCATAGTCAAGAACATTCCTCATTTTTGTTCCACCATTAACCTATCCAAAATGAATGATTTATTCACAAAATCCTTTGCACAATAATATTTAAAGCAAAAGAAACATGTAATATAGCAGGGGAAAAATTATTAATTCTAACAAACACAATACACTTTATATCAAGACCTCTACTATAATAACTTTTTTTTTTTTTGCTATTTACTTTACGTCGCACCGACACAGATAGATCTTATGGAGACGATAGGATAGGAAAGGCCTAGGAATTGGAAGGAAGCAGCCGCGGCCTTAATTAAGGTACAGCCCCGGCATTTGCCTGGCGTGAAAATGGGAAACCACTGAAAACCATCTTCAGGGCTGCTGACAGTGGGGCTCGAACCCACTATCTCCCGATTACTGGATACTAGCCGCACTTAAGTGACTGCAACTATCGAGCTCGGTACTATAGTAATTTACAGGGGGCATACATAAGTAATAAGCACTAATTAAGGCACACTAATACGGTAATATAGGGGCTGCCTGGCCGAGGCGGTAAAGGCGTGCTCGGTTTGCCCTGAAGGACGTGGGTTCAAATCCCCGTCAGGAAGTCATAAAATTTAAGAAACGAGATTTCCACTTCCGGAGGTGCATATGGCCCTGAGGTTCACTCAGCCTACACCAAAAATGAGTACCAGGTTAATTCCTGGGGGCAAAGGCAGCCAGGCGTAGAGCTAACCACTCTACCCCATCACGTGCCGAGATTAACCATGGTGGAAGCCTTTACCTTCCACTCCTCCAAGGGCCTTCATGGCCTGTATGGAGGTGACTTTGCTTTTGCTTGCTTTAATACGGTTGTTTAGTAAATGTTTTGCTTCAAGAGCTTTTTCATTATTTTGCAATGTTGGAGCATTCTTTACGACCATTTACTACAAAAGCAAATTGAATTTTGAAACAAATGAATGATATTATACTTTGACGTCCATCTATAGTCATTATGTTCAGTACGTTTAACTTTCAAACATTAGCAGCCCTTTTAGCTTTCATGCTAAAACTTTGAAGTAGACTGAAATGTGTAAATAGTTTACATAAATCCAACAACTTCATCAAAAAAGTTGACATGTTTACAAACATTCAAAAGAACCAGATTAAGTCTAGGAATACGACAGTGAACATGGGGTCAACAATTTTCTAACATTTCTACCCTTGAACTGTGTGCTACTGAAAAAGAAAGCTTGCAGTTTTATGTGACTTAATATTGTGATCATAGCCAAGGGACCTCCAAATTTATATGGAATATAAAGCACAGGATGCGACTTCTCATTTAAAAATCTCACATGCATGTAAGTAACCAGTGACAATGCTGGTCAGCTCTCACAATCCTCAAACCCTCAGTGAGTGTCGCCGAGTGTTCCTGACATAATAGATAGTCCCTTATAGGACTGTCCAACTAATTGAACTGAAATAAGAAGTAATTTATTTTTGAGGCTTAAACAAGTACATTCAATTCTTGCAACTCAATGAACCCTAGAAAATATTCTTTAAAATCTTCCCTATAAACACAGCAAACATGTACCCTCATTTGTTCTTAATGCACTTCATCTCTCAGTTTATCAATAATAATAGTGAATATTTCACTGCGATCAGTGATTTCTTTAACAATATCAGTAACAATAACTTTTTTTTTTGCTAATTGCTGTACGTCGCACCGACACAGATAGGTCTTATGGCGACGATGGGACAGGAAAGGGCTAGGAGTGGGAAGGAAGCGGCCGTGGCCTTAATTAAGGTACAGCTCCAGCATTTGCCTGGAGTGAAAATGGGAAACCACGGAAAACCATTTTCAGGGCTGCCGACAGTGGGGTTCGGACCTACTACCTCCCGAATACTGGATACTGGCCGCACTTAAGCAACTGCAGCTATCGAGCTCAATAGTAACAATAACTTAAGCAGCAGCCTGTAGCATTCCTTCAAACAGAATTTTGCAGTTTGTGCCAAACTTTCAGATTTCCCTTTTCAACATAGAGAAAATATATTGTTCCTTAAAGTACCCTGAATTACTAAGTCCTTCATAATGGACATCAACTCTATAATCAATCAACTTCACTTTTTATTTCCTCATTTGGTATGTTCAAGGTTATAAACTTCATAGTTGGTTCCGTATTGAGTTAAGATTACACATAAAATAAATACAAAATTTTAATCCACCTTCTCAATACTTAACAATCATGCGATGTTTACAAAAACATTACAATGTGCTATTACAAGGTACTAGTTTCGGTCCTATAAGGACCATCATCAGCCTATCCAAGATACGTAAGTGTATACCATAGTCCCAAAACAGAGTTATGCGGTGAGATGAAGGAAAGGATGTGGTGGAATGATATACATATAAAATGGTGAAATTATGAACTGAATCGTTTGTTTCAGAAACGACACTTCTACAACGTACCAAATTGTTCAGAAAACAGGAAAAACTGTCTGTAGTGTGTAATGTCAATTCTAGCCTTCCGATATTTATTATGCTTATTCTACTGTTGAAATGATTATGACAGATAGGTTGTTTGTATGAATTAGTCCAATACGTTCCTTTACAGACTTTGTTGAAAATTATGGAGATGTGCTATTTCTGCAACAAACACATTAATGAGAATATAATAAAGTGTAACACTGATTTTAACGTCATTTCAATTTCAAAAGGAACTTTATTTGTACTGAAGAAATACAGTGTTAAAACCCATTATTTAATAGTTATTTGTAAGACTTACCTATTTGCACATATTATGATTAGACCACATTGTATAGAAAAATAAACAGAAGAATACTCCTTTTATGTCCCTTTCCAAAGTTCAAAAAGTATATAAAACAAAACAACACAATATAATACAAGTAACATGTAAGTCTCTTATCTTTGAACAATGCTTCTCACTTCTATTGTGTTGATGTTGTCCATGCAAACAGTTCATTATAAAAGTCGTGGTGTTCTTCTCGTATGTAACATTCCAACTTCTTTATGTCTGCTAATTTCTTTTCATTTAATGGAACACAGCTTTGTGGATAAGCAAGTCTAGTTGGTAACACAGGGAGACGGGTTGCAGAAATAAGCAACTTGAAAGTATGAATGCACAGTCCATCAATACAGTATTTTCCTAAGACATGATTTGCCTCATACTGAAACTCCATAAATTGGTTTTTATGAAACACGACTTTTGCATCTCTTTTCACACCTCTTCCTAGCGACTCAAGTAAAAGAACTGACTTCTTGAAGAATGTCTTCCACCAGTACTACTTTGTGAAGCGGGCTGGTTTGAAGTAAAAACAACACCTCTCCAGGATAAGTGTTCATTCTGCAAAAAACGAAAACTTTCATTCGCGACTGACAGGCAGAGATATATGGTAGAAGTGTTTATTCTGCACAAAATGGTAGCCCTTCGTGCATTAATCATGGCAGTATTACCATACAGTGTCAAAAAGTGGAGAAGTGCTGTTTCTGCAACAAACGATTCAACTGTTGTACATGTAGTAAAGTTATGTTGAACAGTGACAAATAAAATCTTTTGGTATATGTCTCGTAAAATTACAATATTGATCAACAATTATCTCAAAATTGAATAATATAATCTCTAGTTGACGAACAGTCCAAGGTTGCACATTTAAAACATTGGGTTATGTCGGATTTTAAACAATGTCCAATGTTTCTATTAAGTTCTAGAAAATATGAGGTTCAACATTGGTGCAGAAGGAATTATTTTGTCCAATAAATCCACAACAGAGGTTAAATGTTGACAAAACTGTTGGACATATCTTGTGGTAGATTGAAAACTTGCTGTGTTACAAAGGAGCAATCCCAATTCAATAGGAAACAAATGAACCTGGAGAAAAGAAAGCTTGAGTTAACGCAAGAAAAAATTAATATGAGGGGACGAGACTGGCGAAAAAAGAGAACAAACATTGAGGGCTCACCTTGCGCAAGGTGAAACAAGCTTGCTGGTTGAGTGCAACTAACAGAGTGAGAACAGCATAAAGCAGAAGGGAAGGAAGTTAGTGAGGGGAGGAGCATAGAATGACGTACGTGGGGAGGGGTGGGGAAATGGGAAGTGGCTTAAGGCGAGGTAGGCGGGAGGGAAAATGGTGATGTTTGCGTTGGCGGGGGACCTTCAATTGACTTAAAGAAAGAATTTTGGTCTACTGACTTGCTTTTTTTGAAATAAGTGATGAAAAGATCAAATAAAATATTAGGTTTCTCAGTTATTTCATTGAGATTGTAGTTAGCATTAAAGTATTGGTCCAAATGTATATAAAAATTCTCGATTATATTAAGTAGAGGGCCTTTATTAGCTATTTCAAGGATATCCATATCTAATTCAATGTTCGTAAATTTATGATTATAGTCGACCATATGTTGGCCGATAGCCGAAAATTTGTTATATTTGACTGCATTGAAGTGTTCCGAGTATCTTATATTAAAGCTTCTACTGGTTTGCCCTACATAAGAAATATTAGAACAGGAGTTACCTTTAAGCCTGTAAACACCTGATTTTGCGTACTTGTTAACTTTATTAATGTGTGATGTATTATATAGAATGTGTGTATTGTTGTTGTTGGTTTTAAAAGCTATTCCCTCTGCGCCAATGTTGAACCTCATATTTTCTAGAACTTAATAGAAACATTGGACATTGTTTAAAATCCGACATAACCCAATTTTTTAAATGTGCAACCTTGGACTATTCATCAACTAAAGATTATTTTATTCAATTTTGAGATAATTGTTGATTAATATTGTAATTTTACGAGACATATACCAAAAGATTTTATTTGTCTCTGTCCAACATAACTTTGCTACATCTACCAAAGTTCATATTTTCACCATTTTATATGTATATCATTCCACCACATCCTTTCCTTCATCTCACCGCATAACTCTGTTTTAGGACTACGGTATACACTTATGTATCTTGCTAGGCTGATGATGGTCCTTATAGGACCGAAACTAGTACCTTGTAATAGCACATTGTAATGTTTTTGTAAACATTGCATGATTGTTAAGTATTGAGAAGGTGGATTAATATTTTGTACTAGCTGATGTACCCGTGCTTCGCTACGGGATTCTCAGAAAGACTGACTTTGTGGTTTTCCTAACTGAAATCAACATAAGTCATTACAAAAACGTAAGTATGAATGTAGCGATTAAAAGCAATGCTATCATATAAAATACTCGATCAAACGGAAAGCCACACGTTTTATCACTTTTAACGAACAGTGCTGCGGTTAGATTGCGGTGCCAGTCTAATAGTACAAAGTTCCAGAGCTGGGATGACCAGGCTGCAGATTGCCATGAACACTCTTCTGCCATTATTCCCCTAAATATACACACTGTTCATTCCAATCGGTGCCTCAGAGTAGGGATTGAATAGCCCGAATGCTATGATGATCCAGTGTGTTACGTACCAGTAGTATCAGAAAATTTATAAACCAGGGGAATGGCATGCCAAAGAAGAAAGTTGTCTAACTCCCCAGCTACTTCCCATCAATATTCAGGCAGGCTGTTACACTCTGTACGACTGGGCGAGTTGACCGTGAGCTGTGAGCTTGCATCCGAGAGATAGTGGATTCGAACCCCATTGTTGGCAGCGCTGAAGATGGTATTCCGTGGTTTCCCACTTTCATACCAAGCAAATGCTGGGCCTGTACCTTAATTAAGGCCTAAGGCACTCCTAGCCCCTTCCTATCCCATCGTCGCCATGAAACCTATCTATGTCGGTGCGACGTAAATCAAATAAAAAGTACTCTGTACGCAGCAGTAGTCCTATCTACCGGAGATGAGGGGCAACAGAAGACACAAAGCACATGACGACAAACAATGGTCAATGTAATGTTATTGTTGATCAATGTTAGGAGCTTTCTATATTGTAAGCCTTCACATTTAGTTTTCTTTCGACTCTGTGATTTGTAAAATATTTTATACCGTAAACTGTAGTTTCTTATTCTACGACTTACGTAGCGATTTTCATTAAATACTGTTTACCCATTTTCTAGTTACTCGGCGCTGATATGGACTTAGTAACAAAAATCCAAATTCATGAATATGTTTGTGATCATAGCCAGTACGGTAACAATGTATAGGACATGAATAATAGGAAATTTAATACTATATAACCTTAGTTATGTAGCAGTCATCGATTACACCTCTAATAAGAAATATTTGAGAATTACATTTTAGGCCTTCCTCTAAACTACCATTTCACTCAAGTGAATAAAATAATTTACAGCCTAGACTATAGCGACTTATTTCCTGACTTTGCATACCGATTTTCATCAAGATAGGACTACCAATAACAACAATATTTGAGAAAATTATAGGCCTTCCCCTAAACTACCATTTTTCTCAGCGTGAATACAATTATTGATAGCCTAGATTGTAGCAACTTATTCCCCAACTTTGCATACCCATTTTCTTTAAAATACGACCACTAATAATATAAATAGTTGAGAATTCAATTTTAGGCCTTCCCCTAAACTACCATTTCACTCAGCATGAGTAAAATTATTTATAGCCTAGATTGTAGAGGCTCATCCCCCGACTTCACATACCGATTTTCATTAGACCACTAATAACATAAATAGTTGAGACTTCAATTTTAGGCCTTCCCCTAAACTACCATTTCACTCAGCGTGAGTAAAATGATCTATAGCCTAGATTGTAGAGGCTCATCCCCCGACTTCACATACCGATTTTCATTAAATTCTCTTCAACCGTTTTCTCGTGATGCGTGTACATACATACATACAGACAGACAGACAGACAGACAGACAGACAGACAGACAGAAATTACGGAAAAGTAAAAAGTGCATTTCCTTGTTACTATGGACATGACCGATACAGAAATACCATTATTTTCAAATTCTGAGCAATGTACAGACAAAACTCTTATTTTATAAATATAGATTTATTTTTTGTGTGTCATTTGGTATGTCTTCTCAAACCTATGTTTTGTCTTGCACAATAAAGAACAATCTTACAACCGATTTTATTTTTCTCTATCATTTCAGCCAGGTGTTTATTGATGTTGGTTGCAACAGAACCCGTACTTTTAGTTTCCAAATACCCTTCGTATTTTGATAATGAAATCTTATGAGAATTTGAGTCTTGAGTTTTAAGTGCCATGGACCCCTGTGTTTCCAATCCCTTCCCAGACACTTTTCTTAAAACTTTTTTCCTAAAGATTAAAATTCCTAACAGAACTATATATAATATTATGTATATGAAGTACACTTCATATGGTTTTGTACTTTTGCAGTACGTATTGAATTACAGTTGAAGTACAGTAAATGTAAATTAATGTAGTTCTTCATTAATTCTATTTTAAAAGTAATAACTGATATTTAATACACTGTGTAAATATTTCTTACCTGAACTTTATTACAATATGTATCACCAGCAGTTATCAAGAAGAAATTGCACATTTGTTGATGATTTATCACAGCAACAAGTGCAAGTGAATGATATAATTTAAAAATCCCTGACTTTTTAAAAAATCTAGCAATTTTCCCTGATTTTCAGCTTTTTTTCAGTGTTTCCCTGACCTTTCCCAAATTCTCTGACTTTCCCCGACTTTCCAGAAAGTGTGAACCGTATAAAAAATTACAAATGTATGCTATAGTCTGCTGTTCTGAGGTAATCTATCAATTTATTTTTATCTCTATATGTCTCGTACTAAGCAACCACTGTCCTGAGTCTTCTCTGCACATTTATTCTTTGTTTTTTAGGTTCAGCTCTGACAGACTTCCCTAAGGCAAATTCTGCAAGCATTGTTTGTGTGTCTGACTGTTCTTTCTGCAGCTCCCGAAGAGCATTGTATAAACGAGAGTGATGTTTTCCTACTATGACTTGAAATTTATTGTGCCATCCCTCACTAATGTTGTTTGTCTGATGCATGTTGAGTCTTGTAACCTCGTATTGGTTCCAAAGCTCGATGGGGTAGCGAGGTGGCACTGCCCTTCTTCACCCTCTTGCTCTCCTTCCTTTGATATGCCATTCACCAAAATAATCCAAAACAACGTTTATTTCATTGGGACGAACTCCCTGAGCTCTTTGAAAGCATCACGCACTTCCTGTATTGGGACGATGCCAGAGCTAGCAGCATATGAGTTGAAATTTTCACCTCTCTATTTTCTCACTCTTTGCATGCATGTTGAAGAACATTGGCTTGAATTTTCCTGTAAATGGACTGTCCAAGATGGAAGAAACAATAGCTAATGTTACATTCTGGTAACACTTCACTAACACTGTTTATAATGGCTTTCTCAAAATAAGTAATGATTTTATCAGGGGAAATTTTATAAATTCAAAATTCTGCAGCTCTACTGATCACCTCCCAAATAATAGTAGTATACCAATTTTGATGTTTTGATGAAAGCAGGTAGAAAACAAGGGGCAAAGGTATCTCTGTAAGATGATCTTCAGGATTTTGGCTCTGCCTTTTCATTATTCCAATTATTACAAAAAGTTGGGTGGAAATTAGGGATGGGTCCTCTATACTTCTGATACCTCAATACTCATGATACTTGCATGGAATCGACATCAAATGATACTTCTGCAAATTTGCTTGATACTTTTTCGATACTTCAGTGGTAATTCTGCAATTTTTATTCTACTTTAAAATTACAAAATATTATTGCCGCAAGTAGAACATTTTAAAGTGGTCACAATGACTACATAGACAGTAGGGACAAAGATGGAGATACGGTCAGGAAGACCCTTCCTTCAATTCCTGCTTATTCAGTGCAAACCCAAACATCTAATTACCTCACTGCAAGTCAAGCAAGAACCTGACTAGTTACATGTTGAGTTGAATTTTTTAGGAAGTGCTTCTTTGTGATTTTCTAACAATAGAAAAATTACCTTCGTTGTGATGTGGGAAAAATGAAACTACTCCTAAAAAAAATATTTGACAGATCAACGTACAATTAGAGCTTTCTGGAGAAAGTATGTCACTTTGGTATGTTCTGAATTGTCATATTTGAATACCAGCACTGTCAGTTGAGGTGGAGCATCATCTGCAGGAGCTCTGCTGCAGCTGCTAGGAATTTCTCTGCAACAGCATTGGTCCTTATTACCTTAATTTCTGGATTTTCCCACTTGCTTGTCTGGAAATAACTAGAAATGTCAACGCAGGTGAACAGACAACTTCTTCGGAAAAACCA
The DNA here is from genome assembly GCF_040414725.1 of Anabrus simplex. NCBI lineage: Eukaryota > Metazoa > Arthropoda > Insecta > Orthoptera > Tettigoniidae > Anabrus > Anabrus simplex. Next base: position 1,072,798,916 of record NC_090265.1, on the reverse strand, counting down.
AATGTAAGGTAAGGCCTAATGAAGTTGACCACCTGCTGTGAGTATTAGTTCCCCCTCCCCCCCAGACCACTCGCCAAACTGATTATTTATTCTTCAGTTGCTACCTCTACGTGAAAAGATTGTCTGTTTCTTTTCATGGTACCATACCATCTGTATTCTATTTCGTTCAATATGAGTGAAATGTGGAACTATTTTCAAATAGACCCCTATTGTGATGATCGCGCTATTTGTCGCATTTTTAAAACGAGTTTTTCGCGTGGTGAAAAATCTCACAACACTAATACGTAGGTGCTTTGAAAAGTTCTCGGAATGTACTAGAATTAAGTATCTTACCTCTGTGGAACTGCTTTTATTTTTCAACATAGTGTCCCTGTAGACTAATGCATTTGGTCCAGCGATGTTCCAATGCCTTGATCCCATCTTGAAAATGAGATTCCTCCAGACCTGCAAAATACCTCTCCAATTCGGCTGTCAGTTCTTCCCTTGCAGAAAATCTCCGTCCACCGAGGAAAATTTTCAGCTTGGGGAATAGATGAAAGTCTAATGGTGCCAAATCAGGTGAATAAGGTGGATATGGCAACAATTCGTACCCCAGTTCATGAAGTTTTGCCATGGCAATAACACTTGTGTGCGGCGGAGCGTTGTTCTGATGAAAGATGACCTTTTTCCTTGCCAAACCAGGCCTTGTTTCGCGTATCTTTTCCTGTAGTTGGTCTAGGTGGTTTGCATAGTATTGCCCCGTAATTGTTTGGCCAGTAGGAAGATAATCTATCAGCAGAATGCCTTTTGCATCCCAGAAAACTGAAGCCATGACCTTTCCGGCCGAATGGACTGCCTTTGCTTTCTTTGGTGGTGAATTAGCATGTTTCCACTGCTTTGACTGCTGTTTTGTCTCTGGGGTATAGTAGTGGACCCAAGTTTCATCTGTAGTCACAAACCGGCGCAAAAATCTTGTTGGTTGCACTGAAAACGGGCCAGACTTTGTTCAGATATTTCCAATCTTGGGCGTTTATTGTCCAATGTCAAGAGCCGCGGCACCCATCTTGCAGATCATTTTTTTTATACCCAATTCTTCGGTTAAAATATAATATACTTGTTCAGAAGACATCCCTACAGCTTCAGCAATCTCCCACACGTTCAGTCGACGATCCTCCATGACCATTTTATGCACTTTTGCGATAAATTCTGGGGTCGTAATACTTTTTGGCCATCCACTACGTGGATCATCATCCAAGCTCTCCCGACCAAATTTAACCTCACTGGTCCACTTGGCAACAGTTGAAAATGAAGGAGCAGAGTCTCCCAGTGTGTTCTGAAAGTCGGCATGAATTTCCTTTGCTTTCATACCTAACTTTACAAAGTATTTAATCACTGCTCGAATCTCCGTTTTTTTCCATTGTCACAAATCACTACGCAGGAACAACAACAAAGAGTCGTCACTACCACACTCCTGCAGCTAGAGCACTGACGCGCCACGTGTTCACTCACAAAGGATGTGTGATTATTGCGCGGGAACCTCGTTGCTCTAGCACTGACATCTAGCGGTGATTCTGAGAACTTTTCAAACTGTCCTCGTAACTTAAAAAAGAGTGTCACATCAGTGCACAAAATTGCTTTTTCAGAACATCTTAATAAAAAATTCTGCAGAAGTGGAAATTTATATTCTGAAGAAGTAATACTAGATGAGCCTGTGACTCTTCTTTCACATCATCGGCGATATTGGTATCACCACCACCATCATTCTCTCAACAGTCTCAACCTACATTTCAATCATTTATGGACAAGAAATCTGCATTTAAACCAGGTGATAGTCGGTCGAAGACAATTACCGGAAAAATCGCTATAATGGTATGCAAAGATAACCACCCATTCAGCATTGTTCAGGATGAAGGATTTAAGGAGTTAAGTATCCTGAACCTAGATATGCTATGCCTTTTCGTAAGCAAATATCTAATAAAATAATTCCAGAACTTTACGAAGAAGTGGAAAGTAAAGTAAGAAAAGAGCTCCAACAGCCTTCATTTTGTGGACCTGGACTATAATCTAAAAAACATATGCATTGAAGTGATACCATTTGAAGCAGTGAACCACACTGGTGAAAATATATCCAACTTTTTAAAGATCGTGATTCATGATAACGGTTGCCATGTTGTAAATACTATGAAGTTAGGAAACTTTACCCACCTGTCGTATTTAGCTCATACATTCCAACTTGTTTTGAAGCATGGACTATTCACTTCAAAAAATAATTAAAGTCTCATTTGATGCTTGTTGTTTAAAGGGGCCTAACATCGAGGTCATCGGCCCAAAGTCTCATTTAGTCATGCAGGAAACTAGTTGAGAGTTTCAAACACTCCTCAAAATCCACCAAGATTCACAAAGAGGCACAGAAGCATCTTTCTTTACAATACCGCTTGATTCAGGATGAACCTACGCGATGGAACTAAACTCTACATATGCTAAGAAGACTTCAGCAGCAAAAGAGAGCCATAGTTTTTGCATCCTCTGATCTCTCCTTGCCAGTGAATCTTAGAGTATTGCAGTGGGTTCTTGTTAATATACTGATTGACAAATTAAATATTTTTGATCAAGCAACACTCACTGTAAGTTCATCTTCAGTGTCGGTGTCCAAAGTGATACCCAGTGTGAACAGTATTATTTCTGAATTGGAAAAACTGTCAGACAGTAGATCAGGAATTGTGACTGTTCGACAGTCATTGCTGGATGAAATGAACGCGAGGTATAATTCCACTGAAGAAAATGAAATACTGTATGTTCGATTGCAACGCTGTTGGATCCACACATAAAAGGGTGAGGTTTTCACAGCCCCAGTGCTCTCAGTTGTGCTAAAGACAGTCTGGTGGACCTTACTAACCAAGTGGAATGTCCTGCATCCAAAAATGATCAGGTAATTTTTTTTCTTTTCAGATTTTCAGATGCCTATGTAGGGATAGTTACGTAATACCGATATACTTGTAAAAAATCAATCAGTTCACAAACTTTTCTTTATTTAATTTAGAGGGTATTTTTGAACAAAAACTCACAAAAGTGGACCATTTCAAAAACACATTTTGCTTTTATATGTCTAATGTAGAGTTTAAAAATAAGTACACTGATTGGTTTCAATTTTGCCTCATTAAATATATGCACCTATTCCATTTTGTATTGAAACTAGAAGGTTTTATTTTTGGCTGGCTTTGTCGTACCGACACAGATAGGTCTTTTGGCAACGATGGGATAGGAAAGGCCTAGGAGTTGGAGGAAGCGGCCATGGCCATTTGCCTGGTGTGAAAATGGGAAACCAAGGAAAACAATCTTCAGGGCTGCCGACAGTGGGACTTGAACCCACTATCTCCCAGATGCAAGTTCACAGCCGCGCACCCCTAACCACATGGCCAACTCCGACCGGAAGGAAACTAGAAGTAGAAATGATTGTATTGAGTATCGAAGTATCAGGTATCACGAAAAATATCGTGTTTCGGTATCGAGTATTGAGAAAAACTGGTATCGACCCAACACTAGTGGAAATATTTGGACAAACCTTAAAAGTGCCATCCAGGAACCAAACAGAACTTTGTCTCAGTAACTCTCAATTTCTTCTAGTTCCAAAAACGATGACACGGTCCTGTGTATTTGTTGGTATCTAGGAGGTATTTCTAACATATCATATAGAGCAGAAGGATTTTGTGGTTGGCCATGTTGCCTTCCTCTTCTTAGTGTTCTCTTCAAACTTTCATGGTCTGGAAGGTGGACGAGTATTCCATATGACATGTTATGAAGTTCTGTTCTTAAGATCTGAGCAGGTGATATTTCCAGCCTATCTTCAGCAATACCTTCAAATTTAGTTTAACTTTTTTGTATTCAGCCTCTTCCCTGTTTGGAGGATGAGTCTGGGATGACTCCTCTAATCCCTTTAAAATATTCACATGGCCATTAGTCTGCATTCTAATTGCTCTAGCACTGCACTCCTTACCTTTATTTTTCTTGCATTCCCAATATACTGTACTTTCCCTTTATAGGTCCACACCTTGTAATATATGTAATCTATACATAAGGAGTTTTGTTCCTCCTCGTTGTGACAATTTCTGTTTCAGACTGTGTAATCACAACAAATTTTGAAAAATGTTAATGCTGTAGAAAAATAACTTAAAACACTACCAAAACCGAGCAACAGATGAATCTGTTACAATAATGTAATAAGAAATATTATACAAAACTGGTTTTTCTTTTGGAATTCAAGTTATTATGAGTTGTATATTTTGGAAAATTACATTAGGAATAAAATATTATGAAAATGAAAACTTAGGAAAAATGTATTAGGAATAAATGATTATAAAACTCGTATTGAGAAATATGAGTTTTAGGAAAAATTCACATTAGAAAAAGTCTCTGGGAATCTTTCCAACCACAATAACTATGGTATATCCTTACTTCATGTCTATTTGTCAAGAAGTGTTTAAAAACAAAAACAAAAAAAACAAAAATTTCACCCTTTCTATCTAAGGGTGTTTATCAATTTGGAATCACTTACTGGAAATGTATTTCCTAGAAAATTTTTGTTTGTATACACCCGAGTTCACGATTCTGATTTAAATCAAGAAGAATTCCACCATCAAAAATTAACTTAAGTTCCCAGAAGGAAACCATAATTTAATTTCATTGATTGCAAATGTTTTTAAGCACTCTAGGATCATGCTTTCTGCTGCCAGGAAGTCCACTTTGCCCTACCCTTGTTATTTTGTTGTTAGAAAAATTATGGCAGGGGTTGCAAAATTCCACATGGCAAAGAGCTACTTCCCTGATTTGAAAACAGGTGGTAATCTACTAGAAATATTTTATAAAAAACAAAGTGTAATGAAACATAACATATGGAGCAATTTTATTATAAATGTAGCAATGCACTGTAAATGAATATATAAGAAATATAAAAACTGAAATGAAAATATCAACCACAACCACTTTAATATTGTTTCTCAGAGAGAAGAATGGCACTCATTTTCTGCCAAAATTCAATTACGTCTTGTAGTCACAGTCATTCAAATGCAATTGTCCAAATGTCCAACTGTGATTCCAGTTCTGAACTTTTTCTTTATTTTTTTCATATTTGAAAACAAAGCCTCACATAGGTGGGTAGATCAGAACATGAGAGCAGGTAGGTAGAACAGAACATGAGAGCAGTGTCTATAGTACTTGATTCATCAAAGTGAAGTGAAAAATAATAGCAGCTATCCAGATCTTGCTTTTGCATTAGATAACTTCAGTCTTATTTTAAAATTATCAAATAATGCTTCACTAGTTTCTTAAGTCCTTTTTCATGATTTCTCCATCCTTGTAAGGTTTCTTCTTTTGAATGGTAAGGTACAATTTGAAGCCTTGATTATTGCTTATTTTCATCCATTTGTTTTGGAAACATTACTTTTTGTCCAAGTAATTGACGTTTTAACTGACAAACTCTTTCTTTTCACACAGGAGTATGTGAAAGAAAAAACTTCTCAACTGCCAAATGAACACTCAGGTGGCAAATTCCCTATCAAATGTTTACCTAGCTTGCTTTCAAACATTTTCAATGAACTCGGAAATTTATCAAACATTTCCCTAGATAATTTATTCCAATCCCTTACTTCTCATCCTATAAATGAATATTTGCCCCAATTTGTCCACTTGAATTCCAACATCTTCATATTATGATCTTTTGTACTTGTAAAAGCTCCACTGAAACTTATTTGTCTCTTTATGTCTCCAACTCTCCACTGATAGCTCGAAAAATACCACATAGTAAAGCATCTCGTCTCCTAATACCCACGTCTTTCCAGCCCAAAGTTTGCAACATTTTCGTAACATTACTCCTTTGTCAGAAATCATCCAAAACAAATTGTGCTTTCCTCTGATTTTTTTCCAGTTCTCGTATCAAGTAGAACTGGTGAGGGTCCCATACACTGGAAACATACTCTAACTGCGATCTTACCACACATTAAAATGCTCTTTCCTTTACATCCTTACTATAACTCCTAAATATTCTCTTAACCGTGTGAATAGATCTGTAACCTTTCTTAATAACCTCGTTAATATGATTATCCCATTGAAGATCATTCCTTATATTAACACCTAAGTGCTCCCATTTACACTCATACCATTGTCTGCTGTCCATCTCACAACAGTGTTTACGTCCCTGCAAATCATGTACATACAAGATAACAACATTCACAAATAGCATTATCTGTGATTCCAGTTCTTTATTCATGTCATTTATATATAAGAAAATGAAAAAAAACCTACAACCTGTTTTCCAGTCAATGACCGGGTCAGGGATGTGATGAATGAAGCAGATATAGGCTATTAGTACGATGGGGCTGCCACTCCCAAAGTGATTTATTAATGACTGATAGATGCTATGAAATGAGAGAATGGAGAGTGTTGCTGGAATGAAATGTGACAGAGAAAACCGGAGTACCCGGAGAAAAACCTGTCCTGCCCCCGCTTTGTCCAGCACAAATCTCACATGGAGTGACCGGGATTTCAACCACGGTATCCAGCGGTGAGAGGCCGACGCACTGCCGTCTGAGCCACGGAGGCTCCTATATATAAGAAAATATAACGGTCCAATAATACTGCCCTGCGGGGACCCCCTCTTAATCATTACAGGATCAGATAAGGCTTCACCTATTATAATTCTCTGATTTCTGTTTCCTAGAAATTTAGTCACCCATTCAACCACTCTTTTGTCTAGTCCAATAGCTCTCATTTTTGTCAGTAATCTTGCACGATCTACCTATAAAAAGCCTTCGGTAGGTCAATAACGATACAGTCCATTTGACCTCCTGAATCTAAAATATCTGCTATATCTTGCTGGAATCCAACAAGTTGAGCTTCACTGAAACAACCTTTCCTATACCCAAACTGCCTTCTTTCAAACCAGTTAGTAATTTTGCAAAAGAGTTTAATATAATCAGAAAGAATGCTTCTAAGAGCTTACAAACAACACATGTCAAATTGACTGGCCTGTAATTATCTGTTTTATGTTTATCATCCTCTCCACACCTCATTTCAGAATATCTAAGGGAACAACGGGAGAAAAGTTTGTGGATTAATAGCCGTCAATATGGTTATAGAAAAGGTTTCTCTTGTGAAAGCCAGATGTTGCTGCTGTTTCAAGATATTAGCGAGTCATTAGACCAAGATGTGCAAGTTGATGCTATTGTAATTGATTTTTCTAAAGCATTTGATGTAGAACTATTATGACATTCTAATCCAGAAATTGGTAGAAACAAATATTGATAAAGGGTGGTTCTGTGGACATGAGAATTTTTGACAGACCATATGCAGAGGGTAAAGGTGGGAAGTAAATACTCTGACAAAGTTTTTTTTTTTTTTTTTGCGTCGCACCGACACAGGTAGGATTTTTTCTTTGCGTCGCACCGACACAGATAGGTCTTATGGCGACGATGGGATAGGAAAGGCCGTGGCCTTAATTAAGGTACAGCCCGAGCATTTACCTGGTTTGAAAATGGGAAACCACGGAAAACCATCTTCAGGGCTGGCGACAGTGGGGTTCGAACCCACTATCTCCTGGATGCAAGCTCTCAGCTGCGCGGCCCTAACCGCACGGCCAACTCCCCCCGGTGCAGATAGGTCTTACGGCAACGATGGGACAGGAAAGGTCTAGGAGCGGGAAGGAAGCAACCATGGCCTTATTTAAGGTACAGCCCCAGCATTTGCCTGGTGTGAAAATGGGAAACCAAGGAAAACCATCTTCAGGGCTGCTGACAGTGGAGTTCAAACTCACTATCTCCCGAATGTAAGCTGATAGCTACGTGACCCAAACCACACAGCCACTTGCTCGATGGAAGACTGACATGCAAATGTACTGCCAACTGCTAGAAAAGGAAGGGGAGTATTAAATTTTTTAATGAAAAGTTAGAATGCCCTCACTGTTGAAATCAAGGAAAAAAGTTTAAACTAATAAGCAGAATAAGTTTTAGTTTGCAATATCAATAATATGAATTTATTCATGTAAATATATTATACAAGATACAGAAAACTTATCTTAAAGTAGTAGTTTAATGCGATATATTGCCATTACTAGCACTGTTACATTCTCCTCATGTTCATATGCTCTTCTTCAGCAACCATTTTCTTATAATAGACTGGTATTCTTTCTTCTTCAATGAAACTCCTACTTTCTTCAGCATTCCTTTCCTTCCCAAATTTATTTTCCTTAACATTTCCTTTCACCAAGTCATTTCATCAAAATGCCTCTTTCTTCCTAATCTTTCTAGCTGTTCAACCACATTCTCTTTCTGCACTGCTGACTAATGCAATTTTAAAATTATTCCCTTCCTCTTCAATATCCCCATTCTCCATCCTTTGTATCAGTCCTTCACCTGTCTTTGCTGGCAAGACCTATTGTTTACAGAGCACTATGTCTTCTGGTATGGACTAGAATGAATTTGTTACTTTCAGTGATCTCTCTCTGTTCTCATCCATGATTCTGACAAAATGGAAATGACTGTGGTATGAGCAATGCTGGTCATGTCATTCCTTATGCGATCAGTCCCTATTGTGAACTGTGTGAAAATATTGTTCATAGGGTCTTTTGGTGTGTGTAATTCAGTGAGTCTGGGAGACTGATATGCAATAGCAAATTCTAGCTCAGTGAGGAAAGGATTGGGAAATTACCTCACTCTTCATTACCCTTGTAAACCTCTTCAGTGATGCCTACGCCATCTATGACAACTTATGGTGGAGATGTTGAGGATCCAACCAGCCTTCGGGCTGAGTACCCAACATATATACAGTTCCTTGACAAACACTTCTTGCATAATGGTTATCTTTTAATTTTCATTCTCTTTTGCAAAACTGTTTAATCCTACCTACTTTCAGCTTTTCTATCCCTGCTCTGTGACCACAACCAAAAACCTCCACAGGTATAATTTACAGTTTGCCTTTTCCAAGAAAATGAAGTTCGTCATTCTTCAGACTATTCTTCTTCCAGCATAATGTGTGCCCCATAATCAGGTGTTTTCTTAAAATAAAAAAATAAAAATTCAATTAGCATGGCTCCTGTATTCTTAAAGCAATATCCATATATAAGGTTTCCAGCCAGAAAGTCAAACTAATTTCCCTGACATTGCCCTGACCAAAATATTGTATTTCCCTGACAAAAATTCGGCATTTGCACAATTTTTAATAGACTTGTTCATACCCATTAGCTATCCAACACACACCTGTACACAATATATTACTCAAATAGGAAAATACAACATTTTGAACAGTAAAGTACATACAATTTAATAACGATCTGCCAGGATATCTCTAAGGTAAGTGGAGGTAAATGTTAATACATTTTATTTATACATGAATAATGAAGTATTACTATTAAAATTACTAACGACCGGGCGAGTTGCCCGTGCGGTTAGGGGCGTGCAGCTGTGAGCTTGCATCCAGGAGATAGTGGGTTCGAACGCCACTGTCGGCAGCCCTGAAAATGGTTTTCCGTGGTTTCCCATTTTCACACCAGGCAAATGCTGGGGTTGAACCTTAATTAAGGCCACGGTAGCTTCCTGCTCACTCCTAGATGGTTCCTATCCCATTGTTGCCATAAGACCTATCTGTGTCAGTGCAATGTAAAGCAACTAGCAAAAAAACCTAACGAACACACAATGTTGGTAATATTGTAACCAAAAAATGCAGCACAACAAAAAAATTACACACAATTTTTTCTGGTTTCAAGTAGGCTTATTTTATCTTCAATTCTGGCTTCACATTCTTGTGACTGCATTCTTTTAACTTTTGTTTGTCTTCCAACTTCCTTATATCTCAGCTTTTTTTCTGTCCTCTTCTTCGACCTCCAGGCATGTCTTCTCCTAGTAACCCTGGTATTTCTTATGAGCACATCTCACTGATAACAAGGTTCCATGATTAATTGTTATGCATCTAACACCTCCATAGTACAAAATGGAATCATACACTTGTCTTTGTGCAATAAATGACTCCTCATACATGTTTTCTACCAACACTGATTTATTTATACAAAAGCCACTCTCCACTACAGCATTTCCATGAGACAGTATAAGATAAAGCTTTATTACTTGCCCAAGTTCACTATACTGTTTGTTTTCTGCTAAAATGTCAGCAAAGAAAATGTCTAAACCCATACTATCATCAGATATTGAGATATATTCTTTGAATTTCGTTTCCAAAGCTTCCTTTGATTCACAGCACACAGTAATGTATTGTGCTTTAGCCCTATCGGCCATATTTTCAGTTATTCTGCTAGCTTCATGCAACACTACCAAGACATATTCCATTTAGGTCTGATGAAGACTTGGTTGCTGACATATGTTGGTTCAAACTCATAAGATCTTTCACTAATCTATACTTTAAAGGACTCTTATCTAACAGTTTTGTCACAACTACCACTAATATTTTCTGATGTTCATGTTTAAAATCAAGAATTTCTCTCTCTGACAATTTTAGTTCTTTAAGTACCTATTTCATACTAAATCCAACTTTACCTAACTCAATTAAGTTTGTTGGGTCCTGTAGATCAAGCAAAATCACACTCTTAATACCAATGGAATTTGCCATTTTACTACATTTGACAAAGCGATTCATCAAACTTCTTAATAGTTCATTCAGATTGGAATACAAAAATGGAGCGAGCAGATTGTTACTTTGAAATCGCCTGAGAAAAGGCTCACATTTCAAAGAAATGGTTTTGAAAAATACTACTTTGCATTTTATTAAAGGGTCTTGGATTTGTTCTTTAGTATTTTTACAGGACTTACTTTCTGGCAACTTAGCATTTGCAACATATGCCTTGATATGGTGAAATACTTCTAAGGCTTGTTTCAGACAATGAGCATTTTCAAGCCATCGTACTGTACAATACTTCAGTAAAAAAAAGGTAAACTTCTGTCCTCATCCTGAGGTGGTGCAGATCTCTTCAGGCACACCGCTAATGGAGGTGAGCTGCATGTATCACTCCAACCACATCGCAGCCCTCCTGCCATTCTTAAATTTCTGACAGTAACGGGAATCGAACCCGGGCCCCCGAGGACGGCAGCTAATAACACTAACTGTTATGCTACAGAGGCGGACAATACTTCAGTGGGAACATTGTACTACCAGTCACTGAAGTGAACTGGGCCCGGTGAGCTGGTGAGTCTTTGAGTCATTGAATAAATAATACATGTTACGCTGGAATGAGTTATTATTATTATTATTATTATTATTATTATTATTATTATTATTATTATTATTATTATTATTATTATCCAATACAAAAGAACCCTATTTTACAAAGTATTTTAGGGTTATAGATGAAACATACAATTATAAATTAAACATAATGATGGTGATTTACAGAACCAGTTTATGAAAGATGCAATGAATGAAAATTAGGAAATGTTTCTAACAGCATTTCTGTATGAAAATATGGTATAGTGGTTGTGAAAGCTGACTATTACAGCAGTTCAAATGAGAGTCCAAATCAAATCTTGCTCTTGTAAAAATAGGACAATCATATATTAAATGATCAACTGTTTGAGTAGACCCACAAAAGCAAGAATAGTCACCTGTCAAAATAATTTTAAAATGTTCAAAATATGATTTGAAATTTCCAATTGCCAATTTACAGTCATTGAACCTGTCTTAACAGCTCCATTGATGACATGCAAACCACACACTCCCAGGTTCAATATCTTTTTCCCATCAGGATTTTCTGTCTCCATTTCCACTTCAAGCTTCCTGAGAAAGCTCAAGTTCACATTAGGCCCATTCATTGAGACAAGTTCTTTCTTTGAAGAGGTTGCAGTCCATGATTACATTTCTGCAGCAGATCTTGGACAGTAGCACGACCCAAAAAAACACTGTTCCAATATCTAGAAACCACTTTATGAGTGCTGATGTCAAAAAATCTGACAATGAGATCCATTTGTCCTTGTTGTGTTACCTTATTGAGTGACTCATCAAAAGACACTACTGTACATAGCCCTCAAAGGTTTTGAAATTGTTTGTTAATAACTCACTGAAGTGTGGTGCAATACCGATTAATAACATAGGAACAATTACTTTCACCAAAGATGAATTTCGATGCAATTGCACTATCTGGAAACATAAGTTTACATGTATCATGTATACTGCACACAAACTCCTCTTGTATTTACCAGCAACAACTTTTAACGCCCATAAAATTTCTGTTTTAGCTACTTCAACTTTATTAAAATACGAAGTAGCACAGTGTACAGACTTTCCACTTTACTGTATATCCCTGCCTCAGTCTTTACCCATTCTGTTCAACTAACACACGGTTTGACAGCAACATTGATAATGTCCACTGTCTACACTTCTTGCTTCTGTTGAACTAGTAGCTACACTTCTTAATTCTGTTGAACTAGTGCTAGGTTTGACAAAAAATTATGACGATGATGGCTGTCTTAATATAATATTCTGAAGCTGAGTATGTTTTGGTCCAGTTCTATATGAATGAATTACCAGGCACCCAATATTGCTGAATTTAAACTTCTTTCTGCACACATTACAGTAAGCTTCAAATTTATTATCCGGTACATCACTGAACCAATCTACAAACTCTGGATTAAGGGTTGAATCCAGCCACTGATAGCTGGAAGTTGTGTTTCTTGCCATCTTATTTATCTGAAACAAAAGAAAAGCATGTTGATTGAACACAAAAACTATATCAAAGCACAAATATATTTATCTCAGCAATGTAAAGATACCTTGTTGGGATAAAAATGTACTTGTTCAGCTAGCTAGGGCGAGCCACCACACACTGTTCAGCATTTCAACAAACTCATCTTGTTTAATGCTGCCATGGCCCGAAACATGTACAATTTTAATTTCTTAAAATAAAATTCAACTTACCTCATCAATTGATCACTTTTCCTTGCTTGAAAGGATTCACAGGTTGCAGTTTGTCACCAGTATGAATTACATGACACATAACAAATTTGAGTCAACTTCCCTGGCTTTCCCTGACACACGCAAATTTTTAAAAGACTTCCCTGACTTTCCCAGACAATTTTGTAATTCCCCGACAATCCCCAACTTCCCCTGACTTTCCAGGTTGCTGGGAATCCTGTTTATAGACAGATCTCTTCTCTTTTTTTAATCTTTCCTCACTATGCATCAATGTTTCCTACAAGCATTACTTCCTGATCCTTTACATGTTTCTATACATCTTCCATGAAATATTAGTCTTGTCAACCTTCTTCTTGTATGCAACTGGCACTGAGCCAGTCTCAAGATGCTGACTGTACCTAACTTAACCATGTTCATTTGGGTGAGATTTGATATTGGATGCTCGCTTTTCACAGTTCCTCCAGTATCTAATAAGCTTTGCATCATTTGTAGGAGACATCCTTTTTCCTTTTTTCTTTTTCAAGGCAATGTAGTTGTAGTTATTTTCATTATAGGATATTATTACTATGGGGTGGCCACCAACAAGGGTATTTCATATGAATTTTAGCCATATCTTCCAACACAAACAAAACAAAAAATTAAGAGACAAGATGCCTTTTGCAGTTGCTCCCAACTAAGAGAATAGGCACTCCATTATTTGTTTAGAGGAATTTCCTCCAATGAGTGTCAGCTGTCACCCATCGCCCTATCTATTGACACTTCTCTCTTTGGAGTCGATGGATCCTCTAGGCAGCGAAGTTATCTACTGCTGCCAAACACTGAGCTGAGAGTTACTAGGCAAAGCCAATGTTTGGGGCTAGATACAAGCTTGATAAACATATTCTGTCAAAATCAGATGATTCAAATTTATAGAAAAAAGTTTCCTTCATTCCAATTTTTTTTATCAAGGTTGAATTTAAAATTTCATCAGTTTAGTTAGCATTTCAAATTGTACATTTAATGAAGAAAGAATGTCAAAATGTATAATAATTTTATGTGGTTATTAGTAGCCTGGTGTAGCCGTTGTAAGGCAGACCATCCAAAGAGGGTGAGCAGCATCTGCCGTTTATAGAAAATCGTGTGTTATTGTTGTGGAAGATAGTTTTGTATGTGGTATATGAATTGCAGGGACGTTGTGGAGAGCACAAACAATCAGCCCTGAGCCAAACGAATTAACCATTTAAGATTAAAATACCCAACCAACCGGAAATTGAATCCATGACCCCCTGAAGCAAGTCCACTGCGCTGACCATTCAGCCAAGAACAACATCATAGGGAAACAGGACTTGGATCAGATTACAATAATGGATAAGGAATGACAGAAAGACAAAATTAGTGAGGGACCCTATAGGTCTATGCATGGATCAGTCACATCTAGATAAAAGGAAACGATTATGTGTTATTATTTAACTGGTTTTCAAGCTACGTAAATATAATCTGACTTACCTGCATCCATATAAACTGGGCTGGCAAGCCTGGTAATGGAATCTTGTCCCTTTCAAATGGTTCCTCAATATTTTTGCCCTTCTTGTAATTATCCACTGCAACAAAAATTGTGATGTCCTAAATTAGACACAAAGAAACAAAAAGAGCAAGATCACATTGAAAAATGAAGTGATTTTTTGTCATTATGGAAATAGCTGCCTCTGTGGATCCGTGGTAGAGTGTCGGCCTCCGAATCCCAAGATAGCGGGTTCAAACCTGGCAGAGGTAATCGGATTTTTGAAGGGCGGAAAAAAGTCCATTCGACACTCCATGTCGTACAATGCCGACATGTAAAAGATCTCTGGTGATACATTTGGTATTTACCCGACAAAATTAATTAAATCTCAGCCATAGACGCCCAAGAGAGATCCAGTTTACTCTGTCTGCCATCTAGCGGGCCTAGAGTAAAACGGAACGTCGAAATTGACGAGCAGACAGCCAGATGGCGTCAAATCGAAATGTCTGCACACGGTAGCTGAGGCCATACGATTATTATTATTATTATTATATTTATTATGGAAATGAAAATAATTAATTACAAAACAAAGTGATATCAGAAAACCACTGGCACAAAAGTCAAGAAGTTGTGATAAATATATGTAGATACTGTAAAAGCCAATGCTAGCTCAACTATTCTTGGCCAATTCAACAATTTATTGAGGTCGGCACTTGACATGAATTTGGCCTAGATTTATGGCCAGAAACCCTTTCCAAAATCAAACTCTGTGGAGGGATGTATTCACTATTGCATAATTATGTGGTGGTTGATAGTGTGGTGTGTTGTATGTAGAGGGAAAGAAGTGTAACAAATACCCAGTCCCCGAACAAGAAGTATTAATCAAACCTGGGGTGCTTTGAATAGAAGGCCAGTATGCTGGTCATTCAGCCAAGAAGCCACTAAAATAGGTACGATAAACATAAATTCCAGCTGAACTTTCCATCATATTTGATTTCATACCATTATCATTCAGGCACTTCACAAATGTTCCTTGTACGATACATGCCAGTTACTTGAAACCTATCTCCGTGTATGTCACCCTTTCCATTTCAAGATCCTGGGCTTCTGAACTTGGCATTCTTTGGATCTTTCCTCATGACTACTGAGCATGTACAGCCATTTTTCCATATTCTGATCATTTTCTATCAGCAGACTAACATCAATTTCTTTATATCTGGCCAAGAATACTCAATTCAGTATAGCTCAGACTTATTTCTTGGAATGATAATAATGATGATGATGATGATGATGATGATGATGATGAATGCCTCCACATACCTTACAGATATCCCGACCCTATGCCTAAATCAGAATGTCTATGCATTTATGGTACATATAGGCCTAAAATTATTGTTAACAGAAGTTTTTAAGTTTTATACACCTGCAATGCTACTTTTATAAATGTTTCTTATGTTCAATATTCAAATGCTTATAAGACATATTTACACAGTTCTCACAGTAGTTTCATTTCTGATGCTAATTATTCTCCCAAAAAATGTTTTTGTGTAAAAGTAAACAATCAGCACCGAGCTCGGTAGCTGCAGTCGCTTAAGTGCAGCCAGTATCCAGTATTCGGGAGATAGTACATTTGAACCCCACTGTAGGCAGCCTTGACAATGGTTTTCCGTGGTTTCCCATTTTCACACCAGGCAAATGCTGGGGCTGTACCTTAATTAAGGCCACGGCCGCTTCCTTCCCAGTCCTAGCCCTTTCCTGTCCCATCGTCGCCATAAGACCTATCTGTGTCGGTGCGACGTAAAGCCAATAGCCAAAAAAAAATAAAGCAGCCGTGTGAATTCCCAGGTAATCATTCCATCATGGGAGTTGCTAAAATGTATGGTGGACAGCCATAATGTATATACAGAACTGATGCTAGCTGGGGAATCCTCTAGTCAATCAATCAATACTGATCTGCATTTAGGGCAGTCGCCCAGGTGGCAGATTCCCTATCTGTTGCTTTCCTAGCCTTTTTCTAAATGATTTCAGAAAAATTGGAAATTTATTGAACGTCTCCCTTGGTAAGTTATTCCAATCCCTAACTCCCCTTCCTATAAATTAATATTTGCCCCAGTTTGTCCTCTTGAATTCCAACTTTATCTTCATATTGTGAACTTTCCTACTTTTATAAACGCCACTCAAAATTATTCGTCTACTAATGTCATTCCACGCCATCTCTCCGCTGACAGCTTGGAACATACCACTTAGTCGAGCAGCTCTTCTCCTTTCTCTCAATTCTTCCCAACCCAAACTTTGCAACATTTTTGTAACGCTACTCTTTAGCCAGAAATCACCCAGAACAAATCGAGCTGCTTTTCTTTGGATTTTTTCCAGTTCTTGAATCAGGTAATCCTGGTGAGGGTCCCATACACTGGAACCATACTCTAGTTGGGGTCTTACCAGAGACTTATATGCCCTCTCCTTTACATCCTTACTACAACCCCTAAACACCCTCATAACCATGTGCAGAGATCTGTACCCTTTATTTACAATCCCATTTATGTGATTACCCCAATGAAGATCTTTCCTTATATTAACACCTAGATACTTACAATGATCCCCAAAAGGAACTTTCACCCCATCAACGCAGTAATTAAAACTGAGAGGACTTTTCCTATTTGTGAATCTCACAACCTGACTTTTAACTCCGTTTATCAACATACCATTGCCTGCTGTCCATCTCACAACATTTTCAAGGTCATGTTACAGTTGCTCACAATCTTGTAACCTATTTATCACTCTATAGAGAATAACATCATCCACAAAAAGCCTTACCTCTGATTCCACTCCTTTACTCATATCATATATATATATATATATACTAGCTATACTACACTGTATACAGAATTCTAGGCTAGGTAGTGTACACGTTGTGAGCAAGATTGTATTAAATTGCATAGCTCTTAACGTTACCCTAGAAACGCGACAGGGAAGTCATTAAACGTCTTTTCGCATATGAAGACTGTGTTAGGGAATTTTCATTGTAACGGTAGGCCCGCTTGCCTACCATCAGTCACAATCAGGTTGGGGAGTTTTCATTATAATGGCAGACACTCACTCTCCACCAGCCATTTTGCATCCTCAGAAAGACTGTCTTAGTGTTTATTTTCAACTGAAATGAACATAGGTCATTGCAATGACGTCAGTAGGAATGGCGCGATTAAAAGCAATACTTTCATATGAAATACTCCATCAAATGAAAGACCACACACTTTCTCACTTTTAACGAACAGTACTATGCTGGAATTCCAGAGCTGGAATGACCAAGTCGCAGACAGTTCTGATCCGTGAACACACTTAGTCTTTTTATCTGCGGTGCGGGGGGAGTGGGGCGGGGAAGGCGAATAGTGGAGAGTCCCAGGGCAAAAACTATGCCTTTTTACTAATCTGTTTCCGAGGAGTACCCGATGAGTCGAAAATCTCAATTCACTACAATGGGAACGGAAAAACCTATTTGATTTGGAGGCAATTTTTTCCTCCAAGCCAGAGGAGAAGCCCCCTCTTCACTGCTAATTTGGAATTAAATGAATGTAGAATTTAATAAAAGTGAAGCGGAAGAAGCTTTTCTTAAGAAACGGCTCTTTTCAGGGTTGACTTTTGAGTTATTTAGTGAATTGTGGTGGTATAATTGGAAATAGGCTTAAATAGTAATTCTAGACCAGGTCATACTACTGCTATAATTTGAAATAGGCTTAAATAGTAATTCTAGACCAGGTCATACTACTACTACTACTACTACTACTACTACTACTACTACTACTAAGTTAGCATCTGCCGTAAGTGTGTGCATACAGCTCATTCAAAACAGCGCGTCAGAGTAGGGATCGAAAAACTGGAATACTATGATGAACCAGTGTGTTACGTACCTGCAGTATCAGAAAATGTATGAACCAGAGGAAAATGAAAATGAAAACCTACAACGTGTTTTCCAGTCATTGACCGGGTCAGGGATGTAATAAATGAAGCATATATATATAGGCTGTTAGTACGATGGGTTCGTCACTCCCAAAGTGATTTATTAATGACTGATAGATGCTATGAAATGAGAATTGAGAGTGTTGCTGGAATGAAAGATGACAGGGAAAATCGGAGTACCCGGAGAAAAACACGTCCCGCCTCCGCTTTGTCCAGCACAAATCTCACATGGAGTGACCGGGATTTGAACCACGGTTACCAGCGGTGAGAGGCCGACGCGCTGCCGTCTGAGATACGGAGGCTACATGAACCAGAGGAATGGCATGCTAAAGAAGAAAGTTTTCCAACTCCCCAGCTATTTCCCGCTAATGTCCAGTCGGGCTGTTATACTCGGTACGCAGTAGTAATCCCATCTATCGGAGTTGAGCAGGACCATAAGAAACGAAGAACATCACAACAAACAATGGTCAATGTAAAGTTATTGTTGATCAGTAACAAACAATGGTCAATGTAAAGTTATTGTTGATCAGTGTTACGCGCTTTCGATATTGTAGGCCTTCTGAAATACCACTCTTATCATAGTCGGTACAGTAAAACACTGAAACATAAATGATCGGAAATTGTATTGTCTATAACTTTTGTTATGTAGTACTTTTCGATAGCACCAATAACATAGGTACCGGTAATTAAAAATTAAATTTTAAATTTTAGGCGCCTTCCCCTAAACTACCATTTCATCTCGGGCGAATAAAATTATTTACAGCCTAGACTGTAGTTTCTTATTCCCCGACTCTATATAGCGGTTTTCATTAAATTCTGTTCACCCATTTTCTCGTGGCTCGGCGCTGATATGGACTTAGCAACAAAACTACAAATTCATTAATATCTGTGTTATCAGAGCCGGTACGGTAAAAATCTATAAGACATAATTGATTGGAAATTTAATTCTATATAACTTTAGTTATATAGTATTTGTCGATAGGGCCGGTAATAATATAAATATTCGAGAATTAAATTTAAGGCCTTCCCCTAAACTACCATTTCACTCGGCGTGAATACAATTATTTATAGCCTAGATTGTAGCGGTTCATCCCCCAACTTTACATACCGATTTTCATTAAATTCTCTTCAGCCGTTTTCTCGTGATGCGTGTACATACATACATACAGACAGACAGACAGACAGACAGACAGACAGACAGACAGACAGACAGACAGACAGACAGACAGACAGACAGACAGACAGACAGACAGACATTACGGAAAAGTAAAAAATGCATTTTCTTGTTACTGAGGACATGACCGATACAGAAATACCATTCTTTTCAAATTCTGAGCAATGTACAGACAAAACTCTTATTTTATATATATAGATATATAAGAAAACGTAAAGGTCCAATAATACTGCCTTGAGGAATTCCCCTCTTAATTATTACAGGGTCAGATAAAGCTTCACCTACTCTAATTCTCTGAGATCTATTTGTCTAGTCCAATTGCACTCATTTTTGCCAGCAGTCTCCCATGATCCACCCTATCAAATGCTTTAGACAGGTCAGTCGCGATACAGTCCATTTGACCTCCAGAATCCAAGATATCTGCTATAGCTTGCTGGAATCCTACAAGTTGAGCTTCAGTGGAATAACCTTTCCTAAAACCGAACTGCCCTCTATCGAACCCGTTATTAATTTCACAAACATGTCTAATATAATCAGAAAGAATGCCTTCCCAAAGCTTACATACAATGTATGTCAAACTTACTGGCCTATAATTTTCAGCTTTATATCTATCACCCTTTCCTTTATACACAGGGGCTACAATAGCAACTCTCCATTCATCTGGTATAGCTCCTCCGAACAAACAATAATCAAATAAGTACTTCAGATATGGTACTATATCCCAACCCGTTGTCTTTAGTATATCCCCAGAAATCTGATCAATTCCAGCCGCTTTTCTAGTTTTCAACTTTTGTATCTTATTGTAAATGTCATTGTTATCATATGTAAATTTTATTACTTCTTTGGCCTTAGTCTCCTCCTCTATCTTGACATTATCCTTGTAACCAACAATCTTTAGATACTGCTGACTGAATACTTCTGCCTTTTGAAGATCCTCACATACACACTCCCCTTGTTCATTAATTATTCCTGGAATGTCCTTCTTGGAACCTGTTTCTGCCTTAAAATACCTAAACATACCCTTCCATTTTTCACTAAAATTTGTATGACTGCCAATTATGCTTGCCATCATCTTATCCTTAGCTGCCTTCTTTGCTAGATTCAATTTTCTAGTAAGTTCCTTCAGTTTCTCCTTCCACGGCCATTTCTAACTCTATTTTTTTCCAGTCTGCACCTCCTTCTTAGTCTCTTTATTTCTCTATTATAATAAGGTGGGTCTTTACCATTCCTTACCACCCTTAAAGGAACAAACCTGTTTTTGCATTCCTCAACACCAATGAATCTCTCACATTACTCTTCTCTTCAAACAGAGCAGTAGAGCACTAAGAGGTACTTGCATGGTCAGACCTTTGTGAATTTTAATTCTGAATGTGCTGCTAACTACGCCAGAAGTTCACTTAACCTATTCAAGTTGTTGAACAGAACATTTACAACAAAGTGTATTTTTGTAAGTGATAATATCAATAGATGGTAGAGTATTATCTCTTTTTTTCTTACAATTTTGCTTTATGTTGCACCGACACAGGTCTTATGGCGACAATGGAACAGGAAAGAGCTCGGAGTGGGAAGGAAGCAGCCATGGCCTTAATTAAGGTACAGCCCCAGCATTTGCCTGGTGTGAAAATATTAAACCACGGAAAACCATTTTCAGGGTTGCTGACAGTGGGGTTCGAACCAACTATCTCCCGAATGCAAGCTCACAGTACCACCTTGTAAAGGACATGGAAGAACATGAACAAAATGATAAAGTATATCAAATGGTTCAGCATATAAAACACAGCAAAACATAAGAAGTGTCTAGAAACAAAAAGTACATAAACAGGGAAAGTCTTATCAAGCAATACTGTTGGGATGTTTACAGAGTAAAGTAAGTCACTTTTTTCTGACTTGTGTAAAGCACTTTCAGCAGCTGATATTCCTTTACAAATAATTAAGTCATATACAAAAAGGTAAGAACATGAATAGGAACACACAGTAGGACAATCACTGACAGGTCAGCTTCAGAAGAGAGAGCAATAAGAAAGGAGATAATGACAAACATGAAAGGACAAGGACAATTTCCACATCTTCCTGCATTGCAGTTTTCAAATAGGGCTCTCTCCTCATCAACAGACGAATACAAGTGATAAAAGACTTTGAATATAGGACATACACAAAATAAGAAAGGGATTCCAACAAGTATTGGAAAGGAACAAACGAGTAGTGAATTCAATCATATATACACTGACTGACAGAGCAAATGCAACACCAAGAAGGAGTGGTCAGAACTTTATGCCAATTGCAGGGTAGACTGACGTCACTGAGGTATGCTCATGATGTGAAATGCGCCGCTGTGCTGCGCACGTGGCGAACGATAAATGGGACACGGCGTTGGTGAATGGCCCACTTCGTACCGTGATTTCTCAGCCGACAGTCATTGTAGAACGTGTTGTCGTGTGCCACAGGACACGTGTATAGCTAAGAATGCCAGGCCGCCGTCAACAGAGGCATTTCCAGCAGACAGACGACTTTACGAGGGGTATGGTGATCGGGCTAAGAAGGGCAGGTTGGTCGCTTCGTCAAATCGCAGCCGATACCCATAGGGATGTGTCCACGGTGCAGCGCCTGTGGCGAAGATGGTTGGCGCAGGGACATGTGGCACGTGCGAGGGGTCCAGGCGCAGCCCGAGTGACGTCAGCACGCGAGGATCGGCGCATCCGCCGCCAAGCGGTGGCAGCCCCGCACGCCACGTCAACCGCCATTCTTCAGCATGTGCAAGACACCCTGGCTGTTCCAATATCGACCAGAACAATTTCCCGTCGATTGGTTGAAGGAGGCCTGCACTCCCGGCGTTCGCTCAGAAGACTACCATTGACTCCACAGCATAGACGTGCACGCCTGGCATGGTGCCGGGCTAGAGCGACTTGGATGAGGGAATGGCGGAACGTCGTGTTCTCCGATGAGTCACGCTTCTGTTCTGTCAGTGATAGTCACCGCAGACGAGTGTGGCGTCGGCGTGGAGAAAGGTCAAATCCGGCAGTAACTGTGGAGCGCCCTACCGCTAGACAACGCAGCATCATGGTTTGGGGCACTATTGCATATGATTCCACGTCACCTCTAGTGCGTATTCAAGGCACGTTAAATGCCCACCGCTACGTGCAGCATGTGCTGCGGCCGGTGGCACTCCCGTACCTTCAGGGGCTGCCCAATGCTCTGTTTCAGCAGGATAATGCCCGCCCACACACTGCTCGCATCTCCCAACAGGCTCTACGAGGTGTACAGATGCTTCCGTGGCCAGCGTACTCTCCGGATCTCTCACCAATCGAACACGTGTGGGATCTCATTGGACGCCGTTTGCAAACTCTGCCCCAGCCTCGTACGGACGACCAACTGTGGCAAATGGTTGACAGAGAATGGAGAACCATC
The DNA here is from genome assembly GCF_040414725.1 of Anabrus simplex. Classification (NCBI taxonomy): domain Eukaryota; kingdom Metazoa; phylum Arthropoda; class Insecta; order Orthoptera; family Tettigoniidae; genus Anabrus; species Anabrus simplex. The sequence continues at coordinate 1,072,776,021 of NC_090265.1, read as the reverse complement.
CCTCAGGACACCATCCGCACTCTTATTGACTCTGTACCTCGACGTGTTTCTGCGTGCATCGCCGCTCGCGGTGGTCCTACATCCTACTGAGTCGATGCCGTGCGCATTGTGTAACCTGCATATCGGTTTGAAATAAACATCAATTATTCGTCCGTGCCATCTCTGTTTTTTCACCAACTTTCATCCCTTTCGAACCACTCCTTCTTGGTGTTGCATTTGCTCTGTCAGTCAGTGTATATAGTGAGAGAGATAGGAACATGAAATGGAACACACAATAGGATGAACATAATGACAGGTCAGTGTGGGAAGAGGGAGCAACAGAAAGAGGAGACAAGGAGAAACATGGAACATGAAAGAACAAAGACAATCTTTAAATCTTCACATTGATTGGCTCTCTCCTCAACAATCCTAGTTCTTCTTCATCCATTTCATCTCAGCCCCTCACAAGCGTGTTTCTGCTTCCCATCTTCATCAGGAGGGCAGCCATTAACACTCACCAAGGAGCTATCATCACTGATCTTCATTCTTGACAAAGGAATTTTAGGATATGAAGAAATGCCAGGTAACCACAGAAAAAGGGAAGAGACATAAGACAAAGATGAATATAGGTGGTAAAAGACCAAGAATACTGGACAAACACAGAAAAAGGAAATGATCTAAACAGGATAAAGTAACTATTGGAAAGCAACATGTAACTGTTGAATACTTACGAGATTTACTACTAAAATGGTTTCATTCCATACCCTGATGGGATATGGCAAGCCTCCTAGAGGGTGACACATCCTATCTCATTCCACAGACTACCCCGCTCACCTCCACACATCTTTCTAACATACTTACCAATGTTTCTGTTCCCCTCACTGACCAGGCTTACATTGACACTCTTCAAGATTTCATTCAATCCTCTATCACATCCACCTCCCAAGCCAAAACCCTTACCAACCTGCACTGCCCTTCGAAATGCTATCTCTTCCACTACCCCCATCCAGATTCCTCCAACTCCAAAAACTGTCAAATTCTTGCCTCGAGCACTACAGCCGAACCTGTAATACTTCCTTTCTCTGACTTCACCACCAAACCATCTGTTCAATCCATAACTATCTCATCACCTATGGCCTATTCTCCTCCAACCAACTCCCAAAACTCATCCAAACCACCTCCAATCACCTCAAATATGGCCAATCTTGCCTCCGGATATTTGATTTTAACAAGGCCTCCCCGACTGACCGAGAGCTATCACCCTCTACCCCATGTCCAATAGTGTCCCACAAGTATCCCCCTATCCTCTCTACTTTTTATTATGTTCATGGCCAACATCCCCCAACCAACCGCCCCTATCCATAGGTTTGCAGATGATACGGCAATCCTTGCACCTCTACAACTCCTACTCTTCATCTACACCTCCTTCATCCATTTTGCCACAGTGTATGGCTTGACCACCTGGACAGTTGTGGCTCACTCCTGCACCATCCTCTATAAACCATTTCTATTCATGGAACACTGCCTGGTCCATATCATTCTCCACCTTCCCCCACTCATTCACACAGATGATCTCTATAACATCTACCAAATCCCTAGACACCTTTGTCTCAATCCTCGCCAACTTCTACTTGATATGTTCCCTTGACCACAACTACCCCATCCCTTCCTTAGTCCTACAGGTGCCCCCTGAAAACTTCACTTTTCATCTTTGTATCCCTACAAATAACATTTCTGTCCAGACAGCATGAGGATACTGTGTACGGGCAATCTTATGCGAAGTCCGGCTCCATGGATAAATGGTTAGTGTAATGGCCTTTGGTCACAGAAGTCCCGGGTTCAATTCCCAGCAGGGTCCGGAATTTTAACCAAAACTGGTTCATCCCCCTGGCAAGGGGACTGGGTGTATATGTCATCTTCAGCATCATTTCATCCTCATCACGATGCACAGGTCGCCTATAGGTGTCAAATCAAATGACCTGCACCTGGCGAGCCGAACATTTCCTAAAACACTCCCAGCACTAAAAGCCATACACCATTTCATTTAATTTCATTGCTTTTAATAATCTACCTATAATCCCATAGTCTCCCAATACATCTTCCCTTGGTGCTCTGTCGTATGCCTTCTCTAGGTCTATGAAACATAAACGTATTTCCCTCTCATAACACTTTTCAATTATCTGGTGCATAATACTGAAAATTGATCCTGACAGCCCCTCTACGGTCTGAAACCACACTGGTTTTTATCCAACTTACTCTCAACCACTGATCGCACTATCCTTTCTAAAATGTCAGTGAACACCTTGCCTGGTATACTGATCAGTAAAATACCCCGTGCCAGCAAAATTAACCAATTATGGTTAAAATTTCTGAACCTGCCAGGAATCGAACCCGGGCCCCTGTAACCAAAGGCCAGCATGCTAACCATTTAGCCATGGAGCTGGACATTAAAAGCAATCAAAGCATTTATGTTGACAATTGGGTTGTAGTGAAAATTGATGGTAGAATGACTTCTTGGTTCAAGGGGTTAGAAAAGGCTTGATTTTATCCCAAAGGTTCCTCCCCACTAAAATAGACTGGCAGAATTATAAAACAATGAGGAAAATGTAGAACACATATATTACTGAAATTAATGTTTTTATTTTCTGTGCAACGCAGTAGTGGCAACTCTGCACCTGCAGCCTATTTTTCATGTTTCATTCTGGCAAGTCCATCTGAAACCCAGGCAAAAATATAACTTACTTGAAGCCCTCCTCCCTTGTCATCGCTCAAAGTCGCTTAGAACTTACACCACTCTTGTACTTCTTGGAAAGGTGTGTTTCCAATAGGTAGTCAATAGAACAATATTCACCTAAGGAATGTACAAACTGACAAATTTGTTCAGTTAGCACTTAGCCCTGGTAAAGGAAGGTTCCACTAATCTATATATATAAAATAAGAGTTTTGTCTGTACATTGCTCAGAATTTGAAAAAAATTGCATTTCTGTATCGTTCATGTCCACAGTAACAAGGAAACGCACTTTTTTCTTTTTCGTAATGTCTGTCTGTCTGTCTGTCTGTCTGTCTGTCTGTCTGTCTGTATGTATGTATGTACACGCATCACTTGAAAACGGCTGAAGAGAATTTAATGAAAATCGGTATGTAAAGTCGGGGGATAAGCCACTACAATCTAGGCTATAAATCATTTTATTCACACTGAGTGAAATGGTAGTTTAGGGGAAGGCCTAAAATTCAATTCTCAAATATTTATATTTTAAGTGGTCCTGTCGATAAATACTACATAACTAAAGTTACATAGAATTAAATTTCCGATCATTTATGTCTTATACAACTTTACCGTACCGGCTATGATAACACTGATATTCATGAATTTCGATTTTTGTTGCGAAGTCCACATCAACGCCGAGCCACGAGAAAATGGGTGAACAGAATTTTAATGAAAATCGGTATATAGAGTCGGGGAAGAAAGAACTGTAGTCTAAGCTATAAACAATTTTACTGAACCTGGGTGAAATGGTAGTTTAGGGGTAGGCGCCTAAAATTTAAATTTTAAATACCTTTGTTATTGCTCCTATAGAAAAATACTACATAACAAAAGTTATAGAGAATACAATTTTCCATCATTTATGTTTTATTCAGTTTTACTAAATGTGAAGGCTTACAATATGGAAAGTGCATAACATTGATCAACAATAACATTACATTGACCATTGTTTGTTGTAATGTCCTTTGCCTCTTATCGTGCCTCAACTCTGATAGATGGGATTACTGTTGCATACCGAGTATAACAGCCTGACTCAATATTGGCGGGAAAGAGCTGGGGAGTTAAAAAACTGTTTTCTTTAGCATGGCATTCCTCTGGTTCATACATTGTCTGATACTGCTGGTACGTAACACACTGGTTCATCAGTATTCCAGCTATTCACTTCCTACTCTGACGCGCTGTTTTGAATGAGCAGTATGCACATTTGGCAGAGGCTCACTTAGTAATAGTAGTATGACCTGGTCTAGAATTACAATTTAAGCCTATTCCAAATTACAGCACTACAGTTCATTAATAATTCAAAATTCAACCCTGAAAAGAGACGTTACTTAAGAAAAACGTCTTCCTCTTCACTTTTATTAAATTCTACATTCATTTTGTTCGAAATTAGCAGTGAAGAGGGGTTTTCTCCTCTGGTTTGGAGGTAAAATTTGCCTCCAAGTCAGATAGATTTTTCCCCCACCAGTGTAATGAAATGAGATTTTCCGACTCATCGGGTACTCCTAGGAAAGAGATTAGTAATAGGGCATAGATTTGTTCTCCTGGGACACCCCGCTATTCGAGACACACACACACACACACACACCCCGAACGAAAAAAGACGAAGAGTGTTCACGGATCAAGGCTGTGCAGCTTGGCCATTCTAGCTCTGGAACTTTGGACTGTTAGATCGGCAGCGTAGTACTGTTCGTTAAAAGTGAGAAAATGTGTTGTTTTTCATTTGATCGAGTATTTCATATTGCTTTTAATCGTGCCATTCCTACTGACGTCGTTGTAATGACCTAAGGTCATTTCACTTGGAAAAACCACTAAGGCAGTCTTTCTGAGAATGTAAAAAAGCAGGTGGAGAGTGAGTGTCTTCCATTATAATGAAAACTCCCCAACCTGATTGTGACAGAGTAGGCAAGCAGACCTACCATCACAATGAAAATTCCCTAACGCAGTCTTCATATGAGAAAAGACGTTTGGTGACTTCCCCGTCGCATTTCTAGGGTAACATTGCTATGCAATATAATACAATCTTGCTCACAAGGTGTACACTACTTAACATAGAATTCTGTATACAATGTAGAATTCCATAGCGAAGCACAGGTACATCAGCAAGTACAGCAATAAATCAGGACAAACCATGTCTCGTCTGGCCCTTCTTAAGGAAGTGACAGTCTCTCAAACTTTTCAGCTGATTTTCCATCTCCTTTGCTGCATCAATTTCTCTGTTATTCCATAGAGCAGCCCTCCAGTCTGCATTTTAGATGAACTCATCACATGTTACCACTGCCAAGCCTGCACGTGGCACCAGTCTGCAACTTACAAGGTTGTACATAATAACAGGTGAGGTTTATGAACCTAGAAATAAAATGCGTGGTAAAAAGTAAAAAGAGTTTAATTATTAACTTCTTTAAAGCTGGTAATGCTAATATACAGTCACTAAGCATGACCAATCAGTGATATATGAAGACGATGTGTATGAAAAATGCAATAAAAAAAACTTGAATGTGATGAAGTGTTCCACAAGGTAACTGCAGAATGTTCTTTATCTAGCCAGCACGTCATATGCAGCAATTAAGATAATCCAGGATCATCAATGCTGGCGGCAACCGAGAAGTTTTCGACATCTTGGCAGAAAAATCGAGCCTGATTGCTGTTTATTACCAATGAGACTGCCAAGTAACGATGTGTAGTGGTGTTTTAAACATTCGTAACACGCATGTAAAATGGTAGGAACTTCATCTAATAATTTACCTTGGGCAAAAGACAGTGTAATGAGGAAAAAGAAGAATATGAACGCTGTTTATAAATACGAAAAAAGCGTAATTCATTCTCACTATGTGCAACAGGATGAAATGTGTAAGAAGCAGGTTCTAGAAGCATGTGTACTGTGTCCTCGAGAAAATTGTTCATGAAAAGTCGAAAGGAAAAGTTAGATACAACTGTTAAAGTGTTAAGGTCAGTTTATGTAGTAGCAAAAAGAGAGAGGAGTTTCCGCGATCATCCGCAGCTTATAAATCTACAGATTGCAAATGGCTTACATATGAGGACACGTCTTAATACAGACAAGACTGAGGAGGTAATATGTATGTTGATGAACAGAATGACAATTGCTGCTGTTTCTATAAGCTAGTTCAAAATGCTGATGCCAAATCGCTGGAAGAGAAAGTTGTCCGAACCTTTTCAGAAGATTATATAGATGTAGAAATGCTCAAAGATAAACTTGTGGGGTTTGGTTCAGACGGCACTGCAGTGTTTACTGGCCGAAATGAAGGTATTGCTGCTAGAATCAGTAGGAACAAATTTTTATTGTTGTGAATGCTGTTCATAAATCTGAATGCTTCTAGACAAACTTAATAAACATTTTGGTAACCTTCTACAGCTGCTGAACTGAACATATTGTAACAGTCACAGGTGTTTCATGGTTTTTTAAACTATTCTTCTTCTACTACTTTTCTTCATGGGGCCTCTAAATATTAGTTCCTAATTAGCGTCAAACTCTAAGATCTTTTGCTACCATGTTTTTCCTTCATTCCCACCTAGATTTACCTGCTCCCTTCACAAAGCTGCAGATTGTTCTTATTGGGTCTTCTTAGATTTTTTCTCTCTCTTCACCGGGTATTCCTAGAGTGGAGAGTCTGATTCTACCCAGCGCCTCACATTTGAAAAGTATGTTCCGCTTCATTGCATTTCCTGCATATATTGTCTCTTATTACTTCAATTCTATGTAGGTATTTTTTCAGATGGCAGTGTCCTGTCAACAGTCCTACTACCCAACTTATATTTTCTCTGCTGAGTTTCAACAGTTCTTTAGTATGCTTCTTGTTTGGTCTTTTTATCAGTTCCTTTACAAGCCTGCATCCTGGAGTATTTTTCCAGTTTTCCATTTATTTCTTTTGTACCCATTTTCCTATGTAGTGTCGGGCTTGTCCATAGGAAATCCCGCATATAGGTTCTGGGCCTACAAAATGCGTTTCTCCCCCTTTCCAGGCCAGTTTATCTGCCTTTTAATTTCCTTCTATACCTGCATGCCCTGGTACCCATTTTATTAGGACAATGTTGTACTTTGAGAGCTACAGGAGAAGTGAGTGGGTGGCGATACCAGACTATTCTGGATATTATCCGGACTGCCTCCAGTCGCTTGGCTGTCCATCAAAATGAAAATGTTCTTATTCCTATAGTTCATTTTAAGATTTTGTTCAAGACAAGTTGTGATTGCTATCATTTCAGCTTGAAAGACTGTAGTGTTTCTACCCAGGCTCATCTTGATTGATCTCTCAGGTCTTTCCCCGTTGATCCCTCCTGCTGTGCCATCCACAGTCTTTGAGCCATCAGTCCACCACACTATACCTTCTTTTTCAGTATTCCATTTGTTGATATTCCAGTCCTTTTTTTAATTTATTATTATCTGGGTCTCAAACGGTTTTTTAAAGTTGTACTTTGGTATCATATGATCAGAAGGCATGTGTAGAACTTCCTCTGTTTTTACTCTGTTAATTTTACAGTGTCCTAGAGTGGGTCTTTGTGCATTCCAGCACTCTGATTATGCCAATCTATATGAACTCATTCTAGCCTGTCCTTTTACAAAATTGCGTAGTGATGGGAAGTCTAGTAAAGTATTCAAGGCTTCTGTCGGTGTAGTTCTCATAGCCCCAGTTATGGCTATGTATGCAATTCTCTGTAGGCTATCCAATCTACTGCCGACTTTTCCTTGACTTACTTTCTGCCACCAGATGATTGCAACATAGGCCATCAACGGTTTAATGATCATTGTGTACATCCACATTACCACTGATGGTCTTAGGCCCCATGTCTTCCCAATGGCTCTTTTACATGCATACAGCAAGTTCTTGGCTCGGATTATGTTCCTTTCTATATGTGGATTCCAGGTTAGATTTTTATCTAACACTACACCTAGGTGCAGTGTCTGTTCCTCCATATATATATAAAACACTCATCACTTACCTCATACCACAATCACTAGGTCATCTGCGTATCCCTGTGTACAAAATCCTTGTTCGTTGAGCATAGCTATGATTTTGTTCACCATGAGGTTCCACAGCACAGGAGAAAGAACTCCTCCCTGAACACAGCCTCAGGTGGCCCTAACCGTCAGCGTTTTTTAAAACAGGGTTGCTTTTATTTTCCTTCCATCTAACAATGGGTTTAATTCATTTGACGATGGTTTTACTCACCTAGCTCTTTTTCAATGCTTTGATCATAGAGTCATAGGTTGTATTGCTGAAAGCTCCTTATATATCTAGAAATGCCGCCAGTGCAATTTCTTTATGTTCTAAGTTTTCCTCTAGTTTACAAACCAACTGGTGGAGTGCTACTTCGGTGGATCTGCCAGGTCTATATGCAAACTGATTTTCATGCAACGTTGAGTTCAGTTGCACCGTTCTTCTGATATATTTATCCAGAATTTTCTCCATTGCTTTCAGCATGAAGGAGGTTAAACATAATGGTCCTGTATGCTTTGGCTTGGGCATAATTTGCGCTTCCAGGCTTAGATATGAATGTTATTTTAGCTTCAGACCATGATTTTGGCACATACCCTAAAGCTAGACTAGCTCTGAAAAGGTCTGTCAGGGTATTGACGAGTATCTCCCGTCCTTCCTGTAGGAGTATCAGAAGTATCTCACCTGGCCCCGGAGCCTTTATAGGATGAAACGTGTCGATTGCCCATTTTATATGGTTATCTTTTATTATTCTGTTGGCACAGTTCCAGTCTGCTCTTCGAGTTCCGGTCTCTGTTCCAACCGTTTCTTCTTCTGTCATCTCCTCAGCCTCAGGAAAGTGACACGCCATTAGTATCCCCAACGTGTCCCTCCTCGCCTGAGTAAATGACCCATCTGGTTTCTCCAGTGTCCCCACTTGATTTATATGGGTTGCTTTTAGAACCTTCTGTAGCCTTGCTGTTTCAGTGTGGGATTCCACTTTCTCACAGAACAGTCTCCAAGATTTTCTTTTTTCTTTCCGTATCTCTAGGTTATACTCAGTGAGTTTCCTACGATATACGTCCCACATACGATTTCTAGATGATATTCTATACAACATCCTAACCTCTTTTTTCATTATGGCTAGTTTGTTGTTCCACCACCTTACTTTTTTGGTGTTTTTCTTTACTTTGAAAGGACAGTTTTCATGGAATGAGTCTATAATGCCCTCTTCTAATAGTTCCACTGCCTCATCCAATTCTTTCTGTCCTCTCACGTTAGTTGGAAATTTTTGTACAGCCTTCCCTAGAACTTCTCTGTATCTGTCCCAGTTAGTTCTTTTTGGGTCTCTGTACATCTCAATCCCACATAGTCTTGCATCTATTGCAAATTGGATGTGCTGGTGGTCTGTCAATGATGGTTCCTCCAGCACCTTCCAGTCCTTAATAAAGTTTGCAATATGAGTAGTGTTTAATGTAATGTCTATTACCTCCCTACGATTTTTATTTATAAATGTAGGCTTGTTTCCTAGGTTTAGTATCGTCAATTCAGTTCCAATAATAAAGACTCACCTCTTGCATTGCAGTTCGCGCTGCCCCATGCCGTGTGGTGTGAATTTGCATCTGCTCCAAAGACTAGGTGTTCACCTTTCCTCTTTGCATTGCAAATTAGGTTCTCAACTTCTTCTGATGGGGGCAGGTTTGTTGAGTCATATGGGAGGTATGCAGAGCCTATGGTTATTTCTCTGGGTCCCTCCCAATTTCCAAGTTTAATCTTGGCCACGGTTAAGTCCCGTGAACAGTGTTCCTGCAGCATAAGACATTTTAATTTCCTGTTCACAAGAAGACATGTTCTGGGTATTTCCGATGTTGTATCGTACATCAGCTTACCTCCAGATTCCGCCAGTCCTGCTACTCTGCCCTTGACTACCCATGGCTCTTGAATAAGGGCCACATCAATAGCCTCAGACTTGAACTTCCTGGCAAAATTGGATACAGCTGCTTTTTTATGTTGATGATTGGCCTGAAGGACCTTCAGCTCCATCTTTATCAACATTGGGTTTCATTTTTCCCCCGATGACTTGAAACTGAATCTGCCCAAGTCCAAGCTTAGCCTTAAGGCTTCTCTTTTTTAGCTCTTCAAAGTCTCTTTCACCAAGGGCTAAAATGACTGTCCTTCCTGTCTTGTCGATTGAAGTGGCATTCAGCACTCTCCACTCTTGTGTTAAAAGTTTGGTATCGTGCTGACTGATTCTGACTGCAGTCTGTTCTACTGGAGCTTATGTTGCCATTTCTTGTTTTGAGTCAGCGACAGCCTGTCCAATTGGGACTTCTGTCTCCATTTTTTTCATCTTTGGCTTGCTCCCGGATCTGCTCTGCTGGAGCTTCCTTGGCTTCCCTTGATGTTGAAGTTTTTGAAATTGGTTCTTTATAAGCATCCATGCCAGACATGTCCTCCCACAACTCAGGCTCTCCGTAGCAGAGACCACACCCCTCAGTCGTCCCTCCAGCGGTCCGAACCTGGCCAGGTTTGCTCCCCCTTCAGTAGGCCTACTCACATGGTCTCTACTTGGCATTATCATGACTGAGTTCACAGCCATGACTTTCCCCCTAGGTTGGGATCGCCCCTTTCCCAACCCACGGCTCGTCCAGGCTACGTAGAACAAAGTGATGTGTTGGTTCCAGCACCTCGCAGTAAGCCTTCACCTCAATCACCAGCCCCACTTCACCTGAACCACTGTATCACCCATGTGGAGGAACCATGGATGCCTCTCTAGCATGTGTGGGCGAGGCCTCCGCTTCCAAGCCTTGACTTGGGATAGTAACAATTTCTTTAAAGTCGAAAAACTCTTCCATGTTCTTTGGATTTCAGGTAGGAAGGACTGTTCATTGGCAGTTTTCGAAGACATCCCTTGCATCATGCAGTACCTATTTTGTGAATCTGAAAACAGTGAAATATTGAATAAAGATTCCTGTAAGTTTGTAGAGCTATACAGAAAGCTGTCACAGAGAATAAATATTCTATTGTTGGGATTTCTGTTCGATGGATTGTGTGTACTGTCCCTCATAAATACAATGCAAAAGGAATCTGTACCTTATGGTGAAATCGAAACCAAGTTTAATTCTGCAATACCAGACTCTTAAAGATGTATGAAAGACTGTTTATTTGAATCTTCCCAAGGAAAAAGTATTTAATGTATTGCCCTTCTGAGGAAGGTGAAAAGAGAGAGTTTGACAAAATATGAGGACAAATAATTCAGGGTTTAGTAGACAAAGTAGAAAGAAGATTTCCTTCAAGTAAAGTACTGAAGTGCTTTTCAGTGTTTGAAAAAGAAACAAGTAGTCATATGAATGATTTGTATGGCAATTTTGATTTATACAAAGCAGCTGAGTTGTTTGGTTTGGAAGGTGATACTGTGGTATCACAGTGGATGGAGTATAAGTTAGGCTCTAAAACCTAAAATGATTTGAAAGAATTCGAAAAAATTTATAACAAAAATTTGTTCAGACCCTATGTCAACCGCCGCTTGTGAACGAGGTTTCAGGGTTGCTCATAGCATCCAAACAACCGAAAGAAATTGCCTTTTGGTAAAAACTTTGTAGTTTCTGCTGACTATTAAACTCAATGGACCATTTTGAAATTGTGGGATGCAATTACCATTGCTGATAAATAGGTCGCCTGTGGACATCATTTGGCAGATCAATGCTACTCGCTGAAGAAGAGGAGAAATACCTCAGAATATTTCTTCGAGGGGAGTTTTATTTCATTTTATTTCTTATCTTGTAACAATTTCCTTTTGTTTAATATGGATCTGCATTTTCATTTTAAAAATGTAAGTTTGCTTAAGATTTTCTAAGGTGCCTCCGTGACACAGCTGGCCTCCCACCATTTGCACCGGCGGTTGAAATAGTGATCACTTCACGAAAAATTAGTGCCAGACAAAGCAGAGGTGGAACAGGTTTATTCCAGTTCCTCCTGTCATCTTTCATCCCAGCAACACATTCCATAGTACTTCACTTTTCATTCATTAATCATTTTCCAGAAGAGTGCAACAGGCTTCACTGACATGGCACATTTTCTTTCTTCAGTGCTAGTTATGTGCTTTATTATTCACTTTTTTTATTTTTTCACTTATGATTTTCCAAAAATAGTGTACTGATAGTTAGCAGGGTTCTTTTTCGAAAAAATCTTCTGGGGGCACATTTAATAATAATAATAATAATAATATTAGTTTTAACATCTCACTAACTACTTTTATGGTTTATGGAGACGCCGAGATGCTAGAATTTAGTCTCTCAGGAATTCTTTTAGGTGCCAGTAAATCTACCAACACGAGACTGACGTATTTGAGCACCTTCAAATACCACCAGACTGAGCCAGGATCGAACCTGCCAAGTTGGGGTCAGAAGGTCAGTGCCTTAACCGTCTGAGCCACTCAGCATGGCAGGGGGCACATTCCGTATCTTGAAAATGGGATACAAAGATAGGACAAAAATTATGGAATTTACAATATTTAGTACACTCCGTTTATAAATTTTATCTTTTATTTAGTTTATTAAGTTTAATTTTGTTTACGGTTCTACTTCCTTTGATGTAGATGTTGATTCCCATAGGGAACCTAAAATATTTGTCCTGAATGAGTAAATTTATAATACCAATATAATGGTCCATTATTGGACATTATAAATTTTCCAGCTAACTCATTCTTGGTTGCCTGCGTTTCGCCCTCGTGTGCTAAGTTAGGCTCGTCAGTTGGAACTTAGCACACCACCCAAGACGCAAGGCAAGTGCATACTGTGGAGGCCACTGCATAGGTTATTTGAAGCCACCAGCAGTGCCAATGCACTATGAGAGCTATGTCTCATTTCCAAAAATAGATGCCTGCCTGGCCATCAAATGATGTAGATGTTGATTCCCATAGGGAACCTAAAATATTTGTTCTGAATGAGTAAATTTATAATACCAATATAATGGTCCGTTATTGGACATTATAAATTTTCCAGCTAACTCATTCTTGGTTACCTGCGTTTCGCCCTCAAGTGCTAAGTTAGGCTCGTCAGTTGGGACTTAACACACCACCCAAGACGCAAGGCTAGTGCATACCGTGGAGGCCACTGCATAGGCTATTTGAAGCCACCTTCCAAAAATAGATGCCTGCCTGGCCATCAAATGATGTAGATGTTGATTCTCATAGGGAACCTAAAATATTTGTCCTGAATGAGTAAATTTATAATACCAATATAATGGTCCGTTATTGGACATTATAAATTTCCCAGCTAACTCATTCTTGGTTGCCTGCGTTTCGCCCTCGTGTGCTAAATATTTTAGGTTCCCTATGGGAATCAACATCTACATCATTTGATGGCCAGGCAGGCATCTATTTTTGGAAATGAGACATAGCTCTCATAGTGCATTGGCACTGCTGGTGGCTTCAAATAGCCTATGCAGTGGCCTCCACGGTATGCACTAGCCTTGCGTCTTGGGTAGTGTGCTAAGTCCCAACTGACAAGCCTAACTTAGCACACGAGGGCGAAACGCAGGCAACCAAGAATGAGTTAGCTGGGAAATTTATAATTTCCAATAACGGACCATTATATTGGTATTATATCTACTTCCTTTGTCGCTACAGGATTCCATGGTCACAATGTTTGCAACGATTCAGCTTCTGTTGGGCATAAATTACACTAGCCTGCAAAAAAAAAAAACTTTTTTTGTGCAGTAAAAACGAAAACAGGTGGGTTTTATGAATTTCTTAACGCAGAATTCAAGGGGGAAAAATTAGTTTCGGCGTATCAGGTCTGGTTTAGTGGTCGAAATGTTATTTTGTTCTTACGTAAAATTGTTGATACTTAGTATTGATTAAATTTGATATATTAATGTAAATTTCAGCTTGCAAAATGTAATCATATTTTTCATGCATTAAATACACATAAATGCTGATTTGTAAGCAAGTAGATGGTTTGTATATTTTTAATGTATATTGAAATTCGTGAATATGACGCATAAAGCGCCTATTTAGTTTCAGCTGTACAGTTGCTTTTAAATTAATATAACCATACCTTGAATAAAAATTATATGGTTAAACATACATAGTTTTTTTGCTTACATTATATGCAGGTTAGATTCACACCTCCGACTTTTACCGTTTTCCGTGGAATTTCCGGGATTTTGATGTTCTTGAATGATCTCGAGAAGGGTCATCTCGTGCAATCAACCATCGTATTCACATCCCAACGTCCCTGATAGCGTCATTTTGCATTTTTGAGATCCTGGTGAAACCTTTCATCTTGTTCTTCACTGATGGCTCCTATATTTGGAGGGAAATAATCCAGATGCGAAGCTAAGAAATGAAGTTTAAGGCTCATATTACAACTGAGTTCCTTAAACTTTACCAATATTTTCTTTACAATTTCTTTGTACTGAGGGTCCTTAATGTTGCCAAGGAATTTAGTCACATCACTGAGTGCGTTCCATGCCTCTTTCTCAATTTTGGTCATTGTGTCCGTGAAATTTTTTTCCTTCATCAGTTTATGAATCTGTGGTCCATCAAATACCCCTTCTTTGATTTCTGCATCTGATAATGAGGGAAATTTAGTGGATAAATATTGGAAGCATAGGTTACTTTTATCTAATGCCTTGACATACTGTTTCATCAAACCTAATTTGATGTGCAAGGGTGGAAGTAGAATTTTTTCATGGTCAATAAGACTTACATTCAAGACATTTTTGGATCCTGGTTGTTGTTGTTTCCTTTCTGGCCAATTCACTGTATCCCAATGTTTATCCCATGTACTGCTATCCCATTCACATAGGAAACAGGGAAATTTTGTATAGCCTTTTTGTTGTCCCAGCAACAATCCAATGATTTTCAAATCACCGCAAATTTGCCACCCATGCTCGTGATATTTAATTTTTTCAAGCACCAACTTTAAGGTCTTGTATGATTTTGACATTTTTGTGGAGTGTGCAAGTAGTACGGATGCCAGAACATTTGTATTATGAAGCAAAACAGCCTTTAAACTTCTTATGGAAGAGTCAATAAAAACACGCCAGTTACTAGGATCATACTCTTTCTCTCCCAATTGACATAGAAGATTTGAAACATCCGTACAAAATACAAGTTCATCTTCGTATTGTTCGGATTGTTATCTTTGCAAAGAAACTGCTTTATCAGTCCATCATAAACATTGCATAAGGGCTGGGGCTTTTAACACGTCTGTTTATTCAAGTGGTCTAAGATGAAAGACAAACGCTCAACTGCCTTATCTTCAATCCTAGATACCTCGCGGTCTATTGCGTATCTGGGGGAGTTTGTTATGAATTTACCAGGAAACCCCTAACTACAAAATGACAATTTAGACAGCAATAAACCTATAATAAAATGCAAACAATAACAAATCAAATCACATAACTGTATTCTAAAAAAGAGTTGCACGAGAACATCTCTCAACATTATATCTTACGAATTCATGCAGATACTAAAACACTGAATTGCGTCAAAACTAGACGTGATAAAAAATAGAATCATTTTCACAATCAGGGCAGCGATTTCCATAAGAATTACATAGTTTCTATTTTACCGCAAAATCATGTTGGCTAGTGTTATTAATCAACACTGCAACTGCACCAGCCATGCTCAAGGGAAAGTGAGAAAAGTACGTAGACTTCTGAGATTCGCACCGACTTTTTCCATTGAATATGCCGAGGGATTCAGTGAAACTGCACCTAGTTTAAAGTGCCTACTGGTTACCAATATTTTTATTGAACTGTATAGTGACAAACAAAAAAAATAATACTAGTATCCAAAAGTTAAACGTAAGTTACAAGTAGCCAGGGCAACAGGAAACAGACCGCAATTCGCACGACATATGCACCTACCAACCTTGTGTGTGTTCCTTGCTTTGACTAGCGGCATAACCGCAAGGTAAACACAGCCAGTGCCTGCGCCCTATATTCCCTCAGTCGTGTTCACCCTGTTATAGTGTGCGGAGTGTAGCCTCATGGTGAACATGACAACATAATAGCACAACAATGCCATTTGGACCCCGTTTTGCAGGGTAGAATACTCGGCTGCCTGGAAGCAGGCCAGACACAGACCGAAGTCGCTGTATCCTTGAATGTGCCACAAAGTGTCATTTCCAGGCTTTGGAGGTGATTTCGAGACACAGATGTTACAGTAAATATGTTAGATGTTAGTCATAGGCCAGCACCAGGTTGACCAAGGATAACCACCCCACAGCAGGACTAATATCTGGCCTTAACCGCCCGATGTAATCGGAGTGCACCTGCAAGACAATTGTCGGGTGGAGCTTGCAGCCGACTCAGGGGTTGCCGTTTCCCGGCAAACTGTGTGCCGGAGGCTCAGAACAGCAGGGCTGTTTGCCCAAAGTCCAGCAGTGCGTGTCCCGCTCACTGTGAAGCCGTCAACATCGAAATTGGACCACGAATGAATGGAGGCATGTGAGACAATTGTCGGCGGAGCTTGCAGACGACTCAGGGGTTGCCGTTTCCCGGCAAACTGTGTACCGGAGGATCAGAACAGCAGGGCTGTTTGCCCAGCGTCCAGCAGTGTGTGTCCCGCTCACTGTGGAGCCATCAACATCGAAATTGGACCATGAATGAATGGAGGAATGTGCTCTTCGCAGATGAATCCCCTTCAGTTTGCAGAACGATTCCCGTTGCACATTAATCTGGAGTGAACCGGGTAACCGATACAACCACAGGAACATCCTGGAACGGGACCAGTATGGTGGTGGTGGAGTCATCATGTTGAATGGCCGTACGGACATGCACATCTTCATGGGTGGTCTAAGGAACACTGTTAACGCTTGGAGATACAGCGATGAGGTACTGAGACCACATGTTCGACTCTTCAAAGATGCGGTTGGTACTTCCCCTTAATGGACGAATCCCCGCGCTACTCTGGTGAATGAATTTCTGGCTGGGGAAGACATTCATTGCATGGACTGGCCAGCGAGGTCTGCGGATCTGAATCATATAGAAGATGCCTGGGATGCAACGGGGAGGCGAACTGCATCCCGTCAGCCTCCACCAAGGACCCTCCAACCCCTTCGCATTGCCCTTTCGGAGGAATGGGATCGTCTGCCACAAGAGTTCTTGGACCATCCGATAGAGAGCATGCCACGTCGCTGCGAAGCATGTGTGGCCGTTAGGGGTAACCATACATCCTATTAACAGCATATTTTGTTATGGAAGACATTGCCAAGTTTTATTAGTTGTTGTCAAATGTGTACCTTAGCTACCAGAACCTTTCTGACACTGTTTTCTTGGACAAGTTGTGTGACATATGGTGTGTGAGTCAGCTTCCGTTTGTTCAGCAATCCGTCTGACATTCCTATCAGGCGGTATGGCCTTGTTTAGTGATTATGCTTAACTTTTGGACACTAGTGTATAAACACCTACCAGGAATAACTTTACATATTTATCATTCTTGTTATAACAACAGAATTCAAACAAAGAGATTTAAAATTTATGTTTTTCTGGGGGGGGGGGGGAGGGGTAATTTACTTACAGGGGAATTTTATACCCCCTCCACTGCTGGGTACTCCCTGAAATAAACACAAAGTTAATCCCTATGATCCTTCTCCCTCTCACCACTTCTTTCTGATTTCGCACCCCGAGTTAGGTGGAATGTATTAAGAAGTTTGGCCTATGCTGACGACTTAGTCTTAATGGCAGATTGTACTATAAGCCTCCAGTTTATCATGGAACTTGAAAATAGATGCAATGAGTATGATATGAAAATTAGCCTTTCCAAGACTAAAATGATGTCAGCAGGTAAGAAACCTAAGAGAACTGAACATCAATTTAGGAATACAAACATGGAAAAGGTAGATAATTTCAAGTATTTAGGAAGTATATTCTGCCAGGATGGTAGTATTAGATGCAAGATTGAATCAAGGTGCAGCAAAGGTAATGCAGTGAGTTCCCAGTTGCGATCAACATTATTCCGTAAGAAGGAAGTAAGCTCCCGGATGAAAGTACTTTTACACCGGTTTGTTTTCCGACCAACTTTGCTTTATGGGAGTGAATGGACTCAGGATATTGTATTCATAACTTAGAAGTAACCGACATTAAAATAGCGAGAATAATCACCAGTACAAACAAGTGGGAATAATTAGAGGAAGGTAGGTACTCGGACTGAGAAGATAAAGGCTAAGTTAGTAATGAATTAAAATGATAAACCTGTACGCATAAACCAGCTTCAGTGGTGGAGTCGTATAAGGTGAGTGAACAAGGATAGGTTCCTTAGGAGAATAATGGACTTGGTCATGGAAGGTAAGAGAAGTATAGTGAGACCAAGACGATTATGGTTTTCTTTTTTTGTTAGGGGCTTTACGTCACACCGACACATTTACTCATTCGGGACAAATGTTTCAGGTTCCCTATGGGAATCAACATCTATACCATCTGATGGCCAGGCAGGCATATTTGGTAATGAGACAAAGTCTCTCATACTGCAATGGCACTGCCGGTGGCTCCAAGTAGCCTACGCAGTGGCCTTCATGGTATGCACTAGCCATGCATCTTGGTGGGTATGTTATTTACCAAATGATTAGCGCAACTTAGTACACTGGGGCAAAACACTGGCAACCAGGAATGAGTTAGCTGGAAAATTTATAATGTCCAATAACGGACCATTTATATTGGTATATTTACCAAATGATTAGCCCAACTTAGTACACTGGGGCGAAACACTGGCAACCAGGAATGAGTTAGCTGGAAAATTTATAATGTCCAATAACGGACCATTTATATTCGTATTATTAGCCAAAACTAGCTGCATTATTAATTCAGCCCGGCTGTCATGATTTTCACACCCGCGCAACGACTGTAGTTTGGCTTTCACGATTGTCGTTTGTTACCACGGTCGTGGCCTTCTCGGGAAGGATGTTGTCAAACAGTGCTCCGTGCTGACTACATCTCAACTTAGGAACTAATGAGTGAGAAGTGCTTCGATAGCTGGAGGGACAAGCAAACGGGGCCTGGGGGCGCAAGTCCCCAGGTTAGAAGCTGCAAAGCGGCCCTAAGGCTTTAGTTTTGTGCGGAAACATGATTGGTCTGGACTGGTTCTTGCCATGTGGAGGGTTAGGATAGGACCTGGTTAAGACCATTGGTCTGGAGTGGTTCTTGCCATGTGGATGTTTAGCATAGGATCTGGACAAGACCAGTGATATTGGGACAAGGAAAGGGGGGTCTGGAGGCATAAGCCCCAGGTTAGAAGCTGCGAAGCGGCCCTAGGCCTCTACTTCCATGTGGAAACACGATTGGTCTGGACCGGTTCTTGCCGTGCGAACAGTTGGGATAGGACCTGGAGAAGACCGCTGGCCGGGGTTGGTAACAGATTATGATTAACATTATTGATGGGAACGAGATAATGTGCCATTTCACATTGGCCAATAGGAATGCAAGTAGTTACTTCAGAAAGGAAAATGGTGTGTAATAGTCTTCATTAGGTTATGAAAGTAAATGCACGACTTCGGGCGGGATCGTGGGTTCCTGGACATCGCAATGAACACATCTCTCCTCTGAGATGCTCTACAAGTAAGGTTTCATTAATTTCTACTTAATATAACATTACAAATAAGATGACAGCTGGGCTGAAGTAATACGCTAGCCTCTGCTCAGCAGAAGCCTACTGTACTCGGTGTACGCAAGTTAGCAAAACTTACCAGGTCTCTTCAAAATCGCTAGAGAACGTTTAAATATTTCACAATTACGTTAATAGAAAAAGGCACTTACTTTTCAAATACGTCAACTTCAAGAGCTGCTTCCGATTATAATGCAAGTAGGATATGAATTTTCCGAAACAAAATCTATAGGTTAGGAATGACAAGATTTCGTATATTTCAGTAACTATCGATGCACTTTCCTAACAATACGCTTGCATACGAATAGCATTTTCGTACTTCTACGAGACAATAATGAGAATGTAGATACAGGTAAATTGGAGTACACCTAAGAAACCAAGTGAAATAATACCCTGATTGATTCAAATCCTAACCTACAAACTTATGAAAAACTTCTGTTCTGTTCGTGAAGTTGATTTGGGCTCGTTATTTTACCCAGACACAATACTGTATTATATTTGTACTAGTTTTACACACGCACACAATTTCAATAAAGTAGAACACCAATGCAGTTGACAATGTTTTCTGAGTACGAAGTACTTGAAGATTGAGGGAAGTAGACCATGCAGCAGACTCACAAATTGGGTTCAAAGCACTTGAAGTAGTTCAGGAAAAGACGTATCACCTAGAGAATTGAGAGTGAGGGAAGACGTATACAAGACAGGGACACAAGGTATACTAATCTTCACGCTAGAGTGGCCGTCTCAGCGACTTCTACAAAACATACACACCGGGCCAACATATAAGGGACAAGCAGGAGAGGGCAGGGGAACGACGGAGGGGTGGATATATGTGAGAGTGTAGGACTTTGGACAAATGGAAAGAAATATCTGAGCAACGTATATGGGGGGATGTATAGAGGGGGCAAAGTGTCAGTGAAATCGTAAACAAAAGATGAAGAGGGGCGACAGTGTGTTGATATGAACATCAATGAAAATGTACACGCGATCGGTGGAGGGGGAGAAGAGAATAAACGGTAGCTATGTGTCTTGTTTGAAGAGGTGGCGTTGGGGAGAGCGGGAGGCAATTAAGAATATGATGAAATGTGTAAGTAGTGTCAATGTATTGTGGGAAAGTGGGGTTAGAGTTGTAAATTAGAGTGATCTAAGAACTGATTTAAGATACGTATAATTGTGGGAGAGGGCTTGTAGACGAGACATGCAATTGACGAGGGGAGTGGATAATTGTATTGTATTAAGTTGGAGTACAGGCAGCGGCGAGGAGAGTTGTACAATGGGCATTGAAAAAAGAGATGATTGATATCAGCATCTACAGATCCACAATGGCATAGGGGATGCGGTTGTAAGCGAAATCGAAATTTATAGAGAGGTGTAAGGGAATGATTAAAGCGAAGACGTATGATATTCATGATATGACGACGAGTGTAGGTGGCGTGTTGATACCAGAAAGTAGTAGGTAGTATGGGTTGGAGACTATGATAGAATTTGCCCTTCTGACAGGCAGATGTTGTCCATGTGTCTTGCCATATTTGTCGTTGTTGTGATTTGAGGAGAGATATGAAATCTGTGGCTGGAACAGAAAATGTAGCTGGGGTTGTAGATAAGAGGGAAGCCTCTTTCGCTAAGCGATCGGCTCGTTCATTGCCTGGTATGTTCTTATGTGCAGGTATCCAAATGAGGGTTATTTGGATACCTGATTGGTGTAAATTGAAGAGGATGTGTTTGACATTATAAACATACCAGTTCAGCGTAAACTTGTTAGATTGTAGTGTTTGGAGCACGGAGAGAGAGTCAGTGAATATATTAGCAGATTGTATGGATGAATGTTTGATGTACAGTAATGTTTGTCGTATGGCAAGGAGTTCAGCCGAAAAAATAGAAAAGTGGGACGATAAGTGAAACAATTCAGCATACTGAGTCTGTTCGTAATAAAAAGCAGCGCCGACACCACAAGAATTTTTTGATCCATCAGTATAAAAATTGGGACAGGCATTAGTGGATGAAATGCGAACTTTTTTAGAATGTAGAGGAAAAAATGAAAGCCGGTAAGGGAGCATAGCAAAAGAAGATTCTTTAGAATGAATAATAGTAGGAGTATATTGAATCACGTCGTATGCCACAGAATAGTATGGTAGCACATGACTACGAATAATAGTAGATTTAAAAGGGGATACAGACTCAAATGCCCAAATTAAGGCAGGGGCTCGGCAAGGAGGGGTGATAGGTGTTCAGAATGATTGAGCGAGTAATTGTATTTTGGGGAGAAGGTTATTGGAGATCACGAGAAGTCGTTTGAGGAGATACTTAGATGCTAGAAATCTGCGTCGAAGGAGAAGAGGAGGGTCACCAGTTTCAACTAATAAGGCATTAGTAGGCGTGGTAGACAACGCACCAAAACAAACTCGTAGTGCTTGGTTTTGAATTGTGTTGAGGGATTGAAGGGCAGATGGTGATGCAAGATCAATTATATGTGCACAGTAGTCGAAACGAGCACGGATGGTGGAGCAGTAGACTAATTTTGCTGTAGCAGGATCAGCTCCCCACGAACGACGTGTAATGGATTTTAAGAGGTTAATATACGTGGTAGTACAGTTGCGTAGGTGTTGTATATGTTGGGAAAATTGTAATTTACGGTCAAGGATAATGCCAAGATATTTATGGTGCGAACGTATGGGAATTTCATAAGTATCGAACAGTAAAGGCTCGGAGTTGTAAACCCGCTTGGTAGTAAAGATTACTGCAGAGCATTTATCGGGTGATAAAGAGAACCCATGAGTGTGTAACCAGGACTGAACTTGAATGAGCAGCCGTGTTATGCATTTGCGAGCAACATCTACGTCTTTATGGGAAAAGTAGAAAACTATGTCGTCGGCATACATAAGAATTCGGGCAGATTGGAGGGCAAGTTGTTCGAGGCCGGATAAATATAAAGCAAACAGTATTCCACTGAAGATATCACCTTGAGGGACGCCGACAGTAGCTTGACGAGGGGATGGCGTAGTGAGAGGGGGTTTGAAGATTAGAGTGCGAGACGTTAACAGATGACGTAGAAGAGTTATGAAAGTGGTTGGGATGCCTTTCTGTGATAACACATCCCATAACATATTCAGGGGGACGGAATCAAAGGCACCTCGTATATCGAGGAAGACAGCAATAGTGTGTTCTTTTCGTGATTTAGCTAGTAAGATGTCTATTATAAGCATATTGATCGCATCCTGAGCATTTCGACCCTTACAGTAAGCATACTGATACTTGGGAAGGAGGGAATAATATTCTAAGTACCAGAGAAACCTTTGGAGCAGGAGTTTAAGAAATAGTTTGCGTATACAAGACGGCAAAATTATTCCCCTAATATTGTGAGGGGAGGTCATTGGACGTCGAGGCTTTGGAACCGGAACTAGGAAAAAAGTGTTCTACTCGGGAGGTGGAGTCGTAGTATGTAACACAAAATTAAAGTACTGAACAAGCACGTGTAGGGCTTTGGTCGGCAACTGTTGTAACATGGCATAAGAGATATAATCAGGACCGGGAGTGGATGATTTGCAGGAATTAAGAACGGACGTGAGCTCAAGGAGAGTGATGGGACGTGAAAGGACTGAACACTGACGAGTGGAAGCAGAGATAGCTGGAGTATAAGGTGGAAGTGCATGATCTGGAGTGAGGGACCTTAGAAAGTCATTCAGAATAGTCGGCGGGATTTGAGGGCGTGGGACGTGAGTGGAAGCTCGGGTGAGAGCACGGATAGCATTCCATAATTGAGATGCAGAAATATGGTTATGGAAAGAGGATATAAAAGTTTTCCAGGCCTGTCGTCGTTTTTGATTGAATACACGTTTGATATGAGCAATATGATGTTTGAGGTGAAAGTAGTGTGAAGGGGTTAGAGTTTTACGATAAATTTTGAAGAGTCTCTTGCGTTTAAGGATTAAGTGGTGACATTCACTGTCCCACCACTTTAATTGAGAGGCACCAGTTGTCATGGAGTTTGATGGTGGTGTAAAAGGATGGTATAGGTCCAGATACTGTGTTATTATTTTGAGCAGTGAGTGATAGGATAATTCTGTTACAGGGAAGGTCTCCAATTGGGTTACCATGTAGGAGTTAAAGCACGAAGCATTGAACTGTTTCAGGGAACGTAGCGGAGCGATATAGTGGTCGTTAAGTGGGTTTTTAGTAATATACCTGTGGCCATAAGTAATGAGGATAGGAAAGTGATCACTTGTATGAGTGTCACTGAGTACCCGCCACGTGGTTATAGAGGCAATGGAGTTGCGGCAAAGTGATAGATCGACTGCACTAGGCAACGAACCAGGAGGAGTGAGCCTGGTAGGGGAACCATCGTTCAGAAGCAAGAGATTATGTTGAGTTACAGCATGTAAGAACTGTGTGCCTTTGGAGGTGTTGAGCGGGGTTCCCCACTGAGTATGATGAATATTGACATCTCCCAAAAACAACAGTTGGGTATCAGGTGGAAACTGATTAAAAAATTTGAACCATTGGGCAAAAGAGATGTAGTTATCAGGGGGATTATACAAGTTTATAACATACGTGTTCTGATATATAAGACCTATGGAATAGGTATTTGGTATTAAGTACTGTAGATGTAATGGAGTGTACGATAACGAAGTATGTATCATAAGTGCGACAGCATCAAATCCTGGTCCGTCATGGCGTTCGATAGAATATCCTGGAAAATAAAAATGAGTTGTATGAGAAAACCAAGTTTCTTGCAAAGCGACTATATGAGGAGATGTTTCGTGCATGAGAATTTTGAATTCATATTGTTTATTTTGTAGGCTCCTAGCATTCCATTGAAGGATGCGTACTACCATTATTAAAGATAAGGTGTAAACTTTCGCGAAGTTGACTAATAACGGGTAAGATATTGGGGTGATCTCCAATTAGTTGAGTAAGCTGCAGGAGAAGATTGAGAACACACTGATGAACATGTTCTCGCTGAGGGAGTGTAGTACCTGTTTGAGGATGCTGTGCGGGTTGCAGAGGCATGGACGGGCTCGATGTTGAGGGAGTGGGCTGACTGGTTTGAATGGGGTATTGATAACTCAGAGATTGAGAGGGGCGAGAGGATGTAGTGGATTGCACTAGCTGGAGATACGCAGCTCTATCATAGCCGGGAGAAGGTTTAGGTGGCAAATCCTTAACAATCACTTGTGTGAATTTGCGTTTGCGAGGGGCGTCTGGTATAGGAGAAGGATGTTGAGAGGGTAGGGGAGGAAATTGTTGAATGTTATTATACTCAGAATAAGTAGGTGGAAATAGTCGAGCAGAAGCTTCTGAGAAGGAGATGTTATCAGTGCACATGAGTTTTTTGATTTCCACTTGCTTCTGATGAACAGCACAATCTGATGAACCCGTTTCGTGTTCCCGATTGCAATGTACACATAATTTGACATTAGCAAGGCAGTCTGAGGTAGGATGATTCAAACCACAGTTGCGACAGCGAAAGTTAGTGGACTGGCAATTGCGTATGGTGTGTCCATAACGCTGGCATTTGGAACAAATAATGGGGTAAAATATAAAGGGATTGACTTCTAACATTACATGATAGATTGAAACATATTTGGGCAACGTTTTGGAGCAAAAAACAATCTTTACGGAGCCGGTTGGTAGATATACTGCCTGACCATCTTGGAGGGATTTACGGCGTAGGCGATGAACTGAATGAACTTTGACGTCACTCTGAAGTAAAGTAAGAATATCGGATTCAGTTAGATCTTTCTCAACACCGCGTATAATGCCTACACGGAAGATATTGGAGTGAGGAATAAAGGCATGCAACTTGTGTGTATCAAGGAACTTATTCTGCAGAAAGTCATTAGCATGATTAGGAGAGTGAAAGTTTACCTGAATCCTGTTACGGCCTTTATACTGGATGGATTTAACAGGAAAGTTCCTTTCGTGGAGTAAACGCCCTATAGCCATAGGGTGTAGGTTGCAAATGTTATTACCTTGTTTGGATGAAACAAAAACAAGATACGGTCCTGGGTGGTTTAATGGGTATAAATTACATGCATTAGTATTAGGAGGTTGAACAGGAGGGGGAGGGTTAGTATTGCATTGAGTTGAAGTTTTCAACGAAGGGGTAGGAGGAGAACTATCATTCACGTTTGTATCCATTTTCACTTCTTCTTCCCGTTCAACATTACTATTTGACGCGGGATGAAAGTCCCGAGTACCTCCACTATCAGAACTCATGCTACCACTGCACAATCACACGCAAGCTAGCACTCGAACGCAGGAGTAAGTTCTAGAAACTTCAGACACCGAACACGAAACCTCGAACACAACGAACCGTACGGTACGATGTCGCGGACGAGACTACATTATGAAAAACTTCTTCGTAATATTTTAGGCATCTTCTTCTTTCTTTTCTTTCTTGATATTTGGTTGGGCTCTGTATTTAACTAACACCCAGTTCCAATACTTTGTAAATGAAACACTGTCGAACACTCAGAAACATTTAGTTATGGTGACTAAGAAATACTTCATCTCACAGGGCAAAGATCACTGGTATGGGTGAAAATCTACATCTTGTGGGTGTAAGTGTAATAGACATAGGAGTAAGCACGGGGACACAAGGTACTATATCTTCACGCCGAAGTGACCCATCTTGGCGTCTTCTACTTTGACATACGGAACGGGTCTACAATTGGGAAGGACAAAGGATAGAACACAACAACTAAAGGATCTAGCATTAAGGATGGAATAACACAAATAGAGGGTTAGAATGTAGATATCGCGCAAAGTGTAATGAAAGTTTACTAATGACATGTGATATGACTAACGACGTGTTACCCTAAACCGTA
This sequence comes from Anabrus simplex, assembly GCF_040414725.1. Taxonomy (NCBI): domain Eukaryota; kingdom Metazoa; phylum Arthropoda; class Insecta; order Orthoptera; family Tettigoniidae; genus Anabrus; species Anabrus simplex. The sequence goes on along the minus strand of NC_090265.1, from coordinate 1,072,749,912 downwards.
CCTATCAAAGAGCATCATCTTCTTCTTCTTCTTTTTACGCTTGAACATTTTGGGCTCTGTCAATGTCATCCAGTTCTTTTCTTTCTGTTCTGTTCTGTTCGTGAAGTTGATTTGGGCTCGTTATTTCACCCAGACACAATACTGTATTATATTTGTACTAGTTCGACACACGCACACAATTTCAATAAAGTAGTACACCAATGCAGTTGACAATGTTTTCTGAGTACGAAGTACTTGAAGATTGAGGGAAGTAGACCATGCAGCAGACTCACAATATGGGTTCAAACAACACCTCCTAGATAATAAGGCCTAACAACAGCGTAGTGACGTCACGCAACGGAGGCGATGGCAATGCAGAGAAACGCGGAACATAGTTAAACACAGACATGATTTTAATATTTTTTTGCCAATGGAATAATTTATTTACTAACAAATAGCGTTTCAAATTTGAAGGATATTGAATTATTCTGTCGTTATTACCGTATTTTAGTGACTCTGCCATTAAAGATAAACAGCAGACAGTTGTAAAACACGACAGCATCTTGCAATGTTAACTCACTTAGGCCGAATTGCTAACATCACAACAGAATGCTACAAACATATTTCAATTTAAATAGGCATTACGTGATCTTAAAAGAGAACTAGCACGTATAATATTAGCATAGGCCTAACATCTAAGCTGATGTAGCATCACTGGCAGTATATGCACATGAGCCTACAATGTTTCCTCCCTTGGAGTTCATGTATGGTTTAATGAGAATTTCACCTACCATCGATGTTACTAATTTGTAATTCTGTTCGAAACCTTTATGTATTCCAGAAAGTATGTAAGTTTCTAACCTAATATTGGACTACCATTCGGACTGGACCCTACTCTTTTAAAAGTATTGACATATTGTGGCAACATTAAATTGCTACTGTCTCATAAATTTGTAAAAATCGCACGGCGCAACAGCCCTGAAGGGCTTGGCCTTGATCCTGCTCAGCCCGAAGGCCTGCAGATTACGAGGTGTTTTGGGTTCCGCAGGACGAATCCTTTTAGCCGTTATTCTTTGCTTTCTAGACCTGGGCCGCTATCTCACCGTCAGATAGCTCGCAAATGTAAACACGCAGGCTGAGTGGACCTCAAACCAGCCCTCATATCTAGGTAAAAATCCCTGACTTGGCCTGGAATCGAACCGGGGCCTCCGGATAAGAGGCAGGCATTATATCCCCTCACCACGGGGTCGGCCATAACTTTGTAATCATGAGGAGATATCAGACAGAAGGTTGAACAAATAACAAGAAAATCATACACATACTCCTTTATGAACTAAGAAATATTTTAACTATGGCTATTAAATTAACTGTTGGGACATCATCCCCGGTGTTCAATTCACCAACTAGGACTAGAATTAACTTATTTATTGAATCTTTCTACACATTGTTACACTCATTCCTTGTGATGCAGCTATGATGTTTTGTAACTAAAGAATATACCGCATTTGTATTAGTAATTTTGTCCACATATTCATTAGAAATATTTTTTACTTTATTAAAACCCGTTTAGAATAAAGGCCATGTCTTATAAGATGATTACATATGCCATGCAGTATGGTTGCCTTGATGTATCGACGTACAGAAAAATTACTTACTTTCCCTTCGTCACAGTACAACAACCACCAGGTAACAACGTGTTTATTGTACTTTTCAGCTGTGTTGAAATTCTGTGTATGAGATATGTACTATCTTCAATGGCTCTCTTTATTGCTCCTTTCTATTCTACATTTTTGCCTGGTTCTTTTAACTACTCCTCTTCCAAGACCATGATTGTCAGAGACAGCAGTGGCTTATATCTTTCCCAACTGCCCATCATATTTATAGTTACATTCTGGCAGGATCATTACCAGTTACTTCCCATAAAATATCACCGACTTTGAAATGTCTGTGGCATACCTGTAAAATAATGTATCACCGTGAGCGAAATTCGTGCATTTACAGAGTGAATCGGCCTACACCAGCAGCTCCTGTAGGTGGTATGTTTTAATGCGTATAATAATAATAATAATAATAATAATAATAATAATAATAATAATAATAATAATAATAATAATAATAATAATAATAATAATACCGTTGAAATAATGTATCCCATGATTGTGATCTAACATAACCTTATATCATTGAAGAGTAAATATGCCTACATATCACCAGCTGTTGCGTGTAGTTAAATACGTCATAGGCCTATACTCATTATGATTGTGTGAGAATGTAATAATAATAGTTACTCACCATTGAGTTATTAGTAAATCTGTAGTCTTGTCTTGGAATTGCACGTAAACATATCTGCCGCATAACCTCGTCTTTCGTAAACTTAATGCATGCACTTCGTTATCACTGCCGGAATTCTCCTTAAAGTTGAGTACGCAACACATCAGTACCATTGCGTACAACGGTATTAACAATTGGCACCATTAAACGAATTAAAACTCTTCTAATTTCAGCGTTACATGGCCAAACTCATTGCTGTGTTATTACTGAAAAGGTTCAAGCTTGCCTCCCGATTTTGACGTCACAGTATATTCCCAGAACAGTTGTGAGGCCTTATATATCTAGGAGGTGTTGGTTCAAAGCACTTCAAAGTAGTTCAGGAAAAGACGTATCACCTAGACAATTGAGAGTGAGGAAATACGTATACAAGACTAGGAGATATAGGAAAAGCACAGGGACACAAGGTATACTAATCTTCACGCTAGAGTGGCCGTCTCAGCGACTTCTACAAAACATACACACCGGGCCAACATATAAGGGACAAGCAGGAGAGGGCAGGGGAACGACGGAGGGGTGGATATATGTGAGAGTGTAGGACTTTGGACAGATGGAAAGAAATATCTGAGCAACGTATTCTTTTCTTTCTTTCTTTCTTTCTTTCTTTCTTTCTTTCTTTCTTTCTTTCTTTCTTGAGGAGATTGGTTGGGATTGAATGTTCTGTTTCCCAGTCACAAGCCGTTCTTAATATTGCACTTAATTCACTTTTTGGTTACACACGCATCACTGTTAGTCTTTAAGGCCGGTCTCCACTGATTAACTGGTGACACCATCAACATGTTAAATGTTGAGTACTGTTTCATTTAACGTTGTGTCCACACTTAATAAACATGTTAAACTTGACTTCCTTTGTTTATATACAGGTAGTTCATCATATCAATTTGTGGTAATATATTTAGGTGGTGTCTGGTATTTTCAGACAAGAGCAATGCACTCAGATGAAGAGGATTTGGCCTTTGTTATTGCTATTGTTGCTTCTTGTTATGATTTAAAAATGCAGTTCTATTAGACACATTTCCTCCCGTCATTCTGCTCATTGCTTCAAAAGCAAACCATTTTGAAGTATAAATTTTGTCCGCTCCCGCCCCGACTTTTCTGATTTTTTTTTTTTTTTTTTTTTTTTTTTGCAATACTCGACTGTACTGGGAGTGGAGGGACGCTAAATTTTGTTTTCGATGCACTCGCGGGAACAATTATAGATAATTTAGAATTCTTGGAAAATGTTGGCTTTCTTCGCTTTATCATTGCATTCCTTTGATGAGACATCCCACAAACAAGACCTTTCTATTATTTCATTAATTAAGTCCAAAGTAATCTTGCTCCACTCCATTTTTTACTATAAATTTTAGTATAGTTGCAGAGAGAACGACACACGTTCGCGTATCGGTACCAGTACTGTATTTGTAGCTTATAACAAAGGGAATGAGTGATGCGGAGTGTTGTAATTATAATCCTACTTCACGAGAAGCACGTCGTTTGCATATTTGGCTATCAGTTGACAAGGAAACGGAAAGGAAGTTGCCGAAGCTGTGCCAACATCTCAAGAACAACGAATTGACTTGACATGTTTTCCACTTGGAGCGGAAAACACGCCAACATGTTAAAAGTGTTAACCTCAACATTCTGAGTTAACATGCAAAGTCAATTGGAAGACACAATCACAATATACATGTCAATTGTAACATGTTACATTTAACATGTTGGTGTTAAATGTTAATCAGTGGAGACCGGCCTTAAGAACCACTAAAATACTTAATAGCATGTAATAAAAGGAAACGCTATATGACCTACAAAAAGGGATAAAGGGAATGCCGTGGCAACTTATAGAAGTGTCACTTCCAGGCATTCGTGAAACAACTGAATGACTATAGCGTAATTACAACCTTATTTGAGTGGAATCAAGATAAACGTTAAGAATAGTGATGATTTGTGGTGAAGGTTGGAATAGCAAGACTGAAACTCGCGCGGGCTAAGGTACGTGAAGACTGATTAATTTCCGCATTAAGAGTCTCTGTTGAGGCACATATTGGGGGCAATGAAAAAATAAATGATCACTATCTCCATTATTATATCCACAAGAACAAGGTGGGCTATTTGCTATGTGAAACCGATGTTGATAAACAGGGGTTAGCGAATGATTAAAGCGTAATCTTATAATATTAATAATATGGGGTCGCGTGTACGTACCATTGACAAACCATGGTTATTTCGGAATGATAGGCTGCAATTGATAATAGTGATGTCCCTTCGTACCGGCAGAAAGTCGCCATACTGTATTCCACGCTTGATGAGCCTCCCTTTTAATAGGTGAGAATAAATCGGAAACCGGGATTTTAATTTGCAATAAATGTGCGATATCAGTACTTGCCTCTTTGGCTGCTAAATCCGCTGTATCATTACCTACGTGATTACAATATCGTTTTATCCAAAGTAACGTTATAGAAAAGCCAAACTTCTCGAGTTGAAAAGGAAGGTATTTAACCTCGTATACATACATATTGTAAATTTGTGAAAAAGATTGCAGAAATCTGAAGCACACTTTCGGAATCGCTAAAAATATTTATTTTTCGGGAACTCAGTCGTTGAACATATAAAAGAGCTTGGTATATTGTATAGAGTTCCGCTGTAAAGATAGTTAGGCTATTCGGCAACGGATATTTAAAACTTGTGTGTGTTTGGGGATCAAAGAATGCTGCCCCTACGCCAGTAGACGATTTTTCCCCATCGGTAAATATATGATAATCTTGGGAATGTAATAACCATTTAAATCTCTTGTGAGGAAGAGTTTGCGAGTTAATTTCACGTGAATGTTGGGTAGTTGGACAAGAAGAAGCTATAATTATGGATGGACGGAATATGATAATGTCATAAATGTATGAATACATGATGAAACGCGGTGTTCGTAGAATGGAATCGTGAATATTTTGCATTTCAACGTATGCCGTATATACTGCAGGGTATCGGTGATTTTTGGGGGACGCTGTTGGTAGTATTCATATAGTAATTTCAATTTAGGAAATATAATAGGGTTCGATCTACTGATGTGCTTAAGCAGAAATTTTTTCGCAATTTTTAACCGTCGAATATGAAGAGGCTCTTCTGTGGCTTCAACTAACAGAGCGTTAGTCGGTGTTGTTTTGAGAGCACCCACACTTATACGTAAAGCGGTAAATTGTATTCGATCTAATGTTAAAAGATTTTGTTTGGAAGCTAAATCTATTATGTCTGCACTATAATCTAAGGTAGAGCGAATGGTAGCGCTGTATAGTTGTAACGCTGACAAGGGATCAGCACCCCACGTACGTTTCGTTACTGTTTTCAAAATGTTGATATAGCGATCTGACTGACGAGTTAACCGCTGAATTTGATGATTCCATGTTAACCTTTGATCTATGTATATGCCAAAATATAAATGTTGAGGGACGAAGGGGATGCTGTAAACATCGAAAATAATAGGACTTTTATCAAAAACTCTTTTGTTAGTGAAAACAATTGCCGCACACTTAGGTAAGGAAAGATGAAGGCCATGAGACATTAGCCACCGAAAAACTAGACTCAGAACGTGGCGGAGATCTAAACTTGCCTGAAGTTGAATGGAATGGAGCTGCAAGTGAAGCCCATGAACAGAAATTGGCAAATAAGTTAATTTGGGAGGGAGGATTTACACAAGTAGTACAAGAACCAACTCGTCTCAATAACTTGCTAGATGTATTCTTGGTTAAGCCATGGGAAATTGTTGATACACTGAGGTAATTGAAGGAATAGGTGACCATAAGGCTGTAATAATGGATGTAGGACTTGTACCAAAAATGCTTAATAAGAGGGTCACAAAAGACAAGAAATTATACAGAAAAACTAAAGTTGATGAATTTGGGACTTACCTTAAATCACAATTCAGTTGTTGGATAAGTGAAGGGAATAATGTGGATACACTTTGGGCTAAATTTAAAGGAATCATTTGGGAAGGAGAGAAGAGATTTGTACCTGTTAAGAAGGGTAAAATGACCTCAGACCCTGTTTATTACACAAGGGAAATAAGAAAATTAAAAAGAAAATGTAGAATAGTAAACAGGAAAATCAAAGAAGGTAGGGAGAATAGAGAAACTAGAAAACAGCTAATGAGGGAACTGAATAGAGTGAAAAAGGAAGCAAAAGAGAATTATATGAATGGCATTCTTCAAGAGGGTAATGACCACAAAGGGAAATGGAAAAAGCTGTATTCATATATTAGGAATCAAAAAGGAAAAGGAATCCAAATTCCTACAATGGTGGGAGAAGGGGGTGAACACTATTTAACAGATACTGAGAAAGCAAACCTCTTTAGTAGGGAATTCCGAGATTCAGTAGAAGATTGTCAGGACTTGGAAACCGTAACAGAAGATAGAGAGGGAGAGACACAGGGAAACAAGAAGCTTCTCATTCACAAATGAAGATATTTTCAGAGAAATCCAACTGCTTCAGCAAGGAAAAGCAGCAGGAAGTGATCAAATTACTGGGGAGGTATTAAAGACAATGGGGTGGTACATAGTGCCTTATTTAACATTTCTCTTTGACTATGTCATAAATAATAGTGTGATACCAAAGGAATGGAAGGAATCTATAATAATACCAATTTATAAAGGAAAGGGTGATAAAAGGAAACCAGAGAACTACAGACCAATCAGCCTGACCAGTATAGTTTGTAAAATACTGGAGAGTTTAATAGCAAAATACATCAGAGGGATATGGGATGATAAAAATTGGTTCATTATGAGCCAGTATGGATTTAGAAAGAAATTTTCTTGCGAGGCACAACTGGTGGGATTTCAGCAGGACATATCAGATCAGTTAGAATCAGGAGGCCAGTTAGATTGCATAGCCATAGATCTTTCCAAAGCCTTTGATAGAGTGGAACATGGAATATTATTAAAGAAATTGGAGGGAATAGGATTGAACGTAAGGGTTATATGTTGGATAAGAACATTTCTAAATTCAAGGGTTCAGAAAATCAAAGTAGGAAATAATGTATCACAGGAAGAGAAAGTCTGGAAGGGAATTGCACAGGGTAGTATAATCGGTCCGTTACTTTTCTTAATATAAGCAAATGATTTAGGGAACAATATAACATCAAAAATAAGATAGTATGCAGATGACATAATTGTTTATAGTGAAATAAATAACATTGAGGATTGTTCAGAATTACAAAGGGACCTTGACAGTATCCAAGAATGGGTTGAAGAAAATAATATGAAGATTAATGGAGGCAAATCAACTGTTACAACATTTAGAAACAGGAGTTTTAAAACTGAATTTGAATATACTTTGGATGAGGTAGTTATCCCAAAAGATGGCAAATGCAAATACTTAGGTGTGAGATTTGAAAGTAATTTGCACTGGAAGGGTCATGTTGATGACATTGTTGGGAAAGCATACAGATCGTTACATGTCATAATGAGACTACTTAAAGGATGCAACAAAGAATTAAAAGAAAAAAGTTACTTAAGTATGGTTCGTCCATTATTGGAATATGCAAACTGTGTTTGGGATCCTCACCAAGAATACCTAATAAAAGAACTAGATGGTGTGCAGAGGAAAGCAGCAAGGTTTGTAACAGGGGATTTCAGGAGAAAGAGTAGTGTATCAGAAATGTTAAAGGCACTTGGGTGGGAAACTTTAAGTAAGAGAAGGGAGAAAACTAGACTTATAGGATTATATAGAGCATATAGAGGAGAAGAAGCATGGGGAGATATCCGTGAGAGGCTTCGGTTGGAAAATAATTGTATTGGTAGAACTGACCACAAGTACAAAATTAGAAGGAATTTTAGCAGAAGCGATTGGGGTAAATTTTCTTTCATTGGGAAGGGCGTGAAGGAGTGGAACAGTTTACCAGGGGTAGTGTTTGATCCTTTTCCAAAATCTGTACAGATATTCAAGAAGAGAATAAACAACAGAGATAATAAATTAAATGTTAGAGGGCATTCGACCAGTGCAGGATATTGTAAATAATAAATGTGTGTGATTAAATTAATTCCATCCCCTGGTCTAAGGAGTTTGGACAGCCCAAGTAGGGGACTGCCTGTAGGGGTGAAGTACAGTGGGGACTTCGAGGGCCCTGGGACCGCTACGGTAGCTGTGAAGGCCCTTCAGGAACTCTGAAAAGTGGTGGCAAAAGGGGCTCTGGTTAAGACGCAGCAGGTCGTTATGCTACTTAGGTTCCAGAATGGGTAAAATATCAATATGTAAATAAATTCAGTGTTAATTTTAATCTTATACCAGTTGTATAGTATTATTAGAAGTAATTTCACATACCGTACTGTATATGAGTTGACTATGTT